>NC_050575.1:156859198-157500448 GCF_011100635.1 Trichosurus vulpecula | reverse complement strand
CTGCCCTGTACCCTTACATTTTGGGGTTCCCAGAAGCCCTAAACTGGGTCAAAAAGACATTAGAATTAAGAGCGGATAGGGAAGAATTCCAGTAAAAGAAGGGATTTTAGGTCTTAAAGGAAGACAGGGAGGTCAGTAGTTAGAGCGGAGAAGGTAGAAAATTCAGGGGACAGCCAGAGAAAATGCCTGGAGCTAAGAGATGGATTGTCTCGTTCATGGAATGTCCAGAAGGCCACTGTCACTGGATCAAAGAGTATATATTAGGGACTAAGGTGTTAAGAAGACTGGAAAGGTAGGAGGGGACTAGGTTAAGAATGGGTTTGATACCAAACATTTTGTATTTGCTCCTAGAGACAATAGGAAGCTTCAGGAGTTTATAGAGTAGGGGGTGACATAATCAAACCCATACTTTAGGAAAATCATTTTAGTGGCTGAAGGAAAGATGGGTTGGAGTTGGGAGAGACTTGAGGCAGAAAGAGCACCCAGCATACCATTACAACAGTCCAGGCTTACTTTGCATGTATTGTTTCATCGAAGGCCCAGACTGGCTAAGTGGTGGAAAATGTCATCCCACCAGAAAATGAAGCGGATGGATTATTTTAGCTACAGCAAGACCCTGAGTACTGAGATCCACTACCACTGATCTCCTTACTGCTCATCACACTCAACCTTCCATCTCCAGACTTCAGATGTTTCACAGGCTGGTTCCCCTTCTCATCTCAGCCTCTTGACTTCACCAGGCTTCCTTCAAATCTCAGCTAAAGTTCCATCTCCTACAAGAAGCCTTTCTTGACCTCCTTTACTGCTGGTCCCTTCCATCTGTTGATCATCTCCTATTTATTCTGTCTCTAGTTTCATTACATATAGTTGTTTTCATGTTGCCTTGCTCATAGTAAATGCTCCTAATAAATGTATGTTGAGGTTCAAAGACAGCTCCAAAGGACTCATGATGGAAAGCGCTATCTACATCCAGAGAAAGAACTACAGAGTCTGAATGCAGATGGAGGCAAACTATTTGCTTTCTTTTTTTTGGTTTTGTTTCTTCTTTCTCATGATTCATTCCATTGTTCATAATTCTTCTTTACAACTTGACTATTATGTAAATAAGTTTAATGCAAAGGTATATGTAGAACATAAATCGGATTCCATACTGTCTTGGGGGGAGGAGGGAGGTGAGGGAGGGAAAGAAAATTTGGAACCCAAAAACTTGTTGGAACTGAGTGCTGTAAACCTAAAAATAAAAATCTAATTAAAATACAAAAAAAAATAATGCTTGTTGATTGACCTGACTTTATATTCCCATTGTATGTTTTTATATGTCCTTACATTCTCTCTCTTCAAATGTAAGTTCATTGTGAACAGGAATCATTGTTTCATATTCTATATATCCCTAGCACTTGGCACAGTTCCTGGCCCTGGTAGTTTGCTTCGAAACAAATATTTATTAAGCTGCTCACCTTGTACCGGGGAACTGTTCTAAGCCTTGAGGTTACAAAAAAGGCCAAAGACACTAGAAGGACCCTCTATTCTAAAGGGGGAAGACAACATGCCAACAATTAGGTAACAGTATGTATGTTAGAGGCAAAGGTCAACTGAGAGGGAAAGATATCAGCAGCTGAAGATCTGCAGAATGGGGACTCAGTTGGGTTTCAAGGAATTTGGGGAAAACAAAGAATCTGGCATGGTGGGCAGTCCAGTACAATCAGGAAGTGGCATCCTGTTCAACGAACTGTAAGAAAGCTCACCTTGTTGGAACTTACTTATAGTAAGTGGTGGAGTAAAGTGTGAGAAGGCTGGAAAGGTAGAAAAGGGCCTCGTTATGTTATGAAGAGTTTTCTTTGCTGTGGGTTGTTAAGATAGAAGGAGCAGAGGCCCACCCTGGGCCCTGGTCATATCAGCTCTGCATTCTTTTGGGCTGGGAGGGGCAGAGGCTGTCCTTTGGAACTAATTCTGGAAGGAGGAGGCTAACTCTGGAGTGTCACATAACCCCTGAGCTGGCTGTGACCTTAATCCCAATTCCTTTTACAGGAGAGGAAAGCCAGGCTTGGCAAAGATTCTTTGCAGTCCGTTCTGTACCCTCTGCACACACGACTGCCAGCGTTACTTTCAAGAGGCATCCCACAGAGCTCAGCCCTGGGAGACGGGAAGCAAGGGGAGCACCTGGTGTTCTTGCTGTAACACAAACTCACTTTGTGATCTTGGAGTGTTATTTCCTCTCTGACCTTATCTTCTCCTCTATAAAATGGGTTTACCAGGAAAAAAGCCATGTGTACAAAAATGTTTACAGGCTGAATGAACATGAACAAAAAACATATATTAAATGATTACTCTGCGGTCAGGAATAAAGTGCCAGAAACACTTTCTATGATATCAAAGAATGAGAAACCATCAGGACCTATTATTTTAATATTTTTGTTTATTTTTTAATTAAAAATTTTTAATTATATATTTATTCAATACATATTTGTATATATTTTTCATTTATAATTATATGTTTTATATATTTAATACATTACATATAACACTATGTTTTATAGATATATTTATTTATTTCAATTAAATATCTTCCAATTTTGCATTACAAATTTTTTTAACATTCATTTAAAAAAAATTTGACTGCCTGACAAAACAACACCATTGTCTACAAGGGAGAGTTATTAGCCCCTGGGGATTATATATTACTATCTGAACATTAAATTCATGTCTAATCGGGGCATCTAAGTGGTGTAGTGAGTAGAGCACTGGTCCTGAAATCAGGAGGACCTGAGTTCAATCCAGCCTTAGACACTTGACATACTTACTAGCTGTGTGACCAAGCAAGTCCACTTAACCCCAATTGCCCTGCCTTCCCCCCTGCAAAAAAAAAGAAAAAAACATTCATGGCTAATCTTTTGGAAAGAAACTTTATCTATTGAAGTATTAGTAAGATGCCCACCTAGAAGCTACAATTGTGTCCTGGAATATTTGAATATAAAACATTTCAAATGAGCAGAATTTTTCATTTAAATCTAGGGAGTTGTACTTTACAAAAAAAAAAAAAAAAAACTTTTGCCACCAAAAAAAAAAAAGCGTTCCAAATTCTCTCCCTAACACTCACCTTGAGAAGGCAAGCAATATGATGTCAATTATGCATGTGAAGTTGTACAAAACATATTTCCGTATTTGGCTGAATAGAGGCATACAAATGTAATGGAATTTTACTCTACCAGGAGAAGGATGCATATGAAGAATTCAGAGAAACTTCAGGAGCCCTGCATGACGTATACTGAACGACATAAGGAGAATCAGGAGAATCATTTATATACTTTTGTAAAGAAAAGAAGGACTTCAGAGATTAAGATAGTGACCAGTCAGAGCTTCAAATGATGAAACTTGTCTTAACCTCTTGGCTGAGAGTTATGGAGCAGAGGTGTAAAATAAAAGATACATTTTCCAACGTATTCAGCGTTTTACTAATGATATTTATTTACTTAACTATATTTATAACTATATTTATTGTTAAATAGGCTCTGTTAGAGGGCTGGGGTGGAGGAAAAATGGGGATAGTTGGAAGTAACAGATACAAAAAAGAAAAGACCCGCCAATGAAATGGGTATAATACCATCTGCTTGCCTCCCATCAGATATAATAGACGTTGAAGGTCCTTGTAACTCGTAAAACATTATTGAAATATAAGGTGTTCAGCTATATTCTCCATCTCTCTTCTATTCAAGAACCTACAATGCCCAAATTTAAGCACTTCTTAATACACTCTCATCAATTCAACTTTATTTTCCAACTATTCCCAAAGGAGCTCTTTTACCCCGTCCAGAACAAGAAGCCCAACAATAGAAAGAGGGAACAAGATTTGAAATCTGGTACCTAGCATTGGTTTTTTCTCCTCTTTCTACTTTACCTTTAAGAGGATTTTCCTGTCCACTATTTGGGGTGCTGGGACCAGGACCCAGACCATAGGCCAGGGCTGGTGAAAGAGACCCAGAGGGAACAGAAGCAGGAACCAGAGTGGAAAGACATCCAGAGCACCAGGAATTATCAGCTATTATAAAGGCCTTGTGGAGATGAGCCAGGGGGTAGGAAGACCATTCTCTCTTCTCATATTTTCCCTGCCTTTCTTATATTCTGAGGTTGAGAGATGTATACTCTGAGGTCCAGAGCTAGAGTTTTAGACACACAAACTTCCTTAGTCTGTCTCCACAATATGCTATGGTGTGCAGCTCTGCAATTCCCCTGGCCACAAAGGGGAGAGGGAATCAGGAGTTTGAGACAATTCGGAAGAGGGCTCAGTAGGAGCTCTTTAACAATTTTCCTTTTATTTTTGCTATGATGAATTAATAGACTGGCCACTACATGTCGATTGTCTATGCCAAGCAAATGTAGTGGTCATTGACTGACTTCAGGTTTGGGGTATAAGAGGATCAATCGATCTCTCGGTCTCCTAAAATGTTTTTTTTTAAACCAATATTTCACATTATTTCCTAGATCAGGGACTCTTAACCTGGGGTTAATGAACTTTAAAAATATATATATTTTGAAAACTTCACTATGATTGAAATTTGTAATTGGGGAACTAACATAGTACAGTGGACTTGGAATCAGGAAGACCTGAGTTCAAATTTGACCTCACACTATGTGACCTTAGGCAAGTTACTTAACCTCTGTCTACATTAGTTTTCTCATCAATAAAATGGGGATAATAATAGAGCGTTCTTCCTAGGATTGTTGTGAGGCTCAAATGAACCTCAAGGCACTATACGAGGCTGTTATTATTTTGTATATTTAAAAATATTATCTTTAGAAAGGATCTATAGGCTTCACCAGAGGTGGGGGACCTGCGGCCTTGAGGCCACAGAACAATTTGTGAAATTTGCATTCAGTCAAAGGACTGCACTTGAGGACCTAGAGGGTCACATGTGGCTTTGAGGCGGCACCCTGGGCTTCACCATATTGTGGAAGGCAGCCATTTAGAAAAAAAAAAAAAAGTTAAGAAAGCCTCGATATTGAACTTGGCCAATGCCACTAGAGAGAGGAGTAGTTAAGGGGAGGGAGAATAATCTAAGTTTTTGTAGGCTGAATTCCCCTTATGGCCAGTGGGGAGACTGAAACCTTTTATGAGGCTCTCTCCTATACCTTCCCTAGAGAGACTAATGAGAAGCTTTGGTTGTTGATTCAGGGAAAGCACCACCTAGCGGACAAGTCAGATATATTGCACACCAGATAATATGATAACACCACATACATGTGTATATGCATATGTATTCTGTAGGTTCTTTGGGTTCACACTACTAAAATGTCAGTCTTTATCATGATACATCATCATCATCATCATCATCATCATCGGTATGGTTTTCTTTCGATCTGGGCTGTGAGCTCCCTGAAGGGGTGGGGCACCATATCTTATACTTCACAGCTGTGCACTGGGGACTGGGCTGAGCACATAACAGGTATACAAGAAATACTTATTGAATGAATAAATGAAGACTGGACTTGGAATCCAGTTCCTTGGGGAGCTAGGTAGCACAATGGATGAAGCACCAGGCCTGGAGTCAGGAAGACTATTCTTCCTGAGTTCAAATCTGGCCTCAGACACTTACTAGCCATGTGACTCACTGGGCAAGTCACTCAATTCAGTTTGCCTCAGTTTCCTTATCTGTAAATGAGCTGGTGAAGGAAATGGCAAACTAGTATCTCTGCCAAGAAAACCCCAGATGGGGTCCTGAAGAGTCAGACAAGACTGAAAACAGCTGAACTATAACAACAGGACTTGGATGTCAGGCAAGTTGCTTCCTATCTCTAGGCCTGTTTCCTTATCCATAAAAAAAATATACATATATCTGTATATATGTATATACAGATATATACACATACATATACATACATACATACATACTGCCTGTTTCACATGGCTATTATGAGGAAAGCACATCATAAGCTAGAGAACACTGTAAGAATGCAAAATGAGATGATCGTCTTTGTGCCCCTGCCCTTGTGGGTATTCTAAAGATCCTTTCTGGGTCTTGGCTTTCCCAAGGTGTAAATGGTTCCAAATGGGAACTTACCCAGGCCCCTTCCCTCTGCCCCAGCCTGACTGATGCCTTATTTAGTCTGGCTTGACTGCTCATGCTTTTCTTGGGAATGTCTATATATAGGGGAAGAAGCCAGTGCCATTTGCTGCTGTCCATCCTGACCTCTCCTTGGCATTTGAGTCTCCTGCCCCCGCCCCAATCTCCCCATACCCTCTGCTCAGCTGCTTTCTGAGGCTCTCTTGACCCTCTTCATTTTTCTCTCCATCTGTTTTGTTCCCTGCCCGGGTGAGAGTCAGGATATGTCTCTCAATAGTGGAGGCTTGCATATTTCCTAGTCTCCTATGGGGGTATGGGGATAAGCAGGAAATTGTCAGGGCTGGTCTCTGGCTCTCAGACTAGGGCAGGCCTGACTCCTGACACCCACTTAGCTCTATGTGTGGTCTGGGAGAAGAGAAGAGGGGATCCCCTTTTTAGGTTTCAATTTTCTCCACCGTAAAATGAAGAGAGTTGGACCAAATGATCACCGAAGTCCCTCCCAGTTCTCACATCCCAGTTCTCTATGGTGCTTTCCATTCTGATGTGCTGAAGGTTCCTTTTATCTCTACCATTCTATGATTTTAGAGTCTCACTCTCCAACTGCCCCCCAAAAACTACCAGATGCCAATATTGTCTGGAGAAGCCAACAACATACTTCCATTCAGGCAAAAGAGAAGGATCCCTTGTGTCTGGAATTCTTTACCTTCTCTCTCTAGGGCAAAGTTCTTTTAGTCACTGCCTTATTCCTTTGTCTAGCCATAGTCAGGTCCTTCTCCCTGCTTGTTATGGCCCAGCTTGGGGACAGGTCAGGGGGTCCAGTGAGTGGGAGGAGGGTGGGGCCTCTCCATAAGGGTCTTGGAACATTAAGGCAGGCACCTGCTTGAAGGTTTAAGTTTACCCAGGGCGCCTTGGCTAAATTAGGTAATGGGATCAGACTTGGGGAGGGGCAGTTGCAACTGAGCTCTGGGAGCTAATTGGACTGGGGAAGGCTGGGGTACAAGGTTATCCAATCCCAGGGAGTGGGGGAGGGAAGAAAAGCAGGAGCCCCTACAAATATTGGGGACTGGGGTGGTAGGGAGCCTTTGGGTGTGGAGTACAGAGGAGTTGGGACTGACCACAGCAGGGGATAGCGTAACCATTCACCATGGTAAGTGGGCCTCCCTTCCCCATCCCCTATCCTGAGATCTTTACCCTTTCCCAGAAATTCTTAGGAGAGAACTGAGCCCCATCTCCCTCTCCCTGGACTTTGGGGAAATTTGTCCCCAAAAGAGGCCAGGAAGCCCAGGCAACCAGAGGCTGATGGCCCAGATGAGAGGCAATATAGGGTAGAGAAAAACACAGATTTGGAGTACGGGGCACAAGTCTTGACTCAGCCACCAATTTACTGTACCTCTCCCCCCTCCCTTCTCCCTCAACCCAAGTCATTTAACCTCTTCCTTCAATGCAAAATGAGAAGACTCTTTTAAAGGCCCTTTCTAGCTCTAAGCCCTATGGATTAGTGAAGTTGTAAGGAACATGGCCATCCAGAGAAAAGAGGCAATTTCCTCGAAGGGTCCCCAACTCTCACCTGCCCTCCTCAACATAGAAGCAGTGTAGTGTGGTAAGAAGAAGTTCTGGAACTGGAATTGAGGGACGTAGGGTCATCTTCTAGTTTTGGCATCTGCAATGTGAGTGACTGGGCTTCCGTTTTCTCACCTGTAAAATGGGAGCCTTGGACCATAGGCCTCTCAGTTCTGTTCCCTTTCTAAGTCCATGATTCTTTCTCTGGTAGTTTTCTTGGAATGAGGGCTAGCATCATCTTGGTCTCCTTTGAGCACAGAGAAGAGGACTTGGGGTTTTAAGACTTAGAGCATCTGCCCTCTTCTGCCCTTTTTGGGGAGCACCAGGCAGCATGGGTCTCTCTGCCCCAAATGCCTCCCTTCTGGCTTTTACTTTTTGTTCAACAAATTTCAAAGACTTTGGGTCATCTTACAACTGAGCCTGGAGGGCAGAGGGACTGCCAAAGGAAAGGTAGAAGGAGCCAGAGCCAGAGGGGCTCCCCTGGCCCTAGGGCAGGGGCCCTGGCATGTGAAAGGGCATAGCTTGTGGTAGAGGGGGAAGAATACCAGATTTAGATGAAGGGAACTGGGATCAAATTTCACCACTGCTTGTTCCTATTGGGTCCCTGTTCCCTCCTAATCTACAAAATGGAGGTGTTAGGTTCAGTTGATCTTTAAGGTTTTGTTCAGCTCTAAATTCTACAGGCCTTTGAGGGAGGAGGCATTCATTAGTATTTAATTCCCCACCCCCATCCCCTAACCCCTCAGCTCCCCCCCCCCCCTGGTCCTCTTAGCCCTTCTTGGAGAAGTAACTGGAGCCTGGACCCAGCTGTTCTTACAACCTTAGCAGCCTAAGAATAGCCAAGGTCTGGGGTGGGACATGGCAGGGGGGAGGGGCTGTGGAGAGATGGGAAGGGGTCCTAAGATCCCTCATGCTCAGACCTGTGGAGATTCTGGGTTTAGACTTTAGGATTAGATGGCTCAAATCCCTTTAACAAACAATGGGAATAAATTCATAAATTCCTGGTGCTAGAAAGGGTTTTGGAGATCACTTTGTCCATCTCCTTAATTTTTATTGATGAAGAAACTGAGGCCCAGAGAAGGGAAGTAACTTGCCTACTGTACCTCATGAAGTCAACGGCAGTGCTGGATCTCACTCAGGTCTCCAGACCCCGAGACTTTTCCCAGTAGATTACACTGCCTCACAAAAGCCTTGGCAGGGACAAGTGATTATTCCCTATTTGGCAGAGGAATTGTCTGAGGCCGAGAGTGGTTAAGCTTTTTACCCAGTTATACTCTATTAAGGCAGGATGGGGTAATGGATGTACTGAAGTCAGAAGTCATGGGTTCAAATTACAGCTCTTCCATATACTTCCCTATGACTTTGGGCAAATTACATACTCCCTCAGGTCCTTGGTTTCCTCTTCTATAATATAAAGGGTTTGGATTAGATCATCTCTAAGGGCCCTGTCATCTCTAATATTCTTTTCAATAGTTGGTGGCTGAGATCGCTAGTCTCCACTGTCAGTTCTAATCTATACTGCCTTCTGTGGAGGGTCCCTCAGCCTCAATCTGATGAATGAAGAAGTGGTAGGGATGAGACCATCAGTTAGTCCCTCCTCTGTGGTCTGCTATATTAAGGAACAGGGATAGTATTGATAGTTCAGACACTCATAGGGTCATAGAATTTAGATCTAGAAGGAACCTTAGAGACTAGCCCAATCCTCTCATTTTACTGATAGGGAAATAGGGGCCCAGAAACATGAATGATCTGCCCAAGGTTACATTAATTAGTAAGTTAGGGACCTGAAGGCAGGTTCAGCAGTGAGGTGAGCTCTTGGCTTTCCCTAGCCTAGCCCTTCTCCCCTTTACCTTTCTCCTTCCCCTTCTCCTTCTCTGAGACCCAGCACCTGACTTCCCTTGTATCTTGCAGACGGACCAGCAGGCAGAAGCCCGGTCCTTCCTCAGCGAGGAAATGATCGCTGGTGAGTGTGTATTTTGAGAGGAAGGCACTTGGCTGGGAGTGGGACTTACGGCTATGCCAGTCCTGAAGGTTAACAGATCCTCTTTGTTATTCCTCCTCCACCCTTCCTCTCAGAGTTCAAAGCCGCCTTCGACATGTTTGATGCTGATGGTGGTGGAGACATCAGCACCAAGGAACTGGGCACAGTGATGCGGATGTTGGGCCAGACACCCACCAAAGAGGAGCTGGATGCCATCATAGAGGAGGTGGATGAAGATGGTGAGCGGGCGATCTCCTGGGAGGTCTGAGGAGTCGGTGACTGCATTTGGGCAGGGCCTCTGATGCTCACTCTCCCAAATCCAGGCAGTGGCACCATCGACTTTGAAGAGTTCTTGGTCATGATGGTGAGACAGATGAAAGAGGATGCGAAAGGAAAGACTGAGGAGGAGCTGGCTGAGTGTTTCCGTATCTTCGACAGGTGAGGCCTGGTGCCCGCTGGGGCTATGATTCCCTGGGAAGGTGTTAGTGAGGGGAGGGGGAGGAGATGAGCTGCTCCAGGGGTCTTAGAATTCAGACTCAGCCCTATGGGATGGGCTGGGGAAGGTGTATGCATGTGGGAGGGGCAAAGGTGGGGTAGGGAGAAATAAGATTGGCTGGGCTGAAGTGGGAAGAGGGGGCTGAGTAACCCTGGGTCCCAGGCCCTGAAGCATGTGAACCAAATGATCCTTAAGGACCTTTTCAGCACTGGATTCTTTGGTTCATTGCAACGTGTATGTGGGGCAGTCCCCATATCACAGTCTCTTGAGGGGCTACCTGAAGAGCACCTGGTCTCCCTCCTTCCCCCACCCCTCCCCCCCAAGGAATGCCGATGGCTATATTGATGCTGAGGAGCTAGTGGAGATCTTCCGGGCTTCTGGAGAGCACGTGACAGATGAAGAGATCGAGTCCTTAATGAAGGATGGAGACAAGAACAACGATGGCAGAATTGATTTTGATGGTGAGGGTGGAGGATGCCACCGGGAAGAGACAGAAGAAGGGCGGGGAAAGTGGGGAGGGGAGGAGTTGGGGAGTGGCAGGGAGGGAGAGGAATTGAATAGGCATGTTCTAAGGGTGGGGCTTTGGGAGGGGCAGAGCTCCCAGTCTCTGCTTCCAGTCTTAGCCCTGCCCCACCAACTTGCTACATAGCCCTGGATGTCATTTTCTTTCTTCAGGCCCATTTTTGTTTTTTTGCAAATTGAGGGGTTTGACATCATTTCTAAGGTCCCTTCCAGTGGTGATACACTGTAACATACATACATCAATAAGCAAACATTTTCACTGAAACTTACTAAGGCAGGGAGGGTGCGACTTTGTCCTGGGGCAGAGGTACAAAGATGAAAATAGTCTCGTCCCTCAAGGAGCTTCCAGTCTAGAATTGGGTCCCAGAGGGATGTAGTGTGAAGGGTATTGCATTTGAAGTCAGATAATGTGAGCCTGAGCTGGGCACTGTCACTTATTATCTAAACACCCTAGTTTTTCTATGAACTGAAAGACTTAAGAGTCCTTTGTCTCTGAGTTCCTTTCCAGGTCTAAATTGTGTGAATCAATAAACCTGGCAAGCCATGCCTGTGTGGGCATTGCAATCCAGGTCTGTGGCCTTCCCCCCAACTCTGTGGTCCCACCCATACCTTTTCTGATTTCTTCTCCTCTCCCCTTTCTTCTTGCAGAGTTCCTGAAGATGATGGAGGGTGTGCAGTAAGAATCCAGCACAGCTCAGTCTTGTTTTGCCCCGCCCTGCCCTTCACCCCAGGGGTTCAATCTGAGATTCTACTGGCTCCCACCTCCCTGAGACCATCCAGGACTGTTCCTCCCTCCCCACAGTCCTCTGCTGCCCTGTCCCTCCCTCGTGTGATATTCCCCTCCCCTCCCTCTCCCTCTCCCGGGCTAGCAACGTGTAAATGTCACTAATAAAGGAAAAAAAAGATTTCAAATAGAGTGGGCCTCAGAGGTCTGGGCTTCTCAACCACCTAGGCATAGAGAACACTGGGTTTATCTAAATCAAATTTCTTCAGCCCCGGGCCAGGGACTTAATCTCTCTCCCTGATTCAGTTTGATTATTGACAGAATGGGAAAAACAGCACCCAAGTCGCAGAATTGTTGTGAGCACAATGTGAAGTCCTTTGCAAATCTCAAAGGTTTGGTTTCTAAATAGAAAGTACAATTTACATTTGATACGAGGGAAAAAAAACCTTAACAACTCGAGCTAGCTCAAAGTGTGACCTTGGGCATTCCAAAGTGGAATGGGCCCATCTCAGAAGATAAAGGGTTCGTCTCCGTTCTTAAAGTCTTCATATAAGTCCTAGATACTCGCTGGTCCAGGTCGGTCGGGAGCACAGACCGAAGGGTCGGTCTGTGCTTTGCTAGTGGTCGTCCAGTTAGAGTGAGAGGCGGGGGTCACCCAGTGGGGAGTGGAGTAGCGGGAAGGAGGGAAGAAGGAGAAAGCGGGCTCAGCCTACCGCGCAGCTAGAGTAGAGGGAGCTGGTGGGCCGGCGCATCCTGGCTGTCTCCGCCTTCTACGGGTCCGGGGGTGGGGTGGGGGTGGGGAAGGGGCTGGCCGCCGCCAAGGGCGGAGGCTGGAAGAGAGAGAGAACTAGGCTTTGGGACTCCAGACCAAGGCCAAGGCCAAGATTGCCAAAACCGAGGGAGGCATGCGGGGCGCGGGGCCAGGGGAGAGGGCGCGGGAAGCCCGGGAGGCTGTGGCCGAGTGCAGGGCGGCGTACGAAGCGCTCAACAGGTTCACTGCGAGCTACAGGCAGTTGGTGCTGGGAGTGGGCAGCTCGGCTGACGGGAGGAGGCTGCGCCGGGCTCTGGAGGAGAGCGGCCGCAGGGGCTTCGAGCTGAGTCTGGGTGAGCAGACAGGGCACGGGGGCTCACAAAAGGGGCAGGAGCGGGCTAGGCGCGGGCGAGCCGGGGGCTTCCAAACCGTCCGGTGGGAAGGGCACAGCGTTTGGAACAGACGCTGGGTTCGAATTCCAACTCCGCTGCTTTGTTCGGTAAAAGGAGAGGGGACTAAGTGGCCCTCTTAGGATTCCTGGTCACACTTGCTGACCATTCTCCACATCATAGGACCTTAGTGATCAGTTGAGCCTAAGAGAGTGAGGCCCAGCGCATTTAAAGTTTTCACTGTTAGCTACTGAGATCTATGTAACCCCGTGCCTGCCCTCCCCTTCCCTGACTGTGGCTGCCCCTGCTGTTTGCCTTCTCTTTCCCGTCCCCCACCAGGCCTACGGAACCAGCTTTTGGCCGAGCTCACAGAACCAGGGGGCAGGCAGGAGGAAGAGATGAAGATGGAGCTGGAGCGGATCTGGGTGCTCTGTCTGTCTGCCCTGGAAATTTTCCTGCAGGATCTGGGTCGGGCCCATTACCTCAGCCAGCTTTTTCCCTTGCCATCTCTGGCCTCAGGGACCCAGTTGGTCAATACTGGAGTTACATCCTTTGGGCCTAAGGGATGGAGCCTGAGACGGCCCAGTGGGAAGGCCTCTGAAAGAGCTAGGGAGCTGCCTGAAGAGCTGGCCCACTGGGGGCAACGCCTGGAAGAGATGCTCTTGGAGATGGAGACTAAGGTCAATGTACCTGTGTGGAGTGTGGAGGCCACAGTGGGTGATCCTGGAGCTGAAGAACCCAGCCCTGAGGGCTCAGCTGGGAGGGGTCCTCAGGGATGCTGTGCCCGGGCTCCACTCAGGCTTCAATCTCATTGTATAGTGGCATGAAGGAATCTAGGCTTAGGGCAGGGACAGCTTCCCCACTTCCCCTTGAGAGGTCAGTAGATGTCAGTCTTCTACACCAGGGGAACCACTTTCAACATAAGGCTAAGTCACTTTCTTTCCCAGTTCAAATCCCAGCAGGATGTGTGACAACCAGAGGGCATTAAAAGAAAAATAAGTCTCTTACCCCAAGAGTAAGGCTGAAGTGCAGCTACAAATATGAAACAGCTGGGGGACAGGATAATAGTGAAGAAACACTACATTGTAGAAGACCCAGCTTCTAGGTCCATTGATTTAGCTATGTCTGGCTCTCGCTTTCCCCATCTGTGGTAGAGGATTGGTTTGGACCAGCTGATCCAGTTCCAGGATTCCTTCTAATTCAAAACATTCCATGGCCTATGTTCTAATGTCCTCCCTAGCTCTGACACTGTATACTGCTAGAGAGACTAGCCCAGACTCTGGGGAATTGTTTCCTCTAGGCCCAGGCTCAGCTTACAGCTCCCTCAGTTCCCCATCCTGTCTCAGAGAGCCAAACAACACAACAGCTTAAAAAAAAACAACAAAACTTTATTTATTTATACATTAATGTTGAGGGCTAGACTGGAGCTTAAGAAAAAAAAAGAAAAGAAAAACAGTCTATGATACAGAGTCCTGAACAGAAGGGAGAAGAGGAAGAAGACAGGTTATGAAGAAGGGAAAAAGACACACACACACACACATACACATAGACACAAGATGAGGGAAGGTAGGCTGGGCAGCCAGGGTCAGGGCTCTTGGCTAGTCACCTGCTTCATGTAGGTTTCCAGCAGGTACTTTTTAAAGGCTGGGGAGAGAACAGGATGAGTAGGTAAGCAAGTGGCCTGGGGGTTTCCAGGGACATGCCAGTGTTTTGGCAAGCCCCCAAAGGGTTAACATTAAATCCAATAGTTTTAGAAATGAGGTAGTCTGGCCCTTTTTCCAATTTCTTCCTTGATCCTAGACTGCCCCCTTTCCTTCTAATCATTTCTAGGGGAGCTGCCAGCATTAGGGGTGTTGTGTCTGTACCCTGCCTTTACCCAAAATCTCCTGGTGAGCTACTAGAATTAGTTCTCTTCCTAACCAAAGTCCAAGCTGTCTCTCCCAAGTTTCTTTCTGTTCCATTCACTTAAAGAGTATATATATTTTAGTTAAAAGCTTTCCTGGGATTTTTGCAACAGCTATTCTTAAAATACCACCATGGGGAGATTTATCCTTCTAGCCATTCTAAGGACAAGGAGTTGGATCTATAGAGGGTAGGATTTTTTCATTTTAAATCCTCTAGGGAAAAGGCTGGAGTTCCTGTTTTAGCAGAGGACCTACCTGTAGGGTTTGTCCAAAGTTCAGCAGCATGTGTGTTCAATGGGCTGTCAATGTTGGGTTCTGTAGGTGGAGACAACACATTAGGAAGGAAAGTCCAGAAAAACAACTGTCAGGGAAATTGGAGTTCTGTGGGAACCAGGCTCAGATGCGCAGTAATTAAGGTTAGGTTAGATGGCTTCTGACATTCTGTGTTCTATGGTCCCTTCTAAACAGGGCATTCTGTATGTTACGAGATGGTAAAAAGTAGAGTAAAGGGTAATCCTAAACCTCAGAGGAAGGTCAGGGGTGAGGGCAGGGGAACAAAGGAAATCCCAAAGAGCTAGCAGGCATCACCTCCCAGCAGGCTCTGGATAGACAGCAGGATGGTCCTGACATCATACAGAGCTGACCACTTGTCCTTGAGGATGTCCAAACAGATATTGCCTTGGGTGTCCACATTAGGATGGTAACAAGGTGTGACAAATTTCACAGTGGGAGCATTATATGGATAGCCGCTGGGGAACTCCAGGGAGAGCTTGTACCTTAAGTCTTCATATACCTGGGGAGGAAGAAGCACCCAGATAAATTAGCAAGTGGAATTATGATGGGCTTGAGGGGACAAGTAAGCTACAAGAGGCACTTAACACTGGAACAGTCAGAAGGCGCGAGTTTTAGTCCCTCTTTTGCCCTAGTTCATGGGCAAGTCAGCTTCAGTTCTTCATCTATGAAATGCTATTACGATATGCCCTTCCTAGTTCACAGGGCTGTAGAGATGATCAGTTGAGTCAGGGGATGTGAAAACTCCTGACTTACAAATTGTAAGAGATTATCACTATTTTGGGGGGCCTGGGGTTTTTTCATCTACCCCTCAAGGGATTCCTCTCACCCAAATCCTCAGTTCATCACCATAACAAAGCAAACTCCACCATGTCCTGCCCATTTCCAATCCTTGATACTCACTGTCCCAGCTGCCCCATGGATGGTCCCAACCCACTTGAAGAGATTGTCTGACTCTGGGAAAGCAGAAATTCCTTTGTCTCCAGACATCTGCAGAGGAAGAATAAACCTTTTCTGGGGTGGGTTGCTAAGCATGCAACTTTAGATGATCCCTAAGGTCCCTTCCAAGACTCTGTGCCTCTAAAGGGGAGGGGAGAATAGTTGGGTGAAAAGGCAGCAGCCTAAAGCCATACTGTTTTGCTTATTGATGACCCCAATAAAATACTCCTAACTTGGCTGATTAGGGTTTTCTTTTGGGGGGGGGGCGGGCGTCGGCAACCAGTCTTCCTGGGGAAGGCTAATGGTTAGAGATGGAGTTGTAAAATCCCACATTCCCATATTTTCTCCAGCTGCCGTTCTGTTTAAAAAAAAAAAATCCGTGGTCCCGGTTCAGCTGAGAGTCTTTGCCTCTATGGGAGAGTGGGGAGGGAGGAAGGGCTGTGGGTTGGTCTGGGCTGGAGCCAGGGAGCTCGGCAGAGCCTCCTGGCTGTAGGGGCTGGCCCAGGCAGGCACTCACCATTAGGGTCATCAATTCCTGCTGTAACCTGCGGAGAAGGGACAAGAAAAGGTTCGATTACTGAGATTTAGGACCAGCCCGGACTTACCCCAACCCCTCTCACTCTACCCCAGGCCCCAAGCCCAACCTCCGGCCTATGGGGTGTCCACTCCCCAGCCTGCCCCCTCCCCGGCTTCCAGCCCATTCGCCCCTCGGCTCCCCTGGCTCCGGGAACTCTCACCTCTTGCCCACGGACCCGCGGGCCGCGCCTGCCCCAGGCTCGGCTCCTTTGCGGGCGGCGGCGGCGGCGCTAGCAGCGGCCGGATCGCGATTCTGCGAGGCCATGGGGGACTGGAGATAAAAGAAGAGAAACTCCCGGGCGGCAACTGCGGGGCTCCAGGCCCGCCCGCCCGCGTTTGAATTGTAACCCTCCAGAGGTGTCAACCAATCGGAGACACGCTTGGGTTTGATCCAGCCAATGGATCACTCCGAGGTGCCTCGTCACCTAGAAACTTGTAAACCCACCCACCACAGCGACAGGAATGGCCAGCAGGGTCTCTATTCCGAGACGACGATTGGTAGCTGGAACTGTCTACTAACCAACGATCTTGTGGATGATTGGTAACCTTTGGGGAAGGCGGATTCTTAAAGGGCTACTGAAAGTACACGTGGGAAAGCAGTGAATTTAAAAAAGTCAAGCCGGGTAGACGCCCTGAGATTTGGATCCCAATGTCCCATCCGAGGGTTTTGGAAGGGCTCTAAGGGCTCATGTAAGGCTGCATGCTTGGCAACCCCAGCCCACTCTTTCCACCCAAGGGCTAATGCTGGAGAGGGCACTGGGACCCGGAGTGGGGTTAAGGGAGGAAGAAAGGCCTTGGTTCTTTCTGTCCAGGTGACCCCTTCTCTCTCCTCCCCAGTTAGCTCTTACTCTAATGGCCCTGCTCAACCCTCCCCTCTCCTTATCACAGCAGCACCAGAGCCTGGAATTCTCAATAGAAGGGGGTATCTTATAGCATCCCTCCCTCCCCCTCGCCCCATTCAGTGACACTGGTCTTGCTGTTTCCTGAGCAAGACACTCCATCCCAGTTCTGGGCTTTTTCTCTGGCTGCCGCGCCCCCACCCCCGCCCAAATCCTCTCCCTCCTCATCAAGGCCTCCTGGCTTCAAGTCCCAGCTAAAATCCCACCTTCTACAGGGAGTTTTCCCCCTGCTGATTATCTCCACTTTATCCTGTACATAGCTTATTTGCACATGGTTGTTTGCATGTTGTCTCCCCCATTAGACTACGAGCGGCACTCTAACACTTAGAGGAGTCTGAACGCCATCAGAGCAGTGCTTCCTAGAATTTAACCTGGAGAGGACGGGATGACAATGGATAGTGCTGGAACTGGAGTCCGCATACCTAGGTTCCCATTCTGCCTTAGACACTTAACAAACTCTGTGATTCATGGTGTGTCTCTGAATCTGTTTCCTCATCTGTAAAGTGTCAGTTATACTTACACTGCCTCACAGAGTTGTGAGGAAAGTGCTTCACAAATCTTAAAAAGCATTATGTAAATATGAATTGAGATTTTAGAGGCCCCCTAAAACTGTAGAAGGGGAGTGGTAAGGGGCCACAGATCAACTCACAGCTCCACAAAAATCCCCCATATAGCATCTCTGACAAGCAGTTATTTTAACTTCTCTTGAAGACTTTCTGTGATGAATGAAACCCAGAGGGGAAGTAACTTACCCAATGTTATATAGCCAGTTAATGGCAGGATTACATTTCTCATCTACCACGGATAGGCCTTCAGTTTGTATCTGTATTCAGTACCTTAGGATCTTACTTAGAAGGGACATCAGAGATCACCGAACCCAATCTCCTCATTATACAGATGGGAACAAGTGACTTGCCAAATGACACAAAACAAAACTGTGGAGAATAGAACCTGGCTCTCCTGCTGCTCAACTCTGGTCAATCTCTGAAGTTCATGCAGTAAACAAAAACAACTTCTTTTCAGCTAGGTACTCAGAGATTTAGGATCAGGTCCTGTGACCTTCCAGTTCCCTGACTCCTCTTATAGCTGCTGCTTTTTTGTCGTGAATCAGCATTTATTAAGTTCAAGAAGAGGTTATGAAGGGAATGGGGGCACATTCAGTATAAAAGGTCAAAGATGGAGACCTAGGGGAGACAGATAGACCAGAACTTCTCCTCTGTCTCCTCTAGACAGAGTGGATTCTGATTTCAGAACCTTGGTCCAGAGTACATAATGAAACATACAATAAGATGAAGCTCCAGGGGGTACAGTTTTAGTAAACATCAAGGGGTGGCCAAAGTTACAACCCAACCAAAGGCGGGGGCTGGGTTTCTCCTTGGATCAGCAGCACCACTTCCTTTTATGGAATTGAAGCATAGAAGTTTGATAAGATCCATCCCACTCACTTCAGCTCTTTTGGAACATCCTTGTAGTCTAAGTCTTTGTGCTAAAGATTTCTTTCATCACCTCTCTAACTTCTTGTACTTTGCTTCTAGTTTCTTTGAATATGCATCCAACTTGTAAGCTGCCTGCTCAGGAGTGGCTACTTGCTCCTCAATTAAAGTGACCGGATCCAGTTAATGCTGAAGTGCTGCAGATTTCTGGCTTAAGTTTTTTAGGTTTCTGCTTATGTTTACTACAATATCTTTTTGTTTCTGGTATTTTGTTCATATTTTCTAGAAATTTATAGTCTTCACCGGTGGCTGTCAGCTCACCTGTCAGGTACATTTTGGAGAACATGTCCTGGAACAGCCCCAGAATACATGTCTTGGTGGGCTGCATGGACTCCTCGGCTATCTCTACCACTGCACTGTCTAGGCTGAGGAAGGAGAAAGAATGTGGATGGGGGAGGAGAGGGAGAGAGGAGGGAAAGGAAGAGAAAGAAGGGGAGGGGAGGGAAGAAAAAGGGCTCAAAGCTTCTTTATAGAGGGAGCACCTCTTTATCTTCATAGACCACTTTGAGAATGGCAGAATCACCCCCTTGTTACAATGCAGGGCAGCCTACCATAGATACCCACAATTATTCCACAGGCCTATGTGACCATCAAGTTCTTGCAACTGGATGTCCTGTCTGTCCTCTACTGGAGGAATTAAGAATCAGTTGTTTGTCCAGTGCCTAGGGTGTGGGCCAAAAAGGGTTGATGAAGTAAGAAGGCACACTGATTTTCCTCCCTCTCTAGCCTGCATTCTTAGAGTAGAAGTGGGAAGAGACAAAGCAGGCCATGTTTTATTGCTGTTTGGTACAGTGTAAAGAGCATGAGATAAAGTGGGCCAAGATGTGTGAGTCCCCGCTATCACTTTCAAGTTATGTCTTTCCAAGCCTGTTTCCTCATCTACAAAATAAAAAATACTGCTGTTTCTACCACCTACTGCACAAGGGGCATTTGGACCTGACACAGCACCTGATTTTTGCACCTTTCAATTATTAGTTGTACTCTAATTATCTATGTACGAATTAAACATTAAGCATGTTTGAGGAAATGTGCTGGAGTATTACAGACAAAAAAAAGTCCCTGCCTTCAAGGTAAAGGGAATACAGTGAGATACATATGGTGATGGATCTTTGATTTCATTACAGCGTGGGTAAGTGCTGGAACCCACCTATCATCTACTAAGTCTATATAATTTATAATTTTACAATATTTACATTTATAATAATATAATTTATATAATTTTATGATTACTAAGTCCTACTTAGTGCAGAGGTAGGATTTGAACCCAGGTCCTCGATGATTCTAAGCCCAGTAGTCAATCTAATATAAGATGATATCTATACAGAAAAACATATTTTGAAGTAAGATAAAGATTATAAAGGACAGGCATGTTTTTTCATACCCCTCCTAAGACTGAGCATCTTCTGGTGAGGGGAGGTGTTTTATTTAAACTTATCTGCCCAGTGCTTACACAGTGCTCTGCAAATTGGGAGAGCTTATTAATAAATATTTATTGCATGAGTGAAAGCACTATGGAAATGTAAGCTGTTACTACTACTGCTCTCACTCTAGAGAGCCAGGGCCTCTACTAGTCTTCTTTTCAAACACCCACCTTTTCTCCAGGGCATCTGGCTGCTCTCATCTAGACATACTAGTCTCCACAGCAGGTTCTACCATCTGTATTTATTACAAATCATTCAAGTGCTTTCCAACCCAATAAATTCACAAAAACACAAAGCCAAGTATGCTTCTCTGGGGGTGCTGAACAGTGACCAGCTGCAAACCAGTTTGGGCCCTGGGTGAAAGATGCCCTCGGAGAACAGGCTCAGGAGCAGCAGTGTAACTTCCCCTAGACAGGTGCCCAAAGTCAGAGGAGGGGGCACCTGGACTCAAGTCCTGTCTGAGGGACACTTGAGGAAGGTTTCCAGGGGCAACCAAGGAGCTAGGCATCATGTCTCAGGAGGCACTTCACTAGGACGCTGTTCATTCTCAGTCCTCAGTGTTTCCATGTATTTCCTCATCTTCTCTGCCATCCAGGAAGGAGGGACAAAGGGCTTTAACTCTTCCATCTTCAGATCCAGGCAGCCCCTGGGGAAGCAATGGTTAGGGGTAGAGGGGAAGGGGCAGAAGAATAGGGTAGTAAAGATGAGGGACCATGTTTGAAGATGGGATTGGCCACTGGGGATAATACCAGGGGGATCCTGAGGCTGGTTCTAGGGGTTTCTCACCTATAGTCATCACTGGCAGCTAGGTCTCGAATATCCTCTTCAATGAGGAGATAGGCCTACAGACAACAGAAGAAAGGAAAATGGTCAAAGCTACCAGGAATCTCAGGCTTCCCTTACTGCTTCTGGAATGGCAGAGGGGAAACTCTTGGGAGAAATTTTAGTCCAGTTAAGGGCCCAGTCTCAAAAGTAGGCAAACTAGAGAACAGACAAGTCACATGCAAGAGGAATTAGATTTACTATTCTTGACCCCAGAAGGCACAATAATACAAATATATGAAAGTCAGGGGTACATTTTAGTTCAATATAAAGAAATATTTTCTAACAACTGTAGCTATCCAAAAGTGAAATGTGTTCTTTTATAAGGCAGCAAGTTTCTTGACATGGGAGATATTTAAGCTATTGATTGTTTAGGATGAAGGAGTGGGGAATGAATGGTTCAGAAAGCAGATGGACCCTTAAGGTTTCTTCTAACTCTACGATTCTAGAAGAGTTAGGAAAAACTAAGAGAATTGGGGTTTCCCCCTTTCTCTAATTTTCAAGTCTTTCCCTATCTACTGGATCCTTCTCTGCTGCCTAAAATATGTCCAGGTCTCTCCAAACCTTAACAAGTCCTTAACTTGACTCTGCTAGCCCCTCAAAACATGGTCTGATTTTTCTCCTTTCTCTCACAGTCAAACTTCCAGATGAAATTATCTACACTAGTTGCCTCTCATTCACTTAACCTTTTGCAATATGGCTTCTGACTTCATCAACCAACTGAAACTGCTCTCTCCAAACTTATCTCCTCACCAGCAAATCTGATGGCCTTTCCTTTGTCCTCATCCATCTTAGTCTCTCTTCGACACGTGCCACTGACCACTCTCTGTCCCTTCCTGGAATCTCTCCTTTCTGGGTTTCCTTGACACTGTTTCCTCCTGGTTCTTCAACTACCAGTCCAGCCAACCCTCCACTCTCCTTTACTGGACAATGATCCATATCTTACCCCTCAACGGTGCCTGTATCTCAAAGCTTGGCCCTAGATCTTCTTTTCTTAATCTCTTTATAGTCCCTGCTCTCTCTCTGTGATCTCATCAGCTTCTGTGGTTTCAATTACTGTTGTCATGCAGATGACTCCCAGATTTATACAGCCAGCTCTAGTATCTTTCTTGAGTTTTGCACTTGGATATTTGCCACTGGCTATGTCATGAGTATTTGAAGCTCAACAGATACAAAAGAAAACTCAGTATTTTCCCCTCCCAAACCTCCTCCTTCTCACTTCTCTATTTTCCATGAGTAGCATCACCCTTCCATTCTCCTAGATTCACAACTTCAGAATCATGCTTGCTGTTTCACTCTTCTTCAGACCCCATATCCAGTTAGTGGTCTTGTCAATTCTACTTCCATGTCTTTCACGTTCATTGTCTTCTCTCCAGGCACAGAACCACCACCTATTTTAGATCTTCATTGCCCCTCACCTAACATGACCGCAACAGCTTTCTCACTGGTCTCCTTGCTGCCAGTCTCTCCTCTCTAGAAGTCATTACAGAGTTGCCATAGTGATACTGCTGAAGCTCAGCTCTAAGCATTAGTGACTCTTTATCTCTAGGATCAAACACAGCCCCCCCCAATCCAGCATTCAGAGCCCTTTATGCTCTGGCTTTAGTCCATCTTTCTGGGTTTGTTCCACATTATACACACTTGAAAATCCAGCCAAACTGGCCGGCTTGTTGTTCCTCATACATGACATTCTATCTCCAGTCTCCATGTCTTTGCATAGGTAGTCAGTTATCAGTCCCTGAAAGGTTCTCCCTCCTATATACGCCCCTTAGAATCCCTAGCACCCTTCAACATGCATATCACATGCTACTCCTCCTACACGAGGTCTCTCCTGATCCCCTCTGAAATTACTTAAGTGCTGGGTCTGGAGTCAGGAAGACCTGAGTTCAAATCCAGCCTCAGATATTTACTAGCTGGGTGATCCTGGGCAAATCACTTAACTTACGCCTGCCTCGGTTTCCTTAACTGTAAGATGGGGATAACAATAGCATCTCCCAGGGTTGTTGTGAGGATCAAATGAGACTGTATTACTAAAGCACTTGGCACAGTGCCTTGCACATCGTAAGCACTACATGAATGTTAGCTATCATCATCTTTATTATTGCCATTCTCTTATAGAAGTGTGTTTTCCTCAAAAGAATTTAAATTCCCCAATGGCAAAGACGCTTTCATTTTCTGTCTTTGTGTCCTGAGCGCAGTATCAGGAACATAGCCTGTGTTTACTAAGTGCTTGTTGACTGACTGAAGCTCTCATTTCTCTAGCCCTTCGAGGTTTCCAAAGAGCTTTCTCCCGAACAACCTGATGAGGTAGGTAATACAAGTATTATTATCCATATTTTACAGCTGAGGAAACTGAGGCTCCAAGAAGCTACGTGACTTGTTCAAAGTCACCACAATTCATGAGTGGAATTACACCATTTATACAATAATGGAAAGAGTACTACCTCTAGAGACAGAGGACCTGGGTTCAAATGCTACTTCTGATGATGACTACTTTTGTGCTTTAGTGATCTGTAAAAAGAGGGGATGAGATAAAACCACTTTTTGAGTCTATTCTAGCTCCAGATTGATGACCTCAGGACCTACAGTCTGGAAACTGAAGATATGTCTTCTTCCCTCCCCTTCCCCAAATAAAACCTGACAACTGAGCTTTTATTTTGACCCCACAAAGCCTGACCTCAGGACACTTACCATCTTGCCGCCAGTGGCCCTCATGTGGTGCTGTTCTGCTAGCCAGTGCTTGTCCTGGGGGTCGGCTGCATACTGTAGGGAAGCAAACCATAGGGTGGGGAGATCAGCCCGGTCTGAACTTTTCCTGATCCGTGTCCCTAAGCCCTTTTCTCTCTGGCAGATATCATGGAGAAACATAGCCTTGTCCTGGTCTCAGGCAGCAACAGGCAGTCCCTGGGTCTTTCACATGAGTAGTTCCCGTTGAGTACTCTTAAGCGGACAGGTCAGATCTATAAGGGACTAACTTATATTTTCCCCTCAGCCCTTCTCTACCTCTTCAAAGCACAGGTGGTCTCAAGTACCAGGCTGCTCTGGTGTAGGGTGGAGTCAGGAAGGCTTCTGGGCTGTGTCTTGCTAAGGGTGTGGTGAGCTTCTTGGGTGTGTCAGGGTTTGGTGGGTTGAATGCTTAAGCATTGCCAAGTCCAAACATATCCTTACTCTTAGCCTTGTAAAATGTAAAAAGTCATTTGGCCACATGAGAAACTTTTAAAAGTAAATTTAAAGGAAAAATAGTTAAGAAGGGAGGGTTAAAAGGAAGAATATGCTCAGCTTTCTTTCAAGGATAATAAAAACTCACATTTCTATAGTATTAAGGTTTGCAAAATGCTTACAACTCTATGAGGTGGCTGGAGTAGGAATAATTAATCCGATTTTAGTGATAAGAAAATTGATGCTCAAAAATAAAGGAACTTGCCCAGGACTACATAGCTAATGTGGGAACTAGGATCTGAACTAGTTTCCTAATTCCAAATCTCTCCTTTTATACCACCAGGCTGCCTTTACAGCCATTCTTGTTAGGTTTCTATGGGAATATGTACTTACGAGGTATTGGTGAGTATATCTCTATGAGGTGATGTTAGTGTCAACCCTGTAGACTTCGATTTTTTTCATCCTTTCCCTAGGATCCTTAGCCCTTTATAATCCCACCCACAACAAAACAAAACCCAATTAAAGCAAGATAACAAAATTTTTCTAACAATCAAGCTTTTCCTTTGTCTCATATTTCTGATAAGGTCAGATTCTCATCAGAAGTCTAGTTTTCCAGCCTGTAGATAGGGCTGGGGGGAGAACAGGCGATAACAATGAGAGACTGGCAGAGAATAAGTTTTTAATGAAGGGGGAGACAGGGCAGGAACCAGTAGAGAAGTGCATGCACTGTGTGTGTTTGACTGTGGCATATGGTGACAAATCGTTGCACTGAAGAAGCTGGCCCTAGCTCTTCCCATTTTCATAGGAATCCTAGCACATGAGAGTTGGAAAGCTGGAGGTCCAATGCTGAATTTCACAGATAAGGAAACTGAGGCCCAGAATGTGGAAGCAGCTTGCCCAAGGTCCCATTCTGAGTTGATGGCAGAGCCGAACCTAGAAGTTGGGTGCCTCTTTATTTCCAAGTTCAGTATTCCTTCCACTGTAACCTGCACAGTCAGGATAGGATGGTCATGCCACTAGAGGCGGCTATGGCACCTTTCCTGACAACTGTTTCCTCCTACTCTCGAAGGGAACATTCCAGGGCAATCATGACACTTACCTTAAAGAGGTGTGGGTGTTTGATATAGATTCTTCCTCTGGTGCCTCCCATGCCAAGGGCCCTGAAACAATAACCAATGGGGGAATGAAGTGTTTTTTTTTTTCCAGCAAGGTGAAGACAGAGCATCTCTTCCAAGAACTTGCCAGCTGTGGGACCCTTGTGCTGCTCCCCCCAGGAATGTTAAAGTCTAATTTCTTACTTGTTGGCCCTAGAGCCCAGCACAAAGGTTGTGGATTCATTCAGCCGGGCTGGATCCCACTGTGAAAAGAATGGAGAAGCAGAAGGTGAGTATGTCAGAGAGGTGAGAGGGCACCTAGACCTTTACTTAATGCAATAGCTCTGCACTTTACAAAATGCTTTAATCACAAGCTTGTGAAGCAGGAAGGTCCAAGGATTATCAACCGAAACTCAGAGGCAGGAAGTGATTGGGTCAGTCACTCAGCTAGGAAGTGGCAAGGCTGAAACGTGAATGCATGTCTAATGCTCTTTTCACTAGGCCTATGGTGCTATGGTGCTTCTCAAACCAAAGAAGGGGGTGAATACAAGCTGAAATCTGTTTTAAGAGGTAAGAGGAAAATTTCATCTACAATGATGGGAGATAAGGTAGATTAATGTGTCCTCTTTAGGGACTTTAGACAGAGCTCTAATTGATCTTCCTCAGCTTACACAGGAAGAAACTGAGGCTCAGAAGTGAAGTGATATGCCCAAGGTCACACAGCTCTAAATGCTGAGATTTGAACACAAGGTCATCTCACTTGAAGTCTCTTTCCAAGAAATGACTTACTTTTCAAGCATTTATTCAACATTTTTCCCCCTTTAAATTAATTTAATTTTAGTTTTCAATATTCACTTCCATAATCTTTTGAGTTTTAAATTTTCTCCACCTCCCTCCTCTCTCCCCACCCCAAGATAGTGTGCAATCTGATATAGGCCCTACAAATACATTCTTACTAAACATATTTTCACATCAATATGTTGTAAAGAAGAATTAGAATGAAAGGGAGAAACCATGGGAAAGAAAAAACAAAACAAACAAAAAAAAGAGAGAGCAAATGTCTGCTTCGATCTACATTCAGACTCCATAGTTCTTTCCCTGGATGTGAATAGCATTTTCCATCATGAGTCATTTGGAGTTGTGTTAGATCCTTGCATTGCTGAGAAGAGTCAAGTCTGTCAAAGTCAGCCAACACACAATGTGGCTGTTACTATATACAAGTTTTCCTGGTTCTGCTCACTTCACTCAGCATTGGTTCATGTAAGTCTTTCCAGATTTTTCTGAAGTCTGCCTGTTCATCACTTCTTATAGCACAATAGATTCCACTACATTCATATACCACAACCTGTTCAGCCATTACCCAGCTGATGGGTATCCTCCTCAATTTCCAATCTTGGCCACCACAAGAGCTGCTATAAATATTTTTGTACAGGTGGGACCTTTCCCCGTTTTTACGATCTCTTTGGGATCAGACTTAGAAGTGGTATTGCTGGGTCAAAGGGTAATGCACATTTTTCTAGCCCTTTGGGCACAGCTCCAAATGGCTCTACAGAATGGTGAGATCAGTTTCCAAGTCCATCAATAATGAATTAGTATTCCAATTTTCCCACATCCTCTCCAGCATTTATAATTTTCCTTCAATGAGTATTTTTTGAGCATTTACTATGTGCCCAGCTCCGTGAATGAGGATTCATAAATATATTGGTTTCTTGTTCTCAAGGAATTTAGTTTCATTGGAGAAATGAGATGAACACAGATAGATCATAGAACAGCAGGCAGTGCATAGCTACGTGCAGAATCCTGGTTTATAGATAAAAAGCAGAGATAACATTCCTCTTCAGAAGTGAAGGATATTAACGACGATTGAAATAAATCATAGGAAGCTTCATGGAGAAGACAGGACTTGAGTTGGATGAGTAATTCAGACAGGGAAGGGAAGACAGTTTGCAGAATGCCTAGAATTCATTTAGCCCTGTCCACTACCAAGGCAGAAAGCTTAGGGCCCGTGGAGCAGAGAGAGAAAGTTTCTCAACAGGGAACCAAACCTTGTTCTTCACTCCCACTCAGGGTGGTGTTAGATTTGGAATCAACAAGACCTGAGTTCAAATCTTGGTTCCGATAATTCCTAACTATGTAACCTAAGTCGAGTTACTTCTCTCACGGCTCTGCTACCTAACCTACAAAACGGTTATACCAAGATCCCCACTACCGATGGCTCAGATTTCTTATGAGAAAAGCAATGTGTAAAGTGCTATAGAAATGTGAGCTGTTGATGCACTTCAGAAACCCACACATCCCACAGGGAGATCCCCAAAGTACAGCAGGACAAAAAGTAAGTCTCCAGAGTCCTTGGGGGCCAGGAAGAGGGCCTAATCTGGGCCAACCATCACTGTCACAATCAGATACCATACCTTAGGACCCTCCCTCCGAATTGGTTCACAGGATTTTGGTTTCCACCTGGTGGGGAAAGATAGAAGAATCAGCGGCTGTTCAGAGAAGCTGCAAGATCAGCGGTTAGGACTTTAGAGCCTCGTTGGAGCTTGGAGCAGGCATGTTTCTGTTGCTAGCTAGCTGTGTGACCTCGGCTAAATCACTTAACTACTATACTCTCAGTTTCCCCACCTGTAAAATGAGACATCATCCCTGTACAAAATTCAGACTGAACACAATGGACAATGTTGGCACTAACTTCTTCAAGTTAAGCGTTCATCCTTCCTTTCTTAGAAAACAGAAAACTACTCAAGGGTATGGTAGCCTATACTACCATCTCTTTTTCATGATGTTTTCCATGACTGTTTTCAGGGATTGGGGGATAAGCGCTAATTGTGTTTAGTGGTATTTGCATAATACATCAAAAATTTTTATTATTTAAAACGAGAAAAATATGATAATCCTCACACTACTTTCTTCTTAGACTGTTGGAAAGACCGGTAAGATAATCTACATAAATAGGCCACGAATCACACATCTAAGCCAAGGATGAACACAACTCTCCTCACTTATCTTTTCTCCCCAGTTAGTTAAAACATTTGGGACTTCACTAGTGCTGCCCCTTGAATCCAGTCAATTGCATAGGAAGCCCTTGTCTCCTTCCCCCGTTTGCTTCATGTTGTGATTACTACTGACAGTTGAGATTTATATGGCACCTTACAGTTTGGAAAGTGCCTTACATCGACAATCTGAATTGATCACTAACGCTACCTTGTGAGGCAGATAAAACAGGCTTCACTTAATTCCCTGTTTTATAGATGAGGAAGCTGAAGTTCAGATCAAGTGATTTGCCCAAGGTCACACAGCTAGCTTTTGACAGGTGGGATTTGAACCCAGGTCTTCTGACTCCAAATCCACTGCTCTTTCAACTGTACAACAGCTTCTCTCTCCTTCATTTATGCAGTAATGCTCCTGTCTTGTATCCTAACCTCATCCCCCCTTATATTAGATGCCAGCTGGAAAGCCCGAGACCCCAGTCCCTACTTACACCATGCCTGAGGTTGACCTGTCATTTGAAAGGATGTGTCCTGGAGGCCGTCCCTTCCTCTGCAATAGAAAATGGCCCGTCAGAAGGAGATCTTGGCTCCAGAGTCTGAGCCAGCTGGGATTCTGTCTGCCCAGTATCCTGCCCTGGGCCATCTGTTACCACTGGAGTTCTTTTTTTTGTTTTCAAAATAAACTAGAGCTTCAGATGCTAGATGGTGTTTGTGAGAGGCCGGGTAGAAGTCATACTTTTGAAAATCCCTCTATCAGGGCTTGGGGGGTGGGATGGGGACACTGAGGCAAAGGAATGAGGTCCAGATTCTTTGCGAAGCCCAGTACCTCCCATTTTGGCCTAACTGCCTGGACATACACACCCACATACACACACGCACATACACGAGCATGTATGTACGAATATGTGTGTGTGTGTGTGTGTGTGTGTACTATTTTTACCTTTTTGGGGATAGGACTTCCTCGATGGGCACATTCTTCATCTGCTTGCCGGCCACGCTGGAAAAGGAGAGAGGAAAGTCAGTGGGGCAGTGAAGTCTCAGGAGACCACCGTACTTCCTGATAATGTTGCAGAGGCTATATCTCATAGGCATAAATCACTGACCAAGACCTCCTCTTCTAGGAGTAGGATGGCATCTTCCCTAGGTCCCAGAAAGAGACCCAATCATTTCTTATGCTACTCAGCTCCAGTGCCTCTAAAGGTGGTCAGATCGAATTCCCAGCTAATGTCAGATGCTTAACCCTCCCTGACATTGGACCACTCTAACCGATTTTGCTCCCAGGACAAAACAGCTCTGACCTTCATCCCAGGAAGCTCATGAGTGAGTCTGGGTATCACTTTCTCTCCATCCGAAAACAGCAGCTTAGCCTAAGAGAAGATAGCAATGGTTAAAAAAAAAACATCTAGCAGGTGGGTGGTTAGGGGAGGGGAAAGCTTGCTCCTCGCCCAGTTTATACTAACGCTATAGCACTTGGGTGCTAGTACTCATCTCTTTGGAACTCTCTACCTCTGACTGCTTTATGGAGCAGGCTTGTACGACCCCTGGCCCTCAGGCATGCCAAGGGATTTTGGTTGGCCTGCAAAAAATGTAGAGGACATTTTCCTCTGTTTTTCTTGGGTCATCCAAAATGCTTTGGTGGGCCACAGGCTGTGCAGGCCTGATATAGAGAGATTCTAGGTGATGCTCTGATTACTATTAATAACAAACTGAGGTAGGCCTATTCTCTGACAAACACGCAGGAGTTTACACACATGATGTCATTCCTTCCCTCTGAAGAGACAGGAAAGGGGAAGGGACTACAGTCCCCATACAATTCAGCATAAAAGGTTCCTGGACTAGAGTTAGGAGACCTGAATTCTAGTTTCAACTCCGTCATTAATGATAACAGTACACACTCTTACAACACCTTACTATTTGCAAAATGTTCTCCTCACAACAACCCTGTGAAGTAGCTAGTTCAAGTATTATCACTCATATCGTACAGGTGAGAAAACTCATCAGAGAGGTTAATGACTTGTCGATGTCACAAAGTGAGTAGAAAAAAATCAGGACTAGAATCCTTTAATGAAGTCCTTGATTCTAAGTCTAGTCTCTCCATTACACTGCGACTTGTGCAAGCCATTTCCTTTTTCTGTGCCTCAGTTTCTCCATCTGTAGAATAAAGAGACTGGCCTATATCAGTATTTTCAAACTGTGCATTAAAGGGTTCTAAAAAACAATGACTTTCATTTCCAACATACGTAAGAAATGGATTCAAATTTATAGCAACAACAGCTATTCCCCAACAGATAAATGGCCAAAGTATACAAAACAGGCAGTTCTCAAAGGAAAAAAAATCCCAGCTATCAACAACCACATTAAAAAAAAGGTTACAAAATCACCAACAATTAGAGAAATGACAAATGTTGGAAGGACTGCAAGAAAACAGGTGCATTAGTACAAGTATAGCTGTGAAATTGGTCCGACCATTGTGGAATGTTGCTAGACTGCATACCCTCTGACCAAGCAATGTAACTACTAGGCCAATACCCTGAAGAGATCAAAGGAAGAGGAGAAGAACTCATGTACAAAAATATTTATATCAGTCTTTTTGTGTGATAGAGAACTGGAAACTAAGAGTGCTCATTAACTGAGGAATGACTAAACAAATTAAGATTTATGAATGTAATAAATACTATTATACTGTAAGAAATGAAGAAAGGGACAGTTTCAGAAAAAGCCAGGGAGACTTGTATAAAATCAGGCAAAGTGAAGTGAACAGAACCAAAAGAAAAATCTATATAATAACAACTACCCTGTAAATACAAACAGCTATTTAAGACTTAAGAACTCTGATCAATGTAGTAATGCATCACAATTCCATAGGATTAATGACAAAGACTGTTTCCCCCATCCTGGAGAGGTGGTTGAACTCAAGATGCAGAATGAAACATACTTTTTGGAGAGGGCCAATGTGGAAATTTGTTTTGTCTGTACATGTATTTGTTATGTGGTTTTCTTTTTCTTTTCCCAATGGAGAAGGGGGAAGAAGAGAGAACAACAAATATTTTTAAATTGAAAAAAGGTTTTTTTAAATTTAAACAAAAGAAAAAGAACTCTGATGTTCCACATGAAGTGAACAAGGGTTTTACCACAAGATCTCATGACACTATTTTCTTCTTTAATATATTAAATTTACACTATTCACAAAGCAGAAGTACTTATTCTGTAGGGCAATTTTTCAGTATGAAGATTGGCTTAATTTTCTATTCTGAGTTAAGATTCACCTGACCCTTCTTTTATCTCAGGAGTATCCATACCTCCCACATGCCTGAACTGGTCTTTCAACATTTAAAATTCCAATGTGTTTGGTGTCCATATTAGTTTGAAAATTCTGGCTTACATGATCTCCATGGTCCCACCAAGACCTAATATTTTATGACAGCATGGAAGAAATTAAGGCACTGAGAGGGGAGGTGACCATCTCAATATTATCCACCAAGCAGTAGTAAAGATGATACAGATCTTAGCTAATGAGTTGAAGTTTAGTACCTTGATGGCCGTTTCAGAACATATAAACTACTACTTCCAGATCTTAGTTGGATTACAGTTTTGACAGGTATTATCAGAAAGCTCTCAGATGATGGACTTTCAACATTCAGAAAGTCCCTAGACAGCTTTGGTTTCAGACTACATAACCCCTGCCTCTTTAGGCTCTTACCTGTTCCAGACAACTTCGGCAGGCTTCCTGGATCAATTGCTCTGCATCAACATCTTCCCCAACATTGTCTCTGACATTAAATGCTGCTTTCTGAAAGAACTAGGGAGAAGACCAAGGAAAAGGTCAAAGGTCTTGTCATCACACCTGTCTACCTTGTTGCCCATCATCAGTTGGGGTAACAACAGTAAATGATGAGGCAGTTTTGCTCATTTATTTCAAGAATATAACTAACAGGGCTAGGAAGGGTGAGGAATCACCAGAAGAGGTTTGCTCTGCTATGATGTCAAACTGAAATTCGGATTCTTCAAATTCAACAGACATTTTTAAAGTGACAATTATAATTAAGGCACTGTTTTAAGGAGCTGACCTTCTACTGGGAAGTGGGATGTGACAGAAGAGAGAGAGAGAGAGAGAGAGAGAGAGAGAGAGAGAGAGAGAGAGAGAGAGAGAGAGAGAAGAGAGGGGAGAGAGAGGAGAGAGAGGAGAGAGAGAGAGAGAGAGAGAGAGAGAGAGAGGAGAGAGGAGAGAGAGAAAGAGAGGGAGGGAGGGAGGGAGAGGAGAGAGGGAGAGAGAGAGGAGGAGAGGGAGAGAGAGAGGAGAGAGAGGAGAGAAAGAGAGGGAGGGAGGGAGGGAGAGGGAGAGAGGAGGGAGAGAGAGAGAGAGAGAAGAGAGAGAGAGAGAGAGAGAGATTTAATACTAAGTAGGGTATAATGGAGATAAAGGAAAAATCCTAAGTATGCTAAGAAAATCTCAGGGGGGACTTTTAGTCGCAGGAATCAAAGAAGGCTTTATGGAAGAGGTGGTACCTGACCTGACCCTAAAGGAAGAGAAGAGTTCTTAAAGGAAGTGGTGCATTGAAAGCATAAGGGGTGATCAATTTCCCAAGTGGGATGTAGAGAACCTCTGTTGCAAAGAAGAGCAACCCTCCCTTTGATTTCAGGCCTTCTATCTCTTGTTTCACATGACTTCTGAGGGTAGAGGAGTGGCACCCTTCACTCAATTGTGAACATTCTTACACATGGTCATACCCTTAACATTCCAGTGATTTGAATTCTGGTAGATCATCATCCAAACTGCATTCCATACCCTTACCCTTGATTCCTCATTCATCCTCTCAGCCGTCTCACCCCAAAGTTTCATCCTAACTCCACCCAGCCGTTCCCTCAGGAATGGCTATTCCTTAAGCAGCAATTTTCCTCTCCCACTCCTTCCATTGACTAGTTCTTACTGAAACCAGGCGTCTCCCTGATGACACATTCTTTCCTTTACTGGCTGTACCTTCACTCATTGTCCTTGGTTCCTAGTAGAGAAGGGGGAGTTGGAAACTCCTGCTCCCCCTTGACATTTTCAGGTTCTCTCTCTACCTCCATCACTCCATAACCTCTCTTCCTTTGAGGTCCATGCTACTCACATATAGCACCCAATCAAATTCTGGTAACTACTGTCTCACAGACCTTGCAGTGCCCCACCCCCCTGCTGTGGGTCAATTCCTTCCTCAATGAGTTTGATGTCTAGCCTACAATTTTTCTTTCCTCCCCAACTCTTTAACATATACATTGATTCTCCCTCAGATATCCTAACCACTCAGTTCTTCAATCTATTCAAACCCCAGCCTTGGATTACTCCCACCACTTATTGCTTTCACACCTACACAAGTGCTGCTGAATGAAGGTGGAGAAAATCATGGAACTATTCTTCCTGGGTCCACTACAAATTTGTTACACAACATCAACTGGGCCCTCAATACTGCTAGGCAATCCTACTATATACCTCCCTTATCAACTCACTATCCTACTCTTCACAGTGGATTTCAAACCTTTTATCCTTCCTCAAACCTCCTATGGCTCCCCTCTGCCTCTCAGGTGAGAACCTTGCCTTATACATTTTACAGAAAAAATTGAGGCCATTCAGTGAATTTCCTATTCTCCTTCTTCCTCATCTTCCAGCACTCAGATGTCACCTGCCACTTTCTCTTCCTTGTTTCACATGATGAAATAGCCTTACTCCTTAACCAAGGGCAACCTTTCTGCTTGTTCAAGCGATCCCATTCCAATCCATCTATTCCAACAGACTGTCTCCCTCTGCCATCCCCAATCTTTCACTTATTTTCAATCTCTTTCTCTCTGGCTCATTCCCTACTGCCTACAAACATGCCCATGTTGCTCCATCCTCAAAAAACCCTCACTTGATCCTTCCATCCCTGCTATCAGCCTTTATCTCTTTTGCCTTTGAACTGCTCAAAAAGGCCCTCTACAATAGGTGTCTCCACTTTCTCTCCTCTCACTCTCTTCTTAATCCCTTACAATCTGGCTTCCACCTTTATCACTCCGCTGAAATTGCTCCCTCCAAAGTTACTAATGATCTTTTAGTGGTCAAACACAATGGCCTTTTCTCAATCCTCATTCTCCTTGACCTCTCTGTGGCCTATGACACTGTTGATCACTCTCTCCTCCTTGATACTCTCTTCTCTCTAGGTTTCCAGGACAGCACCCTCTCCTAGTTCTCCTATCTCTCTGACTGCTTCTTCTCAGTCTCCTTTGATGGATCCTTTCCAAGATCACACCTTCTAGGTCTCTCAGGGTTCTGTCCCGTGGACCCTCTTCTCTTCTTCTTCCACATTACTTCACCTGATGACCTCATCAGCTCCCATGGATTTAATTACTATCACTATGCTGATGATTCTCAAATCTACCCATCTTGCCCCAAACTCTCTGCTGACCTATAATCTCACATCCCCAACTGCCTTTCAGACATTTGAAGTAGATGTCCATTAGACACCTTAAACTCAATATATCCAAAATGCAACTCATTATCCTCCCTAACTCCTACCTTCCTTATTACTATAGAGGGTAACACTATCCTCCTAGTCTATAAGGCTCACACTTTGGGAGTCATCCTGGACTTCTATCTTCTTCATACTTATTAGCAAGATGAAGCTTTGCACATTTAATTGTGACCTGGGCATTCCAGACCAAATTTAATCACCTCTTTATCCTTCCACTTTTAATATCTGTGCTGTCTAACACAGCCCCTAGTATAAGTAAAAGGTCTGACAACGTTTTCTCCATATCCATTTCCATATATAAATGGAGAACATGACTCCATTATTATGAAATTTCAAATGTGATTATAAATATGATGATGTTCTGTAGTAAGAAAGACTTGAAAAACTTATCAAAAACATCCACTAAATTCCTTGAAAACAGTGAGTTTCAGCATACAAAAAAGGAGGGAGGAGTAGGGGTTAGGGAGAGGCAGTTAGCTGGTGCTTTGACTAACCAATGTTATCAAAACCTTCCTAAATTGGTATTTGTTTAAGCCTGTAATTTGATTTATGATTTCGAGTTTCTTTTTCTTAAGCACTAGGGATTGCGGTAGAAATGAGTTCATTTGTAATCAGGTTTAAAGTTGTTCTAAGCAAAGATTTTGAGGTTGGTTGGTTGAACCACAAAAGTGATTTATCTAAAGCACAGGTCTGATTAGGTCACTGTACTACTCAATAAACTTCTTATTGTGTCCAGGAACAAATACACAATGCTGTTTGGCATTCAAAGACCTTCATAACCTAATCCACTTCTACTTTACCAGTCTTCTTATACCTTACTCTTCACATACTTTTTTCAACCAGTGACACTGAGCTCCTGGCTGTTCCATGAACAATATGGGCCACTTTGTCTGGCTGTCCCCCATGCCTGGAATGCTCTCCCTCATCTTCACTTACTGGCCTCCCTGGCTTCCTTAAGTTTCAACTAAAATCCCACCTTCTATAGGAAACCTTCCCAACCCCTTTTAATGGCAGTGCCTTCTTTGTACTATCTCCTATTTATCTTATATATAGCTTGCTTTGTACATTTGTTTACATGTTGTCTCCTCCATTAGATTGTAAGTTCCTTGAGAGAAGGTCTGTCTTTTTTCTTTTTTCTATCCCTAGTTTCTAGCATACTACCTAACACACTGTAGGTGCATAATAAATGTTTATTGATTCATTGACCTTCCTGAATGCTAGGAACAATGACATATCCAGCTCAGAGACCAGTGAAAGGCTGGAGAATGATGTTGGGGTCAGACTGCAGATGGGAACTGGTATTTCATACTCAATGTTATACTGAAGGTTGTTGAGTAGAGAAATGACATGGTCAGACTTGTGCCTTAGGAAGATGATCTTGCCATCTAAGTGGAGGATGAAGGAGAAGGGAGGCACTGGAAGCAGGAAGACCAGTCAGGAGATTGCTATAATTGTATGAGTAAGAAATGATGAGGTCTTGAACCAAACTGGTAGCAGAGTGAGTAGGCAGAAGGCAAGAGTTGTGAGACATGGAGTACAGTAGACAGAAGTACGAAAGTGCTGAGAGCCTGAAAAATCCAATGGCTAAAACCTATAAATTCACAAAGAGCTTGGTAGGATCTGTTCTTTCCCTATTTTTGTAAACAAGTTATGTAATATTGGAATTAATTGTTCTTTGAATGGTTAATAGAATTCACTTTTAAGTCCATCTGGTCCTGGGGTTTTTTCTTTTAGGAGTTCCTTTAATAACTGTTCAATTTCACTTTCTGAGACTGAATTATTTACGTTCTTAATTTTTTTTGTTAATCTGGGTATTTGATATTTTTATAAATATTTATCCATTTAATTTGTTAGCTTTATTGGTATATAAAAGAAAAAAAATACTTTTTAATACTTTCCTTTATTTCCTGTTCATTTGTTTTGTATTTTCCTCTTTCATTTTCGATATTGGCAATGACAAATGTTGGAGGGGGAGTGGAAAAATAGAGACAGTAATGCACTGCTGGTGGAGTTGTGAACTGGCCCAATTATTCTGGAGAACAATTTGGAACTATGCCCAAAGGGCTATAAAATTGTATACACCCTTTGACCCAGCAATACCATTACTAGGTCTGTGCCTTAAAGAGATCAAAGAAAAGGGGAAAGGGCCTATTTGCACAAAAATATTTATAGCAGTTCTTTTTGTTGTGGCAAAGAACTGGAAATGGAAGGGATGTACACCAACCAGGGAATGGCTTAGGAAGTCGTGGTATACGATTGTGTGATGGAATACTACTATGCTATCAGAAATGATGAAGGGGATGGTTTCAGAAAGATTTGGGAAGTCTTAAATCAAGTGATGCAAAATACAATGAGCAGAACCAGAAGAACATACATAGTAATAGCAATATTGTAACAATAATCAACTATGAAAGACTTAACTACTCAGATCAATACAATCATCCATGACAATTACAAAGGACTCACGATGAAAAACGTAGACCCACCTCCATGGGACTCAATTGTAAATTAAAGCATTTTTTCTTTGTTTATTTTTCTTGCCCCCCCCCCTTACATTTCTTTTCCATTTTCCCTTTTTAACCCCAATGTAGTTAATGTGGAAATACGTTTTGCACGACTTCATATGTATAATGGGTATCATATTTCTTGCCTTCTCAATGGATGGTGGAAGTGATGGAAGGAGGATATTCGGAAATGAAAATTTTAAAGGAAGCCTTCTTTGAACCCTCCATCTGCTATTTCCTCTCTCCCAAATCACTGCGTACCTATTTTGTTATCTATTAATGTGCATGTTGTCTCCCCTGGCTAGACTGCAAGCTCCTTCAGGCCCCAGACTATCATTATATTTATACCAGATTTGTCGTTATATTTCTAGCTCCTAGCAGAGTCTGACACAAAGCAGATGCTTTATAAATGCTTGTTGATTGACACATAATGAGAGCTAACAGTTGCCTTATTTGTGTGGAAGCATATTAAAAACCTTTTTAGTTCAACTGAAAATATTAAGAAATATTTTCTCCAGCCAAAAACCCTTTCCAGACTTTAGGAAAGCAGGTAAAGAAAGAAGACTAAGCTTCCAGAAAATGAATCAAAGTGGAAAACTAGTCTTAAGTTTTACTTATTTAAGATCCCCTAAAGGCTGTGACATCTTTTCTATTCAAGGATTAAATATGATCATAGGAAGGAAGTCCTTTTAGTATTTAAGGGGAAAGGTCAAGGAAGGAACTGAGTACTGACTATTCTGGAATGCTAACCCCAAATCATGTTTTAACATACTTTAATCTTTTCCTTGTTCAAGATTACTATAAATGTTACCTCAAATTGTTTTGGGGTAGAGAGACATGTCAGAGGACATGAGGGGAGTTATGCCAGTTTGGAGATATCTTTAAGCTAGAAATGGCATGGATATGGAATAGTGATAAACTAAAATTGTTTCTGGCAGTCTTATGCTTAAAATGTAAAGTATTATTCTTTTTCTTTGACACTAGGCAGTGTGTTCTGCATCTCTGGAGGTCTTCAAGCAGAGGCTGAACGATTATCTATCAGGGATATGATAGAAGGGATCCGTGAATTGAACAAAGGGTGACACTAGATGGAAAGATAGAGGGCAAAGAACAAGGGAAGAAATAGTCTTAATATATATACTATGCCCTGGCCAGACCAATTTGGAGTACTATGTATAGTTGTGAGTACCGGGTTTTAGGAAGGATATTAGTTAGCTAGATAATGCCCAAAGGAGGGCAACCAGGACAGTGAAAAGCCTCAAGTTCATGTCACATGAATACCTGTTGAAGGAACTGGGGATATTTAGTTCGAAGAAGCAAAGATTTAGGTGGCTGTGAGAGCTGTCTTCCAAGTGCTCAAAAGGCTATCATCTTAAGAAGGAAGTGGATCTGTTTAGCTTGGCCCTAGAATGCAGAACTAAAAGAAATAGGTAGAAGTAGCAAAGATACAGACTTAGATTTGAGTAAGGCAGAACTTCCCAACAGCTATCAAAAATGAAGATGGCTGTCTTGGGGTGGGGTTTCTATTTGATGGAGATCTTAAGCAAAAGCTACGGAGTAAATTCTTTCTCAGGGACAGACTGGACAAGACAGCCTGAGTGCCCTTCAATTCTGAAATTCAGTAACCTCTAACATCTGAGATTCTCTAATGCTAAGTCCTACTTCATACACAAGGTATATAACAGCAATAGAATTCATTATCACAAGAAGCCTTACAGGTAGAAGATTTAAAGGGATTATACAAGTGAATCAAGGACAAAGCCATAAATAGCTATGGGGTAAACTTCAAAGAATCTAAGAGTTGACCTCTGATTGCATCTAATGTAACCTGTTCCTGAATAGGAATCTTCACTACAATAGCCCCAAGTGGTCACTCAAGACTCCTCTTGAAGATTTCCAGTGATGTGGATCTCACTACCTACCTTCTAAGGGAGTCCATTCCACTGATGAATAGCTCTAATTGTTATGAACTTTTCCCTTGTACTTAGCCCAAATTTACTTTTACAATTTCTACCTGATGTAAGTTCTGCCATCTAGGGTTAATCAGAATACATCCAATTCCTCTTCTACATGACAGCTCTTCAAATGATACCAGATAGATAGCTATCTATCTGTCCATCCATCCATCCATCCATCTATCTATCTATCTACCTATCTACCTATCATGCTATTTCAGAAGACTTCTCTTTTTCAAGCTAAAAACCTGCCAGGTCTTCGAAGTATTGGCCCTTTGGAGAAGGAAATGGCAAACTACTCCAGTATCTTTGCCAAGAAAACCCCAAATGGGGTCACAGAGTCGGGCACAACTCAACCGAATGAACAGCAATAATTACTCCAGTCCCTTTACCATATTGATTGCCTTCATTTGAATATGTTCTAATTTGTTGAACTCTTCTCTCAAATGGGACTCACCTAGATCTGAATGCAGTGCTCCACATATCATCTGAGTAGGACATGGGACATCACCTTTATTTCTGATACCCTTTAAGGTTGATGTCAAAGAAGACAACCAAACCTTCCCATGGGACATTCCTTAGGACTATTAGCAACAGAATAGTAGGATGGATGGACTGTGAGTCTGACCAATGTGAGAGTGCTTATATCCTCACCAGACGTTTTCTGATGATCACTTAGTGGCAATGTTGGTAGAGAAGATTTTCTGACATGTATGAGTTGGATTTGGTGGATTTGGGGGTCCCAGGAGGACTCAGATTCTGTGATTCTGATGTAGAAGATGAGATCCAAGCAAACAGGGTGGGTCTCTTAGGATTTCCCTGCCTATTTTTCCTCCAACATCACTTACCTTCATGTACTTGTTGAAGACAGTCTGAATTTCCTCATTGATGCTAGGTTGTAGGACAGCTCGAAGCAGGTCCATAGAGATGGCAGGGTCTGTGAAGCTGCATTTCAACAAGGGAAAAATATCACACTGGTTCCAAATGCTTGATTCATCGTTGTCCTGCCAGGGTCAATGACCCTCCTCATGGCTTCCCTTACATTAAATGGTCCTTAAATAGGTACCTAACCTTAAAGACACAGGCCTTATCAACTTCTAAAAGTCATTCAAAAAGTCAATCAATAAACCTTTAGAGTATCAATTACAATTAAGCTATTATAAATTTAAGAGACAGTACTTGCTCTGAAAGAGATTGCAATCTGGTTTGGGGATAAACAGATATATCATATCAGCCTAGGGCTTACATCCAGCTATCAACTCCTTATTAGTGTTACTGGGATCTGTCTTGGGAGGGAGCTGGTACTGGAATAGAAATAAACTAGGCCTTACAGACTACAGACTTTTGGCTTTGATTTCTTCCAAATCCAAAGAAATCCAACCAAATACCCATGTGAAGTCCTGAAGACAGATCAATCGTTACCACAAACACTTGGCAGGATCAGAGAGATTTATGTCAAGGTGAAGGATTCTGACATGGGGAAGACTATGGCCCACTTGGCTAATTCACCAGCTGGTCATCGACTAACTTCTGTTTATCTTACCATCTTCCATTTTTCAGAACATTGAGGGGAAAAACATGTTAAGAGTGGAAAATGCCCATCTAAGCCATCTCATGCCCCTAGAAGTCATCCTCAATTTACAGAGGAAGAAATAGAGGTCTAGGTATGGAAACCGACTTGCCTAAAGTCAGAGGCTTTAGAACTGAAATATACCCAAGAAACTAACTAGTCCAAATTCTTCATTTTACAGAGAAAAAAAAAAAAAAAAACCTGAGGTCCAGAGAAGACAAGTGACTTGTCCAAGGACACAGACAAGATTATATAATTTAGAGTTAGAAGGATTTTTGGAGGTCACCTGGGGGAAAAAACCCTCTCATTTTACATTTTTAGAAACAGAGGCTGTTTGTTTTCTGGATCTTCTCACTCTAAATCAGCGCTCTTTCTTTTACAGCATACAGGGAGTTGGGTCTGCCCTCCTGACTTCTTCACAGGTCATTCCCCAGCCCCCAGCAGGGAAGATTCCCCCTTTCCTCCCCCGCCCCCCCAGCAGTGGGGACCCCAGGCAGCTGTTGCCGGTGCCACCGCGGCGTCCCCGGGCCTAGCAGACGCACCTTGTAGTCATCTGGGAGCGGCGGCCCCTGCGCTGCACCTGCCGATGTTTGATCATGATGTTCCAGGGGTTCTGCGGGAACCAAGGCGCTGGTGAGCTCCCCTGCGCCCCCGATCGCAGACGACAAAGGAGGGGTTGTGGCTGGGCAAGGGTCCCTTTTCAGTCCTAGCCTCCCGCTCCAGCCTAGCTCCCTGCCCCGGCAGGCCTCGACCTGGCCCAGCCCGAGGGGCCCGTGCCCACCTTCCCCGGAGCCCCTGTCTCACCGTGACCACCAGTTGCCCCGCCGAGCCCTCGTCTCCAGGCTCGGGACCGCCCCGCTCCGCTCCCCCGGGACCTCGCGGCTGCTCTGGATCCCGAGTGGCCCCCATGGTCCCTCCCACCCCCGCCCGGCCAGGCCGCCGCTGCCGCCACCCCAGCCGGTATCCCCGCTGTAGCCGGTGGTCCAGCCCAGCCCCTCAGCCACCGGCCGGAAACGAGTCCGTCACACGTCATTGCGCCGCGCCGCACCACCCCCCGGAAGAGCGACGCGGCAGGCGGCGGGGTTGCCATGGGAACCGAGCGGGGCGTGCGTCCGCTAGGTAGAGGAAAGGGGAAGGGAGAGAGCGGAGGCTTTTGGGGCCCTGAGCGGCTTAGGGTGGGCGTCGGCCGGGGCTTCTGGCCACCCTCACCCAAGACAGCGGGTTTAACTGCGGGGCGGGCTGTTAATAGTTGGAAAACGAGTGACCCTAAATGCCCCTTATGCCTGCGGCCACAGAGAGAAACGTAGTCGCTGTATGACCTTGGGCAAGTCTCTTTCCCTTTTTGGGCCTCTTCATCCTCCTCTGTAAAATGCCTCGGGGTTAGGTGGTTTTTAAGATTCCTTCCGCCTCTGATATTGTTGACTTCCTGGGCGACCGAGAAAGCCCAGGACTTGGGAGTCAGGAGACCTTGGTTCTAGGCTTGCCCCTGCTCCTAGTCACTTTGGGCAAGTCCTTTCCCTTTTCTGCTCGCCTTGGTTACCGTCGCTGTAAAATGAGCTGGGGTTTGGGAAATACTTTATTCCACAGCTAATGGTCTAATGTAAACCAGCAATGGGGCTGAATATTAAGCCCCTTATCTGAGTAATTCATCTTCAGTACGCACCATCAGTGGTTTGTTCCTTTCCACACTCCCCCCAGAGCTGAAGCCTGATAGGTAAAAGAGTTAAGCCTTTTGGGCATAAAGGAAAATCTCCACCCAAGATACCAATGATTCAGGGAATGGCTGGGAATGTTGAGAGGACCAGCCATTAAATGCATGTTTTAGAAGCCAAGTGAAGCATTTCAAGGGCTTGTAGACAAATTCTATAGACAAATGGATGGGTTTGCAGGGCAGCAGAAGTTTCACTTTTCACAGAAGGGTACTTTCAGGAATTGCTCCTAGAGCCAACACTGATTTTTACTGTTGCAGGAGAAAGATTGCCTCAAGCCCTGCATTTTTATTCTAGTTTTCACTTGGAGTCCTGAGTTCCCTTCTTCTGTCAGGACTCTTTCAACAACCTAGTTAGCCCTGAATGCCACCAGCTGTTGGAAGGCTGCAGAAATACTATGGGTGTCATTGGTGATCAAGCAAGCAACTGCCTCGGGAGCCGGTTTATATTCTGGCCTTGGGCTTTGCCGTTAGCAGCTAGCTGTGTGACTCAGTATGTCGGCCTTGCAGGGTCTCAGTTTTCTCCCTAGTAAAATGAGGAATTTGGACTAGGCAATCTCTGAAGTCCCTGTAATATTAATTAAGGTGGGACTTTTTTTTTTAATGTTTTCTCTTTTAGAATGCTAAAGTAATCAAGTGCCTTTGCTTAAGTCTTTCTAGGTGCTAAGTCTTGGGCCTACACCCTTTTGCTGATGAGGGGACCCTGAGAAGGGTATATAATCTCAGAGGTTAGCATTTTGTTTGGGCCTCTTACTCACTGGAAGAGTGTTGGTGTAGAGACTCTGGGTAGCCATAGTTAAGAGCCCCCTGGCTTTAAAGAAAACCCACATGTTGGTGCTTCTCTTTTTGGTAACTATGTGTATGATGTCTTGATCAGACAAAGCCTGTCTGTTGAATTGTGTTATTTGATCTGTTGATATTTTCTGTTTGTAATTTCTATTTGTGTTTGCTCTGAAGTTCAGGGTGCTGGCTTTCTCCCCTGAACTAAATGAATGATATACGTATGTTTGATTAAAGTGAGATTGTTAACCCCTTAAAGTTGCTTTCCTTAGAAAAGCAGATCAAAGAATCTGTGCTGGAAGCTTTTTGGTGCTGGTCTTGTTGGGTCTTACACCACACTGTTGTTACAGTCCCTTCTAGCATTGCTATTTTACAGCCCATGTTCCAAGATTCCTTACAGTTCTGAAATTCTATGGTTCTTTCAATGACTTTGACTAAACTAAGGCAGGAGCAGGATAGAGGGAGGAAGTAAGAAGAGAGAGAAAAGGGGAAAAAAAGAGGGAGGTGCTATAGAGTGCTACTAGCAGTTATTGGCACCCATTGTACTCAGGCCTTCTTTCTGTCAGAGGAGCAAGGTTTATTTTAACACCAATAGAGCCAGCTAGATTCATAAAGAATCTGGGGAGGGGGGACTGGAGCTGGGGTGAGATTGATACTTAAATACAAAAAAGACAGTGAGAAGATCTGGATGGGATTAAGGAGTAGTAAGAAGCCTAGGTGGGCCAAGGGCAGCAGTGAAAGGGTCTAGATGAGATTAGTGAACCTAGTGAACAGAATTAAGTGGTCTGGGGTGCATCAGAGAGTCATAGTGAAAGGACTATGGAGTATCTAGGTGGGCTGAGCTGGGCCAGATGTCTTGAGAGAGATGCTAGGGACTGTATTATGTGGGAAAATTCAGGGACTGAAATGTATAGGAAAATTCAGGGTCTTTTGTTAATGAAACCTAGTTTTCATGTAAGTTTTGTGAGGTTGTGATTGCCTGTTGATACTTTAAAGTAGAAGCTCTGGGTCAAAATATTTGGATATTTTAGTATGAAAGGCTATAAATGCCAAACAAATGTCTATTTTGTGCTACAGGCAGTAGGGAGCAACCATAGTTTCTTGAGCAAGGGAATAACATGGTCAGATGTGTGATTAAGGAATATCACTTTGATAGCTTTGTGAAGGTGGGAGAGGGCAAAGACTGGATGAAGGGAGACCAATTGGAAGTTGCTACAATAATAGTCTAGGACTAGGTGAGAGATGATAAGGACTAGAACTAGGGTAGTTTTCTAGTATTAGTGAAGAGAAGGGGAGAGATTTAAGAGCTATTGAGGAGGCAGAAACAACAAGACTTGGATGTGGGAGGTGAGAGTGAAGAACTGAGGATAACTTGCAGTTTGCAAACCTAGGTGACTGGAGAACGGCAGCATTCCCAACCGAAACAGGGAAGTGAGGAGGGGTAGGTGGAGGATTGGTTGGGTGGTGGGAGGGAGGAGCAACAACAAGCATTAAGTGCCTACTATGGGCAAAAATAAACCCTGTTCTTAAGGAGCTCACAGATTAATGGGGGAGACAGCATACAAACAACTATGTACAAACAGGAGACACGTATACATATGCAGCATAAATTGGAGATAATCTCAGAGGGGAGGTGGGGATTGAAAGGGGATTGAGAAAAGCTGAAACTTGAAGAAAGCCAGTGGGACACGTTGAATTTGAGATGCTTACAGAATGGTTACCAAGTAGAGATGCCCAGCAGGCAATTAGAAATGTGGAATTTGGGGCAGCTAGGTGGTGCAGTGAATTGAGCACTGGCCGTGGAGTCAGGAGGACCTGAGTTCAAATCCAGCCTCAGACACCTGACACACTTACTAGCTGTGTGACCTTGGGCAAGTCACTTAACCCCAATTGCCCTGACTTCAAACAAACAAAAAAAAGAAATGTGGAATTTGATCTCAGGAGAGATGGGAACTAGATGGGTGGCTTAGGGAGTCATCTTCAAAGAGATGATAATTGATAAAAATGGAAGTTGAGAGAGAGAGAGAGACAGAGATTCTAGGAGAGAATATGAGAGAGTCCTAGGTACATGCAAATGGGGGCTGTGTGAGGTGAATAAAATGTGAAGACTTCACAGGGAGATATGTGTAAATATGTATCTATATCTATACTAAGAAATGTCTAAAAATCAAGAAATAGGGAAGTGAAAAAAATTCTGAGGCTGTGAGAGCCTGATGGCTCAGCCTCTGGGAAAGTTTACCCTGAAACGTTTTGTTCTTTCTTCTGGTTCTGGTTTAAAGATTTGCTCAGTAAGAATAGGGTCACTGTGACCTGCTTTCCTTTACTGTAAAAGTACTGTAAACGAATGGAGAGGGTCTCCCCCTCCCCTTAGCCTATTCTCCTTCTTTAGATTTATAGATGTCACCTGAGTTGTAATCATTAACTAAGGGAATGGGAATTGGAGTTTCTGTGCCTCAATTTCCCGGTTCTTTGCCTAGCTTTCATGCTCAGATTGTAAGCCCACCTCCCAGCCAGTGGTGAGAAGGGTCATAGGTGGGCAGGAATTCTCTTGTGTTAGGTATAATTATTGGTGCTTTGCCGCTTGTAAAGCGCCTCCTTTGCTGGTTCTGCTGTGTGATAGCAGAGGATGCCCAATTCTTAAGAACTGAATAAAATTTATTTCTGTTCCCACCCTGAGATGGCTCCTTATTAACTTTTAATTGGTGAGGGTCTTTCATCCCACACAAGGCCAAACATGAATGTGGATCCTTTCAAGGAGATTGAGAAGGAGCAGTCAGGTAGGAGCCATGAGGGAGTAGTGTCAGGACAAGCCAGGAAGGAGAGGGTACTAGAAGGAGATCTCAGTCAGCAGTATCAGATGCTGTAAAGAGGTCATGAAAGACGTGGACTGAGGAAAAACCATTGGATTCAGCAACCTCGGAAAGAACAGTTTCGTTTGAGAAGTGAGAATAAGAGCCATATTGGAAGAGTTAAGAATTGAGTAGGAGGTGAGAGAGTGGAGGCAAAAAGCATAGACAGCTTTTCCTAGAGTTCATTCATGAAAGGGAGGAGTGATAAAGGACAATAACTTGAGAAGAAAATAGAATCAAGTGAAAGCCTGTTGGTTTTTGTGTTTTTAGGATGAGGAAGAAGATCTGGGCATATTTGTAAGCAAGTGGGAGGGATCCAGTGAATAAGGAGAGATTGAAAATTAGAAGAGATGATCTAAGAGGCAAGTTCTAGGAGGAAATGAGCCTCTCAGAGGCTTATTATTTGGTTTGCATCAGGATGATTTTTTTTTGGTTGATTCTACTAAGTTAAAGAAGGGGTTTGCCACTCCATCAGTGAAGAGAGTACTCTAACAGAATTATAGCTTTTTGAAAGTGGGGAATAATTGGACATTTGTTGACTTTGTGACCCTGGATAAGTTATTTCTTTAACTGAGCTTCAGTTTCTTCATCTGTAAAATGGAGATAATATAATTTGCATTATCTACCTTACAGGATAGTTGTGGAGAAAGCATTTTGTAAATATTAAAGTATCAGAGAAAAGTGAATTGTTTTTGTTATTGGGGCCAGCTTTCCAGAAAATTGACTGACAGTATATTTTGAGGTCTGTATTTGTTTTTTTTTCCTCGCTTATGCCTGTGACTTCTCTCCTCCTTTGGCTCTACCGGTAATCTTGAATTTGCACATTAATGTCAATAGTAGTAATCATTATCATTATTTTTGTTCAATTGCTAATAGTAGTTATCACCATCTGTGACTCTGTTGCAGGTAGGAGCGATGTTTCTTCTAAGATCACTCCAAAGCCGTGCCATATATATGTATCACGTCACTGATATGACTTGTCCTGACAGGAAGAAATGCTACAAGTTTGGCTGTAAATATCATTGTGCTTGGCCAGTCCTTAGAATCTCAGGTGGGAATCCACTCTGCCTCTAAAAGCCCTGTGTGTTGTTTTGGTGTCTCCTTATACAAATGTAAATTAGCTTGTTGCTGAGAGAAAGCATTTATGAGATTTGATCGCTTGGGCCCTGTGGTCTAACAACCCGGTCCATTAGAGGATTTCCCTAAAAGGATGGTCTTTCTGATTGTTTACTTGAATATCATTATGAAAACTATTAGGCAGTTTCCTCATCTGTAAAACTGAGAGATTTAGGCTAGATAATCTCTAAGATTCCATACTACAAGTGCTTGCTATAAGGAGGCTTTTTACTCTTCAAAAACTTGAGTGTGTGGTGGCTGCCCCAATCCTAATTTCTTCCAGAGAGATTAAAAAATAAAAGTTGATAAGGGATTGGCACTGCGCCATGGGCTTTACTGAAGACCTTAGCTCTCACCGAGTAATTTCTGAGAACATCTGATTCCTCAGGAAGCTGAGGTCCTAAGCAGGGCCTAGGTGTGATATTTCACAAAACTTCAATGAGACAAGTGTCTTCTACCCCTTTCTTCCTAAACTGGTTGTTTGCTCTGCATGGGAGGCAGCACGGGATAATTAAAAGTGCCTTGGCCTCAGATATGGTAGAGACCCAGTTTTGAATCTTGTCTGGGGCAGTTGCAGAAGTATAGATACGTTGCTTAAGTTCTCTAAGCATTGGATTTCTTATCTGTAAAATGGGGATAATATCTGTACCTACCTCACAGAGTTGTTATGAGGATCAAATGGAATGATGTATACAAAGCACTTTGAAATCTGTAAAGTGCCAGAGAAGATCAGACATGCTATTATTATCTCACTCATCTCATTTGATGGTGTTCTCACAGCAATGGCCCTGGCACAAGTGGCTAGCTTGCTATTAGCCTTTTCATTCAGTGTTTTGGGGCCTGTGCACAGGTGGGTTATGACTGCTTTTTGTAGTTGAATAAAAACGGTAGCATGTCCTCTGGAGGGTCATAGGGTCATGGAGGATCAGGACGATATGCACTTTATCCATTCAGCGGTTGATTTTGATTTCTTCTACTAGGTTTCTGGTTTTTGTAAGTTTTTTGTTTCACACAACTCAGAGTTGTAAGGATTTTGTATGCCAACAGCTATTAAAAATGTTATGCTTAGTATTTTATGGATCTAGTGTTCTATTCAGGTAATTGTATGCAATAATTGTGAGTATTAACACTCCAGTTTCAGTATAATTTATTCCAGTTCTTCAGTATATTTTGAGGTCTGTATCTGTTTTTCCCCCACTTAATCGTATTTTATTTTTTCCAGTCGAGGTCTGTATTTGTAATACTGTATAGGGATTTGTTGTCTATCGGTCTATGGAAGATAGGGAGCTTCTGATGTTTAAGTTTAGCTACTAGCTACATCTGGCTAGCTAGGTGGTGCAGTGGATAGAGTACCCAGGCTTGTAGTCAGGAAGTGCTGAGTTCAAATGAGGCCTCAGACAGTAGCCTTGTTCAAGTCACTTAACCCTGTTTGCCTCAGTTTGCTCACCTGTAAAATGAGCTGGAGAAAAAGGAGATGACAAACCATTCCAGTATCTTTGCCAAGAAAACCCCAAATGGGATTACAAAGAGTTGGACATGACTGAAACAGCTCAACAACAACACTACGTATTGTCCGTCTAGGTATTTGGCAGGGGCTGATGTGTTTCTGCATTGGTAACTAACCCTGGGCTCCTCAGAGATGTTCTTCTGTGATTTCTGGGAGTGATGGCCTGGGACCGATTGCCATCATAAACCTCTCCATTCCCACAAACAGATCCCCACGAGTCAGCCTTAATTATTGATTGTTGTTACTGTCTCATTTTCATCTTTCTCAGTGAGGTTCAGATAGAAACAGTGCAAGTTCAAGTCATTCATTATCCTGCTGTTACTATGTTACACTTAATACATTGTAGGCTGTCACACAGATGGATAAAATTACTGCTTTTTATAATTGAATAAGAGTGTTCAATCAATGAATAAGCATTTATTTAAGTACCTGTTATGTTCTGGATGCTGCCCTAGGTACTAGAATTTCAAAGACATGATCTTGAATGACCGTCATAAATCTCTCAATTTTTATAAACATATCTATGTAATAATTCCTTGTTTGATACTTTTAAACAACATGTTGTTGGTTGAATTCATGTCAGTGTCACTCATGGAGTGCCTTTTGATTTCACTCCTGAATCTTAATCTATGTCATAGACAATACCTGAACATCAAACATTTTTGGTTACATGAGACGAATTCAGTGGTATATAGCTATACAATATGTGTATAGCCTTTAAATTGCTTGTGAAGTGAGATCTGTTTGTTTCCAAAGTATTTCTGTAAATTTAAACATTTTTGTGGGCGTGCTCTGAGAATATTAATCTTCTTCCTTTCTTTTTGGCAAGGAACAGTTAATCTTTCTTTGTCTGCATTATGATGGTGAACTTTGTGTTTTATTAGTATTGATGGATCTTCCTGCCAGGTTAGTTGCCTGATAATCTTGGAAGTTCACATCAGACTGAATAGTGATCAAAAAATCTGATGACAGAATACAGTAACTCCTTCCACTTCCAGAGGCTGATGGGTACTAGGAAAGGAAGCTTCACCAGGAAAGCAAGAATGAACGTGACCAGTGACATGATGTGTGTTGTTTGCAAGGCTCTCTGACCAGAGACGGGGGGCTTTCATGATGAAGTTCCAGGGTCGGGGCCTTAGAAGCTTCCACAAGTGGCAGCAAACAATGACACGGTGACTAACATGGTACTGACAAGTGTAGTGTCAGCCATTGTGGGGCTGCAGAGATTAGCCAGCCCAGGCCCAAGGGCTCTGTGGTCCCTAAAATTCTGTCCTGAGATGCCAAAGAAAACCCTGAATGTCTAGTGAGACAGAGGTCAGCACAAGAACTCAGGGGACCCAAGGTAAGACCAAGCAAGGCCAAAGCACAGTAGTGGCAGGTCTTAGCTCTGGCACAAAGCCCTCATTCAGGAACTAAAGCCTGGGAGTTGAATAAATTGAAGAAAACACAAACTAGCATAAAATATGTTTGTAAATCTAGAGATCCCTCAGAAGAAAGTGCCTTTACAAGAAGTACAAGTGGAGATTCAAAAGAAAAAATAGAAGGGCTACGTGAAAATCCGGAAGTGAAGTAAGAGATAAAAAATGTAATAAAAGCTATGGAGGAAAGAATTAGGAGAATAAGTAGCTTAGAAGAGAATGGTAAATCTTACCCAAGAAATAGAACCTTTGAAAACTAGCTCTAAATACAAATAATTGAGGTAACAAGTAATATTGGGACAATATAAGAAGATTATAAAAATAAAAGAAAATTTAAGACATCTCTTATAAGAAAACAACCAATCTGGAAAACAGGCAAAAGAAAGATAATTTTCGAATTTTTGGACTCCCTAAAAACCATCATTTTAAAAAAAGACCCTGGATATTCTGTTTCAAGAAATCATAAATGAAAATTGCCAGAATGGCAAAGTAAAGATGAAATCCACTGATCACCTCTTGAAAGGATCCTCAAAAGGAAAAGTTGCAGGAACATCATAGCCAAAATCCAAAGCTCTCACATCAATGACAGAATACTACATGCATCCAGAAAGAAGCAGTTTGAGTACTAAAGAATTACAGTCACACAATATACAACCTGACAGCTTCTGCTGTGAATGAGGATCACACAGGACCTAGAAACTTCTATTTAAAACTACAAGAGTTTGGAATACAATATTCTAAAAAGCAAAAGAAATTAGTTTACAACCAAGAATAACTTCTTGTAAAACTGAGTATAATCCCATAGAAAGAAAGTGGTGCATTTCTAATGAAAACAACCAGAGATGAATGGCAACTTTGAAATACAAAGCAAGAATCAGGAAGAAGCCTAGAAAAGTAAAGTACATTTGAGCAATTCAGAGGAGCTCCATGATTTCTTCTTATTGAGATCTGTGAGAATATATAAACATGGAGGAAGGAGTAGGGGAAGTGGGCATCTGAAGAACCTCTTATCCGAAACAAAGGAGGGTGGAACATACCACACCCACACCCACACCCACATCTATACCCACATCCACATGTATACCCAAACAGTTTAGTGTAGAAATACACAAAACTCAAGGGGGGAAATATGTAGGGGTGAAGATATTTATTAAAGGTAGGAAAACACAAGGGAAGGAATAATTGCAAGTAAAATAAATATTCTCATCCTGAAAGAGAATCAAAAAGAAAAGCGAAGAGCTAGAATCTAAGGTGGGGGAGGAGATGTTGCTTTAGTTTGCCTCTTAGGTAGTGTGACAACACATTATGCTATATGAATGTAGTAGAATGTTATTGTGCTGTAAGAAATGACAGAAGAGATGAATTTAGAGAATTCTGGGTAGAATGCGCTGATGAAGAATGAAATGAGCAGAACCAGGAGAACAATCTACACAAGGACAACAACATTGCAAAGAAAAACATATTTGAAAGACTGAAGAACCCTGATCGATGCAGTGGCCAGTCATGTCTCCAGAGAAGCTATGATGAACCATGCTGCCTACCTCCTGGGAGAGGGGGGCTGGATACATGGTACAGTGACATACATTTTTGGATGTGGCCACTGTGTACATTCATTTTTCTTGATTTTGCTTATTTGTCACAAGTGTTTTTTTTCTCTCTATCAGTTTTTAATCGGGAAAGAAAGGACTTAAAGGGAAGAATAGTGTTGCCAAAATAGAGGACCATTGTAAAGTTTTTTAAAATGTGCAGAAGATAACCGAGAGAAATTCTGAAGGAAGTACAGACAAGGAGGAGTCTTAATTTGTGCCATGTCTTGACATTTCTACTGTCCCCTTCTCTCCACTACCCTCCTGCAGGACCTCGTCCCTAGACTATTGCAATAGTCTTCTGGTTCATCTCCCAGTCTCAGGCATCTCCTTGCTCTGTTCCATCCTATCAGCTGCCACAGAGATCTTCCTAAAGCACCAGACTAGCCATGTCAATAAACTCCATTAGCTACCTGTTACCTTTAGGATCAAATATAAAATCCTCTTTTTGGCTTTTAAAGCCCCTCACAGCCTGGCTCCTTTCTACTTTCACTACCTTCTTACTTCTTACTTACTACTTACTTCTTACCCCCATCTATGTACTCTATGGTCCAGTAACGTTGGCCTACTTACTCTTTCTTTTGGCTGTCCCCTATGCCTGGAATGCCCACCCTCCTCACCTCTTCCTCCTGACCTCCCTGGTTTCCTGTAAGTCTCAGCTAAAATCCTAACCTTCTACAGGAAGCCCTTCCTGTTGATTATTTCCTATTTATCTTATATATAGTTAACTTTGTATAAATTTGTTTGCATGTTGTCTCCCCAATTAGATTATGAGCTCCTTGAGAGCAGGAACTTTTTTTTTTTTGCCCCATTTTGTATCCCTAGTGCTTAGCACGTAGTAGGTACTTAATTTTATTGATTTTGATGTATTGGTAATTCTCACACAAGATTCTTCATCTGCCAGCTGTTCATTTTCACTGGCTGACTCTCATGCCTGGAATGCTCTCCTTCCTCCTCTCCACCTTCTGGCTGCTCTCAGTGCTCAGTACAAATCCCACCTTCTGCAAGAGGCTTTTCCCAGGCCCATCTACTCCCAGTTCCTTCCCTGTGAGATTACTTCCCATTTATATTGTATGTTTTTTGTATCCATGTAATTGCTTATATATTGTCACCCCCATTAGAATGTGAGCTTCTGGAGGGCTGAGATAATGTTTTTGCCTTTTTTTTTATATCCCTTGACTTCTGCATAGGAAATGTTTACTAAATATTTGTTGGTTGACTAAACTGATTTTATAAATTTAAAAAATCTGTATAATATGGAGGTTCATGTTTCACATAAAATTTTCTATGTTCTCCTATGTGCATGGAAATGCTCTTTTTTGGTGTTTAAGTTCAGAATTTAAAAAAAATATTGGGGGAAAAACACATTATGGATTCGATAGCTTTAGATCTATTGACATCTATTTTACCATGCTAAAAAGTATACATACATTAAGATTGATATTGCATAGGTGTTAATTGTTGTAAAGGTATTCTCCCCATTAAGCTTTGATTTTAGGTTATGTCATTCAGTCTTTTAACATATGTGGCCTCAGTTTTCTGGACAGTCATATGCTTGCTGTTTCTTGTGTAGAGAAGACCAGAATATTTGTAAGTATTGCCTTTGTCCATTGATTTAATTTGGCCTTTGGATTCAAGCTCAAAGACTTCTGTCTCTATTTTTCCTTGGTATAATTTACAGTTTTTCTATATTCATTGTGCCTGAATGACATTTTGATATTGTTAGAGAAAGTTTCCATAAGATGAAGTATTTGAGACTCAGATCTAGGAAGACCTAGGTTCATATTCTGCCCTGCACTAGCTGTATCAACCTGAGCAAACCACTCAAATTCTAAGCAACTCTCTAGCACTTGCATTGGTAGAGAGTTTCCTCAACTGGGATTTTTCTGTGTCATTGAAAACACAGGTCTGGTTCCTATCCCTGTTTATCTTCTCGTCATCTTTTTTCCTGGAGATCAGATAGAAGTGGCCCTGGGATAAGTTGCAGTCCTGCTATTAATATTCTATTTAATGCTCTGCACATTCTTGCACAGGTGAATAAAAATGCTTTTTGTAGTTGAATAAGTGAATGAGGATATAAGCTTATCTTCTGTGGGCTCCTGGAAAGCATCCTTCATTCAACTTCAGGAGTGTCTGACTGGTGACAGGGATGTTGGGTACCTCATCTTTTTCTTACAGGATTTTGATGTTTTTTCTGCTAGGTCTTTGTATTTTGAAAGGTTTTTGTTTCACACAGTTTGGAGTTGTGAGTATGTGGTATGGCAACATCTTTCAAAAATTGTGTTGATGTTTTTATGGATCAGTATTGTGTTAGGGCAAATATATGCAACAGTTTGATCTGTGATGATGTTCTGGCTCCAGAACAATTTATTGGTTGAGCTCCTGAATGTATTTTGAAGTCTGTGTTTGTAGTATGGGGATTTATTGTCTGTCAGTTCATGAAAGGCAGTGAACTTATGATGTATAATTCTAGCCACTAGGTTATATCTTGCTTGGCAGGTGCTAATTTTTTGCAGCCTGCAGTGATGTTACCATTTCTACTATTTACTTGTATAATTTGCATGATATTACATACCCCATAGTATTACCTAGTCATCTAGCTTTGTAAGGCTTTCTCTAGCTGAAGGACCTCTCTTTGTCCTTTGGTTCAAGTTGGGAGGAATTCCAATAGGATTAGTTTCTGAATGAATATTGAATAGGCCCTTCCCAAATCTAGAATAAGATGGCTGTCTTTGATCCTCAAAGTTCCCTTTATTTGTTCCTCTTCCTTTTCCTTTTACCCCCACCTTAATTTCCTCAAGCCCAGTTCTCAAGGAAACATTTTTCTTCCCAGTAAAGGCAGTTGATAATATCCTTTTCCATCCAGTGAGGGATCGTGATGGTTTTATATAGCACAGTGGGTGAGGTTCTTGAACAAGTTTGGGGGGCCTCTTTCCATCTGAATGCTGAGGTAGCTGGAATTGGCACCTCAATCTTTGGTACCATCTGTTTACAGAATTAGGATTCCTCTCATTTCTTCCATAACCCACCATGACTGTCTACTTTAGACTTTATGTTACATTTTGATTTGTAACTCTCAAATGAAGTTATCATGTAATTCCAGGCATTATAATGTTTGGGTTTGTGTCTTATCTTCCTACTAGGTTCTAAGCTTCATGAGGGCAGAGACTGAGTCTTATTTAATCTTGCATCTCCCCAGCCTCTAGCTTAGTGCTGTGCACTCAGTAGGCACTAAGCAAATGTTTGTTGAATGAATGAACAAATGTGCCCTCCCTACCTGAGACTTTGAAATTCCAGGCCTTTTTCCCTTCACATAGAGTAGAAATCATAGAGGAAGATCTTGTCCCATGGCTTCCTTAGAGTCCTAGGATTTGGTGCTGAAAGGAACTTTATAGATGAGTCATTAGAATGTAGGATTTTAGATTTGGAAGAGTTCTTAGAATTATATGGTCTAATATCTTGTTTGACAGATGAGGAAGCTGAGGCTCAGACAAGTTAAATGATTTTTCATACAGGAAGTATTTTGGATACCCAATCTGTGGGTTTGGTCAGATACGGATGTATGTTTTTTTTTGCCAGGATTCTTGGATCCGAGTCCTGAGAGGCATACTCAGGTAGCCTGGGCACAGCCTACAATTATTTGAAGCTGATGACCAAGTTTCTGGGCCTAGGAAGAAGGCTGAAACCTAGATAATACCTTTAGGAGTTGGTAATGCTTCTGGCTCCTGGCCAGTCTTCTTGGAATCTGGGCAGGGGAAGATGGATGCTTTCTTATAGACCTCCAAAAATTCTTTGAATGAATTCAGTGAAGTTTATAAGAGGGCGGAGAGGCTGTTCACAAAAGATATCTTCTAGGAGCTGGTGTATGTATCTGTAGTGGAAAGTTAGGTTCCAGAGTTGGGAGAAGTGTAGACCTTATGAGGGAGGCATCATGGTTTCATGTCTTCTCTAAGAGGCCCATTTCAGCATATATGGCAAAAGATCACAGGACTTAGAGAGTCAGGGTTTGAGTCTGGAATCTGCCACAAATTGGGTGGCTTTCAGCAAATCTCCTCCTCTCTCTGTGTCATGGTTTGTTCTCTTGCAAAATGATTAGGTTTGACTAGATCACATTAGAAGCCATGTAGCCTAACCCTGTTATTTTACAGCTATGGCAGTATTTAAGGCTCAAAGAAGAGACGTGATGTGAACATGGTCGTATAGTGACAGAACGAGGACTTAAAACCTTGATCCCCTTATTTTCATCCCATTGCTCTTTCCACCAAACCATGTTTCATCTCTCTTTCAGAGGAGATCCCTTAGGTCCCTTCAAGTTCTCATCTTTTCAAATTACCCATGATCTGGGGTCAGAGAATGCTTTTCACCTGAGTCTAGGACTTTGTATAGGGTCCCATCTGGTGGCTTGAGAGGGTGTAGCTGGGGAACTGGTCCTTTTCCCTGTATTTCTTTCTTCCATGGGTCAGGCTGGCCATTGCCCACTTATTCTCCACACCTTGTGTATAATGGGCTGCAGAGTGGATCAAAACTGTCGCATTGGAGAGAAATGCTGCAAATCTGGCTGTGGCCGATTCTGTTTTGCTGTGGGAAACTCCATTGAAGAGTTTCCTTCCTGATGGGTTTTCAAGTGAGCTTAGTACTTCATCATGAGTATCAGCATGGTTCTAGAGCACCTACTTTATTGTTGTTTAAATTTTCTTTTTTCAATTAATAAGCATTTATTTTTTCTCCCACCACTTCTCCCCAATTTAAAAGAAAAAAAGAAAAACAAAATTCTAGTAGCAAATATGCATAGTTAAACAAAATAAATTCCTGCATTGTCCATCTCCAGAAATGTATGGCTCATCTGCATCTTGAATCTCACTCTGTCAGTGGATGATTGATCATCATCAGTCCTCTGGAATCACAGTTGGTCATTTTATCGATCAGAGTTTTTAAGTCTTTTATAGTTACAGTGTTGTCACTGTATAAATTGTTCTCTGGTTCTGCTCACTTCACTCTGTATCAGTTCATACAAGTCTTACCAGGTTTCTCTGAATCCTTTACTGTCATCATTTCTTAGAGTATAATAGTGTTCTGTTACGTCCCTTATACCATAACTTGTTCACCTATTCCCTAGTTGATAGGTACTTCCTTAGTTTCTAGTTCTTTGCCACCACAAAAAGAACTGCTATAAATATTTTTTGTACGCAAGGGTCCTTCCCCTCTTTCTCTGATCTCTTTGGGCCATAGGCCTAATAGAAGTACCTTTAGGTTAGAGGATTTTTAACACCTGCTTTGTTCAGGAGTCTGTGCTCTTCATTGGGGATTCCATTGGTCTATGTTAAATGTCCCATGAATGGTACAAAAAGTCAGAGCTAAAGGAAGTCAGAGTAGAGAGGAGAGATTCTGTGGCCTGAGGTTTCAGGAAAGGCTTCCTGGAGAAACTAGATCTTACAGTATTGGCAGGACTTAAAGGAGAGGACATTCTAGGCACCTGGATAGGAATATGCCTGTGGCACCCAAGGGACAAGGAGACCAGCATGGTTGGAGCAGAGAGTCTATCTAGGAAAGTAAGTTGGTCATGATGGTGGGAATAAAATTGTGAAGTGCCTTGCATTTTGCCTGAGGAATTTAGATTTGATCTTGTGAGGAATGGGGGAGCCACGGGAGGTTTTTGTGAGGGATAAGATAAGGGTGAAGTAGGGTTTGGGGAAAATATACCATTGCTTTGTCTCAGGGGTGGGGAAGCAGGCAGCTGAAAGCTTGGCCTGGATTGCGAATCCCTCCGACCCTTCCCTGCCCTATGTGATGGTATGTCTCTTCTCAGGGATTTCAGTGCCCTAGCCATCCTTATGTTCCAGAGAATCTTCATGACTCCAGCAGTGACTGGGCTCTTGGGGCCTCTTGAGGTCCCTGGCTGTGGGAGATAGCCCTACTGACTGGCCCTTCTGCTCTGGCCCTCATATCCACTACTTACCTCTGAAGCACAGTGTGCAGGGGAGGGCTGTCCTGATCTTATTTCTTCCCAATAAAGTCTAATGATTGGACTTTGTTCTTCTGGCAAGGGCTGGGGAAAGAGTCATATATGTTGGAGTGACTTCGAGTCAAGGGCATTAGAGTTTCTGGTAACATTATGAAAAAATTCCCTCTCCATTCTTCCTAAGATGTTCTAAAGAATGGACCCAAGCCCCGAAGAAGCTGCTCAGGTCCCTTTCTCAAGGCCTTCCATAATTATCCTGATTGAGTGAAGTCATTGCTTGGACTGGATTTAGAAGTCTTTTTGAACTTGTGGCTCTCCTGAAAGGCTAGGCTTAGGGAAGGAAGACTAAGGGCATATGGAACCCAAATATTGATGTCACTGTGAATGTAAGAGTTTACCTTGTCTGGTGGAGGCTGCTAATCTGTTTTATAACTAAGTCCTGGGATTGCAGTGATGTTATAATATGTGAGCAGCCTCAGTGCCTTGAAAACTCTAGCTGGTAGGTGAGGCAATGCTGAAGGGGTAGGCTGGGCCAGGGTCTGGGACACAAGCCCCTTCCTTCCTCAGGGGCGTCCTTACTGTTATGACCCAAACCCTCAGCACATTTTCCTCTTGGAGAAGCTGTCTATAGACATCACTCTTTGCCAATAGCCTCATAAACTGTCATGGTTCTTTTTTCACTGATCCAATTCTCCTGGTCTCATGCCTATCTATACCCTCGCTCAGGCCTCAGTTTATGGCTGAAAGAAATTTGCCTTCTGAAATGAATAAGTAAGATGAAAGGATATTTCCCTCACTGGACCCTGGCATCCTCACTCCTAGGATGGAATATAAGAGCTGGGCCTTCATGGGTAGTCTGAGAGCTAGGCTCTGATCAATGCCAGTCACCCCTTGGCTCTTTCTTTTCCTGCCTCTTGTCCTAACTGTCTGAAAATATAAATCTTGGTTCCATTTGGGGTCATAAGTACCTTGGGGATACTATGTACCTTTCTGGCTTTGCCCTATTACCTCTCTAGACCACCCTGTTCTCTGTGGTGGGGAATAATATCTTTGTTAAATGTTTGGTGTGGTGGTAGGGTTGGAAGGGTATAAGGCTTTAGTATTTGCTCCCCAGTTCTGGTCTGTAGAAATTACCTTGCTGAATGCTAGGTCTTTTCTGTCCTTCACAAGCTGGACATCTTTGACTTGGTGATTGGGATAAAGAAGGGATGGATGACTCAGCTGAAGTTATCTTTTACATGACTAATTAGGGCTGGTAAGGCATCTATAAATGGCTTAGATGTATGTAGCACTTTGAGGATTACAAATGCTTTCCTTACAACAACCTTGTGAAGTAGGCAGTGTAAAAGTATTGTCCTCTTTTTTACACCTGATGAAACTAAAGCCCAGAACACATGGATTGCTGCCCAGGTAGGGGAGCTAGGGTCCAGGCACTGGTTTTCTTTCCCTAAGTCCAGTGTTTCTTGTGCAGGTGAGTTTGGAGCTCAGAAGGAGCTAGGCTATCAGGGGTGGTGGTGAAAGCTGGGGATGTGGATAACCTTGCCAGAGGCACCCAGACTGTAATCAAGTATTGACTGTAGAGAGTGCACACCTGGGCATTTGCTCTTGCCTGGGTCCAGGTGGCACTCCTTCCTCAGCCTCTGGTGCTCTTTGCTTGCCTTCCAGTCCAACCCATGGAGCAGATTCCAGCTGTTACCAACCTGATGGGTAGATGTTCACTCCTGCTTCCTCTATCCTGCTCTCCTCATCCTGTTGGTCACTGAGCCACCTCCTCATCTGATAAGAACTCTTTCATTGCTCTCTGTTTATAGTACTTCCAGTTTCACCTCCCTTTCCCACTGCCCTGCTAGTCTACATCATGGGAAGGAAGAGGGAGATGTGGAACTTGGGGTATGATGGGAGGGAACAGTGAGGAATGAGTTGGGTGACAGAACCCAGTGCTTCTAGGGCTGAGGCCCTTGTCCCCATTCCCAGACACCCACTAGTGCAAGGGCTTCTAGTGGAACTCACAAGGGTGGGGACAGTGTCCCGCTTCGGGTCTGAGATAGTTAAAGGCCAGGCCTGCAAGGTGGGGGGGGGTTCCAGAGAGCATCCTGACCCTATGCCAGAGTTTGTCTTTATTCATAGAGCCACAAGGGGGCAGCAGCATGCCGTCTACTTTATAAAGAAGGCTAGGGCAGGGATGGGAAAATTTGTTCTGTGAAGTTTGGATTCGGTCATAGGGCTGCACTTGAGGACCTAGAGGGCCACATGTAGCCTCAAGGACTCAGTTTCCCCACCCCTGGGCTAGGGGATTCCTGAGAATCCCCAGGCAAAAAGAGACCCTTCTCTTCTAAGTAGTCCTCTGCTCCTGGGCAGGACCAACTCAAAAATCAATCAGATCTCCCACTGTTGGGTCAGTTCTATGTGCCCAGCCCTTTGGGATCCTTTTATATGCCTGGGCTAGGGAAACTTTAAAGTTTTTTTTTTCTCTTAGAAAGTTATCCCAGTAGATGTGTCTGAGTGCAGAGGGGCTGGGGTGGTTAATGGACTCTGGAGCATGCTAGGACCCTTATCTTGGCACAGGTGGCTTACCTGGAGTAGGGAAAGGGTCGCTGGGGCTCTTGGGCCTTGCAGCCAAGCAGGGCATGGGCCCTCAGGCCCCCAGGGGACACCTTTGCCCTGTGCTGGTTGAACTGCCTGAGTGATGGGGACTGCTCTGGCTCCCAGAAATGCTGTAGCAATAGTGGTGGCTGGATCTGTGCTGAGCCTCACAATGTGAGAAATGGAAGGCATCCTAGGGATCTTCTTTGCCCTCCATCTTCCCTTTTCCTCACTCCATTGGGCAAGGGCTGAATGAGTGGAGGGTTACAGGGAGGTGATAACCAGGCAAAACTGAACCGTAGACCAAATAACCATATAGAAAGAGTTGATCTTCAGCACCTACTCCTGACAGCCAGTTTACTTAGACCCATTCTCGCTGGTCTGAGATCTTTTTGACTTTGTGTCTGCCATGTTTAATCCTTCTCCCTTGCTCCCAAACATCCATCTTGCATCTCATTTATCTCAAGGATGCAGAAGTCACTGAGTTAATCTGGTATAATCACTCTTTTCTTGTTAATGGGAGAGGGCTGGAGGAAAACTCTCAGAGAACACATGTACATTTTAGCTGAAGCCTTCTGGAGACAATGACCAGCTCCGTGTTGCCCAGCTAAGAGCTGTGACCCTCAGAATGGGGGTGCAAGTCATGGGGGAGGGCAGGTGGTTGAAGGAAGTATTTTTAGATCCGGGTACCTTCTGGCACCCCTCAAAAATATGTCAAGAGGCAATCATAACATCATGAAATTTATATGAGAACTTGGTTTATTACAAGAGGAATGAACATACATGTGGAAGCCAAAGAGTTTGCAATCCAACAAGAAGTTTGTATACTTATGACAGTATAACAAAGGAAGGAGGAGATACCAGAAATCTCCATTTAAGGGAACATGGCATGAGAGGGGGAAAAGTGCAGTAAAAGTGGGGAAAGGACAAAACCCCTACCTAAGGGGAGGAGCAAGGCAATGGCAAAAGCCACATTGTTAAATCCAGCCTCAGACACTTGACACACTTACTAGCTGTGTGACCTTGGGCAAGTTACTTAGCCCCAATTGCCCTGCCTTCCCTCCTCAAAAAAAATTTTTTTTTTTTAAAAACCACATTCTTTTTCCTTGGGAACTGCTAGAACAGGAGTAGGGAACCTGTGGCCATGAGGCCACATGTGGCCTTCTAGGTCCTTGGGTGCGGCCTTTTGACTGAGTCCAAGCTTTACAGAACAGATCCTTTTATTAAGGGGATTTGCTCTGTGAAGTTTGGATTAAGTCAGAGGGCCGCAGTTGAGGACCTAGAGGGCCACATGTGGCCTCGAGGTTGAAGGTTCCCTATCACTGTGCTAGACCATGAAGATATGATGGTCTGCTTATCTCCAAGGGCCTCAGCTGCTCAAGCAGTTGTTCAGCTTAGTATAGACTGACTGTTACCTGTCTTGTCTCCCAAGGACACACAGGGAATCCAGTTTGGGATGCAAACAACACATTATGTCAGCTCATGGTGTGGCGGGCAGTGGGGTTCCATCCTTGGCACGTTCAGAGCCTCCTGCATGCTCTGGGTCCAGTGTTTCTGGAAAATATGGCAACTCAAAAAGACAAGTGCAGGGGGCCCCCTAATGTTCCTTAACAAACACTACCACCTCTTTCACCTGTAGGCAAGGTCCATTTAGTATAGTGGAAGGAACATTCAATTTGGAATAAGTAGGTCATAAATAGTCACTGCTGTGCCCCTTAGACATGGCCTCCTGGTGCTGTCGGGCAGTCCTCTCTGCAACAGAAGGAAGGCACAGGGCCCTGCAGGCATAGCCAGGACATACATGCTTGTACTGACCAGATGCTGCCCAGCTCAGTACACATTCATATAGTATTGTATTAAAAATATCAAAATTAATATTACCTTTCTTTTCTGTGGTATGAGTTAAACTGATTTTATGCTGTATTAATTTTATAACTGAGTCAGCTTTTCCACTGAGGTAAAGTTACAGAATAATTTAACATCCCCCAAAAGGCATATTGTCTGTCCTTGCCTGTCCTCGTACAATTAAGGAGGGTCTTATCTTCCTAACAAACCCTTCTAGGTGCCAGGGAGTCTGCTAATTCTAGTGCACTAGCAAGGTCTCCAAGATGAGATGGGTCCCATAAGACAATGTACATTCCTTAATTGCCAGAGAGAGGTGATTACTAGCGCCACATAGAGGTTCCTGCTTTCTTTAAAATAACCAACCCACTAACCGAGACATGGGGTGCAACTCCCGTGAAAGTCTCATATCCAGTCTTTCCCCTAACTCTGAACACCATCCTCCCATGCTTTGAACTCCCAAGTCCTAGGTAGCCCAGACTACTAGTTCTTACCTTGTTGATTGTCATCCTTGCTTTGGTACATGGTGCTCCAAGTGAGGAGAAGGAGGGTAGGAGACTTATCACTGGAGTCACGAAAAGAGTTGTATTTCATGGCTTGATTAGTGGTTGCTCCCTGAGGATTGATGAGAGAAGTTAGGGTTTGTGATGAATTATCCTCCTCTTGCAGGCAGAGAGAAGGAGAGAGAGAGAGAGAGAGAGAGAGAGAGAGAGAGAGAGAGAGAGAGAGAGAGAGAGAGAGAGAGGAGAAAAAAAATAATATAGAGATAGCACAAGAATCAACTTTTGCTGATACACATAGGCAGTGTCACTTTAAGTCCATAACCAACATTCATGCCTGGACAAGTTTACTTCCTCAGTTATTTGTTTTGTCAGGGGGAAGTTTCCCTTAATAGTGGCAGGCTAATGGACAGGGAGAGAGTTTGGTCCAATAGTAACTACCTCCTCCAGTGTTTTCACAATTCCTGCTGCTTTATGTTGATCCAGTTAACAGCTTATGTTAGGGTGGTGCCCATCTATTGCTGTGCCCTTTAGGACCTAGGAAAAATTTTCTAACACTTGGAGTTGTCTGAAAAGGAGAAGTGGAGGTTTCCAAGTTGGGGTTAGATGATCACCTGTCAGGAATGTTACAGAGGGGGTTCCTGTTCAGGCACAAATTGGGCTAAAAGTCTGCTGAGGTTCCTTCCAACTCTGAGAATCTTCAGTTAGGTTAAGGCCTGGGTGAGGGATTGGATTAAGTGATAAAGGTGCTCTGTGGCAAGGCCTACTTAGAATGAGGGATGCCTCCCTGTCCTGGGCTCATAGATGGAAAGTTTGGGGAGAGAAACTGGAAAAGGGCACTTGAAACCCTCAAGGAATACTATGGCTAGGCTCAAACCAGCACAGAGTGGGTAAGGTTTCCATGGGATTTTGCAAAGTGTGATGGCAATTACTTCCTATTGATTTGAGGAAGCTTAGAAGATGTGGATCCCTTCTACTATAGCTTTTTCTTCCTCTGTCCCATGATCCCCTAGGGACCATGGGTAATGAGGCCCTAGTAACTGACTGGGCCGTGCATAGCATACACATCAAACTTCTGCAATGCTTCCTCCAGCCACTGTGAGAAGTTTATCTATGGAGGCTGCTATGGTAACCAGAACCAATTTGTGACCAAAGATGAGTGTTTACAGACATGTCAGGGTGACGGAACAGAAAACAAGAGGGTCAGCCCCAGAGCTGGAATAGTGGCAACACCAATAACAATCCCCCCGCTCAGTTTAACTCAATATTTACTAATTAAACACTGTCTACTTTGGGTTTTCATGTTTATCAGCTCAGACTTATTTGTTTTTAAATTGTGAATGATATTTATACAGCATCCTCCACTGATGTTCTTTTCTAAGAAAAACATTGTGGCACAAAGGGAATTTGGGCTCTTGAAGACAATACTGGCCAGCCATAAACTCTTTTTTTTAATCTCTTTTTTTTGTTTTTTGGACGGGGGAAGGCAGGGCAATTGGGGTTAAGTGACTTGCGAAACATAAACTCTTGATAAGGTATGCCATGCTGGAAAGATCTCTTGTGGAGGGCAAGGGATAGACTCCATATCTGTTTTCTGAGTGCTAGCCTTAGTGCAAAGGGGAAGGGTGATGAATTTTTTTGGCTCTAGCACCTTATGAAAGCATCTGTAAGAGTTCTTCACCTTTTTTTTTGTTTTTTGTTTTTGGATCACAGACTCCTGTGATAGTTTCAGAAAGCCCACAGATCTCTTCTAGATTACAAAGAAAACCAATATATTGAAATAAAGTTAACAAAATATAAAAAAAAACAAGTTCATGTCCTCCAGGTTAAGAGCTAATTTGGTCCAGGACTTAATGATCTTTGTCAGTGGAGGGAGGACCCATATTAATGAAATGACAGACCTTGAAGTATTGAAGAAGAATATTTGTGTAACACACACACACACACACACACACACTCTTTTCTAAGTATCCAGTCATTTTTATCATCCTTATTTGATGTGAGTAGAATGAAGCCCAGAGCAGTGAAATGACTTAAGGACTCCTAGACCTAGATTGGGGTGGGGAAGCCTAATACCAATGTTTGAGAGACTAGGACCCATCAGGAGGCTTTTGAAATAGTCCGGGTGTGATGTAATGAGGGCCTATACTAGAGTGGTGGCAGGGTCAGAGGAGAGAAAGAGGTATAGACAAGAGCTCTTATGAAGGTAGGAAGGCCAGGTCTTTGGATTGGATATGGGAGGTTGTGAGCCTGGGTGACTGAAAGAAGAGCAGACTCCAGAACCTTGCACATTGTAAGCACTTACTAAACAATTATGGAATTGAACTGAATTTCCATCCTGGTTGGACCTGCCAAAACTTTATTGTGGAGGATGTAGTTTTCTAGAATCCAGGATTGCTTTCATCAGCCATTGGAGGACATTAATGAAGGCCTCTGAAACTGCATTGCTGTCTCTAATTGGTGATGGGTTGTTGTTATTAAAGTGAATTTATATTAACAATCTCATTTGATCCTTATGGTTCCCATGTGAGTTATTGTTCCAGTTTATAGAGGAAGAGACTGGAGCTCAGAGAGGAATGACTTGCCTAAGGTCACCCAGCTAGTAAGTAGGATTGGACTTTAGACCCAGGACTTCTGAACCTTAGTCCAGGGTTCTTGCTGTTTTTCTGTGGTATCAGGGCTTTCCAATGAGTGGTGGCATGTTGTATGGGGAAGAAGAACTTGGAACCAAGCCAGGTGACCATGCACAAGTCAAGTGGAGATCCCCTTCCAGGGTTTTTGTGTGAAAAATAGTGATGCTAACCTTAAGGCATTATGGAAATGAGTGTTGATTATTATTCCTGAAGAATGCCAGGCCCTGGGTTTCCTTGGTGGCCCTCCTTAAGGCCCAGGCCCTGGGTTTGTCCTGTGCTTATTCCTTGTTACCTCAGCTCTTGGCTAGGTTTCTGTGAGGAGAGGAAATTGTAGCCAGGGGCCAACTTAGTTTTTCTGGAGGTGGGACAGTAGAGGGACTAAGTGCTTCTTATTCTTTTTTTTTTTTTAATTTTCAGGCGCTTCTTTTTGTATGAATCCCTTCTATCTCCCTGGCTTCAGCTGCCTCCCCATTCCTCTAAAGCTTCCCTGAATACCCACTGTGTGTAAGAAGTTATGGGGTAGTGGAAAGAGAATTATTCATTGAATTACAAGACCTGAGTTCACCCTTCCCCTCCTACCCCCAAACTTATGAGCTATTTGATTGTAGACAGGTAATTTTACTTTTTTGAGCCTCAGTTTCCTAATTGTAAGATGGGGATGATGATCTTTTTTTACCCTCCCTCCCAGAGCTGCTGTTGAGTAAAGTGCTTAATAAAGCTTAAATCCCTGTAGAGACGGGAGCTAAGATTTTCATGTGCTACATGCAGGCCATCCTGGGAACTGCCTGCCAGTAACATCAGCTGCATCTTGTTAGAACGTGACCAGTATAAGAAGGACCAGGAGTGCTCTGGATTCAAGAGATGCTGCTTTCATTGCTGTGGATACAAGTGTGTGCATCCAGAGAAAGGTAGGATTTCATCCATTAATAACCATTAAGCCAGTCTTTCCATATCTTTCCCTCTCCAAGCCATCTGCTATACCAGAGGTGTCAAACACACAGTTCAAAGGTCCCAGCAGCCTGGAACCAGATTAAAATGTAATTGGGAAATAGTTAACAAAATAAATAAAAATACAAGAGAAGATAGATGATGTTGATATGTGGTTTTCTAAATCAATATGTGTCTGCAGGGACCTTTATGTATGGTTTAGTGGGCCTGTTCCTATCAAGTTTGATAATATTGCCTGAGTATATTCACCATTGTCATCTTATCACACACCTCCTCAAAACCAGACGTGAGTGAAAAGAACACTGGATCTAGGCCTCAGTTTCCTCATTGATACAATGAAAAAGTGAAATAATTGATCTCCAAGGTTCTTTTTAAGTCTTCATAGATGATCTCACAATTCTAAGAACTTTTACTAGCTCTCCATTGTCTACCAATTGAAGCACAATATAAACTCTCGAACCAGGCTTCACACAATCTTTGTCTTGAACGTAGGATCATAGCTTTAAACTGAGAAGGGACCTCAGAGGCCATTTAGAGGAGGCCAGCCCCCACATTGTACAGATGTGGAAACCAAGACCCAGGGAGGTTAAGGGACTTGCCCAAAGTCACATCACAGGGAGCATTTGAACTCAAGTCCTCTGACTACTCCAGAGGCAGTGCTTTTTTTGTTGTACCATAATGCCTCCCTCTTTTGCTGTGCTCCATCTTGTAAACTGGCTCTCAAGTCAGAACACTTAAGGTTGATCCCTGGCTTTGCTACTTACTCTGTGTGTATGTGTGTGCGTGTGTGCGTGTGTGTGGCACACTTGTGTGAGACCTCAGGCATGTAATTTCGCTTTTGTGGGACTCAGTTTTCTTATCTATAAGATGAAGGCACTGGCCTGGACAGTCACTCAAGTTCATTCCCTCTCTGAGCCTAAGTATTCCATGCTCCAGCCAGACTGGACTACTCTTCATCCCCTGTTCTTGTTCTGCTGTTTCCTGTATCCTTACCTTTGAATACTCCATCTCCCTGTGCTTGAAATAGATTCTGCCAATTTCCGTTTGTTAAAGTTTTTACCTTCCTTCAAGACCCTGCCAGATGTTAACTCCATGAAGCCTTCCTTGACTTCCCAAGGTGATCATGATCTTTCCCCTTTTAAATTTCTCATAGCATTTTGTCTAGGCTTCTCTTGCATCTGTTACATTCTACCTTCTACAATAATTATTTAATATTATTAATAACAATAACAGACAATCACATAGTGTTTTAAGGTTTTCAAAGCACGTTATATGGAGTATGGTATTTGGCTCTCCCATTAGCTCTCTGAGGTAAGTCCTGTACTCCCATATTTCAGTGAATCTGTAAGCTCACCAATGTGGGTACAACTATTGGTGCACATTACCACTCATCCAGGTCTTCTCATCTTGAAGAATGCTTGTCTGTAGTCAGTCTTTCCATAGATCCTCTGCAGAGGGCCCACCCAATGTATAGGGTTCCTCTCTCTAGGTCATTTTATTATTTTGTCAATATCAACGCATCACTCTGGCTATTCGTGCGTTATCTCTTGATCTCAGTGCATGACTGCCTTTGTTCCATTCATACATTTTCCTCAGACTACTTCTTCAACCTCATTGGAAATATACAGCAGCCTGCTTGACCCTACTGTCTGTGCCCCCATTGGTTTTTGGGTACCTGCACATTTGTTTCTTCGGGATAGTGTCATTCCAAGATTCCCAATTAGATATTTCTGGGAAAACATTTGTGTTGAAAAGATGAAGAGCAGTTTGAGGTCACTCAGAATACTGTGCAGTATCCCAAACGCAGTCTCCCCTCTGAATGCAGTTAAGTGCTATAGGTATTAGCATTGCTCTCCAGGGATTTGGAGTCACTTCCCTACGGTCACAGAGCTAGTGACAGAAGTGGGATTCAGATTCACATCTCTCCTGAATCAAAGTCCAGAGCTCTTTCTGCTGCTAATGCTGCCTTTTATGTCTGATAACAACGATGATAACTAGTATTGATATAGGACTGTGAGGTTTGCAGAGTGCTTTACAAACATTTCCTTATTTTATCCTCATAACAACCTAGGGAGGTGGATGCTATTATTATCCCCATTTTACAAATGAGGACACTGAGGCAGAGGTCAAGTGACTTGCTCAGGCTCACATAGTTATGCGTCTGACACTGGATTTGAACTCAGTTCTTTCTGCTTCCAGGTCTAGCGTTCTATCCTTGGCACCATCTATCTGCCTTTTATGGGTGTGATTTAGCACCTTCCCTCATTAGAATATCGATTCCTTGAGATCAGGGATAATATAATTTTTCATCTTTGTATCCTTAGTTGTGAGCATAGGTCCATGCATAAAAGATCATAGGATTTATTAGACAGGGACTGTTCGTTTTTCCTTTCTTTGTGCGCCTCCCACTTAGCACAGTGCCTGGCACATAGTAGGCTCTTGATAAATGCTAATTGACTGACTGATACATTTAGAACTGGTATGATCTTAGAAATCATCTAGTCCAACTTCCTTTTTTTTTTTTTAATAAATGAAGACCCTGAGACTCAGGGAGCCAGAGATGGTATTTGAACCCTGATGTCCTGACTTCAAGCCCATGGTTTTTCTCTGCTGCTCATTGTACTGTGTCTCATGGTCCCTGGCTACATTTAGCAGGCTTAATTTATGTTTGTTGAATTGATCTCTGCTTTGGCCCCTTACCCCAGACAATACTGCTTCTTCCTGGGTATATTTCCTCCTACCCACTTTCCCCTCATTTCGTATCCTTTTCTTCTACCTCCTTTGCCGTTTAGATATTTCATGCTCCCTTTAGATGTGGGATCCTGTAAATCCTGGATTCCATATCACTTCTACAACCTGATTTCAAAGAGCTGTGAGATTTTCATCTATGGTAGCTGTAAAGGGAACAAGAATAACTTTCACAGTAAGAGAGAGTGTCTGTGAAGATGTGGGGACTTGTGTGAATCTCGGGTCATGACATGGGTCTGTGGCAGTAGCAGTATGGGCTAGTGGATAAGGGACTAGAGCTGTGGGGGAGCATTAGGTATGGCCTAGTCCTGGGCTGCAGGCTGGGTATCCTGGCTAGAGGGCTTTTGGCCATGGCCAATGTGATGGGCAGCAAGAGACTTAAGGATAATCAGTGCAAGACAGATGGACAAAGATGGAAGAGAAAAGGAGCAATGCCCAGCCAGTCAAAGCCTTCCGGCCTATGACTTCTCTTCCTTAGTTCGCTGGCTTACTTGGTAATGTGTATGGTCAACTGGAAAGGCCCCATTAACTAACTCTCTAGAGGCCCCCCTCCCCCAGAAGTACCATCAGTTTCAGAATACTCCAAGGCAGCTATAAAGGATTTATACTTTGTGTGCATATGCACTCTAGAAGGGAGGATGAGGAGGGTCAAGGAAGATGACTTTTGACCTTAATCTGGGTCTCTTTCTTGATTATAACTTAGTGAGGAGCCAGATGGAGCCCTTGGGTCCTGGGCTAAACTGTGGCTGGAGAATCTCCAGAGTCCATCCTATCCTACTGCTCGAGGAAAACAATAAATATATTCCTATAGCTGCTGGATCATTCTTTTCTGTCCTTTCCCCCTTTCTTAGCTAGGTTATTTTTAGGCAAATTAGTAAACCTGTGTGGGCCTGGGCTTTATTGTCTGGAAAAAGAAGAGATTGCTGAAATGTTACTAAGGCCTCTCCCAGCTCTGACCTGTGTTCTAGGGTCTCTTTCAGCTCTCACCTTCTGTGTTCTATTGACAGGAGTTAACCTGAGGTCTATGAACTTGTTCTTTTTTTAAAAAAAATATTTATTTTTTTTTGTTACATTTTGAGTTCCAAGCTATCTCCCTCTCCCCCAAGGCCAATATTTGATATAGATATATATGTACAACCATGCTTCCATATTTCAGTTTTTTGTCTGTAGGTGGATAGCAACTTCCTCCATAGGTCCTTTGTAGTCAATTAGAATGTTCATATTACTGAGAATGGCTTAATCATTCCTAGTTAACTCTTCACACAATGTTGTTGTTACTATATACAATGCTTTCTTGGTTCTGCTTATTTGATTCTGTATTATTTCATACAAGTCTTTCCATGTTTTTCTAAAATCAATCTACTCATTATTTCTCGTAGGATTCTATCACAATCATATAACCCAACTTATTCATCCATTTTCCAATTGAAGGGTATCCCTTCAGTTTCCAGTTCTTTGCTACCACAAAGAGAACTGCTCTAAATATTTTAGAACATATTGGTTCTTTTCCTTTTTCCCTGATCACAGGGAAATAACCTAATAGTTATATTGTTGGGCCAAAGGGTATAAGGCAGTTTAATAACTCTTTGGGCATAATTACATATTGCTGTCAAAAATGATCGGACCAGTTCACAGTTCCACCAACGTTATATTAATGTCCCAATTTTTCCACATCCCTTTCAACATTTTTCCTATTTTCCCCTTCTGACATTTTAGCCAATCTGATAGGTGTGAAATGGTACCTCAGAGGTGTTTTAATTTTCATTTCTCTAATCAATAATGATTTGGAACATGTTTTCATATGATTATATATAGTTTTGGTTTCTTCTTCCAAAAACTGCCTGTTCATATCCTTTGACCATACATTAACTGGGGAATGATTCTTATTCTTATAAATTTGACAAAATTCTCTATCTATTTGAGATATGAAGCCTTTATCCAAGAAATTGTCTATAAAATTTTTCCTCCCATTTTTCTGCTTTCTTTCTAATCTTGGCTACATTGGTTTTATTTGTACAAATCCTTTTTCTTTTAATGTAATCAAAATTATCCATTTTACATCTTACAATGCTCCCTATTTCTTGTTTATTTATAAATTCTTTACTTCTCCATAAATCTGATAGGTAATAATGTTTCATTATTCATAACGATTTTATAATAATATATTTCATATTCTTCTAATTTACTTATAGTATCTCCCTTTACATCTAGGTCATGTATCATTTTGACCTTATCTTGGTAAATGGTGTAAGATACTGATTTATACTTAGTTTCTGCCAGACAGCTTTTCACTTTTCCCAATAATTTTTATCAAATACTGAATTCTTATCCCCACAACCTAAGTCTTTACATTTATCAAACACAAGGTTACTATGGTTATTTACTAGTGCGTATTGTATATCTACTCTATTCCACTGATTCACCATTGTATTTCTTAGCCAGTACCAAATAAGTGATAATTACTACTTTATAATACAGTTTAAGATCTGATACTGCTAGACATCCAGCCTTTACATTTTTCCCCATTAATTCCTTTGATATTCTTGACCTTTTGTTTTTCCAAATGAATTTTCTTATTTTTTCAAGCCCATTAAAAATTTTTTTGTAATTTAATTGGGGTGGCAGTGAATAAATAGATAAGGTAGAATTGTCATTTTTGTTATATTGGCTAGCCTACTTGTGAACAATTAATATTTCTCCAATTATTTAAATCTGACTTTATTTGTATAAAAATTATTTTGTAAGTATGATCATATAGTTCCTGGGTTTGTCTTGGCAAGTACACTTCCAGGTGTTTTATATTATCTACAGTTGTTTTAAATGAAATATCTCTTACTATCTCTTCTTGCAGGGCTTTGCTGGTGATATTTAATATATATATGTATATATACATACATGTAAGACATAATATATAGATGATTTGTGTGGGTTTATTTTGTATCCTTCTATTTTGCTAAAATTATTAATTATTTCAACTAACTTTTTAGTTGAATCTCTAAGATTTTCCAAGTATACTGTTATACTGCTTGCCAAAAGAGATAGTTCTATTACCTCATTGCTCATTGTGATTCCTTTTCTTCTCTTATTGCTGTTGCTAGTGTTTCTAGTGCAATATTAAATAATATTGATGATAATAGGCATCCTCGTTTTACAAGGATGTTTTATTTATTGGGAAGGCTTCTAGCTTATTCCTGTTATAGATGATGCTTGCTGATAGTTTTAGGGAGATGCTTCTTATCATTGTAAGGAAAAATCCATTTATACTTTCAAGTATTTTCAATAGGAATGAATGTTGTATTTTGTCAAGAGTTTTTTCTGCATCTGTTGATAGAATCATACGATTTTTTGTTACTTTTGTTATTGATATAATCAGTTACGTTAATAGTTTTCCCTATATTGAAATAGCCCTTCATTCCTGGCATAAATTCCACTGGTTACAAAGTATAGTTTTTGTGGTATATTGTTATAGTGTCTTAGCTATTATTTTATTCAGGATTTTTGTATCCATATTCATTAGTGAAATTGGTCTATAATTTTCTTTCTCTGTTTTTGCTCTTTCTGGTTTAGGTATCAGCACCATATTTGTTTCATAAAAGGAGTTTGGCAAGACTCCTTTTTTACCTGCTATTCCAAATAATTTATTTAGTAGTGGAATTAGTTGATCTTTAAATGTTTGGTAGAATTCACTTGTAAATCTGTGTGGTCCTGATGCTTTTTTCTTGGGAAGCTCATTAATGTCCTCTTTGATTTCTTTTTCTAAAATAGGTTTATTTAAATATTCTATTTCATCTTCTGTTCATCTGGGCAGTTTATATTTTTGTAAGTATTCTTCCGTTTCACTTAAGTAATTAAATTTATTGACGTGTAATTGAGCAAACTAACTCCTAACAATTGCTTTAATTTAATCTTCATTAGTGGTACACTCACCCTTTTCATTTTTGATACTAGTGGCATGGCTTTCTTCTCTCTTTTTTTAAAAAAATCATATTAACCAATGGTTTTTCTATTTTATTGTGTTTTTTTGTAAAGCCAGCTCCTAGTTTTCTTTATTAATTCAATGGCTTTCTTACATTTAATTTTATTAATCTCACCTTTAATTTTCAGGACTTCCAATTTGGTATTTAACTAGAGATTTTTAATTTGCTCTTTTTCTAGTTTTTTAAATTGTATACCCAATTCATTGGTCTTCTCTTTTTCTATTTTATGGATGTAAGCATTTGGAGATATAAATTTTCCTCTGATTACTGCTTTTGCTGCATCCCATAAGTTTTGGTAGGTTGTTTCATTAATATTATTCTCTTTAATAAAACTATTTATTGTTTCTATGACTTGTTCTTTGACCCACTCATTCTTTAATATTGGGTTATTTAGTTTCCAATTAATTTTTAATCTGTTTCCATGGTACTTTATTAGATATGATTTTTATTGTATTATGATCTGAAAAGAATGCATTTAGTATTTCTGCTTTTCTGCATTGAACTATGAAGTTTTTGTAAAAGTGCTATGTACTGCTGAGAAAAAGGTATATTCCTTTCTGTTCTCATTCAGTTCTCTCCAGATATCTAACATGTCTAGTTTATCTAAGATTCTATTCATCTCCTTGACTTCTTTCTTATTTATTGGTTAGATATATCTGGTTCTGAGATGGGAAGGTTGAAATCTCCCACTATTATAGTTTTGCTATTTCTTCCTGTAATTCATTTACCTTTTCTTTTAAAAATTTGGATGCTATAGCATTTGGTGCATATGTGCTTAATATTGATATCACTTCATTTTCTATGATGCCTTTGTAACACAATGTAGCTTCCCTGCTTATCTTTTTTAATTAAATCTATTTCAGCTTTAAACTTTGTCTGAGATCATGATTGCTACCCCAGTTTTTCTCATGTTCTGAAGCATGATAAATTTTACTCTGTGTGTGTCTCTCATTTTAAAATGTGTTTCTTGTAAACAACATATTGTCAAGTTCTGGTTTTTTTATCTATTTTGCTATTTGCTTCTGTTTTATGGGTGGGTTTGAACTTGTTCCAAAAAAAAAAAAACTTTGGTAAGTATATTTCAACAGAATTGGTTTCTTGTGTATTTTATTTTATGCATTGAAAAACATGCTTCTGAGAAGGGGTCTTCACCAGCTGGCCCAAGGGGTCTGGGTCACAAAAAAAGATGAAGAGTCTCTTTTCTAAGATACTTTCCAAACTTACCAAACTTTTGAAACTTACCAAACTCTTCCACCTCTTATAGTCTGTTTTAAGGTTCCTTTCAGTTCTGACTTTCAGTTGATTAAAATATAATTTGTTAGGCACCTACTATGTGCAAAGCATTGTGCTAACCACTGGGGATACAAATTGAAAAGCTTTGATATTTTCTGTACTCAGGGTCTTTCAAGCTTTGTGAACCCTGAGTTTATAACTGTTCAGAAAAGTGGGACAATGGGGGAAATTGATTTAATGAGATGGCAGGAAAGGCCCAAGATACCTTGGGAATTTAGCCAGGAAGTGAGGGGGAGACAGGTGGACCATGAACTAGGCAGAGATGGTTTAAGAAAAGGTGTTAGTTGGAGGTCCTGGTATCCAAGAAGACAGCTTCAGCCTGGAGTCCTGTTGGGAGGGCTTGTAGGAAATGTAGTTTTATCATGGAACTGGAGTGTTTTCATGGAGCCCAGACAGAGTACCTACTGCCTATGTGCTCTCATTCAAGTCTCTTCCTCGGCCTCAGTTTCCCCTTCCATATAATGGTAGATGACATTTATATAGTACTTCACATAATTCCATTTGGTCTGTTCACCCTATGAAGTGGGTACTCCTGTCTACTATTTTACAGATAAAGAAAATAAAACTCAGAGAGATTAAGTCATTTGGCTATGGTCACAGAACTAGTCAGTGTCAGAAGCAGGATTTAAACTTGGGACTTTCCTGAGGAAAAGCACCAGATCTAGTGCTTTTTACATACTACATCATGTTTCCCCAAATAGTTGAGTTTTAGGAGCTATTCCAGTTCTGTTTGCTTTATAGCTCAAGGATACCCTAGAAGATCCTGCTTGTACCAGTACAGCAGCTAGGAGGTAACCAGGTAGAGTGTTGTGGTGCAGCTGGTTAGAGCTAGGATGATGGTTGCCTTGGGTATTCTTACCCTGTCTCTCTGGTCCTCATCACATCATTCATCCTATTCTACTCTGAGCCTGCCCTAAAATACTATTCTCTCTCAGTGGGTGCTGTGGTTAGAGCCAGCTCAAGGCATTGGTTTGCCCATGGTGTGCCACCCTCCCCCATGAGCCTTCATTGTGAGGCATGCCACTTGACTTATCTCTAAATCAATCCCTGTAGGCTTTGGGGAGTGACATTGACCAAAAGCATGCTCAGAAACGTCCTTTGTTATGCCCATTGACATTTTGGGTCCCAGATCACTACCAGTCTTGTTTATCCTTAGTTCTAGCTTTATCAGAGGAACTGGGGGAACTTCAGGGAGCCACTTCCTGGGATCTAATAGCAAAAACCCAGAGGGCATAATAATCAACTTGGAAGGGACCTAGGAGTTCATTTATTCTAACCTCTTATACGATGCTGAAATCCCTTCTACATCACCCCTGATATCTGGGCATTCAGCAAATGCTTAGAGATTTTCTGTAACATGTAGATCCTTTCCTCAAGGCGTAGCCCATAGCTGATTAACATTGCCAATGGCTAGAAAAATCTTCTTGATATGTATATAAATAAGCTATATTTACTTTTGTCTTTCCCACTTTGGTGTTAGTTCTGCCCTCAGAACTTCTTCCCCTCAGAGTTGGGAATCACACACAAAGCTGGTTCCCTCTCCCCATGACAGCTTTTCAGATATTTGAAGATAACAATCATTGTTGCCACCGAGTCTTATTTCTCTAGGGTAAGTGTGGTTACTTCTCTAATGCTATGATTTTCAAAGTTTTTGCCATCCTGGTGGATCACACTACAGTTTGTCACTGCTTCCTATAAAACGTATTGCCCAGAACTCCCACAATACTCTATATGCAATCCCATAAACCCAGAGGCCCAATTCTGACCCTAGATGACTATTCGTGCAGCCCAAGATGGCATTAGCTTCATTTTAATAAAAAATTCACATTCTTCACTTGCCTTGTTTAACTAAGCCTCCATGATTTTTCATATATGCTACTGTTAATCCAGGTCTCCAATAAATCTGAACTTGTACAATTGAGTTTTTGAGCCACTCCATTCAATGTCATCCTGCTAGTTTAACCCATCCTTTTTCTATTAAGGTGATTTAAAAACTTGACTCTGACATCTTCATATCATTCCCAGTTCCAATAAACAGTTCTTTTAGGTCTTCATACTAACAGTTGATAAAAACATGGAATAGAATAGGTCAGAGGTCAGAAGCCGGGAGCCCTTGATAGTGATCTAATGCCCAAGCTCTTCAGAAACAATTCCACCAACAGTGGAGCCATCCAACAGAACAATGACTTGGTTCCCATTTTTCCATCTCCACAAGAATCAGGGTGGCTGTCACCTTCTTAGCCTGAGACATTTTTCCAATTTCCCTTCTCCCTCTTGCTCTACCTCATTGCCAGGTCAGGGAGATCCTGGCCTTGACTAGGATCCAATTCCTGGTTTGTGTTGGAAGGCATTAGGCAGCAAAGGTCAGGTTCTGAGGGAACTCAGGAGCAACTAAGTGAGCAAAACAAGAACGTTTATTGGGACGTACACTCATGAATGACATGAAGAGTTAGTAGAAAACCCTGGGACCTAGGGTGGTAGTGGTGGCTCTTGAAAGTGGGAAATGAGAGAGGCAATGATGACTCATCTGGAAAACAAACAGAAGCAAACAGTCACTTCCGCCCCGCCCCCCCACATCATCTTTCCCACCATGGAAGTGGAGGTGTGTAGGGAAACTCAATATGGCTTCTCTCCTCCTCTTCCTGGGGTCTTAGAGCCCCTCCTCCCATCACCCTGCCCTCTCCCCCTATTTCCCTCCCTCCCCTCGTTATTCCTGACTTGTACCCCAAGTTAGGTGGAGGCTGGGTAAGCTTACCTGTGGATACAACTATCTTCACAGTCTTGAAGGGTCATGAAGTTGTTTTTACTTCTGTTGCAGCCCCTAACGGTAAATTTCTCTTAGATACTTGTAGCACTGTTGTAAAAGTATCTAGGAAAGTTGCCTTTACAGTGACCAGCCTTCGGCTCAGAGCGTAGTTCTGCTACAGGGGGAGAACACAAGGAAGTTTCAGGGGCTGGGGCCTGTAACTTGATAGGTGTTCTCTTCACACCTGGTCCTAGAGGCCGTGGCCAGGATTGGAGGCAGCGTGCCAATGGGAAGCTAAGGTAGATAGGGCAATATGCCAGTCTCCTTCCTCCTAATACTTGTGCCAACGTGAAAAGAGCTCTGGACCTAGGTTGGAAAAGTTGCTTAGTCCTTCTGAGACTCAGTTTTCTTATTTGTAAAATTAGGCAGTTAGTCTTTAAGATCCTTTCCATCCGTAGAGCCTATAACTTTTTAGAATTCTCTTCTTCTAATCTCTCCTCCCCTTCCTTCTTTCCCTTAAGTATTCTCTTTTCTACTCACCTCCAAACTTATACACTGATATACATGAACTTCCAGTCTCTCACTAATGTTTTCTTCAAAAAACTAGAGGAAATGGGTCTCCTTGTGTCCCTGCTCTAGTACAGGGAGGGCATTTCGTAGACACAGCCCTTCCTGCATACAGCTTGGGTTCCCAATGCTCAAAGCTCCTGATGTCTACGGGGCTCCCAGGTCTCTATTGCCTTGGGACAGTCCTCCTGACAAAGATCATAGAATTATAGCTCCAAGAGAGCTGGAAGCAATTATTTCTTTTCATGACCTTATTTTACAGATGAGGAAACTGAGGCCCAAGAGAAAGGAAGTAACTTGTCTAAATTCCTGCAGATAGTAGTAAGGCAGAGCCTGGAATTGAACCCACATCTTCCATCTCCAAATCCAATGTACTCCTGTTCTGCACTTGCCTACCCTCCTCCACTCTGGAAAGCTTCAGAGAGATTTTATGAGGGGCAGGAGTTGGCCCAGGCAGCTGGTGGAGAACCAGATCTGAATTACTGGCTTCAGGGAAAGAGATTCTCCTATGGCTATTGGGATGCCATGGCCAACAATTTCCTTCTCTACGGTTCCTTCAGCCTCAGCCTCATCTCTGAGTGGGGATGGGGATAGGGATAGGACCCCCACCTATCTTTAGGAAGCCTCCCTGCTGATACCTAGTAATTCTTGTGCTTCTAATAGTGGATTAATCCCATAATCAGTCCATACTCAGTCCTACTGATAGCTTTACAGGCCTCTGTGGGTCATAGGGTCATAAGATTTAGAGCCGGAAGGGATCATAGGGATTGTACAGTTGCCTCATTTGCAAAAACTGAGGCCCAGAGAGGGGAAGGGATTTGCCATTGTCCTGCAGGCAGTAAAGAACAGAACTGGGATTCAAACCCAGGTCTCCTGACCCCAGAGCCAGTCCTCTTCTGACTGTAGTCTATTGATCACAGATATGTTAGGAAACTCCTTTCATGCTCTGGTGGTCCTTTCAATACATGAAAGTTTTTATTATTTTCTACATACTATCAGTCATGGCCATTTCTGGAAAATCCAATCTTTGTCTTAAGTGAACTAAGGAAATAAAAGTGGTCTCCATGCTTAAGCCAATGGAGTTGAGGCCTCTGCAGGGAGAGAGTAAGAGAATAAGACGGACACAAGATTTAGAGGTGGAAGAGACCTTATAGATAATTTAGTCTGACCCCCTCATTTTTATCAATGTAGAAATTGAGGCCCACAGAAGGGAAGAGACTTGCTTATATTCTTATAGGTATCAGAGCCAGAATTCGAACTAGGTACATTGATCCCAAAGTCAGGACTCTTTTCACCACATCACGATACCTCTCTGTGAGCTTAAAGAAGGGAGAGATTTGCTTCTACTCCAACAAATGGGGGAGAAGGGTAAAGAGCCGGGGGCATGTGATCCCTCTGAACCTTGTAGCAACAAGGGGTGGGGCATTATATTTGAGGCCTGCCTCCTCAACCCTACATCCCCTCATCTCTCACCTGTACTCATCCATCTATTGCATAGTACATCATGTTTCCATCCTGACTGTACCTGGTTAGATGTGGCCCCACTCCAGGAAACAGTCTGTTCCTATCTTAGGAGCCCAGCAATGGCCTAGGCAGAGGATGGATCTGGAGTGGGAAAGAATGACCCACCTGTTTTCAGGAAGTAGGTGTAAGTAGTGGGTGGTGAGGTACAGGTGGGAACAACACTAGAAATAACTGGGGGACCCTGCATTCTGGTACCTATTGGACACTGGGTTTCTAGTTTCAGTGGGAAGAAGGGTTTTGAATCAACTGAGAGTAGGTGGATTTCTATGATAGAGTATAGTGGAAGAAGATCAGATTTGAAATCAAAGGACTTTTGTTTAATTCCTGACTGTACTATTTACTATTAATTTGATCCTGTGCTAGTCACTTCTGTCTAGGTCTCAGTTTCTTATTCTGCAAAATTAAGAGATTGGACCAGATGAATCTGTAGTAGTTTTGGAGCCAGAGAGCCTGAGTTGAAACCCTAGCCACCTAAGATCTGTGTGATCCTGAGAAAGACTTAACTTCTTTGGGTCTCAGTTTCCTCATCTGTAAAATGAGGGGGTAGGACTAGATCAGAGGCTCTTAACCTTGGAATGTCATGGCTGCCTTTGGCAATTTGGTTAAGCCTATGGACTTCTCCAAGGAATGTTTGTTTATTTTTTAAATTCACAGTCGAAGGAAATGTTAAATTTCAGTTAGAAGATAATGGAAATAAAGATAAAATTTTTTCCCCTGTCTGAGTTCATGGACCTCTTGAAATCTACCCAGTCACCTCCAGGGCCTGTGGACCTGAGGTTAAGAACTGGAATAGATGAACAAATGGTGGATTGGAAGCCAGAAAACCCTCCTGAGTTTAAATTCTAACCACATCAAATCTGTTTGACCCTGAGAAAGAGATTTACTCTCTCTGGGCCTCAGTTTCTTTATCAGTAAAATGAAGGATTGGACTAGATGACCTCTAAAGTCTCTTTGAATTTTAAACCTATAATCCTATGACCTTTCTAGCTCTGAATTCTGTGATCCTAGATGCATAAAAAGTCCCTGCCCTCTAGTTATTATTTTCTAGATGAGTGGTTCTCATACTTTTTGTTCATAGGTCTCCTTTATACTGTTTTTTTTGTTTTTTTGGGGGGCAGGGCAATTGGGGTTAAGTGACTTGCCCAAGGTCACACAGCTAGTACATGTGTCAAGTGGCTGAGGCTGTATTTGAACTCAGGTCCTCCTGACTCTAGGGCCAGTGATCTTCTCACTGTGCCACCTAGCTGCCCCTCTCCTTTATACTCTTAAAAATTATTGAGAACCACAAAGAGTTTTTTGTGTCATCTATTGGTATTTGCCATATTAGAAATTAAAAATGATAGCAATTTAAAAATATTTATCATCTCATTTAAAATAACAATAATAAACCCATTATATTAAATAAATAACATTTTAGATGAAAAATAACTATATTCCAAAACAAAGAAGAGTAACAGTATTTTGTATATTTTTATAAATCTTTTTAATATCTGGCTTAATAAAAGGCATTCAGTTTGTTGGAATATGTTGTTTTGGTTGAAGTATGAAGAAAATCCAGCCTTATATAGATATGAAGTTGGAAAAAAAGGAGTATTTTAGTAGGCAGATGTCTTAGTATTATTATGAAAATAGTTTTGACCTCTGGACTCTTTGCAAGGGTCTCAGGGACCCCTAGTGGTTCTTCACTCACACTTTGAGAATGGCTATTTTAGATGAAATAAAACCCAGCCCGTTGTTCAAGCAGCAGAGAAGTGTGTTTAACTGGTTGGGCTGAGCCAGGTGTGAAATATTCATTGGACCCAGCAAAGATCAGTCTATATAGCTCTGCCAATGAGTTAGTGGGTAGGAGGATGGGCAAGTAGCTCATATAACATTATCTTCAGTCTAGAACTCAGATCATCTGATTCATAGTCCATTGTACTTTCTATTATTTCAAAATGTTCCCTCTTCAGAGGAGAGTGTGGGGGTTAGGGTGACTTTATCAGATAAACCAGCTTACTCCTCGGGCCCTGAGGGGAATGAAATTTACTGGACAGGAATAGCTGGGAGGTGGAGAATAGAAAGCAGAGAAGAGATAAGGTATGGGTGGCCAAGGGCCAGAGAAGGGGGCCATCTGGTAGGTGCAGAAGATCAGCTCTGCCAACTTTGCCATCTGCCCAAGTACCTGACTTCTTCCTTCCTTCTCCCAGGTCCTGGCATCTTTCTGTTTACCATCTCCCACTCATCTGCGTCACTCAAATCCAATTTACACAGCAAGTCAAGACATTACCCTTGTGATCTCATTGGTCCTCTTAGAGAAGGAAGGACGAACAATCCACCCACCCACCCACCAACCAACCAACCCTGGCCCTTTGGAGGGAGAAATGAGGAAGAAGGAAAGAGAATTAATCCTGTCTAAGGTCCCTTCCAGGTCTCATACTTGGAGATATCTCCACTATGGGAGCTCCATGCAGATCTAACTACAGCCATTAACACTACAGTGGTCTGTTGTGAAATGGGCTCATTTATAGGACTGAACGACAACAAAAAAGCGTTATAAACATGTCACCGATTATTACTGCTAATGTCAATGTTGCTATGATTAGCACCTTGGGAGCCAGAATAGTTCTTATAATTTCATAGAAAAATAGAGCTGGAAGAGATCTTAGTTGTCTGTTGAATTAAATTAGACATTGTCTACTCTAACATCCTATGTTTTACAAGTGAAGACACTAAGGTAGCAAGTAACAGCCCATGTTTCCCAGGGACTTTTCCTTAACTGCACCAAGGGAGCCATTCTCGAGCAAGGCCCCTGACAGTCAGTCAGTCAACAAGCATTTGTTAAGTACTTACTGTGTGCCAGGCGTCGTGTTTAGTATTGGGATTGCAAAGAAAGGAAAAAAAAAACATGGTCCCTGCCCTCAAGGAGCTCACAGTTGAATGGAGGGAACAAGGAGGTATGTACATATAAGATACATAAGTGTAAATGAGAGGTAATCTCCAAGGGAAGGCAGCAGTGGGAGGGGCTGGGAAAAGCCTCTTTTGGAAGGTGGAATTGGAGCCAAACTGGGAAGGAAGCCAGAAGGTAGAGTTAAGGGGGGAAAACATGGTATACAGCCAGTGAAAAAGTATGGAAGGAGTGGGGGCCAGGGATGGAACATGGTGTTCAAGGAAAAGGAGGAAAGCCAGAGTCACTGCATTGTAGGGCTCATGGAGGGGAGTCAGTGTAAGAAGACTGCAAAGGCAGGAAGGGGCCAGGTGGTAAGAGGGGGTGACATGGTCAGACCTATGCTTTAAGAAGGTCACTTTGCAGCTGAGTGGAGGATGAACTGACTTCTGCCATAACACATCTGTGCCCTTGTCCCTGGGTTTAAAGCCACAATTGTCAGGGGGCAGGAAAAAGGTACCAGGATAACCTTGAGAAGAAAACCCACCTAGGCTCTGTGTAGGCACACAGAGAGTCTAGAGGTGGGGGCTGGGCAGGTAGAACTGACAGGAGCCTGGTACATACACCTCTGTTTTGTTTTAGGGCTTGTCCTGTCAAAAGGCAGGGACCCAGGCCAGATGAGAATGCCTTTCTTCTTAAGGATTCACGGGGTTCTTCCATCTGGCTGCCTAGATCATTCTAGGAGTGAGACTCTTCCACCTCCTGGTGGTTCTATGAGCCAGGCTTTTTAGCTGGGGACAAAATACTCCCAAGAGTTTGCTATGTTCCCCCGGGGTTCTGGCTTTGGCCTACCTTGGCCTTCAGAGCCAGAAGTGGAGCACAATCCCCATATCCAGACCAGATATATCTGGACCTCCATGTTTTCCAGCAGGGCTTGAATACTAAGTGCTTTTGTATTAGTGGAAAAGTGAGAAAGTGGAGAAAGTGACCAGAGCCTGGCCCCAGGGCACTTGGACTCTGCCCTCTCCAGACCCTCTGTTTCTACTTCCCCTGACTTTACTACTTACTAGCTATGTGATTCAGGCAAGTCACAATCATTCTGAGCCTTAGTCTCTTCAACTGTAAAATGGGGATAATAATATTCCCGGAACCCTTCATAGGGTTGTTGTGAAGACGGCATAAGTGAATGAGATGTAAACCTTAGATGGATGTGAACCATATCAATATACTTCCAAAGAGTTCCAGTTTTATCTAGGTGGCTACTTCTTCCACTGACCTAGAGATCACAATGTACTAACCTGTGTGACCTTAAGCAGATCACTTTAACCTCTTTGAGTCTTGGGTTCCTCATTTGTAAAATGAGAGTTTGGGCCAGGTAATTATCCAAAGCCTTCTTCTGTATTGATCCTATGCAAGCCCTCCATGACTTATTGGGTGTCTTATGAGTTACTGTGGCTAAAAAGTAGTCCTCTTCCCTGGATGTCTGGTAGTGAGCTTCATTGGGCTTAGGTAGGTACAAGGCTCGCTGGATAGCAGATGCTAGGCAGGGGTGGGGAACTTGCTGCCTGAAAGCCATATGTGGCCCTCTAGGTCCCCAAGTGTGGCCCTTTGACTGAATCCCACCCCTGCATTAGACTATTGCTGGGCCCATTCTCTAAGCTTTTCCAGCATGACTAGACCTACCAGAGCTCATAAACTTCTGGCATGGCCTTTGAGACCCCGGGGACCCCTCCTTACTAGAATGAAACCTGGAAAGAGGACTATTATATTATTCTTAAGGGTCAGGGTGGGTGGATAGAGTACTGGGCTTGGGGTCAGAAAAACCCAGGTTCAGACACTATCCTTGCTGCTTACTAGTAGTTCTGTGATCTTAGACAAACAATCTTTAAGCCAACTTTAAAGTCCCTGTGCCTCAAAGTCCTTACTTTAAAGTCCCTGGAGTTTCTGTACCAATTAGTAGACTAGTTCCAACCTGTTTGCCTTGGTGGGCTGAGCTCCTAGGGAAGAATAACTTTAGATGACTTCATGAATTTGCATATCTTCTTATGATTTCAAGCCCTCTTCCCAGAAGCAGAACAGACAGGGAGTGCGAACATCAGCATTTATTGAGGAGGAAATCAGCTTGAAGAATCCCTTCCCTCCCCAAAGCTGTGTTGCAGGGTCCTAGGAGAGCAATGGGGTCAGAACTGGGGGCCAGGGAGTAGGGCCATCTGTTTCCCAAGGTCAGGGATCCCAGGAGGCCATTGAAGTCCAGCCATTCCTGGAGTTGAGGAAGTTCTGGAACATCAGATCACCTAATTCACTTGGGTTTCTGGAACTGAAACATATTTTGTCATATAGGGTGGGGAGAGTTGGGTGTGTGGGGGTCAACTTTGAGATTTTGCTTCTCTACCCCTAGGGTTCAGAAGATGAGTATCTTTCTCTACTACTTTTTCCTAATCCCTTCAAAAACCTTTCATGGATCATTCTTTACACCCTTTACACCCTAGCTTCAAGCCACTTATCCTTCCCTCCCCCTTACCTCTTATTTCTCCCCTATATACGTGTCCTGCTCCTGTCTGGCTGGTCTCATTGTTGCCTAGGCACATTCCCACCTATGCCTTTGGAATGTTCTCTCCTATTTTCTTTTCTCATCTAAGTTTTGCTCATTCTGTAAGGTCAGCCTCCTCCAGGAAGCTTTCCTTGACCATCCCAACACACAGGGATCTCTCCTCCCTGTATAGATCCCTGGCTATACTTCTCCTAGGGCACTCTATGTTATCTCTTGTTCTGTCTCTTTGTAGAGACTGGGAGCTCCCAGAAGGCATTGAGTTTACCTCCTCCTCAGTATCCCACCCAAGTGGCACAGAAGCTCACCTGCCGGTATTTCAGGGATTGGAGTCTCCGTAAAGTTTTGAGGGGGAGGCTCCTCCTCAGGAGTCTGGGTGGAGTTTTGAACTGGGATAGGGGTCACACAGAACTGGCCACAGCCAGACTTGCAGCATTTCTCTTCATATGGACAGTTCTCATCAGTTTTACAGACCATTATACAAAGGTTCTGGAAGACAACCGGACAATGGCCAGCCCGCCCTATGTGAAGAGAAGGGAGGGGAAGAGGAACAGGTCACCAGCCATACCTTCCTCAGCTCCTATCTGGAACCCAGAGTCTTATGCAGAGTCATAATTCAGACTAACTACTGGCTCTAGATCATGGCAACTGAAGTCAGAGGGGGTGAGAACTTGAAGCCCCCTAAGGACTCAGCATATTGGGGGTACAGAGAGCCTTGGTTTGGAGCACTCTGTGCTTTGGGGCCTCAGCTGTTTCTCCATTTGTAAAAGGAGCAGCTCGGCTAGGTGACTTCTAAGATCTTGTCTAGCCTCATCATGCCATGTGACTTCTCTGAATTCCCTCATAATTTTAGAGATGAGGAAAACAAGGCCCAGTGAGTTCCCAAGTGATACAGTGAGTTGGTGGTACATGAACCCAGGATTCTTGGTTCCTAGTCCAATCATCTTTTATTACACTAATGTCCCTTCTTGGTTTGTATGATACCAAGATGAGCCCCTGGCCCTTCAACGGGCTGAGCTCTCTAGGCAGGTTGAAGGTATATAGGGGTGGGGCTGAGGGCATGAATTCCTCTCCCTTCTCATCCCAGGTACCACCTCTGAGAGTGGACTCTGAGCGGGCTCTAAGCAGTCTTTGATGATTGGACTCTAAAAGTGCCGACTTACCTCCGTCAATATTTCCCTGGCACATGTGCCCACAGCCTGTGCTGCAGCATTTCTGACCGTGGGGGCAGGAATCGTCTCCATGGCATAGCTCTTTGCATGGAAGGAGATCCTTAGGGCATAGGCCTGGTTTCTCTGCAAGAGAATCATGGAAGGTCATAAGTAAGAAGGAACAATGTCAGGACTAAAAGGGAGGTTAGAATATAATACCCATAATGTAAGAGATGGAAAGAAACTTCTGGGTCATCTAGTTTAACCTTATTTTGTAGAGGAAGAAACAGGTACAGAGAAAGGAAACTAACTGGCCTAAGGTTACACTGATACTTAGTGGTGGAGTCAGCACTGGAGTCCAAGTCTTTCAAACTAGGATTTTTTTCATTGTCCTAGTAAGTGGTCTGGGACCTCATTGGCTACCCCATTTCATCTTTAGGCCTGGGCTTCTTCCAGGAAGCCCTGCTGGCTGGGGGTCTTAGGACCCCTTCCCCTACTCCCTCTACCCCTCCACTACTCCCTACATAACCCTACCTCCAAGTACCTCCTCCAATACTCCCAACATGATTCCTGACTTCTTGGTTCCTGGCTTTGGGGTGGGGTGTGGGTGGGTGGGTGGGAGAGAGATGGCAAGGGCAGAGTCTTACCTGATAACCTTGCAGCTGAATCCTTTAAAGTGATCCCTGTATCTGCAGGAGCCTCTGTGGTGTTGTCAGTACTAGTAAGTGGGTCATTCGAATCCAGGGGAGGAGGTGAAGCATTTTTGTGGGATGTCTTTGTAGGACCTATTATAAGGTATATATTAGGGAAAAGCACAGGCGCCAAACCCAGTAAGGTTAAACCAGACAGGGGTGCATGGATGCCCCAAGCCCCACTTTCTTCTCTTCTGTGACTCATTAACACAAGTTGGGCCCCATTTCATCTGTTCATTCTCAGTGCACCAACACACAATTCCAATTAGGCTTTTGCATACCCCTTCACATAAATAGATAAAGACATATAATCAAACACAGACATCTAGATCAAGATCCAGAATAGCATACCACCCCAAATGTCTATGTATGCATGGGGATTACTTTTCCCCATTCTATTCTGAGCCACCCCAACCCAACCCTTTTCAGCCCAGCCCTCAGCACTCACTTGGGCGTCCTGAGAAGGGGCCATGCCAGGATCAGTCAGTGGTAGTGTTGACAATAGGGGAGAGTGGCAGAGTCAGTATGATTGTGACCCCAATCCCCCACCTGGCACTGCTCTGGCCCTACAATGATCCTCAACCCCTGACTAGGATCATTTATCCCTGATCCTGAATCCTTAAATCCTGGTATTTAGCTTTAAACTCTTTTCTTGAGCCATAACCCCTGGATCTGGGTCCTGGCCCCTAGGACTTAGCACCCAGGGCACTTGCCCTCTGGCCAAAACTTCTATGTGTGCTCTCTCTGTCTCTTCCTTCCCTCCAGCTCTTCTAGAAAGACTTGGATTCCCAGAATCTATCCAAACACTGAGGATTCTCAGCCTTCCCTTCATTGCTATGTCCTTCCTGTGCAAGGGAAGCCTTCATCTGATGAGTATGGAGGGGTGGGCTGGGTATAGCACACACTCTTCCCCCATCTTCTAAGAAGTCCCAGAGAAATATTTTGAGTCAAGTCAGGGACTTTAGGCCTGGTTTGACTCAACTAGGACAAAGCCTGATCTTCTGGCTACAGGGAAAGAGTACTAACCACTCTCAACTCCCCATTGACCCTATAAGGCTAGCTCAGGTCTCCTTTCTCTATGATTTTTACCCCAAGAACCCCTAATCTCCCACTAAACAGATACCTTTAAAAAGGAAGCTCCCCATCAGTGGAGGTAGCAGCAGGGAGAAGATTAGGAACATCAGGAAGGGGCTGAGCAGGGTGGGCTTCATGGTGTTCTTGAGAGTGGGTGGGAGAGGCCAGTCTGGGGCTAGGATTATACCTAGGGGTGGGGACTGGTGGCCTCTGGGAGGGGCTGAGCACTGCTTCCTCCAGACTTCATCTTACAGGTCCAGATCTAAAAAGCATCCTGGTGCCCTCAGGGAAGTGCTTTGGACAAGACAGCTTGTGCCTGGGCACCCAGCCATGAAGAACCTTCAGCTAGCCTGCTCCCTGCTGGTGGTGGGCATCTCTGCACTGCCTCAGGCTTGAGAGGTTCCTGATGGTCCCAGGATCAGATATCTCACCTGGACTTAACAAGAAACCCTCCTTAGTTGTTCAAAGATCAACTCAGGTGTGTGGGTTCAGGTCTATATGGGTATAATATATCCACCATCAGCATCATGGAGCTTGCCTTAGAGCCAGGGCCCTAAAGGGAAGGGGGAATGGATGGAGAGCAGAGCATTGCCTGAAGGAAATGAGAAGGGTGCAAGAAAGAAGGGTGTCACTAACAGAGGAGAGAACTTGGGAATTGTTCCCGTAGAGGAGATGGTATCAGAGAACCTGGGGTTGGAGTCATTATGTTCATCTCTTGGCCTCCAGGCAGGATCCTTTCTAAAGGAGCACAGCCAGATGGACCCCTCACAATTATCCACAGGAGAAAATAATGAAAAATTAGGTTTGACTGTAGAAGTAATATTAGTTGCAGTAATTTATGTGAATTGTTTATCATGTATGCTTAGTTTCCGAGCATTACAGTAACAGTTATGCATAATATTAAACTTTTCAGATTAAGAACAACAACAAAAAAGTTTTGAAATTTTTTGGGGAAGAGATTCTTCCACTAGCTTGGTCATGAGGTTCTCTGTTTCATAACTTTCAGAGAAGGATATACTTCTCCTGACTCCTGACTCCAGGGCCGGTGCTCTACTCACTGCGCCACCTAGCTGTCCCTATACTTCTGAATATATAGGGTTGAGAACTAAGCAGGGCATGCTCCCCTTCTCCCTCCCTTCCTCCCATGGTTCCAGGCCATAGTGTACTGTTCCCAGTATTTCCATATCATCAATGGAAGATGATGCTTTGATGCTTCATTGCACTTTTGTCTTCACTGATGTGGGTACTCCCTCTAATAGTACAGATCATAGTCCATCTTGACTTCTCATCCTGGGTGACTTTTGTTCATGTCTTCCAAAGGAGGTCCACCAAAGTTGCTTTCCTCTAACTGTCTTGACATTATGATGTAGGACATGGGTGGCTATTTGGTTATCCCTCAAAATCCTGAGGAAGCAATGGACTCCTAATGTTACAGATAGAATTGACTATCATTCTAAATGGATTTCCTTGCCATTCCAAATGCAATCCCCCCATTCTAGATAGAACTTCCCAACATTTTAGATGAAACTTCATTATTCTGAGTGGAACTCACCCACATTCTAGGTAAACTAAGAATACCGTCTGGCATGTGTACAGTGCATTAAGGCTTGCAAATCACTTTTCATATATTATCTTATGTGATCACTATATCAGTCCTATGGGGGAGATTCTACAGGCATTACTATCGTCATTTCACAGATGAAGAAACCAAGGCTGAGAGGAATTAATTGACTTCTCCATGGTAAGTGTTGGGGTAGGATCTGAATCCAGGATTTCTTCTCCAATTTCAGTGATCTTTCCATTAAGCCATACTACTTCCCCACCAATCCAGATGAAACTTTCCCACATTCCATATGGAATTTGGAACCCTGGAGAATGGAATCCTTCTGTAGATTCATATCTTCTCTTTTCTAATTCTGGGGAGGGGGGAGGGGAGGATTCTGGAATAGGAAAACAAGGACCAAAGAGACAGGAACAAGAGCAGGTGGAGACATCAGCTAGTGCCTTCTTCATGGAAGCCACAAGTAGAAGAGGAGAAGTAGAAGAGGTTGAGGTCTTTGGGTTCATGGAGGAACCTTATTGAACAGGGATGGAGGAAACAACAAATCTTCCTGAGAGGTCTCATTCATACACATACACATGTATATATATGTTCATATATGTGTATATGTACATATGCATGTGTACATATATCCCAAAATAAGATTCTTCTTTGTCCTTTCCTTAATTTTCCCTCTCCTATTCCTGCCTCCAGAGGATGCAGGACAAGAGGGGATGTTTGGGGTTTTGATGGTTAGAAGCTGCTAACAAAGATTGTGGGAATAAGTTATGTTGTTTCCTACTCCCTCTGTTTGCATTCTATGGCAGCCTGGGCACCCCATCCCCTTCACCATTATGTGGATTCAGTATAGGCATTATTTGGGCAACCCAGGCTAGGCCAGGTGCAGCTCCCAACAGAGGCAGTGTGGCAAACTGGAAAGAGTATTGATTTGGGGGTTGGGAGATAAGAGTTCGAGATCCACCTTGAGTAAGTAACTTATTGAGTGTCAGTTTCTTCCTCTATACATAAGGGATTAGACTAGATGAATTCTGGAAAACTACTAAGATTCTAGCTCTGACCTTCTATGAACCATGAACTGTCCCTGGTTTCATCTTGTACAAGGTGTTCCTAGCCAGGCAGTGCCTGTCCTGCCAGGAATTGGTCTTAGCCTGCTTATTCAACTCAAGGTCAGAAGTGATCCAAGGAGAAGAGGTCTTTGATGTGGGAGGAAGATGGCCTAGGATGAGTCTGAAGTGGGTGTGGTATTGGTGGAGGACACCGGAGGATACCTGTAGCCAGAGCCTCTGGGAGGAGTGGGGGTTGGAAAGGAACCAGTCTTCGGAGTTTCCATCCTGGACTAGAGAAGAGGCTTCCTGGGGACAACATTTTGGTTGCATCCATTGAAACTCTTGTGAGCTCCTGTTCTGGGAGGTCTAGGGATAGAGGGACACAAGATTCAGGTCCCTTCAGTTTTACAGAGGGAGTCACTGAGTCCCAGAGAGTCTTAAGTGATTTGCCCAAAGTCACATAGGTAATAAATAGCAGGGCTGAGATTCAAATTCAAGTAATAATTGTAAGCTAGGATTTTTTTTATGATAGAATACAAATTCTTTGAGGACAAGGACTGTTTAATTTTTGGTTTTGTGTCCCCAGCACCTAGCCCAGTGTCTGGAATTTAGTAGGCATTTAATAATGCCTTTTGATTGATTGATTGAAAAAGAGTTGAATAGAGAGTGGTGTGAATAGAGAATAGTCTGAATCAGAGCATAGAGGAAGGCACAAGGAATGGCAGTACAGAGTACAGAGTTACCAAAGATGTAGTTTGCACTGGGAAGTCACTTGTCCAAGGTCATATGGCCAGTAAGTAGGAAAACCAGGACTAGAAGCCAGGCCTCCTGGCTCCAACACATCCCTCAGAGAGTCCATAGCAAATGACATTAAGGTGAGGCATGGGCACAGTGCTTGCTATGGGAAGGAAGCACACCATCGATGTTTTATTGCCCTGTGGCAGAGTTCTATTTGTCCCCTGCTAGTTAAGGCTGTCACCCATGTCTTCTACTCCAAATCCAAAGCTCCAATCCAACTGAGCAAATATTGTAGATGGAGCCTGGGCAGACCCTGGTGAAGTTTGGAGGTTGTGGTGGAAGAGAAGGAGGGGTAAAGTTGTGAGAGTAAAGAAGAGAGTGCCCCTCTGGCGCTGTCCTACCTTTCTTGGTTCTGACCAGAGAGATGGTTCTCAGACTAATATAGACTGTTAGTTAGAAGGGATTTTAGATATTATTTTGGGATCCTCTTTGAGAGCCTAGCTGGTGCCTTGAGAGAGACAAAGGATCCAAAAAGGAAAGAGGTGTCTGGTCAGTGACAAACAGAGTATGACTCAATGCTCAGGTCCTCTGCCCCATTTGCTTGAAAGTTTCCCTCTCTTTTGCATTTCTAGAAAACAGTAGCTGTTGCTTCCTTGACCTCTGATAAGACTAGATATGATTCTCTGGTAATGAGCCCAGAACTATGGCCAAGATTCACCTAACTTGGTTTTGTTGTGTCCTCAAGGCCTTTTTTCCTATAGCTCAGGTGGTTGTTCTTTCTTTCTTCTTCTTGCCTTATTTTGCTGGGAACCAAGACTGACACCACCATCAACTCCTGTAGTTTTCTTACCATGGCCCCACTCTCTGACCAGCTACTCCTCTGAAAACTTGTATTGCAGCCCTTATATCTGATAGGTGAGGGTTTTTTGTCATATATTGTCAGGAACTGCCTTCCTCCCTCTCCCCTGCTTTTCAGAATATCTTTACGTCTTACATTTCCCCATTAGAATTTAAGCTCTTTGAGGGAAGGCACTATCTTATTTGTTTTTATTTGTGTCCCCAGTGCTTACCAAAATGCTTGGCACATAGTAAGTACTTTATAGATGCTATCTATCTATCTAAATATCTATTTCTTCTCATATCTATTCTACAAAACATTAGACCCACATTAGAGTATAGTAGTAAAACTGGGTTTGGAGGCAAAGGACCTCAGTTCAAATATCAGCTTTGCCATACAACTTATTGAAGAAGTTGCTTCCCTTTTTATCTCTATCTATAAAGGTACTAAATGATCTATAAAGGTACTAAATGATCTCTAAGACCCGTTTTAGCTCTGGAAATCAAAATCCTGTGAACGAGAAACTCCTTGGTGGCTCCTTAAGGGTGACAATGCTGTTTACAGCCATAAAATATAAAGCGGCAATCAGTACCACGGACCATATCCTAGAGCTAGGGGAATCCCTGAAAGAGCAGAAAAGGGACTGAAAAGAGTCTTAAGGAAAAGCCTTGAGTGGCCCAGAGGTGGGAACTTGAAATCCGTTCTCATATATGTGAGATAATCTAAGAATTGGGCTAAATTTGAATAAAAATGAATTTTAATTTTTAAAACTCTGCATAAATGGTAGTTGATTTTGTTGCTATTATTATTATAGAGTTGTTTGCATGTTGTTGTGCTCATTTGGATTTCTTGAGGTCAGTTTTTGTCTTTCCTTAAACCCCCAGTGTTTAACACAGCACTTGGCACATTGTAAATGCTTAAAAATGCTTATTAACCGATTGACTTGTTGAGGTGGGAGAAGGTAGGTATGTGGGTGTAGGCCTGATAGTCCTCTGGGGAAGATCCCACAGACTTCCATCTAGCCTGATCTTAGGATAATGATGTCTGACCTGCTGGGCTGAAGTTGTGTGAGCCCCAGAGAAGGCCTGCCTGAAAGCTTCAGGTCTCCCAAGGCCTTCATGCAACCTCTGAGCTTGGCCAGATTCTTTAGGGTGGCTCCTACCGCCTTTAAGTCCCCTTACTGCTTCTGTAGAATTCCTCTTTAATTTATTCTATCTTTGTGATGTATTGATTGTGAAGCATGTCAAGTCGGATGCCACTTCCAATGTCTTCCAATATCCCTAAGAGAGAAATAGAACCTTTATAAAACTTGCATCTTCTCCCCCAAAAGTTTCTGATGGGAGCCCAGAAGCTATAAGAGAGTAATACAAGAATCTGGGCAGTCTTCATTGGGAGGGAGTCTGGAGAGAGAAATGGAGAGTTAATGAAGACCCCAAGAGAGCTAGAGAAATAATGGAGAGGGCAGAGGTCTCAAAGGAGGCCCTGAATGGGAATCTATAGAGCCAACTAATCTGGGAAACTGAAGTTTTCAGCCCTGGGCCATCCCTAATCTTTCCTCTCCTCACCCCAAGCCCTTTCTATTCCTCCCTGTCCCTCTCCTATCTGCCCTCACAGCCTGGCAGAGCTTAGAAAATGGTTCTTTTCTGGCCAGAATGAGACCTCCTCCTAGGAGACCCAGGCCTCATTCATCTTTCCCACCCATAAACATCCACAGATCATAGAGTGTTAGATAGATCTGAAAGGAACCTTAGTACATAGAACACACACTTAGAACTGGAGGTGAGCTTAGAACATAGGACAAAATATGTTAGAAAGGGAAAGGACCCTAAAACAGAAAGCAGAATGTCTGAGCTGGAAGGGCCCTAGAGACCAACTAGTCCACTCCTTCCATTTTACAGATGGATAACTGAGGCTTAAGGAGGGGAAATGGCTTGCCCAATGTTCCAGTGAGTCCAGTGGCATAGGACTCCTTTGTCCCCAGGGTTGGGCTTAGAGTTGTGGCAAGTTAGCTTCACTTTGGCCATTTTGATATCCTAAGAGGACATTGCTGCTAATTCCACGTTTCCTAGTTTTTAAATAGCTAGATCAAACACATGTTAATGTGATACTTTGGAAGACCCCAGGGCTGGAAACATGAATGAAGGGAAGACCCTTGGGTCATAAATATAGAACCAGAGGGGACTTAAGAAATCATCCAGTCCAATCTTCTCATTTTAGAGAAAAGCTAAGTGAGGCTCAGGAAGGTTGTGTGTCCAGGGTCAGGCAGATAGTGAATATGAACAACAAGATTTCAATACGGGTCCTCTGTTCAGTGGTCTTTCTGCTCTGTTGTGCTGTGGAGTCAGGGCGCACACTGGGAGGCCTTGGAGGATCCAAAGCCTTCTTCAGGGAGGACACAATTTCAGTCTGGCAGGTCAGAGACATTATCCGAGGGTCAGGCTAGAGAGGGGCCAGCAATGCCCTCCCCAGAGGTTCATGGGGTCTGTGCACACAGATCAACCAACCTCTTCCCACTCTCAATAAAGGACCTGTTACACACACCCCACCCCAAGATTTTGAAAGAGAAAAGATGACCGGTCTTTTTTTATTTTTAAAAATCTGTGGTGTGTTTCAAAATGTCTCAAACTGTATCTTTCCAAGGAGTTAAGTTCTAGATCTGATGTGAATAGAATTTATAGATATATAATTAAAGAATTATTTAAAGGAGATAAATATGCCCCTCTACCATCCTTAAAAATATTTTCTTTCATATGATTCCAAGTTAAAATTTTAAAGTTTCAGCTCAAGGCTTTTTTGGGAGCAGGGGAAGCAATTGAGGTTAAGTGACTTGCCCAGGGTCACATAACTGTTTGAGGCCAAATTTGAACTCAGGTTCTACCTGACTCTACAGCCAGTGCTTTATCCACTGTGCCACCTAGCTGCCCCTAAGGTTTTTAATATTATTTTATTATCTTCATACAAGGGAATTGGGAAAGGGCTTGATTAAGTGAACACTAGGTGGCACAGTAGATAGAGCACTAGGCCTGCAGTCATGAAGGCCTGGGTTCAAATACAGCCCCAGACACTTAACAGCTGCATGACCCTGGACAATTCATTTAACCTCTGTTTGCAAAGCACACGTAGTAAGCACTATATACATGTTAGCTATGGTTATGTTTGTGTGTGTATGCACATATGTACACACACATACATATACACCTAGTTGTTTATACATTGTCTTCCTCATTAGAATGTGAGCTCTGTGAAAGCAGGGATTATTTTTTGCCTTTCTTTGCATCTTCTCAGTGTTTAGCACAGTGCCTGACAGGAAGTAAGTACTTAATAAATTCTCATTTACTGACTAATTTCTGCCTGAACTGAAATATTCTGTACAGTACCCCAACAAGTGGACGTTCAGCTTCTTGAAGACCTTCAGTGATGGGGAGCTTACTATCTCCAGGGCAGTCCATTCTACTTTGGGACAATTCTACTTAAGAACTTTTTTCCTTACATTGTCCGTAAATCTGTTTCTCTGCAACTTCTACCCCCTGCTCCAATAGCAATAGCAAAGATAGCCCTTTAAATACCTGAAGAAAGCTGTTAGCTCCACTCCCCAAGCATTCACTTCTATGGGCTAGAGTACAGGACTTGGAGCAGAAAGATTTAGATTCATTCCAATCTGGCCTCCAACACTTTCTAGCTGCATGGCCATGGACAAATCACTAACCTTTGAGCCTCAGCTTCCTCTTCTGTAAAATGGGGACAATAATTTAATATTTAAGTTCAACAAGTATTTATTAAGCATCTACTAGGTATGAGATATGGTGCTAGGCACAGGGTCTGCAAAATCAAAAACGGAACAGTTCTTACCCTCAAGTAATAGTACTGACCCACATGGTTGTCATGAAGCTCAAATAAGATAATGTTTGTAAAGTATTTTCCAAACCTTAACGGGCTCTATAAGCAACATCATTATATATAAGCGGCATCATTACTCTCATTTCACTCACTGGGTTGTCCCGTCCTCTGGGGCCAGGCAGAACAAATCTAATCTCTCTTCCACATGAGAGTCCTTCAAATACCTGGATAGTCATCACACCCTCCCTAAGGCTTCTATTCTCCCAACTAATTGAATCCAGTTCCTTCACCTAATAATAATAACCACCATTTTCATAACCCTTTAGGGTGTGTACTTTACATTTTTATCTCATTTTATCCTTGTAACAACATTGATAGATGCTATTATTATCCCCACATTACAGAAGAGGAAACTGAAAAGTGACTTGTCCAGGGTCAAACACCTATTAAGTGTCTGATGCTGGATTTGAACTCAGGTTTTTCTGATTCTAAGCCCAGGGCTCCATCCACTGCACTGCCTCATTGCCTGATGTATGCGGCATGGCCTCCACTCCCCTTGTCATCTTGGTTGCTCTCCTCTGAATTAGTGTCAATTTGTTAATATTTTTTTCTAAAATGTGCCAAGAACTGAAGACATTGGTCTAACCAGGGCAGAAGACATAGGGGCTGTCGCCTCCCTTGTTTTGGCCAATATGCTTTTATCAATGTAATCTAAGACTGTTACCGTTCTTGGTTGTCATGCCACACTGTGGACTTTTTCTTGTTTTTCAGTTACACTTTATTTTTTAATTTAGCAAACATTTGCCTTCTCACCTTCTCCCTACTCATTCTTCCTTTTCCCCCATTTGAGAACAAAAGAAAAACAAAACCCCTATTACAAACATATATACTCAAGCAAAGCAAATTTCCATACCATCCACCTCCAAAAAAATAAATGTCACCATCTGTCCTCGAGTTCATCGCTTCTCTATCAGGAGTGGGTAGCATGTTTTATCATTAGTCCTCTGGAATCATGGTTGGTCACTATGTTGATCAGAGTTCTTAAATCTTTCAAGTTGTTTGTCTTTACCACTTTGTTGTCTTTGTATAAATTGTTCTCTTGGTTCTGTTTACTTCACTCTATGTCAGTTCATACAAGTCTTCCTAGGTTTCTCTGAACCCATCTGAACAGCACAACAGTGTTATATGACATTTATGTAATATAACTTGTTCAACCATTCCCCAATTTATAGGTACGTCCTTGGATTCCCATTCTTTGCCACCTCAAACAGAGCTATAAATATTTTTGTTAATTCTTAGTAAGAGCTTTTTTTGCTTAGGACTAGTGAAGAGGTAGTTAAGTGGCTCAGTGGAAGGAGTACTGGATCTGGAGTTAGGATGACCTGAGTTCAATTACAGCCTTAGACATTTCCTACCTCTGTGATCCTGAATAAGCCACGTAATCTCTGACTGCCTCATCTGTAAAATGGGGGGTGATAATAACAATACCTACCTTCCAGGGTTGTTGTGAAGATCAGACGAGATGATATTTGTAAAGTACAGTGCCTGGAACATAGTAAGATCCAATTCAATAGACATTTCTTAAGGACTTACTATTTGGGGAACCCAAGGAGTACCTGGCATGGGAGCACCTTGTTCTGTGGAGTTGAAACCAAGTAGAGAAGCAAATGCAAAGTGGGGCTTAATAAATACTTGTTCTCTTCTCCCTAAGATTAATTCCTTCCTTAGTCTACCCTCCCTTTAATTTCTCCCTCTCCCCTTTCCCTATTGAGTGAAATGTATTTCTGTACCTAAGTGTGTGTGTGTTTTTCCCCCCTTTGACCAGTTCAGGTGAGAGTGGGATGGTGGATACTACCTCCCCCTACCCTCTCCTCCTTCTCTGTATAGACTTCTACTTCCACACCCTGATTATGAGAGAGAGTTTCCCATGGCCTTTCTCTCCCTTTCTCCTCACTATATTCCTTTTCACCTCTTCCATTCTTCTTTTAAGATTATCAAGACACAACAGAACTCTTTTCAGGCCTTCTCTCATTATACGACTTCTGTGACCCTTCATGATGGTAGGGTTCAGAGGGAACACGTGTCATCTCCTCATATTAGAACATAAGCAGTTTATCCTGGTTTAGTCCCTTATAATTGTATATTTGTGCTTACCTTTTGATGTTTCTCCTACCTCCTGGGTTCACAGGCAGCTGGGTGGTGCAGTGGATAGAGCATTGGGCTTGGAATCAGGAAGACTCATCCTCATGTGTTAAAATCTGGCCTCAGACACCAGCTGTGTGACCCTGGGCAAGTCACTTAACCCTGTTTGCCTCAGTTTCTCATCTGTAAAATGAGCTGGAGAAGGAAATGGCAAACCATGTAAGAAAACCCCAAATGGAATCACAGAGAGTTGGACATGACTGAAATAACACTTCAACAACCTCCTGTGTTTAAAAGTTAAAGTTTCTATGCCTCTTGCCTCTCTCTCTCTCTCTCTCTCTCTCTCTCTCTCTCTCTCTCTCACACACACACACACACACACACACACACACACCAGGAATACTTTGAAGCCTTCTATTTCATTAAAGATTTTTTTTTTTGCTCTGTAGGATTATACTCAGTTTTGCTGAGTAAGTTATTCTTGACTATAAACTTATATCCTGTCTGTTATAGTGGTGGCTTCTAAATCATATGTGATCCTGACTGTGACTCCTCCATACTTGAATTATTTCTTTCTGATTGCTTGCAGTATATTTTCTTTGACCTAAAAAACTCTGGATTTGGGGTAGCTAGGCAGCACAGTGGATAGAGGACCAGGCCTGGCGTCAGGAAGAATCATCTTCCTGAGTTCAAATCAGGCATCACATACTTATTAGATGTATGACCCTGGGCAAGTCACTTGACCCTGTTTATCTCAGTTCCTTCATCTGTAAAATGAGCCGGAGAAGGAAATGGCAAACCACTGCAGTATCTTTGCCAAGAAAACCCCAAATGGGGTCACAAAGAGTTGGACATGACTTAAAAATGACTAACAGCAGTTCTTGGGAGTTTTCATTTTGGTGTTTCTTTCAGGAGGTGCTTGATAGATTCTTTTTATTTCCACTTTGTCTTCTGGTTCTAAGAGATATGGGTGGTTTACTTTTAAGATTTCTCGAAATATGATTTCTAGGATCTTTTTTAATGGCTTTCAGGTAGTCTAATGATTTTTAATTTTTTTCTCCTCAATCTGTTTTCCAGGTCAGTTATTTTTGCTGTGAGGTACCTTACATCATCGTCATCATCATCATCATCTGCATCTTCTTCTTCTCCTCCTCTTTCTTCTCCTCCTCCTCCTCCTCTTCCTCCTCTTTTTCTTCTTCCTCCTCCTCCTTCTCCTTCTCCTGTTTTTGACTTTTAAAAAATATTTCTTATTGTCTCATGGAGCCATTGGATTCTATTTGGTCCATTCTAACTTTCAGGAAGTTTGTTGCCTGGACAAGGTTCTTTACCTTTTGTGCCAAACTATTCTTTTCCCTTTCCAGTTTTTTTCTTTCATATTTCTAATTTCTTTCCCATTTTTTTTCCTCAACCACTCTCATTTCATTTATAAAAATTTTTAAAAACTCTTGCTTCATCTCTTCCAGGAATTCTAGCTGAATTTGTGCTTAAGCTGAGTTTTTCCTCTATGACATTGCTTGTAGATGTTTTGGAGTCATTCTCTTCTACTGTATTTGTGTCTTGAACCTGCCACCATAATAGTTCCTCATGGTGGGTTTCTTTTGTTTGTTTGTTTGTTTACTCATTCTTTCCATCTACTTCCTGACTTTGAACTTGGTGTTAAGATGGGGCCATGCAAACTTCTGGGGGGAAGGTATGACCCAGGGTTCTTGCTGCTTTCTTGGTCCTTGAGGTTCATGACAGACAAAACCCACAATAACCACTGCTCCTGAGGCACTGGTGGCTCAATGGATAGAGTGCTGGGCCTGGAGTCAGGAAGATCTGAGTTCAAATCCAGCCTCAAAAGCTTATTAGCTGTATGACCTTGGATAAGTTACTCTGTTTTCCTCATCAGTAAAATGGATCTAATGATAGTATCTATGCCCCAGGTTTTTTGTGAGGATCTAATGAGATTATAATTGCAAAGTAGGAGCACAGTGCCTGGCACATAGTAAACACTATATAAATATTAGCTATTATTATTATTATTATTATTATCATTGTTAAATGAGATATTTGTAAAAGTGCTTAGAATGGAGCCTGGCACACTGTAGGCACTACATAAATGCTTATTCTCTCTCTCCCCCCCTCCACATTAACTTTTATCTCTAGAACATCTTACTCCCTCCCTCCTCCCAGCACAAACCTTGGCCCTTGTGTCAAGGGACGAAGCATGGTATAGTGGAAGGATCAAGAGAACTGTGTTCAAATCCCATCTCAGACATTTACTGCCTTGGTAAGCTCAGGCGAGTCATTCACCCCCCCCCCCCGCCCCCCGCCCCCGTCAAGGTCTCCTTGCCTTAAAATGAGGGGTTTGGCCGAGATAACCTCTAAGTCCTTTCCAGTCACAGGTCTCTGATCAATATTGGCAGGAAGAGAAAATTCTGGGAAATGGGAGCTCCTTCAGTAAGAACAGAGATGCACCTCACCCTAGCTCCTTAATTAGGAGAGCTTATGTCTTCCAAAAGCTTTACGGTTTCAAAGCATATTCAGTCCATTTACTTACCTGATTCTCACCACAGCCTGGGGAGGGAGGTAAGGCAGAGGGTTTTAGCCCCATTTTACAGATAAAGAAGCTGAAGCCTCAGAAGGGAAATGACTGAAATGACTGATTCTTAAAGTCACCCAGCTAGGATGCTGTTGTGTTGGGAATCAAACCCAGGTCAGACCCCCAGTCAAGGGTTTTTTCACTGTATCAAACTACATATGCCCCCTAAGTATACCCTAAAAATCACATAGGGCTTCTCTCACAAGCCTAGGTGTGTGGCATACCTGTAGGTGGCAGGCTGAAGGTACACACACAGGCTAGACAGGTACCATAGTATATGTGAGAACAACCCTGACCACCCCCTCCAGCCCCTTCACCACCCTCATATGCACTGAAAAATGCACCATTCAGATTGGTAGGAAATCAATTGTCTTCTCCCCGGCCTAAATGCCCCGCTCCTTCCAATAGTCCTTCATTTTCACCTTATCCTGAGGGCAGCAGAAGTGATGGCCATGGTGATGACAAGGAATGTTGCAGAATCAGAATCCTGGTTTGCCCACTCCTGGTGCTTGGCCTTGACACCTGACCCCTTTATGGCTGTTGCCATAAAACTTGAGATCCCATGTTCTGCTTCTGGATTCTGGATACCACCTGGGCTACCTGGACTCTCTTGTGTACAGAGAGCCTGGAGGTGGAGGGAGGCTGAGCTGAGAGCAGGTCTAGGAACCTGGATATAAGAAAAAGGCCCTTCTGAGGCCCAGAATTTGTCCTCCTCTCTATTCTTTTGCCCTATGACCCCACAGGACTGGCCCAGGTCTTTTTTTCGTATGAATCTGGGGACTCGGTGAACTATCTCCCCTTGGACCTCCTCTCTACTCTTTTTTTTGCGTCTGGGACACAACCATGAAGACTATAAGGAAGCTGAGGAAGAGGTGGGGCCAGATGAGCTTCATGGCTTTGCTAAGGGAGAGTAGTTGAGGCCTGCCTAGGTCAGAGGTTTGGAGTGGGGGAGAGGGGGGAGCTTATCTCTAGGTGGCCCTTGGGAGCAGTGGGGCCCTGTTCTTTTGAGAATTCCATCTCCCTAGGGGTTCAAGCCTGTGGACCATGATGCTGTCCTTGGGGTAGTGCCCTGAGTGGGACAGTGAGTGCCCAGGTTCCCAACTATGAAGCTGGCAGTGTTGGGTTGCTCTCACTCTCATCTTACCCCCTGCAGTTCCAGGGACAAGAAAGACCAAAGACACTCTCAGGATCTGTTTAATCATATAGTTAAGACCTGGGAGAGCCAAAGCCCTAGTCCTGGGAGTGGTCCAAGAGACACTCAGCACCCTGCCCCACCCACCCATCCCAGCAGGGGACTAACTGACCTTGAGATCTGAAGAATAAAGAACTGGGACCAGAAAGAACCTGTGTGTACTAAGGCTTTGTTTAGAGTCTTTGTGGTACCTGAAATTAATATTTGCTCTGATTCAATTCTAGCATGCTCTTACCCAATCTTAACAGCATTTACAGTATTAACTATTCACTGTGTACTAGGCTAGATGCTGGGAATACAAATACAAAAATGAAATAAACCCCTAACTTTAAAAAGGTTACATTCTATGGATGGCAGGCTTAAAGGTTTTCTGGGGGAGCAGAGGAATTCACTACTACTATTTTAAAAATTTATTTCATTATTTAATATTTTTAGTTTTCAGCATTGATTTTCACAAGAGTTTGAATTACAGATTTTCTCCCCATTTCTACCCTCCCCCCATTCCAAGATGGCATATATTCCGATTGCCCCATTCCCCAATCAGCCCTTCCTTCTCTCACCTCACTCCCCCCATCCCCTTTTCCCTTACTTTCTTGTAGGGCAAAATAGATTTCTATGCCCCATTGCCTGTATATCTTATTTCCTAGTTGCATGCAAAAACTTTTTTTTTGAACATTTGCTTTTAAAACTTTGATTTCCAAATTCTCTCCCCTCTTCCCTCCCCACCCCCCCTCCCTAAGAAGTCAAGCAATTCAACATTGGCCACATGTGTATCATTATGCAAAACCCTTCCACAATATTCATGTTGTGAGAGACTAACTATATTTTGCTCCTTCCTATCCTATCCCTCTTTATTCAATTTTCTCCCTTAACCCTGTCCCTTTTCAAAAGTGTTTGCTTTTGATTACCTCCTCCCCCTACCTGCCCTCCCTTCTATCGTCCCTCCTTTTTTATCTCCTTCCTCCACCTTTCCTGTGGGGTAAGATACCCATTTGAGTGTGTATGTTATTTCCTCCTCAGGTCAAATCCGAAGAGAGCAAGATTCACTCATTCCCCCTCACCTGCCCCCTCTTGCCTTCCTACAGAACTGCTTTTTCTTGCCACTTTTATGTGAGATAATTTACCCCATTCTATCTCTCCCTTTCTCCCTCTCTCAATATATTCCTCTCTCATCCCTTAATTTGATTTTATTTTTTTAGATATTATCCCTTCATATTCAACTCACCCTGTGCCCTCTGTCTACATATATATGTATGTATGTATGTATGTATGTATTTTCCCTTCAGCTACCCTAATACTGAGGTCTCATGACTTATACACATCATCTTTCCATGCACCGCTACTATTAATAAAGAGGCAATGTGGATCAATGGAAAAAGCCACGGCTCTGGAAAGAAAACTGGGGTTCGAATTTTTCCTCTGACACTGTGTGACCTTAGACAGGCCACCTGACTTCATTGGGTCTTAGTTTCATCGTCTACAAAATGAGAGCTTTGGAATAGGTAGTCTCTGAAGTCCCTTCCAGCCTCATATCTGTGATTCTATGATTCTAATGTGATGCTAGCTCCAACATGGGACCCTTTGGTTGGATGGTTTAAGTGCTACTCTCTTGTCATACCTTTCTTATTTGTATTCTTTTGCATGTTTTAGATAACCCTTTTCCTAAGAGGCTAAAATATCTCTGAAAGGTACTAGAGGTTGTTTAGGTTACAAACATAGCCTCTTACTTCTACAAAAAGTTCATAAATCTATGGTACTGAAGTAGCTCTGATTACTCCTCTGCTGGCTGGGTCCAAATTTAATTTAGGGGATGAAATGGAATATTACTAGAAACGTTGCTAGAAGTGTGGAATTTGCTGTCATTATGTAGTTATAACTTCTACTTGATCTTTGGATTTCACTTTCTCAATTCATTTCCTACTGACATGATAGATTCAGAGACTTAGAATGCTGTGATCATATAGTTTTTTTTTTTGGTACGTAGACTAAATGAAAAGGAAACTAGACCAAACACTCCTGAATGGAGACATTTACCTCCAACCTTCCCATTGCCCTCCCATTCACACACATTGGCTCCACGAAAAGGAACAGAGTCTAACCTCCCTGTGTCTGGACAAGAAAAAGAAAGTAAGTGGAATGGTGAGGAACTTGCTTCTACTCTCCACTTCAGAGTCATGGACCAGAAAGGAAACCGACTTTCCCAGCTAAGCAGCCCAAGGGAATTCAGATTAACTGACAGTGTCAGCAACTCCAGATCTTTTCTCTTGGAGGCTGCACTAACTTTTGTTGAGTTACTGTCTCTGATCCAGCTCTAGAAGCTCCCTCTGTTGATTTATCAGCAACTTCTCCTGTCTGGATCTTGTTTATACGGAGTTGTTTGCATGTTGTCTCCTTCATTAGACTGTGAGCTCCTTGAGGGCAGGGATTGTTTTTGCCTGTCTTTGTGTCCCTAACACTTAGCACAGTACCTAGCAAAGAGTAAGTGCTAAATAAAGATTTGTTGACCCACTGACTCTCTTCATGGTGCCTTGGGTTCTAGGTGGTACTGATCCTGGTGTCACTGTATCTCTCTGTGAGTTTCAGTCATCCCTGACCTCTCTTATCTCTCTTCAGGAGATCTGATTCATCTCCCAAGTTCAGGGGAAAGCAAACAGTTCAAGAGATAAAAGGGCAAGAGAGATTCTCTTGGATTACAATGATGACTCCTATTTATCTAGCACTTTAAGATTTATAACACATCTGAGTACCTCTTGGACTGATCCCAGGACTGGGGATTTGGCCCTCTCAGGTCTCAAATATTTCCAAGATGACTCTGAGAGAATCTTTGATCTTCCCTATGCTTAGAGCTGGAGGGGGTAAGGTGAGGGTGAGAGCAGTCTGACTGCCAACTTCCCTTGCAACAAATCAGTATGGTAGATAATGTATGTACCTGTTTTATGGGTATTACTAATAGCCCAGGACCTCCCCTGAGCTCTAGGCTCAAAAGGTTTGCATTCAATCCTGGGGGCTAACCCAATATGGTTATTTTCTCTCTCTGATTCATGCTCTCACTTCAGCATTTTACTTTGCGGAAATCTTCAGAGTCAAGCTGAAGTAAAGTTCCTGTGTAGGTTTTCCTTCTAATGGGTAACAGGATTCCAACTCTCATATATTCAAAGTGTAATATGCATATATCATTTATTTCACTCACCACAGACAATACATGAGTAGCAAAGGACTCACAAGAACCTGTGAACAAATACAGAAACATAAAGCACTTGAAAAGCTCATTAGATTCCCACTGGAAAGAAGATGCTTTGAGGGATTACTGAACAAATATTTCCAGTTCACCTTGGACCTGCACCATTCCCACAACTCACAGCAATAGCAGGGCTGGAAAGATTCAGACCTCACATTCCTCCTTGTGGCATGGCGTTAGTCCTGCAACTGCAGGGCGATCTGGTGGTGGCCCTTTTCCTCATCCAAAAACATGATGTTGAAGAAATTTTCTCCCTCTTGGAGGCTGATGTCTGACTCTTGGAACTCACATGGTAACCCTAAAGTCATGAAAAAAAATTCCTTTTCAGGAACTCTGTAATATCTGACCTGTGTTCAGAAAAGGAAAAAGATAGGCAGAATAAGTTGACTGGAAACTCAATTTCTATGAACTCTCCTTTTACTACCAGGGCAAGCACAGGCTTCTTACCATATGCCTTTCCTACAAGTCACCATTTGTCTGCTTCTTATGAGGGAGGGAGGCCAGAAAATGCTTTGAGCTTCAGTTTCCTTACTTGTAAGGGGGATAATCAGGAAGGCCCCTGATCAATTTAATGAGTCTCTCAGTCTTTATGGTGAGACTACAATGTGCAGACCTATGTATGAAGATAGGGTTGGAGCAATATTAACTTGTAGGGAGAACACTGGGAACACCCTTAAATTTCCAAACGAAGGTCTATCACCTCATGTTTCACTGGAAATTCAAGACAGAGAAAACACTTAAAAAGAAAAAACAAAAAAAGATAAACTGTTTCACAGCTTGATTTTATGATTACGAAGAAAAGTCAACTCTTCCAAAGAGTGTCCCCCTTGATTCTCAGTCACCAATCATCTCAGAGGCAGCTCTGTTCACTGGGAAGCAATCAGAGGAGTTCCATGTATGAAACTGAGGTTAAGAGGTAAAGGGACTTACCTTGAGTCACATAGCTAGTAAGTGCCAGAACCAGGGTTTAAAACCTTGTCTCTTGACTCCAAGTCCATTATTCTTCCCTAAAAAATTATTATAAGAATAAGAGGCAGTAGAGTATAGTGAAAGGAAATGAGTTTTGGAATCAGAGGACATGGAGACAAGATGACCAATGGCCACATATCAAAGTGGTATGGGATGACTATTATGAAAGTGTTTTGCATAACAACACATGTATAACGTATTTGGAATTGCTTGCCTTCTCAATGAGAGTGGGTGGGGAGGGAAGAAGGGAGAGAATTTGGAACTCAAAGTTTTAAAAACAAATGTTAAAAATTGTTTCTTACAGGCAACTGGGAAATAAGACATACAGGCAATGGGGTATAGAAATCTATCTTGCCCTACAAGAAAGTAAAGGGGAAGGGGATGGGGGGGTGATAGAAGAGAGGGCAGACTGGGAGAAGGGGTAATCAGAATGTATGCCATCTTGGGGTTGAGGGGAAGGGAGAGATGAGTAGAAATTTTGGAACTCAAAATCTTGTGGAAATGAAAGTTGAAAACTAAAATAAATTAATTAATTAAAAAAAACAAAGTGGTATGGGAATTGCAGATATATAGGGGGACAAGGCCATCTTTAGCCTCTTTATCTTTGGTTGGTTTCTAGGACCATATAAAGGGGAACCTCTGGGTCATATTCCCAGGCTCCACAACACAAGGACCCTGGCAGGGAGAGAGAGAGAGAGAGAGAGAGAGAGAGAGAGAGAGAGAGAGAGAGAGAGAGAATGTATAGATAGATAGATATAGACACACACACACACACACACACACACACACACATATATATATATATATATATATACATACATATGTATAAACACGCATACATTTACTATTTAAAAATCCCATTCCCCTTAAAGGTTAGAAAAGATATTCAAGGACCCACTTCTAGCTTGGGCGCAGTAAGATGGGTAAAGAAGAAACAAAATGATCACTTGGTGATACGATAGTGTACTTAAAGAACCATACAGAGTCAAGTAAAAATTAATTGAAACAATAAACAACTGCAGCAAACTTGCAGGATAAAAAAAATCCATGTAAATCATTACCATTTCTATATAAAATCATTAAAACCCTGTAGGAAGAGATAGAGAAACTTAATCTAAAATTGCTATAGAATATATAAAATACTTAGGAGTGTACCTTTCAATATAAACACAATAACTCTACTAATATAACTATTAAACAACAGCTTACAAAAAGAGAGACCTAAATAATTGGAAAAATATTAATTGCTCATGGATAGGATGAACCAATATGATAAAATGACAATACTGCCCTAAATAATTTACTTATTCAATGCCATACCAATCAAAATACCAAAGGATTACTTTATAGAACTACAAAAACTTAGTTATCAAAACAATTTTGATATTGGTTAAAAAAATAGAGAGCTCACCATTAAGGACAGAATGCCTGCAACCAGAATAGTGGGACTTCTCTTATCTTGGTATCCTAGGAGCATATGCTATACAGGGGAAACACAGATATCTTGGGATCATAATTGACACTACTTTGTCAATTGCCTTGTCAATTTGTATTTACGACTTATGCAACTTAGAAACTTCCTCTCTCATGGTATGGTTAAACACATATGGAGACCATAAATCTGAGGGACACAGATATCCTGGGATTGTCCTAAAACATATAAAAGTCTTGTCATTCCTTTATCAGACAGTCAGAACTTATGTTTGGGCTCTGTGCATGCACTTATCTGCTAGCTTTAAGGGAATAAACACTTTGAATTTACATATCAGCTAACTTGTTTCCCTCTTTTAATTAAACTTTCAGGTCAACATAACTTTAACAAATTAATGAGAAGAAAGCTCACAAATGAGCTCTGAATGATGTAAAAATGAGAATAAAAATCATGTTTGTGATTCCATGAAAAAAAATAGAGAGCTCAATCAGTGAAACAGGCTAAGTATACAACATATAGAAATAAATGTACACAAAGTTCCTGGGTGAAGGATTCACTATTTAACAAAAATTGCTGGGGAAATTGGATAGCAGTATGGAAAAAATTAGATTTAGACTAACACCTAACATCTTAGACAAAATTAAGCTCCAAGTAGGTTTGTGACCTAGACATAAAATCTAGGTCACATCAACACATCATCAATATACAAAGTATGTCATAAACAAATTAGAGAAATGTAGGAAAAATTACTTATTAGATGTGTCTAAATAAAAAATATTTCACAACCAGGAAAAGGTAGAGAGGATCACAGAAAAGAAAATAGATAATTTTGATTGCATAAAATTAAGTTTTTGTACAAATAAATCCAACAAAGCTAAGATTGAAAGGGAAGTAATTAAAGCAAAGATCTCTGCAGTAAGTTTCTTTGATAAACATCTACTTTCCAAAATATATAGGGAACTGATTCAAATTTTAAAAATAAGAGCTATTCCCCAGTTGATCAATGGTCTATATATATATGACTAGTCAATTTTCAAGGAAAGAAGCCCAGGCTATCAATAGCAATGTAAAATACTCCAAAGTGCTCCTACAAAGCAGGGACTATCTTTTACTTTTCTTTGTATCCCCAGAGCCAGCATAGTGCCTGGCACAAAGTAGACAAAAACAAAAAAAATATTTATTGACTGACTGATTAATTAGAAAAATGAAAATGAAAACAATTATGAGATTCTACTCCATACTTGCCAGAGTGGCAAAGATGACCAGAGGGGAGAGAGAGGATGGGGGGGGGGGGAGAGAGAGAGAGAGAGAGAGAGAGAGAGAGAGAGAGAGAGAGAGAGAGAGAGAGAGTTGGAGGGGTTGTGGAAAAGAAGGGATATTTTGATGCACCATTGGACCTCTGAATGGATACAATCGGTCTGGAAAGCAGTTTGGAATTATACACAAAAAGTTACTAAACAGTGGATGCCTTTCGACTGAGTCACATCACAGCTGGACATATACTCAGAAGAGATCAAAGAAAGAAAATAAGTTCTACGTGCATAAAATATTTATAGCAGCTCTTTTTGTGGTGACAAACAACTGGAAACTAAGGGGATGCCTATCAAGTGAGGAATGGCTGAATAAGTTGTGGCATATTAATGTGATGGAATACTATTGAGCTATAAGGAATGAGGAAGGGGGTTCTTTCTTGTTTCCATGAAGCCAAGAAGCAATACCTATAAGACTTATGAGGTTTCAATATTTGTCCAGTTGGCCAGTCTCTGATAACCTTTATCTGGTTATTATTAACAAGCACAAACTTAATCATAAAACTGCTGAATGTTATAATAGAAGAAAGGATGGACATGGAGTTAGGAGACCTAGTTTTGACTCTGGCCGCTGGCACTGGTTTCATGACCGTGAGTAAATCATATCTGTTCTCTAAGCCTCAGTTCCTTCTTATGCTCAGCGGGATTCTGCAAAATGAGGGTAATACTATGTACACTGTCCACCTATGAGTTTGTTTTGAAAAAAGCACTTTATCAACTTTGAAGTGCTATAGGAATGTGAGATGATGATGATGAGATGCTGGCCAATCCTCTTCCTTACCTAGAATACCTGTTTCCTAAGGTAGCAACTAAGTCCACTAATAGTCTCCTGGACCCCCATTGGCCACTCCCAGGTCTATGTCAAGCACGGCATCATCATCTATTTCAGTCTATAACTCACGAATTTCTATTTTCACTGAATTTCTCCAAAAAAGTTAGAATAAATCATGACATCATAGGAAACCAAATGATATTTAATTAAAATAGAATGCAAGGTAAATAAAAACAAGAAAATTAAGTAGCAAGCACTCTGGTCACTCATTTTCCAAAGCCTCCAGAGATTGGAAGCTATAGCTACACTCTTCATGTATCTTCTGTACAGTGGGAGAGGGACACAGGCAGTTTCAATTATGGCACAGATGGTAAAGAAGTGTCTGTGAGAAACTTCCCTGGACCACTTCTTTGATCTCTCCTTTTCACTCCCCAAACTTTCATTTACACATGGAGTTGAAGATTAGGGAATGGGAAGGGGGTTAGAGACTTACTAGCTGGGCAAATGTATAAGCCTCAATGCCTTATGGGCATGACTTGGCATGGGAACTTTGAAGCGTTGTAAAGAATCTTGTTGCTTCATCTTGGGACCTCAAACAGGCACTTCTGGCCAGGTCTGTTAACACCGGCTTGGTCTAGGTTCAGTTGAAGGGAAAGTCTTCTTCTATTTCCTTTCCCCCCACCTCTCTGTTTCCATCACATAGTCCACATCTCATTCTACTATGAGAAGTCTGTCCTTTTAAACTGGGGATCACTGAAAGATACCGAGCTAATACTCAGGCTTCAGGGAAATGTAGTTTTTAAGAAAACAAGGAGCAAATATTCTCACCCCCTCCCCAAAGTCACCTGGGGTGGGGAGAGAGAAAGAGACAGAGGAGGGGCAGGGAGAGAGAGACAGAGAGAAGAAGAGGAGGAGAAGGAGGAGGGGGAGGAGAAGAAAAAGAAGAAGATGATGATGATAATGATGATGATGATGATGATGAAAGAGGAGGAGGAGGAGCAAGGCTCTCTACAATGGTTTTTTATTCCCCTGAAGCCAAGGAGCAATGCCTGTAAGACTAGTGAGGCATCAACATTCATCCAGTTGGCAAGTCTCTAATACCCTTTATCTGGTCATTATTAACAAGCACAAACTTAATCACATAGCTCACAAGTCTATGGTTTACAAAGCAATTTTCTCACATTGTCCCCACACAGAAATCATTTTACATACCTCCCAGGATTGTTTTAAGGACAAAATGAAATACTATTGGTAAAGCTTTTTGTAAACCTCAAAGTGCTATATAAATGTGAACTGCTACTAATATTTCCCCTATTACATTTATTTAGTACATGCTGTGTGGGTGGAGGTGACTTTCCTAAGGTCATACAGATAGCAACTAACTTGAATCAGGTCTCCTCACTCTAGTTCTACTCTAGCATACTGCTTCTCTGGCTAAGGAGCTCTTCTGCTCCCATCTACGTGGCATTTCCAAGGGCTAGAACTGGGGAGTGGGAGTGATGCATGAGCATCTCTTCCTTCTTACTGCCTCCCGGAACCCACTGGGTTCTCTTTAGGGTACACTGCTTCACTTGAAGTAAGAGGACATTAGAGTCCTAGAGACATTCAGTCCACAGTGCCTGGTACATAGAAGACATTTAATTAATGCTTATGACTGACTCTCCTAGTGGAAGGGCAACTCTCTAGTCTTCCAGTATAGTCACACTATCCCTGAATCTGTGCATCACTTCCCCCCTCCCCTCTCTGTATCCTAGTCTGATCTTGGACAATAGGTCCAATCCATCAACATTTCTGTATTTGAAACCTTTCTATCCTGCTAGGATCTGTCAGAGCTTGGCCATCATTCTAGGGACCCCACGATCACCTCCAAGTCATAATGAGACATTAGAGGAGTGCTTTCGTGTCTACCATTAATAATGATAATAATACTTAGAATGAATTAGGTCCTCTATGATTCTGAATGTGAGGAGAGGATGGGAATACCCTAAGAATAAAAAGACCAACATCATAGAAGCCAGAAAAGATATTGTGGCTACTTACTACCATATGCTCAGATCTATTCCTTCCTTCATTAAACAAATTATCTCCTAGGTAATAAGATTTAGAGCTGGAATGGACCTTTGAGATCATCTAGCCTAACTCTTTTGTAAAGGAGAAAACTGACATCCAGAGCAGGAAAAGGCCTTTACTAAGGTCACTGGTGTTTTTCATGATATAGCCTAAGATCATCTGTATGAACAAGGTCCTCTGGCCTGTCCAGGGCTCCTTCCACTATTTTCCATTATAGGCAACTGGTGGGGTAGTAGGAAGTCAGGACGACCTGAGTTCAAAGACCTCAGGCACTTCCAAGCTGTGTGACTCTGGGCAAATCACTTAACCTTGGTCTGCCTCATCTGTAAAATGAGTCTCCTTATCTGTAAGATGGGGATAATAATTAGCACCTGCCCTCCAGAGTTGTTGTGAGGACAAACTGAGATGACACTTTTGCAAACCTTAAAGCGCTATGTAAATGTGAGCTATTACTATTATTTCTATTACTCCATTTACTAAGCACCTCCTATGTGCAAAGCATTATCCTAAGTCCTGGGAGAGATACAAAGATGAACAAGACCCAGTCTTTGTCCTCAGGAAACTTACACTATGGTGGGTGGAAGGGGGAAGAGACATATATGCAGATAAATGTAATACAAATTTGAATGTGATAGGTTCTTGTTGGAGGTGCCTCTGATATTCATCAGGTTCAACGTGGGGAGAAAATGAGGTATTTGCAAGTTGCTGTAGAGTTAACAAAAGGAGGTTTACTTTACCTTAAGGCAGCAAAGATATATATGCAGCAAAGATGTGATGACAGTACCTTCTCTGAACAAACCTCCTCTCATTTCTGTATGGAAACTTGTCTGATTATCAAGGCAGGATGTGGTAAAAGACACGGTGACTGGAGTGGTCTTCAGAAATCCACCAAGTCAGAGGGCCCCGACTGCACATGGGTGGGGCTTTTTTAACGTCCTTAGGTGGTCTGAAAATTGTGCCAGAGAAATGAGCCAATCAGATCCCAGGACAGCTTTGTCACCTTTAGGAAAGACTAATCCCTATTGCAGGAGGGAAAGAAGAAGGGCGAGCCTAACCAATGTTGTGGGGAAACTCTGGTAGATATTAGTGCTATCATAGCTCTGCATAAAAGAAGAACAAAATTCTGTGAGGTCAGAGGAGGAGGTGGGGATCAAGAAAGGCTCAGTGGAGGAGATGAGAGATACCTGAGTTAGGCTTTAAAGGATGGGTATGTTGTCCGTGGGCAACTAGGTGAGACAGTGGATGGAGTGCTGGGCCTGGAGTCAGGAAGACTTATCTTCCCGAGCTCAAATTTGGCCTCAGACACTTAGTAGCTGTGTGTCCCCAGGCAAGTCATTTAACCTTGTTTGCCTCAGTTTCCTCATCTGCAAAATGAACTGGAGAAGGCAATAGCAAAACACTCCAGTGTCTTTGCCAAGAAAACCCCAAAGGGGGTCACAGAGTCGGACCTGGCTGAATAACAACAGATAACACAACAGTGTTATCAACAAATGAAGATGAGGGTGGATGAGAAGGAGAGGGAATTCCAGGATAATAATGAGCAGCAGTAGGAGCAAAAGGGTGGAGGTGGGAAAATGTGGAAGTGTTTGGGAGATGGTGAGAGCTGGAGCATAAGATCCACGATGGGGAAGAGTATGGGTTAAGGCTGAACAACTAGTTCTGTATGCGTGCATGCACACACACACACACACACACACACACACACACACACACACACCAGCTGGACTAATTTTAGAACATCAGAGAGCCGCATTTTGAATCATTGACAGAGTGAGGGAGAAATGGAGCTCAGGCTTCCTCTGATCACAGAAAATTTCAAACAATGTTTATGCCAGCCCACAGGGTTGGTAACTTTCCATATGTGTAGCTCTAACTAGCATATCCCAGAATTCCTTGCCAAAGTGGTGGGGGTGGGGGGATATGGCATTTATAAGTAACCCAAATGAGCAGTCAGGTCTGAATGGAAAGTTGGTGATCCCTGCCCAACTCAGATATTACTTGCCCTCCTGACTCTGGAGATTAGGGTATGGTGAAAAAAGCCAAAGTCTGGGTGTTTTAAAAGTGGGGCTGGATTGTATGTGAGAAAGAGACTTGTGGAAGCAGCACCTGGGAAGAGTGGTTTTATCTTCCCCTTTGGCTACTTGGATAGGACTGGGAAACCTAGGCCATTTATGTTCTATAAACAAGCCTCTCCCCCCACCCTCATCCCTTCCTCCACTCTTGAGAAAGAGGGTTGAAGGATAGCTAGACCAGTAGAATGGGAAAGAGGTGGGGTTTGGCTGAGCATTCCAGATTCAGACAATGTGTGTGTGTGTGTGTGTGTGTGTGTGTGTGAGAGAGAGAGAGAGAGAGAGAGAGAGAGAGAGAGAGAGAGAGATGGGGAAGGAGAGAGAAAGAAAGGTATCTATATCTCTATCTATCTATCTTAGAGATCAACAGAAAAGCATCTTCAGTAGGAAAACTGCAAGGTAGTCCATTATTAGCTCTCTGTGGGTGCAAGTGGGAAGAGAAAATGAATTCATGGGATATTGACCTGCTAGCTGAAAGTAGGGTTAAGTCTAAATCTGAGGAGGATCATGCAGAGAGGAGAGCCTCATACAGGGTATACTGAAGTATTTTCTCCCCAGCTCTGTTATGATAAATATGATCTTAGGATCATAGCTACAGAGCTGAAAGAAATTTTAGGGGTCACTCCCTAATTTTGCAAAAGAGGAAATTAAGGCCTGGAGGTAGAGTGACTTAAAAGCTGTAAACAGTTATGCATTTGTAAATGACCTTCGCTGAAATGCAGCAAAGATGGGATGAGTGCAAGAACTCAAGTGGATGTGGGCTGAGACACAATCTTACTGGGTAAATCCACACCAAAGCCTTAGACTGATGAGATGGACATTGCCAGCCACAAAATGGGAGAGACAGAGCTAGCTCTCTGAGAGTCTGATAGAGCTCCACAATTCCCAAGAGCACCTTCTGGCATTTGCTGTAGAACATAACACCTGGGAATGAACACTTGACTGGCAACTTAACAGCTAAATGTGTCTCAGCCTTGCTTCTCAGTTTCCCCTTGATGTGACCTAGACATTTCACTAGAGCCCAGGTTTTTAAAGTTTTCTTTCAGCAACTGGGTAACTGTAATGGTAATTTAAATTTGAAGATCTTTCTTACTCATTAATAGGCCCATGTGACCTGTTTATGTCACAGGAAGGCTAAGTCACATGTGGTGGGAGCAGCTTGTTGAATGAGAAGAACAGGAAAAGATGGAGCAGGAAATGCTCAGAGCAGTTAGAGCTGAGGGAAAGAGGAAAGGTGGGCTAGCTATACTGTCAGTATATTTGTGGGAAGGCCCCAGCAGCGGGGCAGAAGGCTGATGGGATGGTGAGGCTCCATGCTGTGATATTGTGTTTTAAGTTCCTTGCTGTTATGATGAAGTGGGCTTACTGGTTTTGGCAGTTGGTTGCTCCTTTAATGGATTGGACTTATTGGCTTTGGGATTTGGTTATCTGGTGTCTGAATAAATGTTTCACTTCTTCTACCTTCTATATGGAGAATCTCTCATATTTTGCGATGCAGGACTACATAGGCATATTCATAATTATTGTCGATGTTGTGTTTATTGCCTTGCTGATACAGGAACCAACTAGCTTGGGAATCAGTAGCCTGGCGTTCAAGCCATTGTTCCACCATTAACTTTGTTACATGTCCTTGAGTAAATCATAGGTAGGGTGGTAAACCAGGAAACACACTGAATTCAGAATCAGAAGGCCTGTGTTTCCATCCTGGCTCTATTATTTACTCCCTAAGTGTCCTTGAATGAGTGCTTTAAGCTTTTTGGGTCTCAGTTTCCTTGATTATAAACTAAGGGAGCTGGATTAGATGTTTCCCAGGTTCCTCTCAGCTTTTACATTCTATGTTCGGTGTTCCAAAGGCCCCTCTAGAACTAACTTTCTATGGTTCTTTCCATTTCATACTAAGTACCCATTTGTCACCTCAAAAGTAGGCCATTTCACCCTAAGTTCTTTTCCAAAAGAAACACCAAAATCCGTTATTTCTCAAATGTCTCCGTAAAGAAATCTCCCTTGCCTTGATAGAATTATATGTGGGTGTGGTGGCCTACTACTACATGTATGACTATATTTTTTGAAAGCTACAGGTTGAATTTATCATATACTTAAATGGAAAAGCAAGCTAAATCATAAATATAATGGTTTAATGTTGTTGTTCAGTCATTTTGGTCATGTCTTACTCTTTGTGACCCCATTCAAGGTTTTCTTGGCAAAGATATTGGAGTGGTTTGTCATTTCCTTCTCCAGCTCATTTTATAGATGAGCAAACTGAGGCAATCAGGGTTAAATGACATGCCCAGGGTCACACAACTAGTAAGTATCTGAGGCCAGATTTGAACTCAGGAAAATTCTAGGCCAAGTGCTCTATCTCTTGTGCCACCTACCTGTCCAATGGTTTTATGTACAATGTTTTTAATTTGTTTTTTTTTTTCAGTTATCATGCATTTATTTTTCTCTCCCTTCTCCCTTCTCCCTCCCCCAAAGGGAAAAAATAAAATTCTTATAATGTATAAGCACAGTCAGTCAAAATAAATTCTAGCATTGGTCACATCCAAAAATGTGTGTCTCATTCTGCATCTTAGCCCATCATTTCTTTGTCACAAGTTGGGCAGCATTAGTCCTCTGGTATCATGGTTGATCACTGTCTTGAGAGAAGTTCTTAAATCTTTTAAAACTATTCCTATTTATGTTATTGATGGTACGGTATAAATCGTTCTCTTGATTCTGCTCATTTCATTTTGTATCAGTTCATATAAGTCTTCCCAAGTTTCTCCGAAACCATTTCATTTCTATCTTTCTTGTAGTACAATAGTATTCCATTACATTCGTAGGCTACAGTTATGCCAAATAATATAGCTAGGTCCTGATTAGTGTGAACAATGAATCCTATGAAGTGGTCATATTATTTGAATTTGTACTGCATATTTCCACTGGGCTGGAGCCCATTTTTACATAATTATAACCTCAAATAGTGCGAGTCTGAATACACGTGACTACTTCAAGGGCTGCGTTATTATGCTAATTGGAACCCAGCTGTATCACCATCTCTCAGGATGACTGAAACAATGAAGGTCTGAAAAGGGAAGGAAATAAGCTTTTCTGTAATTTCTACCATGCCAAGTACTTTTACAAATATTTCATTTGACCCTTGGAGGCAGATGCTATTGTTATCCCCATTTTAAAGCTGAGGAAACTCAAGTAAACAGAAGTTAAGTGACTTGCCCAAATAGCTACCAAGTGTTGAGAGAACTGAGGATATTCGAATAGGATGGATTAAACCACACTGACTCGATCTTGTGACTAAACTCTGGAGCTAGCTCAGTTCCCTTTCTGTTCCCTTATGGGTCTAGGCCAATTTTTATCCTGTGAGAAAAATTTATTTAATTGTGGGAATTGAGAGAAAACGTTATTGTATTGTTTGAACTTAGCCTGTTTGGCTGAAAAACTGGACCACCCCTACTGCTGCTTAGAGACCTTTAACTATGGATCTTGATTATACTGACCAAAAACCCAGTCAGATCCAAAGACTGATGCAAGGAGTTTTCTCACAGTTGTACATCTGAAGCAACACATGTGTCTCATCTGAAAACTGACCCATACTGATCAATCAGTTATTGTTTCCATGTTCCTTTGATTGTTTACAGACATTGGGGAGTCAGGGGGTGGAACACCTCTCTTTCTGAATTCAGGGAATTCCATCTGTTCTCTCTCTCCCTTCTAACTTAGAAAGTCCCTAATCTTTCCTCCAATTAGAAATCAGATCACCTAATGTATTGTTTCCTTTTAATTAATTGGACTCATTTGATTGTTTGTTTTTAATGTACAAAAGTCTGTCTCCTCTTATATTGGGGTCCAGCCCTAAGCTGAAGAAGGGGCCTGGTCCCAATTTGTTGGGCAATTGACATGTATTGTTTAATAAATCAAAATGCTCAGACGCTTGAACCTTTGTTTCCTTAGTCATTTCACCTTTCACCCACCACAGTGTCTAAGGCTGTATTTGAACCCTGTTCTTCCTTACTTCATGCCTACTGTTGTATCTACTGCACCACCTAACAGGGGATCAACAGTATGAGGGTAAAGAATGTAAGGAATTGAATCTGGGCAGACAGACCCAGGGGCAGTGATGGCTAGAGTCAGCTCTTCCTCGTCAGGCCTCTGTCAAGGCTATAGTTGGTTCCTTCTGGGCTCCAGGAAGTTCAAGGCTCAAGGTGCGGTTTCTTCTTAAGTCTCAGGTCGTTACTAATGTGAGCTTTTTTGGCTCTCCTTTCCTTGGACTTAGAAACAGCCCTGGGCCATTCTGTCATGATTTGCTTGGGCTCAGTCTGTCTCATTTTTAGAGTTATATAACCAATCAGCTTTTGGCCAATGAAGTCTATGGCCAAGATTGCTTGTACCAAATATACAAATACATTGATTTTGTATTTCAGGGTAATTCACAATAAACAGATTGGTCATGTTAACCAGTACAAATAATTGTTTGGTCAAAGTTGTTGTGTTTGTCCTTCGTTCTCAAAAAAGATGATAACATCAGGAAAATGATATCAAAGTAACCAGGCATGTTCAACATAAGTACCTGGCTCTATCTACCTACTTAAGCAGATTACATATTTGTGGGCTGGAGGTGTGCATATTCATGACAAATTCAAGATGGAGTCATTTATGTCAAACATTCCCATGGCACATGGCATCCAAAGAACCCCACATATAAAAGTAGGCTGGATTAATAGACACGTTGTGTCTAGATCAAAGGATGTGCTCTTATACTCTAAGCTAATCATTCCCCTATCTGGAATATTATATTCCTTTCTGATTTCCACATTTGGAGAGAGATATTTACAAACTGGAATGCACTTGGAGGAGAGTGACCAGAACAGTGAGCTGAATAGGAGTTAAATATCTATGCCATTTGGACAACCACAACCTTGGGATTCAGGTTGGTCCAGTCTGTGAATCAGAACATCCTAAAATCCAGAGCTTGAGGGGGGTTGTGACATACCTCCTGGCTGCTAGAAATAGTAATTAAAAGTTTCAAGGTCAGAAGGAGATGCCATGGTGGCATGTTGGTAGTTGGCTTATTCTTGCCAGGACCAGCTATTAGGTCCACTTAGCATGCTCTGTGAACAATGAGGTAGCTGCCGTGAAAAGCAGTTCAATGCCAGCACAGGGCATTGAATGGGAAAAAATACCAGTCTGGGACACCTCTGTCTTCTCCTGAGGGGCACTGAATGGGAAAAAATACCAGCCTGCGATGCCTCTGTCTTCTCCTGAGTCAACTGCAGCCAGAGTTCATGCACTACATTAAGAAGATGAGATCTGGGTCTCTTTACAAAGGCCCTACTGAAAACATGTGTCAACTACCATTGGCAAAGTGCTTTTTATTTCCTACACTTCTTTGCTCATAGGAGGTCCAGCCTGGATACAAGCCAGGAACTCTGGTTCAGAGCAGCCTGTGTACTATCCGGAATCCTCTCGGATCCAGGAAAGCTGCAGGAGAGCAGCTTCCAGGAAGACGCTTTATTATGTATTGGCATATTGCCAAAAGTAAGGCCCCGCATACAGTTAGGAATATTTCTGCAGGTATTAGTAATATGTGATTGGAACTTGAATCTTCCTAATTCCAGATCCAGCTGTCTATCTGCTGTACCCCCTAGCTGCCCCAATGATGCTCAGATTACATGATTAGGGCTCAGTGAAATATAACAAGTTCAGGGAAGGGGCAATGTTTTCAGTAGGAGGGAGCTCGTAGTTTAAACTGATTGGGTCAATACACACTTAACTACCCTTCCCACTTCAGATGAATGAGTTTCTCTGGCTGCCCAGGCAAAGAGCTGGGAGATGGAAGGTTGTCTACTTGCGGCTAATCATAGAGAGCCTGCTTCTTCTTTAGGCTCGGTGGGGTAGAGCACAAGTAGGGGTATGATACCTTCTGTGGAAAAAAGAAAAGAACACAGCACAACACTGCAGAGCTGAGAGTGGTTACAGTTTGAAGGAACTGAGGCTGTGTAGTCTGAAGAGAAGGTTTAGAAGGGGTGGGGCTCAGTTTCTCTAAATATCTGAAAAGTTGTTATTGGTAGAGACTTACTCTGTTTAACCCCAGAACTCAGAGAAATCAGTGAAAGTTTCTAAGAGGCACGTTTTTTGTTCTCTGCAAGATGGAATAAGGTGCCTCACAAGAATCCTCGAAGACTGAATGGCCACTTGGTGGGGTGGGGGGAGTATCGTGGGGAGATTGCTTTTCAGATATGGGCTGGATTACTTGGTAGCTGGAATCCTTTCTAACTCTTGGTTTTGGGGTTTCTATTTTTATCACAAAATCTTTGTCAGTGATCTCTGCTCCTTCTTGACCCCTTGAAGAAGAATTAGAGCTTTCTCTCTCCAGCCCCAAACAATCCCTAGCTTCTCAGAACCTTCTATTCGACTAAAACTTTGAAGGGTGGGATCATAGGATCATAGAATGGCAGAGATGCCCTCAGATAAAATTCACTCGTTTTACAGGTGAGCAGGTTAAGTCTCAGAGAGGGGAAGGGACAGTCACGATTCCAACCCAAGCTTCCTGATGCCAAGGCCAGTGTTTTTTTTTTTTTTTTTACTGTATCGTGGTACCAATCTAAGTGAGAGTCTGGGTGGGATCACCAGCAGGGATTGGGCCAGCTTTTGTGCCAAGTGCCTTTGGTAGTTTTGTGGCTGGGTGCCTGGGAGCTTACTGTCCTGCCTAGGGCACTACATTGAAGGCAACTGTAGAGTATTAATCCATGGCCCCAGGGGAGATGAAGTTAAGGATAGGAGGGGAAGGGAGCTGGGGCTCAGCTCCTCCTAGGCGCCATCCTGGGGTAATGCCCCACCCCTAAGTATAACCATAAGTAGAACCACAACTCTGCATTGAATTCTCCCCCCCAGCAGCAACATGAAGCCCACCAGGCTTGTCTTCTTCCTAAGGCTCACTATCTTCTCCATGCTATTGCTCCCGGGGCTGGGGAGCTTCCGTAAAGGTATTTGCCGGGATGGGATCCCTTGGGACAGTGTCTGTATAATATAGGAAGGGGGCCTGGACAAATGCTTGTGTGTGTTGGGAGTGAAGGGTTCCAGGTACAGTGGGAGAGGCCCTTTCTTAGCAGGTAGGAACCCAGGTTTTCTCTCAGCCCAGCCCCCAAGGCCCATCCGTCCACCTAGTGTAGGATAATCATTCAGGTTGTGGATTGGAAGGATGAAGATTGTCATGAGATCTAGACCTAGAAGGATCTTAGACCATCTACCTCAAGCCTTTCGTTTTATTCCTCCCCAATTAATAGTTTTTATTTTTTCTTTTTAAAAAGAATCAGAATAATTTCTAAACTTACTGATCTCCCTTCCCCCTGCAATTCTATCTTCCCTCTTAACAAATAAAAATTCAAGCCAAATTCAGCCATCAAAGCAATCACTTCATACTCATAGTGCATCCTTCCATATCCATAGTCCCTCCACCTCTCTGCTAAGAGGAGAGGAGAGAGGTATGTTCCTTCTCTTTGGAATCATGATTGATCATTGCAGTTATTCATTTAAGAATGTTTTTGCATTGTTTTGCTAATATTATTGTAATCATTGCATGGATCATTCTCTTGGTTTTTGCTCTTTTCTCTGCTTCAGTTCATCCAACTCTCCCCATATTTTTTTTGAATTCCTGTTAATTCATTATTTATTATGGCACTGTAATATTCCATTCATATATCACACTTTGTTTAGCCATTGCACAATAGCTAAAAACTTTGTTTCCTATTTTTTCCTACTACAGAATGCTGTTATGAATATTTTGTTATATACTTTGTGCTCTCTCTCTCTCTCTCTCTCTCTCTCTCTCTCTTCTTTCTCTCTCTCTTTCCTCCTTCTCCTCCTCCTCCTTGTCTTTTTCCAAATCACCTTTTGATCATTTTGTATATACTTATATGTACATGATTTAATCTCCTCTCAATAAAATGTAAGCTCCTTGAAGGCAGAAATACATTTTTTGTCTTTGTATGTCCAGGATAGTTTCTGGCACGTAATAGATGCTTAGTAAATACTAATTGATTGGTTGATATGAGACTTTTCTTTTTGTTGTCAACCTTGGAATATATGCCCCATAGTGAGATGGCTGGGTTAAAGGATATGAATAGTTTAGTGACTTTCCAAGTCCTTCATTTTATAGATGAAGAAACTAACACACAGTGAGAATATTACCAAGATTATAGGATTTTATAGCAAGAAAGAACCTGAGACATCATCTAATCAAATCACCTAAGTTTAAAGGGGGGGGGACTGATGGCTAGAGAAATTAAATGTCTCGTCCAAGGTCACACAAGAAGTAGTAAAGCTAGGATTTGAATCCAGATCATCTGACTTTAAATTCAGTGTTCTTTCCAGGATATCACAATATAAGTTGCAATCAACTGTTCTCCTAGCCCCACCTCCTACTAACGGGGTTCTCCTTAGGCAGGAGGGACGCAGGAACCTGGGGTATAGCAATAGCCCTGAGTGTTTGTCAATTTGAACTCAGGTCTTTGGACCCCAAAACCAGTGTTCTTTCTACTTCACCACAAAGTCCCCTCAAAGTTGTCCCCATCCACAACTCTGAACCCTCTTCTGATGGCTCCAATGTTTCCAGAATGTACTCTGTCCACTTCTGCATCCTCTGCCTTCCTCCTGTGATATTTGGCTCCTAGGTTTGTCCAAACACTAGCTGCCCTATTAAGTGTCTACTTTGTTCAAAACTACGCTAGGTGCTGAGGCAGTTAGATGGCACAGTGGAAAGAGCATGGGGCTTAGAACCAGGAAGATTTATCTTCATGTGTTCAAATCCAGCCTCAGCTCCTTACTAGCTGTGTGACTCTGGGTCATTTAATTCTGTTTGCCTCAGTTGCTCATCTGTAAATTGAGATAGAGAAGGAAATGAGAAACCATTCCAGTATCTCTGCCTAGAAAACCCCAAATAGAGTCATGAAAAGTCAGACATGACTGAAAGAAAATGAAAATTTAACAATAACATGATAGGTGCTGCTGAAGGTACAAAGATGAAAGCAAAACAATTTCTACTCTCACTTCACTGGTCTCAGAGGAGGAAGCTCTTCCTCACTACCCACACAATGTGCCCCTTGACATCTTATTTCTGCTACTTACTTCCTAGGTTGACTTGGATAGATCACTTCCTTTCTCTGGCCTCAGTTTCTTCCTATGATACAATGATCTTGTGCAACAATCTGGCTCCCATCCCTCTTCCTCATATCATGAATCACTGACACTCAGGGGATATGGGAGGAGAGGGCAAAGCAGTCCTGGACAAAGCAAAGTAACTTTAAACGTTGATTAGGGTGTGTGTGTGTGTGTGTGTGTGTGTGTGTGCGCGCGCATGTGTGTGTCTTAGAGTTGTAAGTCACTATGGGATATGAAATGAAAGGTATTGATTCATGATTTTATTGGGTGAGAAGGTGAGCATAGGACCATAAGATTTAGAGGTGGAAGGAACCTTAGAAACAGCCTAATCCAACCCTCTCATTTTTAAAGAGGGAGCCGAGAATCTTGCCCTGTCTGTTGGCGCAGAACTTATCCTTGTTCTCTCCAGGCAGGCTTACTCATGACTTGGAGATGGGGTATAGATGTGGTAGAAAATGGCCATTGCCCTTGGCCAGAGCTGGAGGCACCTGCTTGGTGTTATTGCTGGGTTGCCAGCTTCCACCCCCTGCCTCCAGTGTTAGAAGTCTTCCTTGGTCCAATCCCAGGGCTCAGCTCACTCTAGATTCCTTCCTCTGACTTAGGTACATTCAATCCCCCTCTCCCCATCTTCTGGGGGAGGGAATCCCAGGTTGTCTTCCCTTTACCCTCTGCACGACATGCTCCTTGATTCCCTCTATCACCATCTCCCTGCCTGTCAGCTGTAACATTCCAAAGGCTATTGCCAACAAAATTAAAAATAAACCTGTGGCATAACAATAGAATAATAATTTTTTTTGCCAAAATTCTTTGATGCTTCATTGTGGCTTGGAAATGACTCTGATCAGTTCTCAAAGGCTATCTTAGGAGTACATGCAATGTGTGTGGGGGGGCACACACAGTCTTCCATGTCTTAAGCAAGATTGAAAACCCAGCTTGCTTAATGGAAAACTTAAGCAACCTAATTTGGCTGAGGGATGTAACCAAGAGGCCCATTAAAAAGAAAAAGATGATATAGAAATGGTTAGTTTTCAAATAGGAATCTAGTGATGAGCTATATCTCCGTAGTCCACGGATTGGCCCAGCTAAGGACAGAGAGGTTCACTATCGGTGGGTTGGTCACCTAAGGAAAAATTCTGGGGACCATTCTTTTGCTTTCAGCTACTCATGAGGACACCAGGGATGGAACACTTAGATGCTACATCAGTGGAGGGAGCTTTTGCAGTGGACTTAATGATGTGTTTGGAGCTGGATCCTGGCTTGGTTTGAATCCTGGCTCTGCCACCTACTACTTATGTAATCTTGGGTTGGGATTCTTAGGCTAAGTTTCCTCCTCTGTAAAATGAGGCAGTTGGGCTTCCTGGCCTCTGAAATCCCTTACAGCTCTAAATCTAGGATCTGATGACATCATGGACCTTTAAAGTGATAACTCACAGTTCTAGAGAGCTTTATGGTTTTGTGAAGCATTTTCCTCACAAACAACCCTGGGAGTTGGGTGGTTATGAATATGATTCAAGGTCACATAACTCAAAGAGTCAGAGCCAGGTCTAAAATCCAGTTCTTCTGAGCTTGAGTCTGAGGGTTCTTTCCACTCCAATATGCTCTCAATAGTACCATTGGCACCTTTCTGTTCTCCCACTAATTGGGACTGGGGAGCAAAGGGGAAGAGCTTTGAAGGCAAAGACTTTCACGAGTATGCCTCTCACAAGACAGAGTTCAGTGGGTGTACTGAAAAACGTCCCTGGATCTGGAGATCTGGACCCAGGAGCCCTCCATTTAAATCTCAATTTGGATACTTGTTCTATGACCTTGGGTGATTAACTTTCCTTCCTTCCTCATGAACCAGCCTGCCTGGAGAGAATAAGCATTAAGTATCATATGGAGAGACAGGTCATGCTCCTCTGTTGCTGTTCAGTTGCTTGTCAGTCATTCTGACTTTTCATGACTCCATCTGGGGTTTCCTTGGCAAAGATACTGGAGTAGTTTGTCATTTCCTTGTGCAGTTCATGGAGCAGATGAGGAAACTGAAGCAAACAGGGTTAAGTGACTTACCTAGGGTCACACAGCTAGTAAGTGTCTGAGGCTGGATTTGAATTCAGGAAGATGAGTCTTCCTGATTTCAGGCCCAGCACTCTAAGCACTGCTGCACCTAGCTGCCCTCAAAGCTCCTCTGCTCCATCTTTAAAAATGAGAGGATTGGACTGGCGTAAGGTCCCTTCCACTTCTAAATCTTATGCTCCTATGCTCAGCCCTTCACCCAATAAATTCATGAGTGGACACCCTTCATTTTATATCCCACAGTGACTTATTGAGCCTCAGTTTCTTCATCTATAAAGTGGAAATAATAGCACTTGCACAACATCCCCTGGGAAAGTGCTTTGTGAATCATTTCGTATGTTCTACGGGAGAGGCAGCTTGGTAGATAGAGGGCTAGCCTCAGAGTCAGGGTGATCTTTCAACTCCCAATATCCATGGCAACTCTCCATTTCTCTCTAAGTTCAAACACTCTTTGCAGAACAGTTGCTGTTCTACATTGATGGATGAAAACAGATCCAGCCAAAATTAAAAATAAATATAGGAAGAAACGCAAACTGTCCCTTACTGTCCTGGAGACAAAGAGAATCTTGAATTATCTCCTCAAGGTGAGGACAGAATAGGTAAAACCCCAGACCTGGGAGGGGTAGGGTTAGGGTTAGAATTTTTCTGTTAATCTCATGGTCTTCATGTCCTCTCTAGACTCACTTCAAAGGAAGTAGTTTTTTTAAACTAGGATTAGAGTTGGGCATTTTGATTCCTTTTTTTTTTTCTTCAAAATGTAAGACTTGAACAGAGGGGTGCTTTTGGACATTGGCTACTCCAGGATACCATAGGTTCTTAGACATAAAGCTGGAAGGAATCTCAGAGGCAATGGAGTCCAATGGAGTCCAACCCCCTCAAAAGCCCAATGAGGTTGTGACCTGCTTATTGTTGGGGGTGGGGTCACAATGCAGATCCCTGACTCCAGGGCCAGTGGCTCTTTCCCCTTTACTACAGGGGAGAACAAGAAGCCTGGCCTTAATGGTGGGCAACCCAATGTCGTGTAAAGAGAACAATGGATTGAGAGGCATAAGATTTGGGTTCCAGTGCTGGTTCATGGTCACTTACTAGCTATGTGACTGTGGGCAAATCATTTCTCAGAGCTTCAATTTTGCCATCTCTAAAATGGGGAAGACTTAATTGATACTGTTTAATTGATACTGCCTGCCTTACAGGTTGTGGTAGAGAAAGTTCTCTGTAAACAGTAAAGAACTATTAAAATGTGAGGTGTGATGATCATTGTTCCTTCTCTCCCAAGCTATTTGAGTTAGGCCCAGGGTCAGTCCTACAGAAGAAGTCAGAAATTCTGCCCCAAATTCCTTGGCCCACGTACTCCCTCCTCTCCTCTCACATGCAGACTTTCTCTTGCCCACACACAGATCCCATCCTTCACATAGTCCCACTCATTTAGCTAACACAGTGTTTCTGATATTGAATATCTTGTGGCAATTCATTCTCTTGTTGGGCCATGAAAGGAGCAGACTGTTCCCTGGCCTAGGGCCAGATGCAGCCAAGCACAGCCAGGCTAAGAATGGACTGTGCCCAATCGAAAATGGATGGAGATGGCCCCCAGGGTTGAACAGCTGGAGCACGGCCTCTATGACCTTTCACCCTTCTCTTCACCCCCTCAGTGATTGTCACTCAAAGTCTTCCTGGGCTCCCTCCTCCAGCTGCTGGGATGGAGGATCTCCTATCTGATGATGCTCATTCCGCCCAGGAGATACGAGTTCCCAATTCCCTAGCCTAGGCCTGGAGGCTTTCTTTTTCTTCCTTGAAATCACCTGAGACAAGGGTTAGGTTTTCGGAAAAGGGTAGTGAGAGTGCTGTTCTTGAACATTTGGGTTTGGAGCTAGCCTCTGAAGCTTACTCAAGCATCATCTTCTACACGGCATCTTTCCTGATCTCTCTCTTTCAGTTGTTCTGACTCTTCATAACTCCATTTTTTTTGGCAAAATGTTGGAATGATTTGCCATTTCCTTCTTCAGCTCATTTTTACAGATGAGGAAACTGAGGTAAACAGGGTTAAATAACTTGCCTAGGGACACACAGCTAGTAAGTGTCTGAGGCCAGATTTGAACTCGGGACGATGAGTTTTCCTCACTCTAAGCCCCTACACTCTATCCATTGAACCACCTAGCTGCCTGATCCCTCTTTCCCTCTTTCCAAATGCTAGTGCTTTCCTCTCCTAAATACCTTGTATTTATTTCTTATCTGTTCTCTGTCTCCATCTCTCTGTGTCTGTCTGTACCTTTCCTTCTCTTTCTCTGTCTCATATATATATATATACATATATATACATAGATGTAAATATGTACATAAATATTTAGTATGGATTTATTTACATGCCTATTGTTGTCCCTGACAAAATGTAATCTCCTTGATTAAGAGATTTCTTATATGGTATCTTTGTCCCTAGTGCTTAACATAGCACCTGGCACATAGTAGGTTCTTAATAAAAGCTTGATGTGTGGCCATTGGCAAGTCACTTTACTGCTTTGAGTCTCAACATCCTCGTCACAAAACTATTGTGAGGAAATCACTTTGTAAAACTAGAAACGCCATTACTATTGGAAAAAGAGGATGAATGGATGAAAAAACATTTTTAAAGCACTCCCTATATGCCAGGCACTGTGCTAAGCATGAGGACAAATGTATAAAAATGAAGCAATTCTTGCCCTCCGGGAGGTTGTATTCTAATGGAGGAGACAACACATAGAGAAGAGTGGTGATCAGGAAGGTTGAAAAGCATGATCTCAGGGTGGGTATTTGGAGCTCAGCATCTGAGCTCCTCTTGGATATGGGCTCTGGAGTTTCAGAAATGAATAACACAGACTCCTGTGTTTGGAAATGATTAGGCTTCTGTGGTGCTGAAAATTAGTGGTCCTCCACACCTAGAATGCTCTCACTCTTCACCTCTGCCTCTTAGGAACTGTAACTCCCTTCAAGACTCAGCTTACTTGCCACTCCCTCCTTTGAAAGGCCTTTCCTTAGTCTCCCTTATTGTTAATGGCCCCCACCTGAAATCGTGCTGCATTTATTGTACATATATTCTGTATTTAATTGTCCATTGAGCAAATTCAAAGCTTTTCCTGGAGGAGAGAGATGGATCCTCTGAAGGGAAAGCAGCTGTTTGTCCTTCCCAGAACAGCCACAGAAGCTATTAGGTGGGAGAGCAGCCGGTAATTGTCTGAGGACGAAGAAGAGAGTGGTGATTGTTGGTCATTTCTCTGCTCAAGGATACCAAGGCAGCCAATCATCAATCTGACATTGACACCAGCAAGGGCTGTTGACTTCCCAGGACATGTATCCTAGATAATCTACTAAGTCTTATCCAGACAAATGACCACTATCCATTTCTGGTGATTCATTTGGTTATAAATAATGATGTATTACCAAAGTTAACAAGATCTTGAATAAGAAATCAAAGACTATAAGGGCACAGGTTATATTTCCCTCTCTGCTTTCCATTTAGGCCAAGGGATGCAGAAGAGAAAAATTAATTTGGGACATAAACATCTGGTAAAGACGGTGCTATGGGATTTACATTTTCTGGGTCATGGCTTAAAATTAGGGATGACCGACTGCTGGCCACTAATGTTGTGCACCTCACAAAGGCTGGTAAGAATATATTTGCTGGGTATTTTGCAAATATCATCAAAAGGGCTTTAAATAAAAAATGATGGGGGAGGGAGAGACCTGCCAGATACCGTAGAGGGTAACTACAATGAAAGGAAGCATGGCAGTCAGGCTATTCAGAAATTCCCAAGAGAAAAGCAGCATCCAGATCACTGCTTGGAGTGGATGTTGTCATTCTTTATCCTTCATTCCAGAAGAGGACCAATGACATCATAAGGGTGATGTCTTGAGTTGTATAGGATGGTGTTAACTGACGACAAAGAGAAGACAAGATCTACTTACTCTTTACTTTGCTTCTCTTTTCTCTAACGACAATGATGGTTGCGCTGGAAATGACAAAACAAGAATGGCTAGCAGGGAGTTGATGGCCAAGATAAGTGACATAATAGGAAGAGAACCTCTACCTGTCCTTAATGAGTTCAAATCACCTGGCCCAGATGAGCTGCCTCCCTGGGCGTTGTAAATGCTGGCAGATACGAGTGCTAAACTACTGTCATATCTGAAAGATTGTGGAAAATAGGTGAGGTCCTGCAGGTCTGAAGAAGGGCAAATGTTCTGGTTTTCGAAAAGAGGGAAGAAAACAGAGTTTGCAAACTATAGGACTGTGACCTTGAGTTCAGCTGCTGGGAAAATTCTGGAATAGATCACAAAAGAGATGACTAGTGAACAACTTGAAAAGGAAATGTCAATTGCCAAGAGCCATGATGTCTTTATCAAGAATGGATAATCCCAGAATAACCTTATTCCTTTTTTTTTGTCATGGTTACTAAAAAATAGTTGATTAAGGGAATGATACAGATACAATTTATGTAGATCTTAGTAACCAAAAAGTATAAAGCGTCTCATTCTATTATCATGGAAAATATAGGGAGATATGGACCAGACAATAATACAATTAGATGGATATGGACCTGGTTGAATAGCTAACCTCAAAGAGAAGTCATTAATGGGCCCTTGTAGAGTGTCTCAGGGATCTATATTGGGCCCCTGCTGGTTATAATTTTTTTTAACAATTTAGATAAAAGAATAATAAATGGTATGCTCAGCAGAATTACGATAACATAGAACTAGGAGGGATAGCTAATACCCAAGATGAGATAATCCTTTGTAACTCAGATTCTGTGATTCTGATTTCATTTTTCCCTACCATCTCTACACACTCCAGACCATAAGAATGCACTTATAGGGCTTACCCATAGAACTCTGAGGGATTGCATAGCAATTTTTCTCTTATATTAATACAAGAATTTTGAGCCACCATCCTGTGTGTTTCCCTCCATATCAAATGACTAGTTAATATCTCTCCAATATCAACTTGATATCACCATCAGTCGATATAGCCTCAGTATCGGTGAACAAATTAATATCAATTAGCTTTTACAAAGGGATATTTACTGAGAAGGTGAAGCAGGAATTGAAATACAACAGCTTCTGAAACTAGGATTCCACTTTCCTCTCCTGCCGCGGTCCCTGGAGAGGATGGACTCAAACTTAAAGTCATGACTGCTCCGCCATGTTTACTTCTGGGTGGGGCAGCTGCTGGACAAGTCAGCTGGTGTTTTGGGGGAGAGAGCACTGGCATGATGCCTTTGCAAGACTCCTGTAGAGACCCAGATAGGCCTCACCTATCAAAAATTCACCTAGAAATATGTTTTGTGTGACTATACGTATGTGACCTATATCAAAGTGCTTGCCTTCTCAATGAGGGAGGCGTGGAGGGAGGGAGAGAATTTGGAACTCAGCTTTAGAAATGAATCTTGAACATTGTTTTTACATGTAATTGGGGGGAAATAAAATACTAAATTTAAAAAATTCACCTACATCGACTACAATGGCAATAAAAACAACTTCACCACAATGAAGTACTGTGTGATTACCTGGAAATGCTGCATTATGGATTGGAACCCCATGACTTTGAGGTCCAGGAGTAGTATTTTGGGAAAAACAAGCATTGATCTTGGAATCAGAATGCTTGGATTTGCATTCCTATTTACCGTGTGACCTCTCTTTACCTCTCTGAGACTTAGTTTCTATAAATGATGTGACTTTATTGATGATGTCATCTAAAGGCCATTCTAATTCTGACATACACTAAGGTCTCTTCAGGCTCTTAATTTTGTGACTTTGTGATTGTGTATGGATAGAGAGGCTCTGACCCCCTGTCCCAGGAAGGGTGTAATCATTAACTGAAATGGGCTTTAAGCAGAGGTGGGTGTAGATGTGGGCAGAAGGTTGTGTAGCCTGGGGTTAGAGGGCAGCTATGTGGCACAGTGGTAGATAGAGTGCTGGGTAGATAGAGTCAGGAAGACTCTAGTTCAGTCCTACCTCAGAAATTTACTAGCTCTGTGATCCTGGGCAAGTCACTTTACCCTGCTTGCCTCAGTTTCCTCATCTGTTGAATAAGCTGGAGAAGGAAATGGCAAATCACTCCAGTATCTTTGCCAAGAAAACCCCAAATGGGGTCATGAAGACTTGGATGTGACTGAACAACAACAGAAAAAAACCTTTGTTTCTTTTCTTTAAACTTTTTTTACATAGTTTATTATGCTCTGATGAAAAATCCATACCACCCTCACAGATAAAATCTCTGTAGTATCTCTTTATCCTTTTTTCTTTTTGCCAAAATCAACATTTGCCTCTGCGGCACCTGCAGCTTACTTCATTCTGTTCTTGAGGGCCTTTCCTTATTTTCTTGGTGTCTTTTTTCTTCTCCTTTAAGGATGAAAGTCTGTGCTTTGGTTTCCTTTTCTTTGTAGAGTTGTGGGAATCACATATTAAGCCAGAGTCTATTGTTTTGCCATTGCCAGAATGGGTTTTTAACCCAAAGACCAAAATGGAGTTGTCTTGTTGCCTTGGCCAATTGTTCTCTAATTTTAGTCTTAGGTACTGTGGCTTTCTCAGAATGGAGGCCATCTACCATCATCTGTTTATGGTGAAGAAGTCTGCTTGTCACAAACTTCCTGGTTCTGATGGCCACGGTCTGGTCCATGATGGGTCTCGTTGCCTCCATGGGGTAGAAAATCTGCTCATTTTTGAGATGATCCTCAACTGGAAAATTCCTCTTGCACTTTCTCCCTGTTCCCTTTCACTAATCTTTTAGATCTTTCTCCTTGTATTCTTGATTCTGTGGCTTCCAGATTCCAAGACGATGTTTCATCTTGGCCACCCAATCGTTTTTTGGAAAATTAATTTATTTTTAGTTTTCAACATTCATTTCCATAAGATTTTAAGTTTTAAATTTTCTCCCCCCTCCCTCCTCTCCTCCTGCCCCAAGATGGCATGCAATCTGATATAGGCTCTACATATACATTCATATTAAACATATTTTCACATTTGTCATATTGTAAAGAAGAATTAGAACCAATGGAAGGAACCACGAGAAAGAAGGAAAAGATGAAAAGAGAGAGTGAATAGTATTCTTTGATCTGCATTCAGACTCCATAGTTCTTTTTCTGGATGTGAATAGCATTTTTCATCATGAGTCTTTTGGAGTTGTCTTAGATCCTTGCATTGCTGAGAAGAGCCAAGTCTATCAAAGTTAGTCATTGCACAATGTTGCTGTTTCTATGTACAATGTTCTTGTGGTTCTGCTCACTTCACTCAGTATCAGTTCATATAAGACTTTCCAGGTTTTTCTGAAGTCTGTCAGCTCATCATTTCTTATAGCACAATAGTATTCCATTACATTCATATGCCACAACTTGTTCAGCCATTCCCCAATTGATGGGCATCCCCTTAATTTCTAATTCTGTGCCACCACAAAAAGAGCTATTATAAATATTTTTGTACATGTAGGTCCTTTTCCCCTTTTTTGTGATCTCTTTGGGCTACAGATTTAGTAGTGGTATTGCTGGGTAAAAGGCTATGCACATTTTTATAGCCCTTTGGGCATAGTTCCAAATTGCTCTCCAGAATGGTTGGATCAGTTCACAACTCCACCAACAATGAATTATTTTTCCCACATCTTCTTCAACATTTATCATTTTCCTATTTTGTCATATTAGCCAATCTGATAGGTGTGATGTAATATGAGTTCTTGCCCTCATCTGCTGGGAATAGGACTTTAGTTAGGGAACAAATTTCCTTAACCTGCCTCTGGTAGGAGGAGGTGGTAGGGGAGCTTAGCAAATATATAGGCTTAGAAGTGGAGGAGTATGTGTGTGTGTATGTGTGTGTGTGTGGGGGGGGTTATGTACCATGACTCTTGTGAAAAAGATAGACAAATGCAAATTTTGCTAGAGAAATGTGAATCTAGATGCAGCTTGATGGTACCTAGAGTTAGAAAGACAGGAGTTCAAATCCATCCTTAGACACTTACTAGCTGTGTGACCCTGGGCAAGTCACTTAATCTCTCTACCTGCTTCAGCTTCTTCAACTGTAAAATGGGGAAAATAATCGCACCTCACAGGGCTGTTGTGATGATTGAGTGTGATAATATTTGTATGTGCCTGGCACATAGTAGAAGTTTAATAAATGCTTGTTCCTTTCCCTTGCTTCATTCCCATGTTCACTGAACATGGAGGGGACTGTGATCTACCCTGGGGAGGGAAATACTCAAGTTGTAGTTTGTCATTGTCCCCCGCCTCACCACTTTCACGCACTGCTCAAATTGTGCCCAATTCAAGAATACTCTCAGGTAACAGCCACATAACTGTGTCCTTTGCTTTGTTTTGTTCCCACATTTTTCTCAATGGCTTCAAGGTTTACTTATAATGAAGTGAATCAAAGGTACAGTGGAAAGAATACTGAATTTGGAGTCAGAGAGCCTGGGTTCACAAGCCTGCATCTGCCATTGATTACCTGTTTGACTCTATGGGTTTCAGTTTCTTCACCTGTAAAATGAAAGGGTTGGATCAGATCACCTCTAAAGGCTCTTCTAGCTCTCAATTTCTGATGCTATAATAAGAAGCATGTGGGCAAAAGCTAAGGATTTGGAGATAGAAGCCAGTTTCAAAGTGATCTCCATAGACCAGAAGGATGGACTGAAATTGAGGTGAAACTGGACAAGATTAAATGTCAAGCCTGCACTTAGGTTGCAAAACTCCACTGTGGAAGTACAGGTCATGGGAGATCTGACCTGACAGCAATTCATGTGAAGAACATGGAGCCCTAATTGAACAATATGAGGCAACACTGTCATGTGACTAATGAATAGATTAATATGATCTCAGCTGACATGAATGGAAGTCCACTTTCTGGGACTAGAGAGATGAAAAGCCCCCTGGTCATAACATAAAGGAAGAATTGTGGGCCACATTTTAGTGGTGATGAGGAGGGTGGACACTGACATACTGCGACTTGAGTATTTCCCTCCCCAGGATAGATCACAATCCCCTCCATATTCAATAACTTCAAAAATTGCTGTCTCTTGATCACAGTGGATAATTTTTATGGTGATTTGTATTCCCTTTGCTGGCATTTTAAAATGAATATTTGTTAATAATATTCATCTATGGTTTTCTTTTTTTGCCTTGTGCTTCCAGGATTTGAGGATTGGAATCATGTTTGGTTAGAAATAATTTAATATAATGCCATCTTTCTCAATTTTTGAAAATAGTTTATCTAACATTGGGATTTTATGTAGCCTCTGAATGTTTGATAGCATTCACTCATCAATATATTTGGTTCTTATGTTTTTGTTTTTAGAAAACTGTTTATTAAAGAATTCTTTTTATGGTATTAGTTTATTCAGATTATCTATTTCTTTTTTTGGTCAATTTGATTATGTTATATTTTTGTAATTTAACCTGTGACTAAGGGCCCCCAAGACTCTGGTCTCACATTGACTGGGTTCAATCCTAGAGTCTGACCCAATATGGTAATTTTTTTCTTTCTGGCTTATTTGCCCCACTCCTGGAATTTACTCCAGGATAATCTCCAAATATTGCTTAGGTCTAGCTCTTGTCTAGGTTTCCATGAATGTGAGCAAAACGAGTACCCAGCTGCAGTACAAGTACTCATGGTAACAATATACATAGAAACAAATATAGTACTCAAATAATTGTCCCTGGAAGGCAATCATATTTGGAGGTTTCTGAATAAGTGACAGCTTTTCACACAGGGTTTCTGGCATCTGAATCACTCATCGCAATAGCAAAGAATGGCAAGGTCTAAACCCCATGCTTCCCCAAGTCTAGAGTCTCCTTCATTTCTCTAGCTGCAGAGGCCACGTGTCTGATTCCTGAACTCTCAAACTTAGGAAATTTGAATTTGGGGTTACTTGTAAGGCAACTCCCAAAGTTGTTGTTGCCAAGAAGATTTCCTTTCTTTGGTTAAAAGGCTAGATTTTGAGTTCATGCTGCCCAGAGAATTGAAATGCCCACCTCCTTTATATAGGAGATTGAATTTGGGAATTTTTTACATCGAGTTCTCTCTCAGGATTAGTAGGCAAGGATATGTCTCCTTCTGCCATATGCTTCTACCCCAAAGTGGCCACTATCAGTTCTTAGGGTTGGGAGGAGATGATATGTATCCAGGCTTCCACATGCCCCAGAACATGGGCCTACTCTGGGCTGTCTTCTGGATAAGGAAAAGGTATAAAAGACCAAAAGGCCAAAAGTGGTCTCTTGATTTTCACGGGCCAACACAAAGTGGGCAAGTCCTACACTAAGAGTTTGTCTTGAGTCTCCATCTTGGGAGGAAACCATCTTGGGAGCAGCCAGAGTCACTGGAAACTGAGTTGCCAGAGTTGTTCAAGAGTTGTCAGTTGTCCCCTTGACAAGGTGCCAACGGCAGGTCCGTATTCTGTAAGGGTAGATTGCGGGGAGCCTGAGCATCTGGTTCAACAACTTCTCTTGCACAAATATTTATCCCTTATACTTTTAGTTTTGTCAAGATGTAATTATGTTGTATGCCTTAATACACTTCTTTATTTCTTAACTATTTGTCATGATTTTCCTCCTCATTTTTTTATTTAGATAAGCTGGTTTTCTTTTTTCTTCTTTTTGGTGAATTTAGGTAATAGGTCATTGATTTTGTTAATACCATTGCCTTTCACCTTAATTCTGTTAATGGTCCTTTGATCTTAGTGATCTTTTCTTTCATGCTTATTTCTAGTATATTAATTTGCTGACTTCCTACTGCAAACAGCTCATTAATTTTGTCTCTTTCTCTTCTGTAAATATAATCATTGAGGGCAATATATTTTCCTCTAAGAACTGCTTTATCTGCATCCCATAAATTTTGGCATAATATATTATTGTATTAACTTTGACATGGTTTATAATGTTTTTATTATTTTTTCTTTGATTCTATCATTCTTAAGCAAACCTCATTTTAGACTTTAATCTTTTGATCACATTTTCCTTATGACTACTCTAATTACCTCATCATCTATAAAAGTAGCATTTAAAAATTTGTGATTATAAATTCTTTATTCCCTTAGGGCTTAATCAATTTTTTGTTTATGCCTTATGCTTATTTTAAAAAAGATAATTGTCTATTAAACTGTTTCAGTTCTCTTCACATATATGTCAAGTCTATTTTTTCTAGCATTATGTTAAATTTTATAACTTCACTCCAATCTTTTAATTTAACTTTCATTGTTGGTTGTTCAGTCATTTCAGTCGTGTTCAACTCTTTGTGACCCCATTTGAGGTTTTCTTGACAAAGATACTGGAGTAGTTTGCCATTTCCTTCTCTAGCTCATTTTTCAGATGAGAAATTGAGGCAAAGAGGGTTAAGTGACTTGACCAGGGTCACACAGCTAGTAAGTGTCTGAGGCCAGATTTGAATTAATGAAGGTGAGTCTTCCTGACTCTAGGTCCTGCACCTGATCCACTATGTCATCTAGCTGCCCTTATTTGCCTTATCACATAACAAAAGAGGGGTATTGAAATCTCTCAAAATTAGTATTTTTCTATATAGATTCTTTTGTAATTTGGCTAACTTTTCCCTCTAAAATTTAGTTGTTACATAGGCATATGCATATATACTTCTTCCGCTAATGATTAATTTAATTATTATACAGCTTTGTAGGATTAAAAGATTCTAGGGGAGAATTTTCTCATTGCTGTAGGGCTCATTACACCCATGAAATCACAGGTCCAGACCAAAACAAACAGACAAACATATAAACAAACAGTGCAGCTGTTAATTCATTTACTTTATATAATTTTGATATGGAATTCCCTTCTATCGATTTAACAATTTAGAGTTTTACCTGATATTCCCCACTGATTTTTGTTCCTGGGCTGATGTGCATATATCAAAGGCTTAAGCCTGATCTTTTCTCTTTCCTTGTAAAAATGATCAGAAATGTTGTGAGGAATTACAAATACTCATTAAAATGTTTTAATATTAGTACTGATTTAGCTTAGGTATAGGATTCTGGGGGTGCAGTTTGATTTTTCTTTCTGAAAAGCATATTCTAGTCTTTTCCCTTTTTTTCTCATGATGGACAAATGATCTTATGTGGTTTGGAATTAAGGTCCCTTGATGGAGACTATTTTTCCTTTCCATTGCTTGTTAGATCTTCTTTACTGCTGAAGCCCTCACACCTGAAAGTTCTTCAGGGGTGGGCACTCAGCCACTCACCTTCCTGTCTCACTCACTGCCCTTCTTGATCCTTAGGCCTGTCCCCTTAGAGAGCAGAGTTTGGAGTGGACTGAGCCCAGTGGCTTGCATTCACTGCCAATCCTACTACCAGGGTTAATCCTAGCCCCAGGCTGGCCTCTCCTCCCACCCCTCAGTTTACCCTGCTTAGATCCTTTCTGACACTCATTTTTTTTTTTGCAGGTAGGTGGCACCAAGAAAATAAGTATTTGTTAGGATAGGGAAGAGAACCTTGTGGGGTGAGTATGCCTAGGAAAGAAGCCTCCGCCAGTCCTACAAAGGCTATAGAGGGTGAGGGAGTTGCTGAGTGGGGGAAGGCTCTCTTTTCCTAGAGAGGGGCCCTCCCAGGCCTGTTCCTAGGCTGAACATTCCAGGCCCAGGGCCCCTGCCATGACTCAGAGCATTTCTCTGGGGTCTCCTGAGAATGGAAAAGTTAGGGAAGATAATTGCTGTACCCCAATCCTTCCATCACTTCGTAGGCTGGGGTTCTCTCTGAGAATAGTCCAGGAGCTTGAAAGGTTTTAACTCTGAATATCATCAAAGCCTGGGATCCTAGGCCATTTAGGGGAAAGGGAAAGGATAAAGTAGCAGGCATGGGTTTGCCCTTAGGGAGGGTGGGGTCAGGACCAAGGTCAGAGGTCATAGTTAAGGATGAAGGATGAGGGTCAAGATTTTAGGATGAGGAAATCAGAGATGAGTCTGGGATTAAGGCTAGTTCTGAGGGCAAGGGCTCAAGGCCCAGAGTCAGAACTCAGGGCTAGTGGTGAAGTCCCAGAGATAGGGTTCAGGGGTCAAGCTCAGTGGTTACTACTGTTAGAAGACTAACTATCTCTTTCTCTCACCAACATGACCATTTTTACTACTGCTCCTATCACCGCACCATGACCACTGTCAGGGGAGTTACCAGGTAAGAGCCAAGATTTGGGGAGAGAGGTGTTGGGAGGGGGGTCATTCAGGTAGAAGGGAATCACAGGAGTTTTCTATAGTAGCTTCTGTCATGTGATTTTTAGTATGTTCATATGTTTATGTGAATATGGGCTCCCACACAGGCATGTATATATATGAGCATGTCTGAATGAATACGTGTTCTGTGATTTTGCTTGTGTGATATCACCATGAATGGGCTTGTTTAGGGCATGCTAGGGACCATGGGATAGGGGAGGTCAGAGGGCTGTCAGGCCTGGGAGGGACTCTCCCAGGAGACAGAAGACAGGCCTATCCCTTCAGGGCCAAGAATTCTACCCTGGTTCAGAATAATTTTGTGGGGCCTCTTGGAAACTGGGAGCCATCGATGCTGGGAATATAACCCAGGAACCATTCCAGGGGTGGGACAGAAGGCAGATGTGGCAGTGACCATGGGGAATGCGTTGGCTGCCAGAGGGAGGACGTCAGCATCAGATGGTTGGCCTCGGTAGGAGGGTTCCCAGGTATAGGGTAAGACGGTGTTAGGGGTTGGGCTGACAATTAAAATGACTCTTGAACTTTCTTTGTTGACAACTTGAAACCATTGCTACCTACTGCTCCTGATGCTGCCATGCTGCCCAATAGGAAGCATCCCAGGTGAGTACTGAGGGCTAGGCTAGGCTAACATTGTGGGGAATAATTTAGTTTACAAATACTCCTCCCAAAATAGTTGCTATTACAATGAAATAATAAAGTCATATTTAAGAACATAGAATGTTGAGTTAGCACAGTACTGTGGAAGAACATTGGATTTGAAGTCTGAAGACCTGGATTCAAATCCTGCATTGCTCATTTACTATCCATGTGACCCTTGGCAGCTCATTTAACCTCTCTGGGCCTCAGTTTCCTTCTCCGTAAAATGAAGGGTTTGGACTAGCAGTTTTGGGGTTCCCCTGATAGAATACAAATTCCTTGAGGGCAGGGGCTATTTATTATTTTATTTTTTAACCTTATTTTTTTAACCTTAACCCGTAGCAATGTCTCTGGCATATGCTTAATAAATGTGTGTTGCTTAATTGACTAATTGACTAAGTGACTTCTAAGGTCCCTTCTATTGCCAAATTTGTGACCCTAGGATCATGCTAAATTTAAGACTAAAGGGACCCTAGAACAGAGAGCACAGACTTCCAGAGCCAGAGGGAGCCTTTGATACCATCCAGTCAAAGCAAAGGAAAATGGAATGAAATAGAATAATAATTTACATAGCGCTTTAGGGTTTGCAAAATACATTGTATACATTATCTCTCAGAAAGCAAGGATCGTCCCTTTTCTACATTTCTATCTCCAGTGCCTAGCCCAATGCCTGGCACTTAATCAATGCTTATTGATTGGCTATCTCTTTAGAATTCCATAGCAACTTTGTCTAGTAAAGTACCACAGGTATTCTTATCCCTTTGATGGGAGAAGAGACTGAGGCTGAGAGGTTAAGTGACTCACTCAACTAGTCTCTAGAGAGGGATTCAAACTCAGGTCTTCCTGATCCCAAGACCAACACTTTGTCCAAAATTACTGCTGAAACGTCTTAGAGTGTCGGAGCTGGAAGAGACATTAGCAATCCATTAGTCCAGTCTTTTCATTTTGCAAATGGGGAACTGAAGAGGGGAATTCGGATTAAAAAGACAACCTAGGGTTGCCCTGGCCTGATGAGTGTGTATGGCCAGGGTCAGGGAGGGATAGCTGTGTCTGGTTGCTGCTCCCAACCACTGTGTTTGCTTATATCATGAATCATCACCTTGAATTGCTGTAATTGAGGGTCTATTTTACCTGTAGCTGTCCAAGGGAGACCAAGTTGTTTCTTGGGGGCTGGAATCATGGGAACTTGAAATGCCCTGATAGGTGGAGCCTAATGCCGTAGAAAGAGCACAGATTTGGAGTCAGAAGACCAGGGTTCAAATCCTGATTTTGATATTTGTGCAACATTTCATCTCTCTGGGCCCTGGTTTTCCCATGGATCCTTGCATGAACTATCTTAATGAGAGAGATAGGGGCTGAGCGAGAGGAAAGCACTCTAAAACCTTAGGGCCCCAGAGGAATGAGGGTTATAATGGTGAAGATACAAGGGGATGGAGATCATTGGAGCCTAGGATGAAAAGGTCTCCTATTGGGTTCCAAGGACCCCTCCCTAACATTGTGCCTCCTGACACTGTATGGCCTTGCACCCAGGGATCTGTACCCTGCCCATGGCTGCTGGCAAATGCAGGGGTACTTTTCCTCGATACTACTTCAACAAGATTGCCCGTCGCTGCGAAACGTTCCTTTATGGGGGCTGTGGAGGCAACAGGAACAACTTCATATTCCTGGAACAATGTCAGTTGGCCTGTCGGGAAACCAGGCCTTGAGGTCCTCATCCACTGTCCCCAACCTTCGAGTCAGGTAGGCAGGGCTCCTGTGGGGGAGTGGGGTAAGTAATGGCTCTGAGGCCTCAGCCCAGAGAGCCAGTAGGCAGGAGTCCAAATCTCAGAGAAAAGAGAAGTGGATGCTTTTACTGAGCTTCCAGTATCCAATTTAATGGCATAGAAAAAGCTCTGGCTGGAGACTTAGAATCTGCTGGATTATAGTACTGGCTTTGTACTAAGTTGTGTGACTTTAGAACAGTCACTTCTCTCTGGGTCTCATTTTTCTCCTCTGTAACATGAAGGATTGAAATAAATGGTCTCTAAGGGCTCTGAGATTCTATTTTTTATGCAGTGATGTGTGGAGTTCACATGCGGGTGAGCAGGAGGAAGGCTGTGGCCAGGGTTGGAGAGGGGTGAAGGGGTTTTTATAAAAACTTCTGTTTGTTTTCCAGATGAGCTATGTGAACTATATCTGCCCCAACCCAGGTTCCCTGTGTTTCCGGTCTTACATCTTAAGTTCCTGTATTGCTCTTCTTCAATAAAGCCTACCTGCCCTTGAGTTCCTGAAGTGATGAGAGGAAGTGGGATCCAAGGAAGTGACCAAGACCAATGAGTCTCTCCCATTCAGAGCTTTTGACCTATACTTACCCTCTGTGCTGTGGGGTTACTGACCTTACTCTTCAAACAGCTGGAATTTGACTGGTTCAGTATCTCTCGATGGTTGTATCTGCTCCCCTCTTCCCCCCTTTCGCCAACCCTTTCTTTTGCCTTTGCAATCATAATAAATTATTACTGATCTTTCTATAGTCTTTTAAGGTTTACAAAGCATTTCTCTCTTAACAACCAGAAAGACCAGGGGAGGCAGAACAGTCTGGTGGAAAAACATTGAATTTAGAGTAAGAAAACCTGGACTTGCATTGAGGCTCTGCTTCTTATTTCTCAGGTGATATCAGGCAAATGACTTCACCTCTAGTGGGTCCAGTTTCCAAGGATGTTGGCCTAGATGCATGACTGCAGTTCCCAAAATTCATAACATCCTGGGCTACATTAAGGGAGACACAGAGTCCCTAATGAGGGAAGTGATAGTCCTTTGGTCTTCTGCCCTGGTCAGGTCACTTCTGAAATTTGGCTTTCAGTTCTGGGTCACACAATTTAGGAGGGACATTGACAAACTGGAGTCCAGGAGAGAATAAATAGAATGCTGAAAAGCTTCAAGACTAACCCATACATAACTGATTGAAGTAACTTAGCCAAGAGGAGATTTAGAGAGGGGACATAATGACAATTTTCAATTCTTTGGAGGGTTGCCATGGGGAGCAGGAGCAGACTTGCCCTGCTTGGCCCTGGAGGTTGGCCTTGGGAGCGCTGGGTGCAAGTTGCAGAGAGGCTGACTTGGGTTTGATGAAATTTTAAAAAGCTTTCTATAAGGAGGAGTGTCTGTAGCACCCCACTTGCTTCTCAGAATCCTCAGAAAGCTATCTCAAGGTACTTTGTGAGTGACAACCTCCGGAGTTTGGTCTAAGAAAGACAAACAGAATTAGGTTGTATGAATGCTTTATTTCTCCCAAAGCAGGTGGGCATGCATATGAATGCATGGGAGCTACAGGTCTGAACTGGGCTCAGAAAAGGATTAGTTGAAGGAGATTATATGCCCATTGAGTAAAAAGTGTTCCATTTTCCCTCCCCCCAACTCAGGATGCCTGTATCTTTTGTCAGCCAAAATTGTAGTTTCCATACAACAGGCTTGTACAACATATGGCCTGAGTACCAATTACGGCCAGCCAAGGGATTTCTGGTGGCCCTCAAAAGATGTAGAGGATGTAAAACAGAGCTTCACAACATACTGCCCAAGGCCCAGAGGCCATATGTTGTTCAAGCTTGCCTTCAAACAAGAGAGTGCCCCCAGGATGTCTGGTTTCTGTCAGCCATAATCAAGGGAACATCATAAAACAAGAGAGTGTCATAACAAGATAGTGTCTTAACAAGAGAGGGCCATAAAACAACAAGATAACAAGAGAAATGCCATTAATCAAGACAGTGTGTGGTTCAAGGCAATTGGTCTTTATCAGTTATAAATAGGAGAATGCTCCTGGTCAGCTTAATCCAGTTTTGGGGTTGCTGACACAGCAGGAAAACTTTGATATCTCAACAGATTATTGGTACGATAACTCAGAGTGAGCCAAAATGTCCTTTTCTGATTGGCCAGTCTAGGTTTTCAACCTCCTGGGGTGATGAATGGCTCAGCCTAACATTTCCTCCAAGGAAGGTATGGGGAAAACCTCACTCTTCCCTAAGAAGTGGGAGGGGGAGCTCTATAACCCTTCCTTAATCAACCAGGGGGCTTCCCTACTTCCACAACCTCCTTCATTGGAGGTGGGTCCTGCAGACTGAAGGGGAATGACCATAGAGAACATTACTTCACTCACCAAGGTGGTGAAGTGTTTGGGGCCAAAGCAAACCCCTTTTGGAACTAGCATAAGATAAAAGTGAGTATAGTAAGCACTCCAACAGCAGAAAGGAGGGATCTGATTAAACTGCCTACCTGGGGGGAAAGGGAACTAAACATATCATACCACTGGGCCCCTGCAGCCTGCTTCCTCAACTGAGTAGTGTGAGAGTGAAATGTGTTTATGCTATCCTGTATCTGTTGGGATTCACTAACATAAAAACAGCATTCCTTGTTGAGGAAGACAAAGACACACCCGGTCATTGGCAGAGATAGGTTGTACTGAAGTGACCCCTAGGTACAACCAACAGCTGAGCAGGTTAAACACTCTGGACACCTCCTGGCCTAGTCTCTGCATCAGGTGAGTGGGTATGGAGAAAGAGGGCTCCTCTTTCCCCCATAATTGGGTGCCCCAGGAGATGGACAGAAATTGCCAGGTAACTGCAAGCATGCAGAAGAGACCAAAGGGGAGCCCGAGTTAGGGGGGATGAGGGGCATAATGAAAGAAAATAATACAGCCATGGCAAATGGAAACCAAAGCTAGGGCAGCCAAGAGACATGGGCAAGCGACATATGTCATGTAAGGGTCTGGAAAGGGGGGGTCCAGTAGAGGGAAGCCCTTCCTTTTGCAGGCCTGGTTCAGATTTTTAGGGCAGCCATCTGCTTTAATTGTTGTCTTCTTTGGGCCCTTGCAAAACCATAGGGCAAGGCCTCCAATGGGTTTGGACATCCATTGAAGTGGGGGCCATCTTCCGATGATCCAGGAGTCCATACCCATAAGTTGGCAGCTGTGGGAGTAGTCAGAAGGACCTGGTAGAGCCTTAGAAGACATATGGATTGACATTTGAGAGAAACCTCGTTGTATCAGTCTGGATCGAGTTTCTGGTCAGCATAATATAGATCCTTGGTTAAAGGCATATAGAGACGGCCCAGTTTCCCAGTCACGCAGGGCTTGGCTCAAACAATACAATAAAGTTGTTCTTATAATTCCTTAATTGCATAATTACATCAAGTCAGGTACCAGGAAACTACTTAGAGGGCTCACAATGGACTAGTTTTGAGAAGGGAGTTTTACGTGGCATCAAGGTAAACACGAAAACTTAAACATAAACCATGCAAAGCAATACAGTCATTACTACCAATGTTAACTAACATCAAGTCTCCTTGTATCCCAGTAACCCATTCTCAATGTCCATTCAATCAGCACTTTTTGCTTCTGTATCCTTAAGGAGATACGTGCAGCTGCTTTAACTATTTTCAGGATCAGATTGCACAGTATAATGAAGGTGCTCACACCAGATTAAAATCAGTATAACATTTATTCTGTACACAAGGACAATATAAAACAAGATTAAAGAAATATAGGAACATATATTTATATAAAGCCTAGCAGAATAATAGATATATTTACGTACATCACCAAATCAGGGAACACCTACATCTGGGTCATGTGGCTGGGGAGTCCTGGTTCAGCCTCTAGAGTCCTGATTGGGAAAAGGTTCCGGGCAGAGCATCCTCCCCACGGGTGAACTCTGAAGAGTAGGGGGATCTCTCCAGGTTATATCCAGTTTTAGACAAAAAAGGCATTGGGCCAATTAATTGGCTTATCATCAAAGTCTTACGTGACTTAGAGTAACTAACTGCACTGGATGTGTCTGCAGTTGCCAGAATCCAAAGGAGCAAAACATCCGTGATTAATATGGCAAAATGTCTGTGTTCAAAAGGACACAGGGTGGATTTTGTTTGTTCCTAGAAGGGCAGCCAACACTTCCAGGAAGAGGAATCGGCCAAGGGCAGGTTGAACTTTTAGTCCTGGGAACCAGGGCAAGGTGACTTTTTTAGTCCTGGGAACTTGGCCCCTGTTTCAAGGAGAAAAAGCAACATATGTATTCACATAGGCCTGTAAATGTACAGGAAAGATCTTTAATATTTCATTAACCCTTCAGAGTCTCAGATGTCTCATGCAGTTATCTGGTCCCTAGATATCTCTTCTTGAACAATAGGCTTTGTTCTCAGGACAGCTCTCAAGGGGGTTCTGCTTCTCTGGTTCCAAATCTAGAGGTTCCTAGATAATTCTGACTTGGTATAATTTAGTACAATCACTTAAATTTGGTTCTCCAATTTTGAAACTTTGGAGAATTTCAGTTTATATACCATTTGTTGTATCTATCCTTACCTAAATCCTGTACCTGATATAAGAATCTTTTTTTTTAATCTTGAGGGTTCAATCATAAAACAAGTTCTTCTACCTTGTAAAATTATCAAACTGATACCTTAATAATGGGAAAATAAATTCACTTTCTTTCCCATTATCCATAGATATTATGTATAAAATCCAATTTTGAGAACTTATTACCGAAACATGCTCAAAGCCTAAATTTCCATGATAGATAAAATTTGGAAGCCAGTCATATACATTTGTATATAGTTCTTTTGCTTTTCTATTTACTATTCCATTTAATTAGGAAATTATCACATTAAATCTTTGTCTTATTACTTGTCTAATCATTTCCCCCTTAGGAATATATCATCCCTATATTATTATTTCACCACAAATATAGTTTAAAATTGTAAGATATTCATACTTGCATCCTATTGTAGTAACTCAGAGATGTTCTAGTATCAATCTATTATTTAATAGATTTAGCATTGTACTTAAAGAGCTTCTTGATTATAGAAATTTGCTATAAAAGGAAAAAGAGGGATATGGTTATAACGATGTCACATATCATAACAGAGGAGAAAACTTCCTTAGCTCTGTTTGATTTCAGGCATGAGTACCTGACATATCTGACAGCCAGTCATGTAGTTACAAGGCATTAAAAGCAAAGCTCAGGATTAACCAGGTGGGAATTTTCCTTTTCAGAAAGGAAATAGCACAATGGGGTAATAGAGTGAGGAAGATCCTACCTAGGCCATGTCTAAGGTCATCCCCAGAACTTTTCCCAGGCATAGATATCCTCCTTTAGCAGTTCCCAGACTGTAGTGCATGCTATTTTATATTATTGGATTCATGACAATTCAGGCAACTATCCCTATAATCGAAGCTCAAAATAATACTAAATTATAGTCCCAAGAATTTTACCTTAAACGGCAAAATTTCACTAACCACAACTTAGGACTTGAATATCTTTCCTGATGTTTCCCTAACAGTTAACATTTCATTTATATTTCGATTGTAAATTAAAACTACCCACATTCTAGGGCTTCAGACATAATGCAAATACTTGATTTTTGACTCGTCATTAATACGTTGAAACTACATCTTTAAACCACCCTCTATATACTTTCATAATAGCCAGCTTTTCAAATGAAAATCTGCTATTATAGTAAATATTATTATTACCTGTTTAAAATTAAATATACCTCAATATTTAGTAGTTTTCAAGTTATTTTAATTGTAATTACAGAGGATATCCTTTACCTTTCAGAAGAGATTAGTCCAACATAGTGTTATCTCTGCCCCCAGAATCAGCTTAGAGAGAAATTGCAGACTGCATGGAACAGGCAGGAGTCCTAGGATAAGGAGCAGGGGATAGAGAAGGGACTTTATGCCACCCCCCCACCTCCATCAGGGTCAGAGTTTTAGGAGAATAAATCCTTGTGGCGCCAAGCCATGGCATTGCCAGGGGTAAGGGTCCAGTCTCTAATCAATGTCCTATCTGAGTTTCAGCACCAAAATGACACCCTCCAAAGTTGGGCCTAAGAAAGACAAACATAATTAGGTTGTATGTGTGCTTTATTTCATCTCCAAGCAGGGGGGTATGCATGTGAATGCATGAGACCTACAGGCCTGACCTGAGCTCAAAAAAAGGTAAGTTGAAGGAGATTGTATACTCATAGAGTAAGTGTTCCCTCCTCCCTCCCCCGACTCAGGATGCCTGTGTCTTTTGTCAGCTAAAATTATAGTTTCCATAAAACAAGAGAGTGCCCCCAGGATGTCTGGTTTCTGTTAGCCACAAACAAGGGAAAGTCACAAAACAAGAGAATATCATAACAAGATAGTGTCTTAACAAGAGAGGGCCACAAAATAGCAAGATAACAAGAGAAATGCCATTAATCAAGACAGTGTGTGGTTCAAGGCACCCGGTCTTTATCAGTCATAAACAGGAGAATGCTCCTGCCCAGCTTAATCCAGCATTGGGGTTGCTGACACAACAGGAGAACTTTGGTATCTCAAAGTATTATTGGTATGTTAACTCAGAGTGAGCCAAAATGTCCTTTCCTGATTGGCCAGTCCAGGTTTTTGGTCTCCTTTGGGTGATGAAGAGCTCAGGTGAGCCTAATTCGAGTTAGCATCTACTCAAAACCTTAGCTCACAAGTGCTACTTTTACTAGGTTAATCAAATAGTATAGCTAATTAACAACAACCTCCACTCCCACACACATACCCTAGGGAGCACATATTAATCAGAGGACTCATGGGCAGGGGTACTAGTGAAGGGACCACATATGGTGCAACAACAGGAAGGAAGGTGCATAGAGATAAGATTTAGGGAGCATATGTGGCTGGGGCAGATACATGGCCAGGGAACTCATGCTTTTAATCCTGCTAAACTACTGGTTCTATCTTTGGATTTTACTTTCTGTTCTCTTCCCGGCAATGTTTGTTTGCTCTTCCCTGAGTACTATATCTCTATTGAAAAAGGCAGGTGAATTTCACCCTACAACAAAATCTCTAATTTTTAACAATTGTTATCTTTTTGAGTTACTTTCTCGCCAACCCCAAACAATGGTTTCTCTACCTCCCCCAAAGTTGAGCCTCTATAGCTATTGTAGTCCCATTCAATGGGGAGACATTCAAGCCGAGTTGGATAGTTTCCTGTCATTGATGTCTAGGATACTAGCTAAATTAGCTAAACCAGGAGATTTCTAAGCTTACTTCCAATTTTGAAGTTCTGTGATCTCTAAGACACCTTTCTTTTTTTTTATAAATTTATTTTTAGTTTTCAACATTCACTTCCATAAGATTTTGAATTCCAAATTTTCTCCCTATCTCTCCCCTCCCCCACCCCAAGATAATTTGATATAGACTCTACATATACATTCATATTAAACCTATTTTCACATTAGTAAGACTCCTTTCTGTTCACAGCCTAGGTAAGTAGTGCAAGTATCATTACACCCATTTACAGATGAAGAGATTAAGGCTCAAAGAGATGAAATGATTTGTCTAAAGGAACCTAACTACTAAGTTCAAGGGCTTCAAGGGCTGGGCTTTCAAATCCAGACATCCTGAGCCTATGTCTCGTGTTTTCCTCTATATCACAACTACCTTCTTAAAGCTGCTCCCTCTAGAATGGTCAGATTTTTAAAAATGGTCTTCGCCAGTATTTATGGGAAATAAGATAGTATGAAACTAACTTTCAGAGAGTTATAGAGCTTGGGGATCTTATTCTAAGATAAGAACCAAACCTATTCGGCAATTTTGAGAGGATGGTCAGTGGAGAACACTGACCTTGCTTTCTTAGATTATCCTGTGTCCTGGCTCAAATTCATTCACAGCTAAACCAGAGAGGATTTGGGGGTTGGAGGTGGGATAGGGAGAGGGCTACCTAAGAGTGGCCAACTCTAAGTGTGATAGCTCTAGGTAACAGAAAGCTTTGCTCTCTGGACCAGTCATTAAGCTTGAAAAAGATAGACTTAAATTGCCTTGGAGTACTTTGCTTGGCTTTTGTTAGGTGGGTGTGGTGGTTATAACTAAAGAAGTATTAGTCTGCCTTTAACTGGGAAAGGTTCTAGCTATTACATCTTAGCAGAAAGCAGGCCCAGCACATACTCTCCCATTATATCGGGGATTAGAACCAGTGGAGATGCCTGCTGTCATGTTCTCACTATAAGGAGCGGTCCCAGAAGAGATACTGCCCTGCCTAGTAAGGAGCTGGCCCACTGGAACAATTGGGATGCTTGGAAGAAAGCCTTCTTCTCAGGGAAGAAATCACTTTCAGAGAGGAATAGGCTTACTGAAAATGGAAAGATTGTCAAGAGACATCATCTTGCAGCACTGGAGTCAGGCATCACCCCTCTCCATATATTCCTCACATGTGGACCCCTCACATCTTCTCATGTGTGATCCCCTGGAATGCTTATTCTTCCCACTGGTGGTGTGTCTTTGTGGAAGAACATGTTATTACCTATGTTTATGTGAAGGGTGGAGGAAATGATTTATTAAAAATCTTCTTACTGTGCTATTTCATTAAATACCTTTGCTTTTAATTATCTTTTCTGTCTGGCTTCAGAAAAAAGTAGACATGTTGAGCAGCTGTCATAGACAACCTTAAACCTGGGGTGATAGCTATTCTGGGGACCCAGATGTGCTAGGTGAGTGCCATAGGTTCTACAAATCTATAATATCATCAATGTGAATGTACCCACTATTGGCACAGATTGTAAAGCATCCAGGCCTTCTTATCTTGTGCAAATCTTCCCCCCCAAGTTTGTCCCATTCTTGTGCTTGGGGACCTGTGCTACACTGGTTTACAGGGAATACGTAGGGTCAGCGAATTTAGTGCCTGTTGGTCTGGATGAAATCCAGAGTCAAGTGCTTTTTTTTTTTACAGTATTGTTTTCTTGTATAAATTGTTTTCCTCATTCTTTTTCCTTTATTTTACATCATTTCATATATCTTTCTGCATTTTTCTGAAATTGTCTCCATCATTATTTCTAATAACTTACAACACTATTGTATTCCATCACATTTGTATACTATAACACATTCAGTTTTCCCACAATTTATGGATATCCCCTAAGTAGAGCTACTTCAATATTTTTGTATCTTTCATATCTTTGGAGTATAGACTCAGGAGCAGAATTGCTGGGTCAAAGGGTACGCACAGTTTTATAGCTTTGGGAGCGCATTTCCAAATTGTTTTCCAGAACAATTGGACCAGTTCACAGCTCCACCAACTATACAATAAAGCACCTGTTTTCCCACAGCCCCTCCAGCATTTGTCATTTTCCCTTTTTGTCAACCTTACCAATCTTATTGGTGTGAGGTGGTATGTCAGAGTTGTTTTGGTTTGCATTTCTCTACTTGCTAGTGGTTAGAGCATTTTTTCATATGGCTATTGATAGCTTGGACTTCTTTGTCTGAGAACTGACTATTCATATCCCTTGATCATTTAGCAACTGGGGAATTCAGTGACTTTCAAGTGCCTCAGTTCATTCCAACATTGAACCTGAACTAAAAGGGTATTGGCATTAGAGCTGTACCACCAACACAGTTTAAGAATGAAAAACAGGAAATTAGGTAAATGACAAGAAGAGAAAGCCATTGTAGCAAGAAGATGCAAGAGAGGAGCCCTGAGAAGATGGCAGAGGTGAAACCAGTGTGAACAGCTACAATGATTCCTGATCTTGGGCTATAGGGATGACCCAAGTAGGAACTGTGGTTCTGGGAAAAATCTGCCCTGCTGACTGATTATAAACCAGAAAGGACACATCCTTGTCCTCTCTCTTTCCCTTTCTCTAAGAAGAAAGCCAAATAAATGTGTTGTGGATTACTTCTTTGGTCTCAGGAAGCGTTAGTCTTTGTTCTATATACTCACTTTCACTTCTAAGCCATGAAACATGATTAAAAACTATTAATCAACATAAATTCACACTGTCTGATATATTTTAACTTAATGGTCATGTCCATAGATAAAAGAAGAGAGAGGGAATTTCCCTGTTTTAAAAATATATTTAGTTCAGGTCAGGGCTGAACCTGGATTTTTGGAGATACACATTTAAGAGAGAGGAAAGTACATTGTTTTATTGAGTGTCCTTTAAGAAGGAAAAGGTGCTATCATGAGCAAATACTACTAGTAAAATTCCCAGACAACTTCAGTGCAGTCCTAGTATTTAGCATTTAAGCATTTAGCAGTCCTACTATTAAGTCATTTTCTGTCTTTCTATAGAAGGCAGAGCATGTGGTGTTTTATGGGAAATCTACGATCAAGAAAGGGAACTAACTGTAAGGGAAGCTCAGTCCACATGAACAGAGTGGCAAGTGAGTTACCCAAATATTGGAAGTCAGGCGTCCCTGGGATTGATCACTCAAGCTTCTTTTCTCATCAGTGCCACCTGGTGGTAATATTTGCAAACCCTCAGTCACTGTACAATTAGTAGGTCTATTCTCGCTGTTCAGCCTCAGCTGTAATTCTTTACCAAATGGTGTTTCTTCCAGGATGTCCAACAAGCTTTGGAAGTCAATCCTTCCTCAGGTTAGGATCTCTCTCTCTCTCTCTCTCTCTCTTTCTCTCTCTCCTCTTTCTCTCTCTTTCTGCGAAAGAGAGATTTCTGTTTTGGACATGTTGAATTTGAGGTGCTTTACAAAGGACATTCATTTAGAAATGTCCAATAGGCAGTTGGTGAAGCAGAGTTGGAGCTCAGGAGAGGCATGAAGACTGGGCACCTAGCTCTGAGAATAATTTGTTTATAGGTAATAATTGAACCTATATGAGTTGATGAGACCACTGAGAGAGAGTGTGTGTATGTAGTTTGAAAATAGTCATGACACAATTTTAGAGGGAATGGAAGAAGGAGGCTCACAGGACCTTTGATCTTTTTAGATATTCACTGAGTTATCAGCTCATCCAGCTTCTCATTCAATAAAAGACTCTTCCTTATCTGAAAGTGGAAAACAATTTAGCTCTGGGCCACACTTCGTGAAAGTAGTCCATGCAATTCCCACATGGTCAACAAGAAATAAAAATGTAAATTCTGAGTCTCCTCCATGGGATGGCCCATAGAGGCCAATTCAACCTTGGTACTTTGAAAAACAATTGGAGACTATACCCCAAAGTCACTAACCTGTACATACCCTCTGACCTATGATATTATTGTTGTCAAAGGCTTTTTCTGTATCTATTAAGGTAATAATGTGGTTTTGGATGTTTTTGTTGAACTTTGTTTTTTGTAATATTGAACCATCTTTGCATTCCTAGTATTAATCCAACTTGGTCTTAATGAATGATTTCTTGGAAAAATGTATATAATCTGACAGAACTTTATTTTAAAAATTTTAATGGATGATCATTAATGATTTTGGTTGGTAGTTCTGTATTTTATCCTTCTCTAGTTTAGGATTATATTTGTCTCATAAAAAGATTCTGATAAGCTACTTTCTCAATTTTTGAGAAGAATCTGTGTAGTATGGATACTAATTTGTTCTTTAAAAGTTTGAGAGAATTCTCCCATAAATATATCAGGACAAGAAATCTTTTCTTTGGTAGTTCATTTACAGATAGTTCTATTTCTGAGAATGGATTATTTAAGATCTTGATTTGGTCTTCTGTTAGTTTGGGTATTTTGTATTTCTTTAAAAAAATTTAAGTTAATTTATTTTAAGCTTAAATACAAAAATTTAAATATGTAATAAGAAAAGAAAAAGAAATGTAAACTTAAATATTAAAACAAATACAAAATAAGAAAAGAAATGTTTCTGAAGGTATTCTATTTCTTTTCTGTTCTCAGTTTTGTTAGCATATAACTTATGATAGGTTCTGATTACTCTTTTCATTTCTTCTGGTTTTGTTGTGCTTTTACCTTGCTAATTTGATTTTTTTTTCATTTCCTATCCTTTTAATTTTTAATCAGATTGGCTCAACCAAAACTCGAGCATGTCCTCAATACAATTTTAGGAAAAATTATCCTAACTTTCATGGAGGGAGGCTTGGGATGTTACTCCTACCACAGGGACTAAGGCTCAAAACATTATATAGCTTACTAGTGGCCTTTAAGTACACAAGACAACAAATGAGGAGTTAGGAGCTCCTTTCTCAGTCTTGGAATGTGTTTCTAACTGATATGCCAGCGTGACCAACACAGAAGCATGGAAGGTGCACCCAAATGAATCAAAGCTGTATCCTTTCTATATTATGACTAAGTAAACTTACTTTTATTTATTGTTATATGGTCTATGAGTGTCTCATTTTGTTACAGTCATGACCCTTCATCAACAGACCAACCTGAAAGAAGAAATCAAAGCTATCAATAGTCACATGAAAAAATGCTCTAAATCACTATTGATTAGAGCAATGCAAATTAAAGCAACTCTGAGGTGCCACCTCATATTTATCAAATTGGCTAACATGACAGAAAAGGAAAATGACAAATACTGGAGGGAATATGGGAAAATTGGGACACTAATGTATTGTTGGTGGAGTTGTGAACTGGTCTAACCATTCTAGAGAACAATTTGGAACTATTCCCAAAGGGCTATAAAACTGTGCATATCCTTTATCCAGCAATATCACTACTAGGTCTGTATCCCAAAGAGGTCAAAGGAAAAGGAGATATTTATAGCATTTCTTTTTGTAGTGGCAAAGAATTGGAAATTGAGGGGATACTCATCAGTTGGGGAATGGCTAATCAAGTTGTGATTTATGATTGTGATGAAATTGTGCTATAAGAAAGGACAAGAGGATGCTTTCAGAAAAACCTGGAAAGACTTATTGGAATTGAAGAAGATATAAAGTGAGCAGAACCAGCAGAACATTTTACACAATAACAGCTATATTGTACAATGATCAGCTGTGAATGACTTATCTCTTCTCAGCAATATACAGACCCAAGATGATTCCAAAGGACTTAGGATGAAAATGCTATCTACCTCCAGATAAAGAACTGATGGAGTCTGAATGCAGATTGAAGCATACTATTTTTCACTTCATTTTTTAGTGTTTTTTTGGTCTGTGTTTTCTTTCACAACATAACTTGACTAATATGGAAATGCTTTGTATGACTGTACATGTATAACTTATAATCAAATAACTCTGCTGTTTCAGGGACAAGTAGAGGAGGGAGGAAGGGAGAGAATTTGGAACTCAAAATTTAAAAAAGCAAATGTTAAAATTGTTTTTACATGTAATCAGAAAAATATAATAATAATAAGTACATAAACATTAAAAACAAATATTGAATTCATCAGATCTTTCTTTTTTCTATGTTGTTAATGTGTATTAGCAGAGATATGATTTTCCCCTACAGACTGCTTTAACTGCATCCCAGAAATTTTGGCATGTTGTTTCATCAACATAATTTTCTATCATGTAACTATTAATGGCTTCTATGATTTGTTCTTTGATCCAGTCATTTAGGATTTTATGGTTAAATCTCCATCTGGGTCTGTATTTTTATTTTCATTACCTGAAGTGGTTACTATTTTTATTGAGTTACGTTCCATAAAGAATATATTTATCATTTCTGACTTTGTACATTGTTTGTAATATCTCTATGCCTTAACATATTCAACGTTTATAAAAGTTTCACGTGGTGATGAGAAATATGTATATTCTTTAGCAATCCCATTCAGAAGACACTTAGCTCTAGTTTCCCCATGTCTTTGTTTCTATATTATGTTATCTCAGACATTCCCTCACTTCCTACCCAGCTGCACTCATTTTGAACTTCTTTGATTTCTTCAGCAGTGCTTCTTTTGTCCTTCTTTGATTTCTCCACTCTGCCCTTGTAAACTTTTAATTGGGAAATCTCATCATCTTGCTTGATTGAATCAATTTTGTCACACATCTCATCAGTATCCTCTATCCTTCTGTTTGGAGAGTGGAGCCATAAACTCTTTCATTTAAGGAGGGGAATAGGACTGACATCTCTTCAGATGTTTCCTCCTCATTTCTCACCAGTTGTACTGATTTCAGACTCTTTTACTTCTCCGGCAACACTCATTTTGGACTTCTTTGGCTTCTCTACCATACCCCTGCACCAGGAACATTTTTCAGCCTTTTTTTTTCGGATATTGTCTTCCCTCATTATATTATAAGCTTCTTCAGACCAGGGACTGCTTTTCCTTTTCATATTTGTGTTTGTGGTGCTTAGCATAGTTCTTGGCACATAGTAGGTGCTTAGTAGTTTCCTTGTTTATCCATTTTATGTTTTGAATATTTGTTTTTGTTTGTCTGATAAGATGATTGTGACTCAGCTTTTTTTTTAAGTCACTTGATACATGATAAATTTTTTCAAGCCCCTCATTTTTCTTCTGTGTATGTCTTTGTTTTTTTAGGTTTCTTGTAACCAACAGATTGTGGAGTTTTGATTTTTTTTATCTAATCTGTCACTTTAAAAAAATTTATTGGATTGTTTAATCCATTAAAATTCAAAGTTATGACAGTTTACATTTTCCTCCATTTGTCTCTAATATTAGGATTTTTTTCTCCCTTCCTCTATAAACACAGTATCAGTTATTTTAGCTTAATCTATTTTAAGACCATCCTGTTCCCACAGACTCTCTTTGCTTCACCTTCTAATCCCCATCCAACCCATTTGTTACTTCTTTCCCTGGTTTTGAAGTTTTGCTTAACTAGTTCCTTTTCTTTCTTGCTTTTAAAGAAAAAGGTAACTAGTTTTAAAATTAATGACTAGTTAAAATTAATAACTAGCTAATAATTTAATTCTTCCTTTCTTTTTCCCTCTCGCTGAAGTAGTCAAGTAGAATCCCCCTTCTTCTCCTCCTTTTGAACTTATGTTGCTTATCAGTTTTTTAAATTTCATGCTCTGTGCCCTTTTCTAAAAAGAATTCACTCATTCTATTTATTATGTATCTTCCCTTTCAAGACAGAAGAAGGAAGAGGCCAATCCCACTTCAGGTTGCTGAAGGAAAAGGCTGTGTGAAGACATGAGAGGAATGTACAGTCTCCATCATGTCCTATTCCCAGCTTACTTCTCCAGAGACTTCTGGGAGTTTCCTCTTGGATGAGATCCAGGATGCTAAGTGGAATTGATTTATCTTGCTCCCAATGAGAGATCGCCTTCACTCTGTATTGTTGCATATATCCTCTGTATTTTCCTATATATTCCTTCTCTGATTTCTGCTCTGCTATGATTTGGATAAATGGTTTTCTCTGTTATTCTCTGTGTGTTCATTGTGGAACTGGTATTTGGTGGGAAAGAGGTCAATGTGCCATGGATATAGAGCTTGGGGTCTTCCTTCCCCCCAGATGACAAAGAGATCAAAAGTTAGGTGGAACTCAATCATATCTCCTAGGTTAACAATAACTAATTTTAATTAATTAATTAATTAACAATAAATAATTAATCTGCTCAATAAACTCTCTCTATGGAGAACAGAGTGGTGGCCTCCACCTGCTGCTTCCCCTCCTGGCAGGAACAAAAGTCTCCCTTGGAAAAAGGTGCCTCCCTTTGAGCCACGCTCTAGGACAGCCCCCTTTCTTTTCACTTGGAGTTCTCTCTACATTTGTGGAGCCCTCTCCCTCTCTGTAGCATCGCAGATCTTTAGCCATCATCTGGCAATCATTTCTGCCAGACATTGCTCCATGCTGGTGTGATGAGATCATCACTCGGCGCTGCTCTGCTCCTCCTTTGTTCACCACCGGCCACTGCCAGACCTAACTCTATTGCACACAAATTGGTGGATGTTCTCTCTGCACCCAGATTCTAGCCTTAGCTAGATTCCTCAGCTGAGGTCTTCCTCTATTATAAGACAAGTGACTCCATCCTTGATCTTTTGGTTGAAAATGTAAGAGATTTTGTTTTGTTTTGGTATTTAAATCATACTGTTTTGAATTTCTATTGATATCTTTTATTTTTACCCCACTTTTTTTTGGTTTTGTTTTTTGGCAGGGCAATTGGGGTTAAGTGACTTGCCCAAGGTCACACAGCTAGTACGTGTGTCAAGTGTCTGAGGCCAGATTTGAACTCAGGTCCTCCTGACTCCAGGGCTGGTGCTCTACTCACTTTTACCTCACTTTTATTTCCTTTTTTATATCCTCTCCTCTCCTCTCCCCTCTTCTCCCTATCCTTTGTAAAACAAAACAAAACAAAATGATGGAATAAAGGCAGTTCAGCAAAAACAATCAGCCCTAAATCATATCTGACAGCATGAGCATCATTATTATTACATGACCACCTCTGCAGAGAATGGAAAGAGATGTATTTTCTCATCTCTTCTCTAGGGTCAAATTTGGTCATTATAAATACACAATATTCCATTTTTTGTCGTTCTCAAATCCTACTTCAGATGCTTACTAGCCTTGGACAAGTCACTTAGCCTTTCTGACAGAGTTAGATAATAGAAACAATGCGGGGGTGGGGAAGGTTAGGGGGGGTGGTGGAGAAGGGAGAAGCGTTAGACCCTCCCCATCCTTGGATGTGGCCTATGAATATGGGTCTGTTTGCTCTTTCCATTTACATTGTGTAGTCACTGTGTATATGGCTTTCCTGGTTCTTATCTCATTCTCCATCACTTCATATATCTTCCTCTGCTTCTCTGAAATCTTCATATTCATCATTTCTTATGGCATAGTAATATTCCAGTACATCCATGTACCACAATTTGTTTAGTCATTTCCCAAGCAATAGGTACTTCAAGGGTGTGCAAACAGTGCCTAAATGACTAAAAAATATCTTTAAAAGATCTTTTTAAAAGTAGTTTTGCATTTGAATTTAACTGCATGATATTACTTCTTACTTTTTTTCCCTTGTGATTCTTCTTCATTTATTTATTTATTTATTTTTAGTTTACAACACACGGTTCTACATAATTTTGAGTTCCAGATTTTCTCCCCTCCCTCCCCACTCCCTCCTCAAGACGGCATGGAATCTCATATAACTACCACGTATAACTTCGCATTGAATTAATTTATGCACTAGTCAAGTTGTGGAGAAGAATTGTGACCAATGGAATGAATCATGAGAAAGAAGAAACAGAACCAAAAAAAAAAAAAAACAAACCCAAAAACAAAAACAAAAGAGAAGAAAAAAAGGCAAGCATGAAGTGTGCCTCAATCTCCATTCAAACTTCATAGTTCTTTCTTTGGATGTAGATAGCATTCTCCATCGTGAGTCCTTTGGAGTTGTGTTTGTACCTTGTGTTGCTGAGAAGAGCGAAGTCTGTCAGGGTTGGTCCTCACGGAATCCATGTATCTGTGGTTGTGTACAATGTTCTCCTGGCTCTGCTCCACTCACTCAGCATTATGTCGTGTAGGTTTTTCCAGGTTGTTATGAAGTCCGTATCATCACCATTTCTTATGGCACAATAGTATTCCATTACCTTCATATACCAAAGCTTGTTCAGCCATTCCCCAATCGATGGGCATCCCCTCGATTTCCAATTCTTGGCTACCACAAAAAGAGCCGCTATAAATATTTTTGTACATAAGGGTCCTTTTCCTGCTTGTGTGATTTCTTTGGGATACAACCCTAGAAGTGGTATTGCTGGGTCAAAGGGTATGAACATTCCTATGGCCCTTTGGGCGTAGTTCCAAATTACTCTCCAAAATGGCTGGATCATCTCACAACCCCACCAGCAATGTAACAGTGTTCCAATTTTCCCACATCCTCTCCAGTATTTATCATTTTCCTGTTTTGTTATTTTAGCCAATCTGACAGGAGAGATGTGGTATCTAAGAGTTGTTTTGATTTGCATTTCTCTAATCAGTAGTGATTTAGAGCATTTTTTCATATGCCTATAGATAGCTTTAATTTCTTCCTCTGAAAACTGCCTGTTCATATCCTTTGACCATTTCTCAATTGGGGAATGGCTTGCACTTCTTACTTTTACAAGGCAGATTATCATATTATACGATAAATACCAAATTGCATGAAGCCTATGCTCATTTGCATTAACTTTGGGTAGCCACCATATTAATCATATTAACCTTGGCATTCCCCTTCCCTCCAACTAATTTTCTAGAAAATTCTTTGATCTCTCTAAGCAGCTGTATCAGACATGCCCACCACAGTGTAGCATTTGTACTCTTTTTCATGTTTATGTTACTGAAATAACATGACAAGTCCATAGTTTTATGTTTTAATTCAATCCTTTGTTACCCTTTTTAAATTTTAAAATTAAAGCAAGTCTGCTCAGGATATTACTTCAGATTAAGCAAATAAGGTGTTTCTGGCAAATCCGAGCATGGACTATAGCTTCTGGACCTCTGGCAGCCAGCCCTCTTGACCTTTTGAAGCTCACTCACAAGGTCATCGCCATCTCCAATACCCTGTACCTAAAAACAGGGAAGAACAAACACAAAAAGGAAAAGAATAGAGGCCCATATTTGTGGGCTAATAGGCCTTGGATGGGAAAGACCTCAGGCCTCTCCCAATCACAGTATCATATCTATCATTTAATGCAGGTTAAGTGACTTGTCCAGGACTATAGTTAGTAAGGATCTGAGGTGGCATTTGAACCCAGGTAACTCCAAGCCCAGCATCCTCATCCATTACATGGTGTTGCCTCCTCTTCAATTCTGTCTTTCATCCATCTACTCCTCTCCTCTCCTTAGTACCTTGGGTCTGGACTATTGAAACAGCATTCCGATGGTCTCACTTTTCTTCCTGCTCAATCCATCCTTCACATTATTGCCAGAATAATCTTTCTTACACTGGATGTGCCATTTCTACGCTCTAAAAACTTTCTTTAATTCCTTGTTGCTTAAAACGTTTAAATTTTTTGGTCTGGAATTCAAGACTCCACAATGTGGCTTCATCCAACCAAATCTATTTCTTCCAGTCGTGTATTTTAAGTTTCTACCAAACTGGGCAACTCTGCTCCTGAAACACATCATCTGTATTTCCACCTCTGACTTTATTCAGACTTTCCTCTATCCCTGGCATGCTTTCCCTCCCTATCTTTGCCTGCTGAGTAACTGTGCAGCCTTTAAAGCTCTGCTCAAATACCAAGGACTCCACAAACTCTCTCCTGATCAGCCTTGTTGATAACACCCTTTCCTCTCTGAGCTCAAAAAGCACTTTATTTATTTTCTAAGATACTTAGCATGTAACATAGTGTGTCCTGGCCATCTTCCCTTTTCATAGCTGTGTCTGCAGTGCTTAGCACTGTGCCTGGCGTATAGTAGGTGCTTAATAAATGTTTATTGAATATTAGTGTCTTGTTCCCCCATTAGAATGCCTGCTCCATAAGGTCAGGATCTGTGTCTAATCTAAACTTTGTAGCTTCTCCAATGCCCCGAACAGGGCTCTGTATACAGTAAGTGCTTAATAAATGTATGTTGTTTTGTGCTGTATTCAAGGCACAAAATCTTCCCTGGTTTTCTTGGGATTGTCCCAAGATACTTCTCCTATTGTCATAAAATAAGGAGTTAAGGGGCAGCTAGGTGGTACAGTGAGTAGAGCACCAGCCCTGGAGTCAGGAGGACCTGCCTTCAAATCTGGCCTCAGACACTTGACACACTTGCTAGCCGTGTGACCTTGGGCAAGTCACTTAACCCCAATTGCCCTGCCTTCCTCCTTTCAAAAAAAAGGCTTATAAAATAAGGAGTTAACAACAAAGATTTTTTTTAAAAAACTTATCCACTAGTCCCTCAACATTAGCTTTGTTGGTACATTTTGTTTTATTTTCATTAAATTTTATTTTCCATTAACAAGTAACATTTCCTATGACAGCTTCCCGCTGGTCAGAGGGTGCAAGTTCCTCCTGCATTGTCTGCAACTCAAAAGTGTCAGAGAGAAGAGCAGCAGCCTCGAGTTAATATAACAGAACTGGTTACATGGAGCGCCTAAAGTCATCCTAATATCTTTATGAGGGCACTATGAGGAGGAAGGAGAGGAAAGGACACAAGCATCGATTAGGCACCTGCTATATGTCAGACATTGTGCCAAGCATTTTACAAATACTATTTCACTTAATCCTCCCAATAACACTGAGAGGTACGTGCTATCATTATCACCATTTTATAGTTGAGGAAATTGCAGCACACCTGACCCAGTGCTCTAGCCATTGGTCCACCTAGCTGCCTCATTTGAGAAAAAGTCATGGTGTTTTATAGACAAGATGCTAGAGAAGGCACTGGAAGATGCCAGAGGAACATACCAGACACTTGCAGGACAAAAATGTCAATATGGCAGCTGGCCATGGGGCCCCTCCAGTGGCTGACCAGTGGAGTGTCCAGCTGTCATGGAAGAATCTATGAAGGCATCAAATATGAAACTCCACAACGGAAGGTAAGAATGCTAAGTCACACACATAGACCAAAACAGCAACAAACCAAAAAACATCCAAGAGAAATAAAGTTAAAAAAAAAGCTTGCTTCAATTTGCATTTAGACTCTTATCAGTTCTTTCTCTGGAGGTGGATAGAATTTTTCATCATAAGTCCTTTGGAATTGTCTTGCATCATTGTATTGCTGACAATAGCTAAGTCATTCACAGCTGATCATCGTACAATATTGCTGGTACTGTGTGCAATGTTCTCCTGGTTCTTCTCATTTTATTTTGTATCAGTTCATATAAGTGGAAGCTTAACAGGGGATATGACTGATTCTTCAGTTAACCAATAGCTAGTCACCCTCTAATTCTATAAGGTTTAATTAAGGAACCTCACATCTAGTTTGAGATGTCCAACACCCTTATGTCACAACATGACTAATATGGAAATATGTTTTGCATGACTTCACATGTATAACCTATATTAAATTGCTTGCCTTCTCAATGAGGGGAGGGAGAGAATTTGGAACTCAAAAACTTTAAAAATGAATGTTAAAAATTATTTTTACATGTATTTGAAAAAATTGTATGTGTATATATGCATATATTATTTATATATTTTAAGTGGTAAATCAAGGCTGAGACTGCCCCATACTTTTTCCTTTTGAGACCAAAATAAGGTGGATCCTTCTTTCCCAATACAGTGTTTGGATGTGCCTGGGTTACATCAAGTGTAGAAGACTGGGTAAAGGAAGTACAGATTTCAGATCTCACTGTGTTGACCACCATTCAATGGTTTTAAAGCTGGCCTTGTTCATTTCATTTTCATTTAGTCAAGTGCATCTACCATGTAAGCTACATTTCTGTAATCCTTTCAGGTCACAGAGAGTTGGGGAAGAAATTAAGTTGCAAACTAATACTGGAATATTTATATCCTTGGAAGAAATAATGGCAAACCAACAAGTGGGGCTGTGATCTGAGCATAGTCATTTGTTAGGGAGCAAACTGCTCAAAACAGTAACCTAGACAAGGCTCACATCGACACTTTGGAAGTGAGTTGGAAGAGCTTGAGCTTGGAAAGTCTCCTGGTGGCTTGTGAAGATAGACTCTGAATAACTCTTTTAGACATGAATTATCTGTGCTACCTCTGTGCGAATATGCACATACCTTACACTATGCATGATCATTCAAATATAGAAACAAGAACAAAAGAAAGATTGCTAAAATGACAAAAACTAAACAATATAAAAAAGCAATTGTAAAATGTTTTTACAAGTAACCATATGCTCCTCTTATTTGTTTATTGTTGAAAGGAACGAAAATAATGTGTATAAATTATACTAAGTGGTAACAATGTGACTTTTGTTACTATTATTGGTACCTATGCTTACAGTTATAATTAGTGTGCATTTTGTTCTTTTCTGTTTTCTTCACTCTGTATCACTTTGTCAGTCAATAAACATTTTATTAAGCACCTACTTTGTGCAAGGTACTGTGCTTTGGGCTGAGGATGCAAAAAAAAAAAAGGACAAAAAACCAGTTCCTTCCATCAAGAAGCTTATATTCTAATGGGGGAGACCATGTAAATAACTAGATACATACAAGATATATGTAGCTGAAATGGAAAGGTAGTATTAGAGGAAATGCACTAAGAGTGAAGGGAACAAAGTCAGGGAAGAGACTGAAAATCCTAGATGGGATTTGAACTGAGTCATAAAGCAAGTCAGAGACACTATGAGGTAGAGATAAGGAGGGAGAACATTCTAGGTGGGTAACAGCCAAAGAAAAGATGTGGAGATAGATGGAAGAGAGAGTGTCCTCTTTAAGGACCAGCAAGAAAGCCAGTGCCATTGTATTGTAGAATATATGGAAGGGAATAAAGTGTAAGAAGACTAGAAAAGTAGGAAAAAAACAAGTTGTAAAGAGATTTAAAAGTTAAATAAAGGATTTTATCTTTGATCCTGGAAGAAATAGGGAGCCACTGGAATTTATTGAGAAGGGGAGGGATGACATGGTCAAACCACACTTTTTGGAAATGACCTTGGCAGTTGAATGGAGGGTGGATTGTAGTGGGTAGATATTTAAGGCAAGGACACCTACCATTGCAATAGTCTAGGCATAAGGTGACAAATGTCTTGCACCAGGGTGGCGACTGTGTAAATAGAAAGCAGAGGACATTAATGAGAGATATTGTGAAGACAGAAGGTAGAAACGAGAGTTGGCAACAAATAGGATTTGTGAAGTGAGTGTGAATAAAGAGTCAAGGATGACATGGAGCTTGTGAGCCTGGGTGATTGGAGTGTCTACAATAGTAATAGAGAAGTTTAGAAAGGTAGGGTTGGGGGCCTATTTTGAATATGTCAACTTTGAGATGCCTATGGAACATCTAGTTCTAGTTGATAATTTGAAACTGGAACTCCGGAGAGAAGATAGACATAGATATACAAATCTGGTGATCATCTACATAGAAATGATCATTGAACCCACATTAGCTAATATGATCACTGAGCAAGTTAGTACGGAGGAAGGAGATATTAGCACCCTGGACAGACCCTTGAGGAAACAAGTCAGGGTTACTGGGCATGAGCCAGATGAAAATCTAGTGATTCTTCATATTTATAAAACTCCTTTTCAAGTCAAGTCAACAAGTATTTATTAAACACCTACTATGTGCCAGATACTCTGCCAACCATTGGGGATACAAAGGAAAGCCAAAATGGTCCTTGTCCTCCAGGAGCTGACAGTCAAATGGGGGAGACAATATGCAAATGACTGTGTACAACCAAGATATAGATAGCATGAATTGGAGCTAATAATCTCAGAGGGAGGGCACTGGCATTAAGGGTGATGGATTCTTGAAGAGGGTGGGATTTTAGCTGGGACTTGAAGGAAGCTGAGGAAGCAAGAAGTAGAGGTGAGGAAGGAGAGAATTCCAAGCATGAGGGAACAGACAGTGAAAATGTATAGAGGCAAGAGATGGAGAGTCTTGTGTGAGGATGCTTAAAGGTCTACACCAGGGTGGGGGCTCTACAAGTAGAGAGAAGGGGACATAAATGAGAGGAGTCCTAAAGGTAGAAATAACAAGACTTGACTTGTGTGTGAGGTGAGTGCATGAGATGAGTTGAGGATGGCACTGAGCTTGTGAGCATGGGATGACAGCAGTCCCTGAAACATTAATAAGGATATTCAGAGGAGGGAAAGCTTTTGGGGAAAAGATAAAGAGATATGCTGTCTGTTTTGGATGTGTTGAGTTTGAGAAATCTACAGGACATTGAATTTGAGATGTCCAACACCTTTATGCCAAATTAGAGCCACAGAACTAAAGAATGTCATCACCCACAAAATGAAGGAGCTTGAAGGACCTTAGCCTCTAAGTTTTCATTAAGGGTTCTTTTTTTGTCATGGACCTCTTTGATAGTCTGGCCAAATCTATGTGCTCCTCAGAATAATGTTTTCAAATGCATAAGATAAAATATATAGGATTATAAAAGAAACTGGTTCTATTAAAATTCAGATGTAATTTTATTCCCTTCGAGTTCATAGATAAGTTAACAGCAGAGTCAAGAGTTGAACCCAGACTGCCTGACTCCTCATCTTGGACTCTTTCTGGTGTTTCAGAACGCCCCCTCCTCCTGGGCTACCCCCTTGCTGGTCCTAACAGAACAGAGTATTCCCTGGGCTCAGGCCAAACTCCTGAAAGGACTGTTAGTATGTACACTCTGTACATTGATGAATTGATACAGCTCATGACTAGTCAAAGCAGGATCTGTTCTGATCTGGACTGTTCAAATTCCTCCAAAGGGCATGAAGGACCACCCAAGGACAGAAGAGAACAGGCCAAAGGGCACAGGACCATCTTGTCCAGCCTTGCCCCAGGCAAATCAATTTATTAATCAACATGCATTTACTAGGTTACTTCTCTATGCTAGGCACTGTGTTAGGTGCTAGGTGGACAAAGACAAAAATGAAATAGTTCCTATCCTTAGGAAGTTTATAATCTATCAGGTTTCCATGATGATTGTGGTGGTGATGAGGCAGACCTCAGTGGCACAATTTACATTTTCCCCCTTTCCCTTGACTTCTGGGGGCTTAGTGGCCTCAATATAGCTTTCGCCCTTACCTCTGTTAAAAGATGGGACTATAGGCGGGAAATGAGATTAATCAGATAAAATCCCACTTTAAGATTATGGTCTACTTCTCTTTTTCTGTACTTTTTTTCATCTTTCTACTCAACTTGCTGGGACTTCCAGAGTTACCATGATTAGTGTGACAGGGTGCACTCTGGGAGAAGAAAGATGGCAGGTATTTCCAATGAGGGCAGCAGCTCTAATGAGGCCAGGTGCTTCAGTTCCACTTTCAAGCCACCTAAAGACAGCAGAAAAGAGCAGGAAGTACTTAGACCATGGTGCTAGCCTTTATAATATGACTATATCTCTCGCTGTGTTGATAGGAGGGAGACCAAGAGAAAGAGGTAAAACCCCTGTGTGCTACAGCAACATAGCCACAGGAGTGTGGCTCAGTGAGCGGTTTTCACTGTGTTTCTGTTTTTGTGTTTCCTTGCATGTGTTATATGACCTTAGAAAAGTCTCATTCATTGGGCTGTGCCAAAAGCTGGCTGAGTTTACGAGCACAGAGAATATTAAAAGGCTAGAGAGTGATGACTTTGTGTCAGTTACAATATCAACAGTGCCTTTTGAGCCCTTTCCTATTGTCCCAGGCATGTCTGATTCAGAAGGTGAAGGAACCTTGCAGTCAGTGACCATGGGACCCTCATGCTCATGACCCATTTCGATGTGACTTTTTCTGTGTTCCTCTATGGCTGCTTCCAATCTGTTCATGGCCTTCAGGGAGCTCCATTTTCATTTAATTCCCCTGGATTTTACCATCGTAGCTTAATACATGACAGGGTTTGAGGAGTTCTTAAAGCTTAATTATTAGCTAAAGGAAGTAATCTTAAAAGTAAGTCAGAGTTACAGAAAGAACACAGAATTATTCAATGACAGTTGAAGAATCTTCCCTAAAGATATTCCCTAGAGAAAGCTGTCACAAGATTCTGGATAAAATTCCCCCTTCCCCATTTAACTGGACTTTGGTCTGGCCTCACCGCTTTGCCTTCAGGAGAGAAAACTCAACATACATCTTCTACCTAGTTGTATCTAAATCAGAACTCCCCTTTCTTTTTGTTTTGGAATTTAGGTTAAAGGAAGCACAGAGATTGTAGGGACCTTAGAAATAATCTAGTTCATGATCCATCTATTCTGGAGAACAATTTGGAACTATGCCCAAAGGGCTATAAAACTGTGCATACCCTTTGATCCAGCAATACCACTGCTACGTCTATATCCCAAAGACATCTTTTTTTTTTAAAAAGGGAAAAGGACCTAGTTGTACAAAAATATTTATAGCAGCTCTTTTTGTAGAGGCTAAGAATTGGAAATAGAAGCCTGTCGGTTGTGGGATGGCTAAACAAATTGTGGTATATGATTGTGATGGAATATTATTGTATTATAAGAAATGACAAGCAGGATGATTTCAGAAAAACATGGAAAGATTTAGAAGAATTGATGTATAGTGAAGTGAGCAGAACTAGGAGAATGTTGTACATAGTAACAGCAATACTGTATGATGGTGACTTGTGAATGACTTAGCTGTTCTCAGCAATACAATGATCCAAGACAATCCCAAAGGGCTAATAATGAAGCATACTAATCTCTTCCAGAAAAAGAACTAATATTGTTTGAATACATATTGAAGCATACTTTCTTTCATTCTTTTTCTTCTATTCGAGTCTTCTTGTACAAAATGACTAATATGGAAATGTTTTACATGATTGTGCACATGTATAACCTTATATCTGTTTGTTTACCACCTCAAAAGAAGAGAAGGATAGAATTTGGAACTCAACTTAAAAAAATGTTAAAATTGTTTTAACACAATTGGAGAAAAATAAAACATGTATTATTAGAAAAAAAAAGAAATCATCTAATTCAAATGCTTCATCCAGCCTTCTGCCCTGGGCCCTCACTACCAGCTCACCAGGTTTGGCCCATTTCATAGAAAATTGCCTCACCTAGGCCCAAGGAGAGGAAATAAAACCAATATCATAACTAGAGTCTGAGGCTGATCTTCTCTTTCTGATGATTGAAGGATATATAAATAAACCATGCCTGAACCCACTACAGGGTGTCCCCAAAATCTTATGCATTTTTAAGCTTTAATAGCTTCAGGAATAGAAATACTATAAACTTGCAAAGGATAGTATTTGAAAAGTTATTTATGTAAAAATTTTTAAAATATTGATTTTTCTAGTTGATTTCTGAGTTTTGTAAAAAGAGATTTTTAAAAGAGCAAAAAAACCCACATTAAACCAAATAAGACCCCCCTCCCCCTCTCTGCCTCCTTTGCTCTGATGGCAGCTCTTCAGCTTTGCCCCTCACCCCCTAAGAATGTACACTTGCACCAAGTTCATCTCTACCCCTGCCTTGTGAGGAGCAGCTCTCAGCTGCTGGGTAGACCGTTATCTACAGTGGTGCTAAAACAACCAGAGGTTCAGACATATGAGAACCTCAGCATTTTGCCAGCATCAGGTCCCTTGACCTCACTTGTCCCTGGATGTGGATTCCAAACTAGCTGTTGTCTCAAGTGACATTGACACAGCAGCCAAGTTCATTGGGTCTGGGGCTTCCACTGCGGGGGTGGCCAGCTCTGGAGCTAGGACTGGGATTGTGCTTTGAAGTTTCATCGTTATTTATGCCAGGAACCCCTCCCTGAAGCAGCAGCTCTTTTCCTATGCCATCCTGGGCTTTGCTCTGTCTGAGGCCATGGGACTCTTTTGCCTTACGGCCTTCTTCATCCTTTTTGCCATGTGATGGAGCCATTTCTATCCCCCAACATTTCTGAATGTTCCTCCTCATCCTCCTGGTCCTTCCAGGTCTCTTTCAGCCTGTGTATACCTCCCCCTCCATCTTACCAGGCAGCCCTGGGGAAAGCCATGGGCTCAGGGTTTGACAGAAGGGAGACAAATAAATACTGTATTAATAAAAAAAAACCAAGTAAGAATGTTAGAGAATAAATTAGAAAAAGAAATGAGAGGTATGCAAGAAAATTATGAAAAGAGAATACCTTGGTTAAAAAATGCTAAAGAAAATAACTTCTTAAAAATTGGAATTGGCCAAGCAGAAGCCAATGAATTAGCTGAGACATCAAGAGATATCAAAAGTGTACATTGAAACATCAAGAAAAAATAAAACAAAGTCAAAAAACTCCTAAGAAATCTCATAGGAAGATCTCATAGGAAAAAGGATTGACCTGGAAAACAGGTGGGAGAAAGATAACTTAAGAATCATTAGACTACCTGAAAGTCATGATAAAAAAAAAGAGCTTAGACATCATATTTCAAGAAATTATAAAGGAAAACTGCCCAGATATCTTAGAACTAGAGGGCAATGTAGACACTGAATGAATATACTGGTCACCTACTGATATACATCCCAAAGTGAAAACTCTCAGAATATCATAGCCAAAATTCAGAACTCCCAGGTCAAGGAGAAAATGCTGAAAGTAGACAGAAAGAAACAGAGCCACAGTCAGGATCACACAAGATTTAACAGCTTCAACTATAAAGAAACGGAGAGCTTAGATTCTATGCTAAGTCTTAGAATATGATATCCTGGAAGGCCAAGGGGCTAGGATTACAACCAAGGATAACCTACCCAGCAAAACTGAGTACAATCTTAAAGGTAAAAGAAAGAATATTTAATGAAATAGAGGACTTTTGAGTATTACTGATGAAAAGACCGGAGCTGAATAGAAAATTTTACATCCAAGCACAAAATTCAAGAGAAATATGGAAAGGTAAACATGAGTGAGAAATAATAAGGGACTAAACAAGATTAAACTGTTTACATCCTTATAGGGTAAGATGATACATGTAACCCCTCAGAACTTTATCATCATTAGGGCTATTAGAGGGAGTCTATTTAGACAGAGGGCACGGGTATGATTCTATTATGTTGAGATGATCACAAAAGAAGAACAAAAGGGTGAGAAAGAGGGATATACTGGGAGAAGGGGAAGGGAGGAGAATGGGGAAAATTATCTCACAGAAATAGAATGTGCAAAGAAGAATTTATATAACTGAAAAGAGAATGGAGGTAGGGGACTGGCAGGCAACACCTAAACCTGACTCTCATCTGAGCTGGTTTAAGGAAGGAAAAATACTTATACGCATAGTTGAGTACAGAAATCTATCTTACCCAACAAGGAAGTAGGAGAAAAAGGGGTTAAACGAAAAGGGGGGCAGTTTAAGAGGGCAGGTAAATTAGAGAAGGTAGTCATCAGAAATAAAACAGACTCATGAGCATGGGACAGGGTAAAAACAGAAATTGTTGCATACACAAAGCATAATGACAAGTGCCCTAATTTTTTTAGATTAATTTATTTTTAGTTTTCAACATTCGTTTCCACAAGATTTTGAGTTACAAATTTTCTCCCTATCTCTCCCCTCCCTCTGCCTCAAGATGGCATGTATTCTGATTGGCCCTTTCCCCAGTCTCCTCTCCCTTCTGTCACCCCACTCCCCCCTCCATCCCCTTACCCCTTACTTTCCTATAGGGCGAGATAGATTTCTATACCCCATTGCCTGTATATCTTATTTCCCAGTCGCATGTAAAAACAATTTTTAAACCCTATTTTGTTAAAATTAAAATTTTAAATTTATTATTCAAAATTCCCAGAATTAAATAAGAAAGGCATTTAAATAATTAAACTTTCAAATTTTTTTTTTAAGTTTGGCACATTTATACTTTTGAAGTCGTTAAAGCTTAAAACTGCACTAAGACTTTGGGGCACCCTGTATGATTAGTGTAAAGCATTTTCATGGCCACAGGAGCAGTGTTTGATGCTGGTTCTGATGAGCATGACTGGTACTCAGGGTACTAGATCTGAATAAGCAACCAGGTGCTGTGCCAAGCATCGGGCTGCCAGCTTGAGTGACTGTACATGTGTGGTCAAGAAGCAACAGTCCTAGGGTCCCAAATTCTTTTTAGTTCCTATGCATTTGGGTAGAGAAGACCTACTTGATCACCTAATCTCTCTTAGCCATTCTCTTTCGGTGTCTCCTGGGAGTTTCTGACAATGAATATAATGAATTCCTTTCTTAACTCATAATTAGTTTGGCTTATGTTCAGCCTATTCCACAGTATACTAAGGCTTCTTTCCCCCCTTTTTCAACATGTCCCAATGAATTACTCATATCCCAACCAAAAGAGGTAAAAGAGAGCAGAGCTTTCATACTCCATGGTGACTATATCAACTCTTGATAAGATCAGAATTCTCAGCTACTCCCTACTTCTCTTTCACATTCTGCCTCTCTCTATTATCACAGATAAAAATGTACCTGAAGGGCTCTTGCCAAGGACTGCTTGTTCTCATAATTCCAATTGAGGAAGGACAAGAAAAATCATCTCATCAGACTCCAGGTCCCCTGCCCCCTCTAGTGCCTAGTGACTGATTTCTATCTCCTGGCAGGCAAGCTAGGTGAATGATCAACCAATTCTTTTTTCAAGGAATTCAGTACTTGTACTCTTCCTGTCCAACCCCAATTTCTTGTTATGAGCTGTCCTTGGGACTCCATTTTCCTGGTACTACCTGTGTGGTTAGTAGCCACAGCTCACCAACAGGGAGGAGTGTCATGAGGTGTTTCCAGCTCCACTCTCTCTTGCAATGTCATAGAAGCTGACACCTTCTGTCTCTTTTTATAGCGGGGAGGGCAGTAGAGGGGTCTGCCCCTTTCCTACCTAGTTCCTGTTAATATGGGAATGTTCACCAATGGGTCAAAGACTGAAGAGGTGACTCCTTATCATAGACATAGGGCAGATCTAGTGGATTCATTGCTATGATCCCTGAGAAAGGACATGTATTTCTGTAGAGTTAATGTTAATTGCTCAATCTGACTTCCATTGACAGAACTTTCAGTTTGGATAACCATAACAACAACTACAAGTTTCCCATATGGGAATTCCAATATTGTGGCAATTTCTAAAGTGGTAGAGCTCAGAGGGGACACATGATGAAGCTTCTGGAGAGAGCTTCTGGAAATTAAGCCCTTGACTTTCCCTCCTGTTCCACTGCTGTGAAGGGAGCACAAGTCTCAAGCATCTGTCTCTGCCTTTGTTCTGTTTTTCTTCTCTTCCTTGGTGGCCTCAGAGAACTTCGGGTCTCTCTCTTGGCCTTACTTGTTGACCTGAGTCTGTTCTGACTGGGACTAAACCAAAAAGCTAAGAGTTTGGCTTCTCTCCTTCCCCATACTTTCCTACTTCTCCTTCCCTATGCTAGTAATTGAAAAGAAATTTGAGTCCGGGGGGGCCTTGCTGGACATAGGGGGCTAATCCAGTGTCATCTTTGTTATAATAGATTAGAACCTTCCCTGGTGCTGATCTTTGCTATGACTTGCTCTCGTAATCTAGCTGCCCCATTGGGTTAAAGTTACTCTGTGGAAAGAACTGTGAAGTTTGAATACAGATTGAGGTGTACCACATGCTCGCCTTTTTTGCTTCTCTTTTGTTTTTGTTTTTGGGTTTTTTTTTTGTTTTGGTTCTGTTTCTTCTTTCTCATGATTCATTCCATTGGTCATAATTCTTCTCCACAACTTGACTAGTGTATAAATTAATTCAATGCGAAGTTATACATGGTAGTTATATGAGATTCCATGCCGTCTTGGGGAGGGAGGGGGGAGGGGGGAGAAAATCTGGAACTCAAAATTATGTAGAACCGTGTGTTGTAAACTAAAAATAAATAAATAAATAAATGGGAAAAAAAAGTTACTCTGTGGCTCTGAACTTCTAAAACTATAGTTCACAAACCTCTACCAATAAGTTTATCTCTAATCATTAGCCAGAGGATGGAATTAGTTCAAAGAAAAGTCATTTACTGAAATAGTATTGCAAGAACAGTTTCTACAAAACATTAAACCTGGGACACACTCTCTCACAAAGTATAAGAATAAGAAGGAAGTATAAGAAGGAAGACTGGGCACACACAGAGTATGTTAGTAGAGAGGCATACACTTTGGGAATACAGGTGGCCAAGGCAACCATGCCTCTGAAGCTGCAGGGCCTTAATGTCCTTTCTCTTCTTGTGGAATACTTGTTCTATTCTCCCCAGGTATGTGTCTCTATTAGGCATGCCATTTTATCGGGCTACCAGAACCTACTCCATGCTGTGTAATCACTCCTACTGAGTGAGTAGATCTTCAAGAAATCAAGGATAATGACAGGGAGTAGAGAAATCTCTTTTCCCTACCTCTGTAGCCAGAAGTCACATTCAGAACTGTCTCCTGTCTTGACCACTCCCTAGGAAAACAGAGATTCTTTTGCAAAGGACCAAAAGGAATATATATGGGCAATCCTTTGGCTAGCCATGCTTCAATTACATAAAGATTAACTGAAGAATGTCTTCAAACCTTATAAAAGGGTGACAGTGTAGACACTTCTTTGTCCTTAGTTTAAGAGCTAAACCCTTTTTTCATTTCTGTTACATGCTCCTTAACCTTCTGTAATTTCATTAGATAGACTGAGAGATCAATTGATTACAAATATATGATCAACTCCCTCCCCTAGCAAAATATGAATAATTATGTGCCTCAGATGTTGATTAAAAATTGTATTTTTATTATGTAGATGTAATCTTTGATAGATTTGTGTGTACTATATTTGTATGAATATATTTGATTCACTTTTCCAGAGCAAAGAGAGCTATGGCTCGTCTTCAAAGTTCCAGCTCACCCCTAAGGAATTGGGGTATTGACTTTAGCACACTGTTAGTTGCCAGTGATTAGTACCCCAGTTTTATTTAACCAATGAACATTAATTTACTTTTACAAAATGATATTTACTTTGGACATATATCAAGAAAAGAAACAAACATCTCCCTCTATGGAACACCATGGAGGTCTACTTTTCTCTGTATCTTCTCTATCCTTGGAGAGAGTGGGTTCAGACTTAATAGAGCTTCTATACAACATTGGTTACACTAAGTTCATGTCCACATGAGACATCACTGCTGGATGAGTCCTGGTCTCACCTATTGAGGGCTGAGTCTTGAAGGTCTTTCCTCAACTTGTAAGTTGATTCTAGAATGGATACAAAACCCAGCATGAATTCCACTCCTGGTCCTCAAGAAGCTTGTTTTCCTGACCTCTTGTAGTTCACAAACTCTAATCCCCATTTTTGATATTCTTCTCCTTAAAAAGAAGGACACACACTGAGGCAAAGAAATGAGGCCCACACATTGCCCTTAGATGAGAAGCTTTTGCCCTTAGAGAATGCGCTCTCTCTCTCTCTCTCTCTACCAAAACACTATCAGGCAGAAATGGTTAAACTAAGAAAAGGTTAAATGCCTGGACAGCTAGTGTTTTTTGAAAAACTATTCAGCCAGATTTCAGAAAAACCTGGAAAGACTTAAGACTTATAGAAACTGATGCAAAGTGAAATAAGCAGAACCAGAAAAACATTGTACACAGTATCAGCAGCATTATGTAATGATCAACTATGAATGACTCAGCTCTTCTCAGGAACACAATGATCCAAGACAAGTACAAAGGACTCATGAAGGAAAATTGTATCCATATCCAGAAAAAGAACTGATGGGCTCTGAATACAGATTGAAGCATTATCTTTTTCACTTACTTTATTCTTTCTCATGGTTTTTCCCCCTTTTGATCTGTTCTTCTTCCACAGCTGTGACTAATATGGAAATATGTTTTACATGATAGCACATGTACAAACTATATCAAACTGCCTACTATTTTCAGAAGAGAGGAGGGGAGGAAGGGAGAAAAATTTGGAACTCAAAATCCTGTGAAAATGAATGTGAAAAATTTTCTTGACATGTAACTGGGGAAAAATACTATTAAATTTTTTTAAATGAAAAGCTATTCAGCCAATCAAAAAGGCACCTCTATACCACATGGTTAGTAGACTAGAACCACTTATAGAAAGTCTATACGTGCTCCAAAGTCCACATGGGTACTATATCAACTAAGCACTCACTCAGACTCAAAAGGACCAGGCTTATTGGTCAGTCCCCTCTTACCTCTATTTTATTGGGCTAAAGACGCACTTGATGGTCCATTGATCATGTGCTTGACAGTTCCCCCTAGACTGACATTCTTGACCTAAGAATCATTCTATAGTATGTTATTCTAATGATTTCCATTAAATACTTCTGTCTCTAGAGCAAAACTACGTAGTTATTTTGTGGGTGCAACTTTGTTAGTGTACGAAGATCAAAGTCAAAAGATCCCAGGGGTCCTGGCACACGAATAGATTTAAGGTTGCCACAAATTAAATATTTAGCATAAGTTTTAGGATTGTCCCTAGTTTGGAAGCCTCATTAGCACCATGTTCTTATATGTGAAGACATCAATATACATGACAATGTTCACTCAAACATTTCTGTTTTCATTTACCTCTTCAACTTCCATGATGTGGTACCTTATTTTCACTTCAGCTATACACAGGTATGGTTACCCACCTTGATTTCATCACTTACAAGTGTTCCACCTCCATGACTCTGTATCCTGAAATTCCTCTCTCTGACCACAACCTCCATCTCTCCCTGTGGCTCACCCCTGCTAAAGCTATTCTCCACACACACTGAAACCTCAAACTGTCTCACTTCTTGAGTCCATCACCCTTGCTCTGATCTTTTGTCCCTTCAAAACTTTGACCCTGTGGCTAATTAGGTCAAATTTACAATATTCTTTACCCTTGAACCCCTTGCCATTTTGTCTCATAGTGTTCATCTCTTCCTAAATCCCGACTCTACATTGCTTTCCACCCTCCACCCCCAACTGCCATCATCTGCTTTCTCTGCTTCTTTCATGCTGCTAAACAGTGCTGGAGGAAGTCACACAACTGTGATGATTCTGTCTACTATAAATTTGAGTTTTCTTATCTCAACCGGGAGAGGTAGCATGGCATAATGGCTAGAAAACAAACTGGCTTCAGAATCAGAAAAATCTAGGTTCAAGCCTTGAATACTGTTTATGTGACTCTAGACAGGTTACTTAACCTCAGTGCCCCAGGCAACCCTCTAAAACTTCAAATCTCCGAGCAGGTGCCAATTTGCACCAGCAGAGGGAGTTTCCTCATCGAGATTTCCCTTATACCAATGAAATTACAGGTATAGTCAAAAAACAAAACAAAACACAAAACCCCTCAAAACCCCCCAAAACCAAAAGTGTCAACTGCTGCATGGCAATCTTCCAGCTTCTCTCCAATTTTCTCCCTACAACACTCTCCCCAGTGGCTGTCCCAAATCTCTCCTCTCCTCAAGCCACCTACACCACCCATAACCCCCTCACTTCCAATAAAGGACCTCAACTCAAACTTTACTGACAAAAATCAAGGCAATCTGTTGCAATCTGTTTTTCCCAATTCTACAATTCATATCCTCTCAGCATCCTCTATCTTTGCCTCCTTTCCATTCTCTCACTGGGGTAGAAGTTGTTAAGGCCAACCCCCTCCACTCTTAATCTTGTCTCTTCCTATCTCCTATAAAGGCTTGTCTCTTCTGTCACCTCTCCTCACTCTCTAATTTTCCACCTTTCCTAATTTGTTGGCTCTTCTTCTGTCACCAATGAATATGCCCAGAAATCATCATTCTTAAATTAAACCTTCACCTGGGAGGATTATGGGAAGAAGGCAGCATACTAAGAATCAGAGGACCCCCAGATCCCCTACAAAAGCACTAAAAAATACTAAAAACTGCTCAAATAAGGAGAGTTATCTATAAATTCCTTTATCTAGCCTAGGTGTGCACAGAAGGACTACTGGGATTCTGCAGGATCCCTAAGGTCAACAAACTGGGGTAGGTCAGAAGTATGACAGCAACCCCAGAGCAATCAGAGAAGTCCAAGACTTCTGGGAGCTCAGTGGTGCCCAATATAGGAGAGGCCCTGAGCCTAGTGACAGGAGAAGAAACCTAGCTAAGGACAAGCTGAGAGCAACCTGAAGTTCAGAGTGTCAGCCCAGTAGTAGTGGTCACAGCAGTCCTGGAGCTAGCAGCAGGGCATGAGACAGAACTTAACTCAGGGACAATTCAGGACCCTTATGTCAAGAGAGAACCTCACGGAGGGAGTTCAGCATGGGAATGGCTGTAGCAGGCCCTGAGCCAAGCAACAGGAGTAGGGGGTGGAGGGCACTCAACAAAGCCTATTACATGGGGGCATCCTAGAAGAATTGTGGCAAGAGGCGGAACCAAGCAACAGAGCATCCTAAAAACTCCTTGAAATACGGGCCCAATCTTGACCACCACACTCGAGACCAAGCAGTGCCTGCCTACTCCATTCAGTTCAGTAGAGGAGCCGGACTCAAGCACAAGTCTCCCAGTCTAGACACTGAGGCTGTTGAGATGAATTAAACTAAGGAATGGGCTTATTGGCCCAGTGAATACTATGAGGAAAAATCTGGAACTGAGACATATCCAGGAAAATCTTGGAGGAAAAATGTCTTTGTTGCAAGGACTACAAGAGTACTTAGAAGAAATAAAAGAAGAAACACAAAACGGACTATCTAGGGGAAAAATAATGTCAAGGAGAATTGACACCTTAGAACAAATGTTGGAAAACCTCAACTAAGAATTGAGGGTCCTGAAAATGAGAATGAAACAAACAGAAAATGACTCATGCAACAACGATAAATATTAAAAACCAAATCACAAAATTGGAAAAACAGAAGAAAATTTAAGAAGAACACTATCAAAAACAATGGACCTGGAAAGCAGGTCAAGAAAAGATGATTTAAGAATTACCAGCCTATCTGAAAATCCTAAAGGGAAGAAAAATCTTGGATACCATATTTTAAGAAATTATGGGCAGAGCCAAGATGACAGAGCAAGCCAGCTGAACAACATTCATCTCCAAACAACTTTAAACTCCGAATCAAACTTTGGAGTGGCAAAGCCAACAAAAGGTCAGGTGACACATTTTTCCAGCCTAAGACAACCTAAGAGGTCTGTAACACCAGAGGCAGGCCTTAGAGGCAGCAGCAGCAGCTTTGGGAGCTCTCATCTCAGAGACAGTAAGGGAGTTTGGACAACTGGTCAGAAAGATTACAGGTGACTCTTTGCTGGCACCTGGTGCAATTGGCACCGATTGGCAACTCTATTTCAAATAAGCAGCTCTGGGTCACAGTTCCAGGGAGAAGAGGAACACTTAGGACCAGCCACAAGGGAGCAGGCACCCTGGTCACAGTTCCAAGGCCAAGGAGGACTGTTACCACTTGCAGTTATTTATCAGGGATGCATTGGAGGAGGGAAAAGGGAGAGGTAGAATGGGGAAATTTCTCTCATATAAAAGTGGCATGCAAAGAAGAACTTTTACATTGGAGGGGAAATTGGGGGTGGTAGTGGCAGGCAATGCTTGAACCTTACTCTCAATGGAATTGGTTCAAAGAGGGAAGAATACATATTCACATCCATTTGGGTATAGAAATCTAACTGACTTGATAAGGAAATAGGAGGAGGAGATGAGAGATGTGGGGGGAATGATAAAAGGAAGGGTGGATTTAAGGAGGCAATGGTCAGAAGCAAAACAGACTTTTGAGGAGGGACAGGATGAAAAGAGAAAGAGAAGGATCAACATAAGAAAATAGGATGGAGGGAAATAAATACACAGTAATCATAACTGTGAACGTGAATGAGATAAGGTCACTCATACAACAGAAGTAGAGAGCAGCATGGATTAGAAACCAGAACCCAACAATATGTTCCTAGCACACAACGGCACTGTGTAAATACTTACTCCTTTTCTCCTTTCATCATTAGTCTTGACTGGCTATTGATCAGAATTATTAAATCTTTCTAAGTTAGGGGTTCTTAACCAGAGGTCCATGAACTTCTTTTAAAAAATGTTTATGTAACTAGGTTGTTGTTGTTACTCTTGATTTGTTTGCTTGTTTGTTTGTTTTTACTATAATTGATTTTCCTTTGTAATCCTATGAATTGGAAAACATTAAGCTGAGAAGGGATACATCGACTCCACCAGACTGCCATGACACACACCAAAAAGGTTAAGAGCCCCTGCTCTAAGTTGTTTTTCTTTACAATGTTGCAGTCATTGCATTGGAGAAGGAAATAGCAAACCACTCCAGTTTCTTTGCCAAGAAAACCCCAAATGGGATTGTGAAGAATCAGACACGACTGAAATGACTGATTCAACAGCCTTCACTGTATAACTTGTCCTCTTACCTCACTCTGCTGCCCATTTCATCCAGGTCCTCCCAGGTTGCTCTGAATTCATCTCTTTCATCTTTCTTATGGAATAATGGTAGCCCATTACATTAATATATCATAATTTGTTCAGCCATTCCCCGATTAATAAGCACTCACTTTGTTTCTAGTTTTTTGTTACCAAAAATTTTTCTTCCATAAATATTTTGTTCATGTAGATCCTTTCCATTTTTTTTTGACCTCTTTGGGGAGACATGCCTAGTAGTGTCACAGAATCAAAGGATATGCACAACTTACTGAAATTGGGGGTTTATAGTTCCAAATTGCTATTTAGAATGTATTGACCACTTTGTAGCTGTATCGACAATGCGTTAGTGTGTGCCTGTCCTTCTACAGCCCTTCCAACAATTGTCATTTCCCACTCTTGTCATCTTGTTTGCCAATCTGATGAGTTTGAAGTAGAAGCTCAGATTGAAGTTAATTTGCATTTTTAAAAATTATTAGTGATTTTGGAGCATTTTTTTAAAAAAATCACTGTCAATAGCTTATATTTTTTCTTCTGTGAACTGCCTGCCAAGCATGCCTAGCTGGCCAGAAGATATGGACTTTGAGTTATTGCTTGGACAGTTCAGATCCAAGGTCTTCAGAGGGAAACTTAGTTATCAGTTTCTAAGTACTATCCCCAAGTTCAATCACCCCAAGAATTTTTGAATCTTTGATTGTTTCTGGGAGTTTACAGAAAATATGCCATGTATCAACTGCTCTCTCATACTTCTTAAAAACGATCACTTCACTTTTCCCCAAATCGCTTATAGTACCATTTAATGCTTGGTAATATCTTTATTTTTATTCTTAGGGTCTACTCCAAGAACGAAAAATCCTCTTGTGTTTTTCCTTGGACTTTACTATACACCAAACTTCTAGTGGTCTGACCTCCATTTTTTAGGATCTAGTAAAAATTATGCTCAGTAAAGCAATAGTGCCTGTGGTACCATGCAACAATGATAAACTGCAACACGCACAAGAAATTAGCATTCTAGGTACATAAAAGGTAATGCAGAATCAGATGCACAATAGAATGAAATCATCATCACATGCAACTAAGCAATAGCGGTGTCATCAATAACACATAACTGCCATCACTCCAAGCCTTAGGGATTAACAGCGGTCAGAATTACTGTCAGCAGTAACACATAATGCCTTCTCAATGGTAATAATACATTTGCAGTCACACTGTACAGTGCATTTGGAATCCCATGGGACAAGCAGAGTTGTGAGAGGAAGAGTTCTCAGAACAGCACAAGTAAAAAACAGAATATTTGTGGGAAAACATATCAGATTTAAAACCGGCAAGAAAATACTTCCAGTAAAGGGAAAAGAAAGCATTTAAAATTTTAAAAAACTTTCCTACAAATACTCTCAGAGTCCAGGAGGAGAAGAAAAGTGGCTATGAATTTAATATACAAGGAAAATGAGTTTTTGAAAATATTGTTCTTTCACTAATTTTTTTTTAAAAACCAGATAAAAGAAATCATTCCTGAACACAATCACAAAAATTTCATACAAATAAAGTCAAATCTAAATAATTGGAAAAACATCAGTTGCTCATGGGTAGGCCTAGTTAATATAATAAAAACAACAACTCTGCCTATATTAATTTACTTATTTGGTGCCATACCAATCAAACTACCAAACATTGTTTTACAGGGCTAGAAAAAATAATAACAAAATTCATCTGGAAGAATAAAAGATCCAGGATTTCAAGGGAATTAATGAAAAGAAATGCTAGGGAAGGTGGCCTAGCCATACTAGATCTTAAATTGTATTATAAAGCAGCAATCATCAAAACTACTTGGTACTGGCTAAAAAAATAGAGTGGTGGGTCAGTGGAATAGGTTAGGTACACAAGATACAGTAGTCAATGACTATAGTAATCTACTGTTTGATAAACTTGAAGACCCCAGCTTCTGGGACAAGAACTCACTGTTTGACAAAAACTGCTGGAAAAACTGAAAAATAGTATGGCAGAAATGGGGCATAGACCAACATCTTACACCATAATCCCAAAATAAAGTCCATATGGGTACATAATTTAGATATAAAGGCTGATACCATAAGCAAATTAGGAGAGCAAGAAATAGTTTACCCGTCAGATTTATGGAGAACGGAGAAATTTATGACCAAAGAGTTAGGGAACACCATGAAATGTGAAATGGATAATTTTGATTACATTAAATTGAAAAATTTTTGTGCAAACAAAGACAATGCAACCAAGATTAGGAGGGAAGCAGAAAACTGGGAAAAAGATTTACAACCAGTGTCTCTGATAAAGGTCTCATTTCTAAAATATATAGAGAACTGAGTCAAATTTATGAAAATACCAGTCATTCCCCCGTTGAGAAATGGTCAAAAGATATGAACAGGCAGTTTTCAGAGGAAGAAATTAAAGCTATCTATAGTCAAATGAAAAAAATGCTCTAAATCACTATTGATTAGAGAAATACAAATCAGAACAACTCTTAGGTACCACATCACACCTACCAGTTTGGCTAACATGACAAAACAGGAAAATTGGAACACTAATTCATTGTTGGTAAAGTTGTGAATGATCCAACCATTCTGGAGAGCAATTTGGAACTATACCCAAAGGGCTATAAAAATGTGCATGCCCTTTGATCCAGCAATTCCACTTCTAAGGCAGTATTCCAAAGAGATCATAAAAATGGGAAAGTGACCCACATGTACAAAAATATTTATAGCAGCTCTTTTTGTGGTGGCCAAGACCTAGAAATTGATGGGATGCCCATCAATTGGGGAATGGCTGAACAAGTTGTGGTATATGAATGTAATGGAATACTGTTGTGCTATAAGAAATGATGAGCAGGCAGACTTCAGAAAAACCTGGAAAGACTGACATGAGCTGATGCTGAGTGGAGTGAGCAGAACCAGGAGAACATTGTACACAGTAACAGCCACATTGTGCGATGACTGACTTTGGTAGACTTAGCTCTTCTCAGCAATGCCAGGACCTAAACAACTCCAAAAGACATGATAGAAAATGCCATCCACATCCGGAGAAAGAAATATGGAGTCTGAATGTGGATCAAAGCATACTATTTGCTCTCTCTTTTTTGTTTTGTTTTTTTCTTTCTCATGGTTCGTCCCATTCATTCTAATTCTTCTATACAACATTAGAACCTATATTGGATTGCATGTCATCCTGGGGAAGGGGAAGGGGAGGGAGGTGGAGAAAATTTAAAACTTATGGAAGTGAATGTTGAAAACTAAAAATAAATAAGTTAATTTGTAAAACAAAAAAGAAATTATTCCTTCCCCCCCATTTAATAGTATTTTATTTTTCCAATTACACGTAAAGATCATTTTCAACATTTACTTTTATAAGATTTTGAGTTCCAAATTTTTTCCCTCCCTCCCTCTCCTCTCCCCTCCTCAAGACACCAAGCAATCTGTTAGGCTATACATACACAATCATATTAAACATCTAAAAGAAATTATTCTTAAACTCAAGTAAATTCACAAAACTTAAATTTTTTTTTCAAAAATTGTAATCCCAAGGAAGAGCTTCACTTTGCTCCACTTTGACACAGGCAGGGCCAATATTTCATCTACTAATAGCATTAGTATGAGGAGTTCAAAATTACTGCTCAGCTTGTTAGAGCTGAATAAGTTACCATGTGGCACTTAAGCCTATGCTTAAGCTGCCCCAGCTCACTCACTAGGCAGGTACCAAAGAAACAGACATCCCACTGGGTTGCATTATTAATTTATTCCGGGCCAGGAATAACTCAGACCACAGAGGATCAAGATTGGAATGAAACGAGTCACTTATAGCCCATATTATGTACAGGGAAAGGGGAAGGGAATAAGTATTTATTTAGTGCCTACTATGTGCCAGGCACCATGCTAAACACTTTTTACAAATATTGTCTCATTTGAAATTCACAACAACCCTACAAGAAAGGTAGTTTTCTCCTCATTTTACAGATGAAATTGAGGGAAACAGGACTTAAGTGACTTGCCCAGGGTCACACAGTTAGCAACTGTCTATGGCTGTATTTCAACCCGGATCTTCCTGATTTCAGACCCAGGGCTCTATTCACAGTATCACTAGCTACCTCTGCATTTAATGAAATTACTTTTAAGAAAAGAAAGTTTACTCAACAATAGTAAAATGAGGATATTTAGCAATGGTACAGCATTGACTGAGTTGAGTACGGCTCCCATTTTTACTTCCCCATTTTCACAGGGTTATCCCCAATATAGCAATAGGAAGTCCGTCAAACCTGAGAAAAACCATTTGTTTGTGCGCTGAGATTGTATGCCTTAAGCTGGTACATAAATAGTTTGAGCCTTAGCTTCATGGAACACAAGCATCAAAGTCAGTTTTATGGCTTTTATGAGGGACAAGTAACCTGTATTGCAGGTAGGACCTTCCTGTCTTTTCATTAGTAGTTGTTGCTAATGCCACACTGATTAAGCCACTGGGTGGTGCTCAAAGCTTGACCAATACTTTACTCTCTAACTCCTATGTGGAAATGGTAGTTTTTTCAGACTTTGATTTTCCCATTGCCTTCTAGGGTTGTCATCTAAAGTATGATTTAATCTCACAATAATTCGCAATTTCTTTTGGCTCATGTTCTCCCCATCCCACTGAGATTTTTATTTCTTCCTCAACTTTCTCAACAACGCAACCTGAAATGATTACTCGATTTACATGTAGATAAAATGAATTCTTTACGATAATGAAAATGAAATTAACAATATCAACTGTAAAACTCTTTAGCGGAGGTGGAGGAATGAGTGCTACTTCCAGTGAGGTCTGAAATCTCAACTCTCCTCAACTAGGCTCATTATGTTCCTCCTGGTGGGGGTTGTCCTTCGAGAATTTGGGTATCAAAGCTAAAGGGCCATGGGCTGGTTTCTACCTCAACTCATCACATACTCCTCTCATTATATCTGGCTAGACCTATAATCAGTGCCACCAGGCTCTTTCATGGGCATGTTGGAGCAAATGAACTGAGTCATTCTGTGTTGTATTTGGATATCAGATCTATTAGAAAGAAGTTTTTTTTTGGAAGACAGAATTAGAAAATTAATTCCAACACTTGTCTGATAGAGATCCTTTATTAATAAGTGTCCCAGTTTGATGCAAGGAGTCTAGGTCTTAGATACTATTGTGAAAAGTGACTTAATGGAAAGTTCTAGAAATTACATCACACTGTAGCATTTTACATTGTTAAAACTTAGGAACAGAGTGTTTATCAAATGGCAAGGGAAAAAAATGGACTAACATTTACCCTCAGTGAAATAGTAACAGTCACTATTCTAAAGCTTTTAAGAGTTTGCAAATCACAAGATTCGAACGGTAGCAGCTATGAGAATAAACTAAGTTCTATTTTATAATATATTGAAAATGGTAAGCTTCTTTCTTATAGTATGTTTATATATAGTTTATAAATACAGAGGCTTGGTAACCTTTAGCTAAGCCTTATGCATTAATTCCATTTATCTATCAATTTGAGGCTCTAATATTTTGCTTCCATGTACACTTCAGTGTCCTTTTCATCAGTTAGAGTGAGCAGTCTTTTAGGCTGATCACTGGAGAGACTGTGGCCATATACCTTCTTGGAATTTTCTTTCACAGGGCTCCAGCATCTCTTTCTGGCATCTTCTTCTTGAGTTCTCCCCATAAAACATGAAGACAAACACCTCTCTCATAAGTGCAACATTAGACGACCAGAAGTATTAATTCTGCAGCTACTGAGCTCCACAGTTCATATATCACTGGTACCTTTAAGATGAGATTAGAAAAGGGAAAACACATACCTCTCTGCACAATCGGAGTCTGTGCCAGGATGTGATATATGTGTAAGGGAAGGGTTCTTCCTGCACCAACTTCAATAGTTTTAATAAGTAATCAGGACAGATCAAGTCCTAATCCTTTCACCAAATGCAAACCCTTCTCTCTTTGGGTGAAGAAAATAGCAATTAGTCACACCTCTGGGGGCTTTAAATAGTTAAGCCTGTGGAGTATCCCGTAGCTCCTAACTCCTGAACACTTTGTGGAGAGGACTCCTGGAGAGGTGGTGGAATGGATTTCTTGCTCCGCTTCTCCATGGGTATGGGGGAACTGTATGGTAGCAGAGTAGATAGTGTCCCATTTAGCAATCTATAGTTTATCAAGTGCAAGTGTCACTTGAGAAGAGAAAGGAGCAGACCCCCAAAAACCACTGAGCAACCTACCCAGCAGAGACTTTGTGCTGTGTGAGTTTTCTACAAAGAGAGCAAGGGCTGCCTGACCCTACAAAGGAAGCAGTTGTGAATTGCTTTTGCCATACTTATATAATACACAACTATTTCATTACTGTTCTGCTCTAAATTTGAACCCTTTCTGCCAATAGTTACTTTGTGTATTTGTGGGAAAGTATACTCCTGGTTGATGGGATGGAATGTTTTATAGCTACTATTCTTACTATGACATCATAGAAAATGCCTTTGCTAAGAGCTAATTGTGTCTATTAGCTGCATGAATGTTAATGGGAAGCATACCAGTGGGGGCCTGTGAACCATATTGTTTCAGAAGGGTGGTCCTTCAAGATACATCCTTGAACCTGGAAGCAGCTGCCCTCTGGTGACTCAACCTGCCACTTAAAGTACAAATTGGGAGATTAGTCCAGAGCACAATTCTTTATAGACAGTCAAAAACATTTATTAAGCACCTACTATGTGCCAGATACTGTGCTAAGCACTTTGTATACCACTGGACCTAAATAAATATTTGTTGCATAATAGATACAAGAGAGGGAGGAAGCATTGCATTTTCCAGGATGCCTGGGCCATGATGTAACAGGGCTGAGGTAGGAAAAACATCCCCCAAAATCACTGGGCCCAGTTACTCTTCTAAGCACTCAGAGGGAGTGCAAGAACTTCCATTCCTGAGGGTGTATGTTTAGGGAGGAGAGAGGGAGGTCTGTGACTAAGCAATGGGGGCTTCTAAGAAATAGTCACAACGGTTGCAGTTTTTCTTAGTTATATTAGACAAGAGGGTTCTGATGCTCCAGACAGGATGTGAGGAGATGAGATCGCCTAGATATGGAAACCTGGTAAACAACTACCACAGTCAAGAGAAATGAGTAGTAAGTCTCTCAAACGATGGAATCCATCGCTGATAATGGTCAAGTAAGAAGTTAATAGTGGACAGCAGATATCTGCAAGCATGGTTTTCTAGCAGTGACATAAGGCTATCAGCAGAGAAAGCTTCATTGCCCTTATTCCAATTACAGATAAACCTGGCCCCCTCCACATCCTTCATCTTTTAGAGGAACATGTTTTCCAAATGACTCTGGAGGCAAAGGGGGTGAGATTGTTTTAACACCAGGTTGCAGTGGCGCCTTGCTAGCCACAGGAGCTTGGTGTTTTTTCCCTTTAAATTTCCATCTCTGATTGCCAAAAGGAAACAGAGATACAGAAATCCAGGAGTTGAATTGCTTGCGATCTTAAATGTAGAGAGTTGCTTAGGATCATTTAATGTTGTACAATAATAAGGTGTTTTTTTTTAAACAAAATGAGTCACCTGTTTTGTGAGAAATATGTCAGATTACACACAGAAAAAGGGCCCACACCAAACCCACCTCAGGCACAGCATTGACCAGCTAGATTGGTTTGGGGAAAGAGAAAGGTTGCTCGGCTGTCGGATGGGCGATGAGCCTAGCTCACTAGGGCTGGTAGCAAGACAGTCTGGTGTCAGAGATGTCAGAGAGAACCTCCAGGGATGATCCTGCTCCATCACTGAGAGCAGAGGCCTTTCACCTAGCTGTCATCTGGGAAGTGAATACCGTCCCTGTAGGAGTTGGGATGGAGGATTGTCCTTCCCCAACTCCCATTCTGTCTCTGTTTTCAGAGGGAAATTTTCTACCCAAATCACTGGGCACAATTTCTCATTTAATTGGCATGTAAATAAGGAATCATTTTGGGTTCCATGAAGTTGAGGAAGAAGTTAAAATCTCAGTGAGACGGGGGAGAACCTATGCCAAGATAAATTCTGAATTTTTATCAGATTAAATCATACTCTTAGATAGTCCTGCAGGCAATGGGAAAAGTTGAAGTCTGAAAAAATGAGCATTTCCACATAGGAGCTAGAGGGTAAGGTAAAATTATTGGTCAAGGTTTGAGCACCACCCAGTGGCCTAATCAGTGTGGTATTAGCAACAGCTACTAATGAAAACACAGGACAGGTTACTTTTCCTTTAAAAAAGCAATGAAACCAACTTTGAAACTTAAGTGTTCCATGGGGCTGAGGCCCCAGTTGTTGATGTGCCAGCTTAAGGCCTACAATCCCAAGTGCACAAATGGCTCGTTTTCTTCAGGTTTGAGAGACTTCCTGCTATGTTGGAGGCAAAAAAAGGAGAAGTAAACATGGAAGCTGTGCCCAACTCAATCAATGTTGTACCTTTGCTGAATACCCTTCTTTTGCTATCATTGAGTAAGCTTCTTTTTGTTAGATGTTATACGGCCTGTAAGTGACTCATTTCATTCCAATCTTGATCCTCTATGGTCTGAGTCATTCCTGGCCTGGAACAATCAGATAATGCAACTCAGTGGGATGTCTGTTTCTTTGGTACCTGCCTAGCGAGTGAGCTGGGGCAGCTCAAGCCTGGAGTGCCACATGGTGACTTATTCAGCTCTAACAAGCTGAGTAGCCACTTCTTCATCTTCATGCTATTAGTAGATGAAACATTGGTCTTGACTGTGTCAAAATGAGCCACACAGGGAAACTCACTCATTTCAGCCTCAAACAAAGCCACAGCACTCCAGGATTTCTTTTCTAGGAAGCCTGGAACAATTCATGAAGAAAAATATATAGCTTCTCCTGCCCACAAATTAGCTACAAACTATTGGTGGCCCCTGCTTTAAGTAGGTCCTGGAGTGTAGTGGAAAAACCCTGGATTAGGAGGCCTGGGTTGAGGGTCTCAGTTCTGCTGCTTCCTGACTGTGTCACTTTGAGAGGGTCACCTCATCTTCCCTGGCCTCTGTATCCCCAACCACGTGACCCACATATCAATCTCCTTAGCGGTAACTTCCCTTTCACAGTCTCACTGTGGTTTTGAATTGCTAACTATGTGTATTCCCTTTAATCAAGAAGAGAATCTACCATTTCTGGGGTTTGCGAGATATTGACACTCAGCCTAGGATTTAGCTGGTCTTCTTGAACACCTGTGATCCCCTTGTTCTCTCTGATCACCCAAAAGTCAAGGTCAGTCCTTCCCTGAGTCAGGACCCAGTCATGGACACTGGTATGAGTGATTCATGACCATGTCCCTCCTTTCCTCAAGAAATAACAGTGGTTCCCTCGTTGCCAATTAAGTCACAGACTTAGAGAGATTAGTGTGGGAAGGGAATTTAGGGATAGATTATCTATATCTTCATTATACAGAGGAAGAAAGCAAGGCCTAGACAGAAACATAGGGAACACTCAGCCTAAGCTTATCATTTGTCACCCAATGTCCCCTTTGATCTAGTCCAGGTTACCCTTCCAAACTTATCCCCAGTTACGTGTCTCTTGCTACCTTCTACTCTCCTCCTTATTCCATTCTCTTTATTTTCTATGTGCCTTCTTTCATGCTGTGTTCCTTAACCACATTGCCCTCTACAACCTTCCATCTACCTCCCTCAATCTTACCGTCCTTGGCCCAGGTCACATTTTACTTCTCCAGGAAGTCTTCCCTAACTACAGATCCCTTCTTGTATTTCCAAGGGTGATACCACACTCTATTTACTAGCTATTTCATGTCTGTGAAGGCTGACTCCTCTAAATCTTTTTGACTCCTCTAAATCTTTTTCCCTCCTATACTTCACAGTGCCAGGAACAGGGCCAGCCACAGTAATAATAACAACTGACATTTAAATAGTACTTTAAAGTTTGCAAAGCTCTTTACGTGCAATAGGTAAGGCAGCATGACTCGACTCGGCACCATCAAATGGTTCAGTCACATCACAATTCATATCAGAAACTGATATGATTTTATGAATTGGTGGTGGTGGTGGCAGTGGTGGTAGTCTTTGCTTTTCAAAGAGGACCAATGACATCAGGAATGTGATGTCTTGACTTGCAAGTGAATGGATTTAAGTGAGGCAGATCTGTGAGCTTCACTCTCTCCTCCAGAGTCATCAGAGTCCAGCGGCAATATATAGGTCAGGATGAGTGGAGATGGCCCCAGATGCATTACATCAAAGAGGCATCATTACCATCTGCTTTGTTGCTGTGTCCTGAGGACCATGACACCTTTCCATTTGACTTGCAGCCAAAACTTTCTATATATAAAGCTACCCCCATTAGAATGTGAGCTCTTTGAGAACAGAGACCGTCTTGCTTTTCTATCTGTATCCCTAGGGGAGTTCCTTAGAAATATCACATGTATTATGAGGGCCTGAGAATCCTACAACCAATTGGGCCATTGTATATATGATGACTGGGCATTCCTTTTCCATCCTGGGGGTTAACAGAGACTACAACTATAAGGACTGTAACTGAGCAGGGGTCTTGGAATCCCTGGGCTGCTAAAGCCTTGCTGGGTGACTGGGCCTCTCTGAGCCTCAGGTCACCCCACCCTACCCCACCACTGGTCTTAAGGGGTTCCCTCACCAAGACTAATCTTCCTGGACATGTCTGCCACAAGGAAGTGTGCCAGTTGAGGTTGGAGTTAAGAGGGCGAGTCTAGTGGGGACTATTCCATATCCTTTAGGTAGCTCCTAGACAACTTCTAAGGATACTTAAACATCAGTGGATGAGATCATCACTGGCTTATTTCCCAGGGATCCCAAGACTTCCAGATGGTTGTCTGCGTCAGCTGGGGCTGACAGTATTGACCTTGGGGGACAAGCTTTCTGACAGAGAAAACTGAGTTTTCATTGTATGTAGAGACCTATGGGGACTGGGCATGACTAGGGGAAAGGCAAAGGAAGGTGGAAACACTACCTTTGGGGAACTTACAGTATGTCTAGGACAAAGAGACAGGACTGATCAGCATATATTATATGCTATTATATATATATTATTTTAGGAGTTATATAAATAATTCCTAAAACCCATGACCTGCTTTCCCACCTCTCCAGTCTTCTTAGACCTTACTCCTCCTCTCTTCCCCCACTTTGTTCCTTGAAAAAGACATTCCATCTCCCAACTGAGCATTTTCATTGGCTGGCCCCCCACTTGGAATGCTCTCCTTTTTCTCTTCCCCGGCTTCCAAGTCCCAGCTAAAATCCCATCTTCTACAGGAAACCTTTTTGGAGTCCCCTTAATTCTAGCATCTTTCCTATGTTGATTATTCCCAATTCATCCTGCATATAGCTGGTTTGTACATAGCTGTTTGCATGTTGTCTTCCCCATTAGTTTGTGAGCTCCTTGAGATCAGGAATGGTTTTTTACCTTTCTTTGTATCTCCAGGGCTTAGCACAATGCCTGGCAAATAGTAGACAATTTAAAAATGTTTATTCACTGAGTGATTAACTGACCCACACCTAGATACCCAGCTAATTATAGCACTACAGATGTAGCCACAAAAAGGCTAAAATTTTTGGGAGGCAGAAGGGTAAGGAAAGGGAGCTGCTGAAGTGACTAGTCAGGCAGGTGAGTCTTAGAGGGCTTCCTGGAAGAAGTAATCAAAGGGAAGAGGAATAGAGTTTGTGATCAAAGAGTTCGCATGTTGCTATCGGTATATGTTTCTATGTCTAATTCCCCAGCACTCAAAAAGAGTCAAACCTGGGCAGAATGAATAAAGAAGGGCAGGAAAGCTAGGTGGCACAGTTGATAGAATGCCAGGCCTGTAGTCCTGAGCTCAAATCTGGCCTCAGACACTTACTAGCTGGGTGACCCTGGGCAAGTCACTTAACCTTGTTTGCCTCAGTTTCCTCATCTGTAAAATGACCTGGAGAAGGAAGTGGCTTGACCACTTCAGTATCTCTGCCAAGGAAACCCCACAAAAAGGGGTCACGAAGAGTTGGACATGACTGAAACAACTAGACAACAACAAAAAGAAGGGGCAGGAAATTTGCCGGGACAGAAAATTGAGAAATAAGCCCTTCCTAGTCGGCAACACTTATATTTCCAGGACTAAAAGTGTAGCAATACCATGTTGTCCTGTGTGTACCATGAGAGATGAATCTGCTCCACACTGTGCCTTCTATATTTGGGCCATCACCTCAACTTGGTAACCTAGACTCTGCTCCTGGGTCCCATGGCTCTGATAGGTGAGCTTTTGCTTTACTTTTTAGGGCTCATGGCCTTCATGTTACTTCCCCATTGATTCCACACCGTGCTACTTTCCAGATCTTCTTTATGTGTAGACCACTATCATTAGAATGTAAGCTTCTTGAGGGCAGGGACAGGCTTGCTTATTTGGATTTGTGTCCCCAGTGCTTAGCACTATACCCCTCACATACTAAGCACTTAATAAATGCTTTATCTATCTAGAAGACATTAAGCTCCCATTTATGGAAAGGGTACTGATGTGTACTGGTATTGGTTCCTGGTAAAATAATTCTAACATATGGCTTCAAGAGTTTCTCTTTCTAGTCTACAGGATGATTGTTTAGGTTTGTACATTGGCTCCGTCTTATGGGGATCCAGAGGCTTCTCCACCATCTTCAGATCAAGATAAATGGGATTGTCTCCCATCTCTTTAAGGAACTGCTTCTCCTAAACTTTCCCTGCTTGCCACCATTAGCCACACAAGTCAGGAGTAGCGCTAGAAAATGTTCATATGTGTGCGTAAGTATTAACAACAATGGTAAGTGTCTGAGGAACAAATTGTTAGAAAATAGCTGTCTGTAGCCCATAGTTGTCCTGGAGGAAGGGGCGGGGGAGCAGGTGCCCAGGGATGAGGTACATCATACTCACCCTAAACACCTCCATTCCTCCAAGTAGTTCTTCTTTTCCTTTCTCAGAATCCTTTTCCAGCGCCAAGTTCAAAGGGCATAAATCCTGACAGATAACTAGAATCCTGAGTTCCTGTGGCAGTGCTCACTACCTTGCCAGACAGGGGGTGGAAGCTTACAAAAAGAACTCCTCAGTGCCAATCCCCATCTTCCAAATGGCAAGAGTTCAGAGGATTTTGGAAGGAACCTTAAAGAACACATGACTTTGAGCTAAAAACAACAACCTTAGAGACCACGGGATTTAGAGCTAGAGAGGATTTCAGAAATGATCTTTTCCAAGTAGTTAAATTTACGGAAGACAAAATTGCAGACCAAAGAGCTAAACGATTTGCCCAAGGTCATACAGGTTTTAAGTAGAAAAGCAGAGATTTGGAGTGGGCTCCAAGTTTAATGTTTCAAAGAACGGAACCATCCACCTCTAACTGTGCCTGGAGCTCTTTAAGGTTTACAGCATTGGGTCACAAGGAAGTGAGAGGGCATTTTATGTGGAATTAGAAATCCAACCTTCTTCACTTTCTGAACAATTTAATTGTGTTCATTCTGGATATCAGCCTTTAGAAGTGGTCAGTAAGCAGAGTCACCAGCAATGAAAATGTTTCCTGTTCATGCTGCCCTTTTTCAATTGAGGGGAAATTTATAACAATGGAGACAGCATGGCACGATGGAAAGTTCTGGGTGTGTCAACTGGTTGTGTGATCTTGGGCAAATCACTTTCTCTGGCCTCAATTTCCTCATCTTTAAAATGGAGGTGGGGAGGTTAGACTAGAGGATCTTTAAGGGCTCCCTGAGCTCTGATATTCCATATTCTAAGATCATTTACAGATTTTTGACCTTACAAATCCTTGAGTAACAGGAGCCCAGCTGAGAAGGACTTGGAAAATAACTGGATTTTTTTTTTGCTTCCTCTTTAAGGCAAAAATACTAAATGCCAAGAAAACAAACTTCTATCAAGGTTTAACTTCAACTACCAACTTCTAGAGCACATCCTGGAGGTGAGTATACATTCAACCCAATTGTCTGTACCTTCTCCATCTTCACCCATAGACCAGCATAATAAAATGTGAATATCCTTGACAGTGACTGTTTTTCAAATTTTGGGTTGGTTTCCCTAGTACATTTTGTATAGTAGGCACACACACACACACACACACACACACCATTTGTTGGATTATCATTGACATTCAGAACCCCAAGGTTCTTGGTCAGCAACCAAAGAACTCATTGTGATCTTAAATTGTCCTCATAAGGCAAGCTAGTAGATTATTTCCTTTTACAAAGATTATCAGCAACAAGTGTTGAAGCCAGCAATCTTGTCTGGTGGTATGCTCCCTTCTCTTAATTAAGATTTCAGTCAATCAACCAAGTATTTATTAAGCACCAACTATGTGGCTGGCACTGTGATAGGTAGTGGGGATACAGAGACAAAAACCAAAATAGTGAGTGCCCTCGAGGAACTTATATTGAATTGGAAGAAAACAACACATAGTGGTAAAATTAAATAAAGCTAGATACAAAGTAAATGCAAAGTAATGGAGTTAGGGGTAACACTAGAAGCTGGGGGGATCAGAAAAGGATTCATGAAAACAGTGTCACTTAAGCTGCACTTTGAAGGAAGCTAGGGATGTTAAAAGGCAGAGGGGAGAGGGAATTGTAATATCAATTAAGTTGGGACTTTTTTTTACTGCTTTAGAATGATAAATTAATTAAGTGTCTTTGATTGAGCCTTACTAGGTGCAAAGCCCCAGGCCCAAACCCCTATCTACTAGGTGCTTAAGCCTATGTGGGCATGAAGCCCTCAGGGTCCTAAGGGGAGTTGCTAAGACCAGAGCCAATAGTAGGAGCCTAAGTTCTGGTCACTCAGATGATGTCTGATGATGTCCAAAGACTATATAAAAAGAGAGAACAGAGCTATTTGCTTGGGGCTCTGAGCCACAGGAGGAGTGGCGCATGACTCTGGGCTAGTCGTTGTTATGAGCTTCCCGGCTCCTGAACTCAGGTGTTGATGGTTTCTTTGTAACTATAAATTGTATTTGGTCTGTTTATAATATATGTTTGTAATTTGTTTGTATTTGCTCTGAAGTTCAGGGTGCTGGCTTTTTCCCCCGAACTAAGTGAATGATATTTGTATGTTGGATTGAAATAAGCTTGTCAACTCCCTTAACGTTGCTTTCCTTAGTAAAGCAAATCAAAAGAATCTGTGCTGGCCATGTTCTTGTTGTTGGGCTTGTGTTAGTCTTTCACTCCCAAAGCAGCTGCTAGCCTAATTGTTGAAACAGGAATGCACTCTAGACTTGGGAGGACAGCCTGTACAAAGGCATAAATATAGGAGATGCAATGTCATTGAGGAGCAGCAAGTAGGCCAGTTATGTTAGACTACAGCCTATGTGAAAGAGAATATGTGGTAAGCCTGGAAAGGTACATTGGAGCCAGATTGTGAACAGATTTAAGTCAGTCAGTCAAGCATTTGTTAAACCCCTACTATGTGCCAGGAACTTTGCTAGGCACTGGGGATACAAAGAAAGGCAAGAGACAGTCCCTGCTCTCAAAGAGCTCACAGTCTAATGGGGGAGACAACAGGATAAATTGGAGATAATTAGCAGAGGGAAGGCATTTACCTTAAGAGGGACCGGGAAAAATTTCTTGTAGAAGATGAAATTTTAGCTGGCACTTGAAGGAAGTCAGAGAAGCTAGGAGGTGGAGATGAGAAGAGTTTTCCAAGCATGGGACACAGCCAGTGAAAATGCCTCGAGTCCATTGAGTGTCTTCTTCAAGGAACAGCCGAGAGATTGATGTCACTGGATGGAAGACTATGTGAGGAGGGGGTGGGGAGGGGAAAAGACAGGCAGAAGAGTTTGGTCCCAGAGAGGAGAGTTTCCAGGAGGAGAGGATGCTCAAGTGTCAAGTATGCCATAGGAGGTGAAGAAGGATAACAATTTGTATTGTTCAGTTGTCTTTCAGTGACGTCCAACTCTTCATGACCCCATTTAGGGTTTTCTTGGTAGAGATACTGGAATAGTTTGCCATTTCCTTCTCCAGTTCATTTTACAAATGAGGAACTGAGGCAAACAGTAACTTGTCCAGGGTCACCCAGCGAGTAAAGTGTCTGAGGCCTGATTTGAACTGAGGAAGATGAGTTTCCTGATTTTAGGCCAGTCATTCTATCCACTGCATCATCTAGCTGCCCAGGTTAAGGATTAAGAAAAGATTTCTGAATGTTGGAGAAGATGTAGGAAAATTGGGACACTGATGCATTGTTGGTGGAGTTGTGAACTGATTCAACCATTCTGGAAAGCAATTTGGAACTATGCCCAAAAGGTAATCAAACTGTGCATGCCCTTTGATCCAGCAATACCACCACTAGGTATGTATCCCAAAGAGATCACAAAAAAGGGAAAAGGACCTATATGTACAAAAATATTTATAGCAGCTCTTTTTCTGGTAGCCAAGAATTGGAAATTGAGGGAACGCCCATCAATTGGGGAATGGCTGAACAAGTTGTGGTATAAGAATATAATGAAATACTATTGTGCTATAAGAAATGATGAACAGGAAGATTTCAGAAAAACCTGGAAAAACTCACATGAACTGATGCTGAGTAAAGTGGGCAGAACCAAGAGAATATTGTACACAGTAACAGCAACACTGTGTGATGACCAGCTTTGATAGAATTAGCTCTTCTCAGCAATACAATGATTCAAGACAATACCAAAAGATTCATGATGGAAAATGCTATACACATCCTGAGGAAGAACTATGGAGTCTGAATGCAGATCAAAGCATACTATTTTCACTTTTTTTTTGTTTTGTGGCTTTTTCTTTTTGTTCTGTTTCTTCTTTTGCCACATGACCAATGTGGAAATTCAGCTATCAAAATTTTACCTTCTTTTGAGCAGAACACCCTCAGGTAAACGCATGATACCCCATGAGGAGAGGAGAGAAGAGGAGAGGAGAGGAGAGGAGAGGAGAGGAGAGGAGAGGAGAGGAGAGGAGAGAAGAGGAGAGGATGAGTTGGCCGATTGGAACTGGCCAGTTAGGTCCCCATTGGGTCAGCTCAGACTACTGACAGTTTGTGGTTTGTCCTTCATTCTCCAAGAGGATCATGACATCATCTCATTGATTGGACAACAATAGGTCCCTGCTCTACCACCTCTTAATGGTTACTTTTTAGACCCTCCTGGATCATAGTGAATGTAAATAGTAATTGTTTCTCTTTTGACCAGCAACCCTGAGGGTCTTGCCCTCCCAGTTAGATGATTTTTTTTTTAATTAAAGGCGCCTTCCCTTGGCTTACTTCTTAAGCAGGCCTATTCATTGAATGGGCATTGCCTCACTCAAAATGAGACCTCGGAAAGACTTCAGTTTAAAAAGGCCAAGGTCTCCCACTGTATCCTGGGCTATCTCCGGTCATCCTGATCTATATTTGGACACTGGACCCAGATGACTCTGGAGGAAAAAGTGAGGCTGGTGATTTTTCACAGCCCTCCCTCACTCAAATCTAATTCATTTGCAAGTCATGTTATCATCTTCCTGATGTCATGGTCCTCTTCAAGAATGAAGGACAAACCACAAGATGGAAATATGTTTACATGATTGTACATGTATAACCTATATCAGATTACTTGTCCTGGGGAAGGGGGATGAGAAGGAAAGAGGGAGAAGAAATTTGAAACTCAAAATCTTATTAAAAAAATGGATGTTGGAAACTATTTTTACATGTAACTTGAAAAAATAAAATACCCAAAAAAAAGAAAAAGGGAAAAGAAGAAAAGATTATTGGATCTAGGAATTTAGAAACCATTTGCAGATAGCAGTTGCAGTTGAATGATAAGATCAGAAGTCAGAGAGAGTATCTCTACCACTATGTAGGTTTCAGGGAATCTCTGGAGAACCAGATTTTTCAGCTCTAGGTTGTTTTGAGGGCCACAGTGGTGCCACTCCTGAGAAATAATGGGGCTCAGCATCAGGGCCAACAGTGACTGGTGAATCATTTTCAGGTCAAGAATTCATAGAACCCGAGACTGGGAAGGGATCTTAGAAATTGCTTAGTCCAGTTTCCTTTTCTTATAGATGAAACAATCAAGGCCCAGAGAGACTAAATTATGTGTTAGAACATAGAATATTAGAACTCCAAAACTCACCTGGGCTTATATATCCATACGTATCTATCTATGCCATTGAATTGGTGCTTTGACTCAGTCCTTCCATGTTCACCTTCACTTCGTTTCCCACAGGCAAGCAGCATCCTACATATAGCCCCAAATACTTTGGTCACATACAGGACTCACTGGAAAAGACCTCGATGTTGGGAAAGATTAAAGGCAAAAGGACAAGGGGACGGCAGAGGATGAGATGTATAGATAGTGTCTTGGAACAAACGAACATGAGCTTGGACAGACTTTGGGAGACAGAAGGCCTGGCATGCTATGTATGGTCCATGGGGTCGCCAAGAGTCGGACACGACTAAACAACAAAGCTGACCCATTTCCCAGTCAAAGCTCGGGAACTGCCCCAGCCGAACTTCTCTTTCGGGTCATCCAGAGCCAGCTAGCTCCCCTGGCAGCCTCTCCTAGAGGGGACCAAGCCAAATAGGACTCTAATGAGCTAGGCCTTCGGAGCCAAGCCCAAACTCGACCAAAGAAGGATGGGTGGGACCGGCCCGATCGAACCTGGCCGAGATCTGTCTGGCACAAGGGATCCACACCGACGGGCCGCGCCAGCCCGGGTCCCTGCCCCTGCCGGTTCTCCTTGCCCTTCTCCCTCTCCCCTCCCCCCCGGGAGGAGGAGACTCCGCTTCCTTCGTCCCTCCTCCCGCCGCTGCCGCCGTCGCTGCTGCAGGAATCTCGGCTGCCCAGGCCGCCGGCTGCCCAAAGCCCGCTCCGCTCTGCGTTCCACCGGGCTGAGCCGAGTTGAGCTGAGTGGAGCTTAGCCGGGCCAGGCCGGGCCAGGCCGGGCCAGGCTGGGCCGGGAGCGAGGTGGCCCAGGTGAGTCGGAGCGCTGCGGGGAGGGGGAGCCGTCCTCATACTGGGACATCCCGGAGAAAAACTTTACGCCCCTTCCATAGGGCGAGTAGGGGGTGGAGGCAAGCACTGAGGCTTTAAGACCCAGGGCAGCTACAGAATTACCGAGTTTCGGGGAGGAGAGAGCGGTGCGGATATATGCCAGTTCAGAATCCTCGACAGTCCCAACTCCTCTAACCTAACTTTCTTCCTCCAACTATTTTTTTTAGGGGAAGGGTGGAATGGGGGTGGGGGAAGGTTCCATTCTGAGTGTTTGTGTATCTATCTCCTGGGGGACCGAATCCCTCCCTCACTGTCCCTAGCCTGGGTGTTGAGGGGGAGGGGGGCACTAGGGTTTGGAATGCAGCGGTCCCGGGGTGGGGGGAAGTGGGGGAGGCCAGGGGTGGGATTTGGAGCTCTTTCCACTGAACTTAACGTGGTCACCATGGCGAGCGTGGGATAGACTAGCACTGGCGGCCAATCCTGGTGGGGAACCCTCTCGTCTCGGTCTGTCCCCCCTCTCCGGAGGGGCCAATGAGGGCCTCGAAGAAAGGGGTGGGCGGGACCTCCCGGTGTTGGGGGAGGTGGGGAGTAATTGGGCGCTGGGGCGGCAGGAGGGAGAGGGAGGTAGCGAGGTAGGGATATCCTTATGAACTCCGAGTTTAATCCTTGAGCGCCGGCTGTTTGAAGAAGAATCGAGTATATCTCTTAGGAAAGAGGGAGGAGAATTGGGTGGGGGCAGGAATGCACATCTGGAAATGTGATGCCAGAGGCCATAGTAGACAGGTGGAGGGGCCAGGGAGGAGAGAGAGATGAGTTACCCTTTCTGGCTTGAAAGTAGAGGGTGGGAGCCAGTTTCTTATCAAATGGGCATGATCCTAGTCCTGCTAACATCATAACTGTGCAAACAACTTCTAATAATTGGTATGTGTGCAACTATTAAGTTTTCACAAATTCTCTGATTTGATGCAACAAATGACCAAAAAAACACTCATTTATTAAATCACTCTTGTATGCAAACTATTGTGCTAGGCACGTGGGTGAGTGACAGGACTTAAAAAAAGAAACTAGCCCTTTCTCTATGGAACATATAGTCTAGTAGAGGGGGGAATTGATACAAACTGAAGACAAATACTCTATAAGGATTTGTGTTTCTATTTTTGTGGGCCTTTCCTTTATTGCTCCGGGTTGCATGCCCTTGGAGAAATAGAGGAAAGTTGCCATGGCTAAAAAATTCATCACTCTGCAGTCCATCTGGTGATGAACTTCTTCTGATGTATTTAGGCTGGTGCTCAGAGAAGAGACATGTAGCCCACCCCCCAGTCCATATATGTACACAACTACCTATAATCCACAAGTTAGCATGGAAATGCAAAAGAAGGTGAGGGAGGGAGAAGGGGTGAGAAAGAGGGAGAAAATCTGTATAGGAATTTTGAGAAAGTTTTGTAGAGTAGCTGGCTATTTGTATTAGATTTTAAAGGAAGAATAAGAATTCAGCAGGTGAAAGAAGAAAGGGATATTCTACACATAGGGAAAAGTATGAGCAAAGGTACAGTGGTCCGATAGGTCAAGGTGGGGGAGGGGGAAGAGCATAGTCCAGTTTGAAGTATAGAATATAGAGAAGGGATTAGTTTGAGGTAGGACTAGGAAAATAGGGAGCCATCAGATTGTTGAGGGCCTTGATGCCTTGAAGAGGGTTTGACATTTGCTCTGTAGGCAGTAGAGAGCCCCAGAAAATTTTTGAGCACTTGAGTGACATGACTAGATAACATGCACAAGAAATATCATTTAAGATTATTTAATGCTTCTGTCTGGCATTTAAAGCCCTTCAGAATTCAGCTCCTGCTGAAGTTTTAAACAACTCCCATCATTCCCTCTCATATACTTTATGTTCCAAGCAAACTGGTCTACCTATTCTTCCCCATATGTGACATTCCAATTCCTGCCTGCCTGCTTTTTGCACAGGCTATGTGCCCCATGTCTAGAATGTTCTCCTTTACTTCTGCCAATTGGAATCCCTAATTCCCTGCAAGGCTAAGGTCAAATGTCACCTAAGAAGGACCTTTCCTAATCTTCCTCTGCTACTTACTACCTGTGGGACTATGAGCAAATCATGTAATCTTTTTGAGTCTCAGTTTCCTTATCTGTAAAATGAGGAGTTTGGACGAGATGGCCTCTGTGGCTCCCTTTAGCTTTCAGTCTATGATGCTACAGTTCCTCTCAGTTGTTAGAACTCTCTCTCTTCACTGAATTACTTTGTATGTATTTCATACTTATTTGTGTACATGATCAAATGAGATAATGTTTATAAATCCTTTGCAAATCTTGACCTGCTGTCTGTTATTTTATTGTTGTTATTGCTTATTTAGGCTCCATGAGGGTAGGATCGTTTTTGGTTTTGGTTTTTGTGTCCTTATCGACTTGCACAGTACCTGGCATATAGTAGGAGCTTAATAAATGCTTATTGAGTTGAGAAGTAAGTTTAAGAGGAAAAATGATGAAGTCATTGGGACATTTTGCATTTGATGTGTTAGTAGGAAGCACAAGTGAAAACATCCTAAAGTCAATTGGAGATGCCCGAAAGAGGGATCGGGACTAGAAAAGTGATGAAGGAAAGAGAATGCAGGTGGGAACACTTAAAAGAAAATTATTACAATAGTCCGTTCAGGTGGTGGTGAGACACTTATCCTCTTATTAGTGCCAATGGGAATGGTGGGCAGGAAATTTAAGAGATGTTGCAAAGATGGAATCAACAGGATTTTTTTTCTTAATAAATGTTTATTTGTTGTTTGATCAACAAAGGCAGCGTACAGAGGGGGCTGTTGGCTCCCTAGTACTGGGCGCTATACATCTCTTTTTTTTTTTAATCAACAAGATTTTGTAATTGATTGGATATGAATGGTGAGGGAGAAGGAAGAATTTAAGATACACTTGAAGTTATGAACATTGGAAGCTAGTGAATGTTGTCACAGACAGAAATAGCGAAGTCAGAAAGAGAAGTAAGTTTAAGGGGAAAGATAATGAAATCAGTTTTTGGATGTGTTGACGGGACATACAAATAAAAATATCCAGTTACAGTTTTGGAACTCAAAAGAGAGCAGACGTAGGAGGGATAGAGATTTGGAAGTTATCTCATAAATGGTTGTTGAAGCCAAGGAAGTAAATGAAATTGCTAAGGGAGAGGCTATAGCAAGAGACTATGGGGGCAGCTAGGTGGCGCACCAGCCCTCCTGAAGTCAGGAGGATCTGAGTTAAATCCAGCCTCAGATACCTACCATTTGTGTGACTCTGGGCAAGTCACCAGCCCACATTGCCGAGACAGAGAGAGAGAGAGAGAGAGAGAGAGAGAGAGAGAGAGAGAGAGAGAGAGAGAGAGAGAGAGAGAGAGAACAGCCAAGAGCAGACCATTGGGAACCTACATTAAGGGGCTGGGAAGGTGAGGCACCAGTGAAAGAAACAGGTGTGGTTAGAAAGGTAAGAGGAGAACCAGGAGAGGATGATGTTTCTCTCTTTGAAGCCAAGGGAGAAGAGGGTATCCAAGATGAGGAAGCAGTCAACAGTGTCAGAAAGCCACAGAGAAGATGAAGGTTTTTCTTCAAAACACCGTTAGATTCGGCTGATCAGACCTTGTGGTGACTTTAGAAGAGTTTCAACAGGGTAATAATGTTAGAAGTCTAATTGTAAGGGGTAAGGAGAGAGAGGGTAGTGAGGAATTGAAGGTGTCAGGTTTAGACACCCTTTTCAAGAAGTTTAGTAGAAGAGAAATGAAGCAGAATTTGTTGTTCAATCGTTTCTGACTCCTGGAGACCCCATTTGGGGTTTTCTTGGCAAAGATACTGGTGTCATTTCCTTCTCCAGCTCATTTTACAAATGATGAACTGAGGCAAACAAGGTTAAGTGACTTGCCTGGGGCCACACAGCTAGTAAGTGTCTGAGGCGGGATTTGAACTCAGGAAGAGAAGTCTTCCAGATTAGGCCCTGCCCTCTATCCACTGCGTCACCTAGCTAGATGACATTTTAAAAGTCAAAAGCAGTTTCCTTTTGTTGTGAATTGAGGTGACCTGAATATATCTGTAGGCAGATGGGAAAAAAATGACAAGGGAGAAAATGATGTTGCTAGAGCAAGGTCCTAGAGGGAACTGAAGAATGAGATCAAGGGCACAGGTAGGAAGATTAGCTCGATCCTTAGTAGGATCATAGTTCTTTAGTTGGAGGGGACCTCAGAGGCCCTCTAATCCAAGCCATAACCAAATAAGTACCACCACAGCAATATACCGAAAAAATGGTCATCCAGTCTTTGAAGACTTCCAGTGATGGGTAACCCACTACCTCGAGAAGCAGCCGTTCCATTCTTGGATATCTTTAAGAATTAGGGAGTTTTTCCCTGACATTAAGCCTAAATTGGCTTTTTTGGTAACTTCCACCCATTATTCCTGGTTCTGCCCTTTGGGACCGAACAAAATAAATCCAATCCTTTTTACATATAAGAGCCTTTCACATCCTACTCTCATTCCCCATTAACCTCAATGGAACTGCAGCCATGGACTCTTGCACCAGCCCTCCACCATTCTAGTTTCCCTCCTCTAAACAGTTTCCAATTTATTAATGTCTTTCCTCCCTCCCTCCCTCCCTTTCTTCTTTATTTCCTTCCCTCCTTCCCTCCCTGTGCAGAAACCACTCATTGACCCAATCCCACTGCTTATTAGCACAAAAGCTTTGACTTGCTCTGTTTCCACACTGGACCAATTCACTGCTCCTTAGGTAGCCTAGTGGATCCCTGCTCTCAGGGGCTTGCCATATTGGTGCCATCTGGCACCAGTACTACCCTAGTATGAACACCTGATTGGCTTTAGCCCTGCTGTATGTCACAACTCCCAGACTCAAACAATGTACCAGCCTTAGCCTCTCTAGTAGTAGGAATTACAGGCATGATTCACCATATCCATCCCAATGTTATTTCTAACACATGCTGCCCATAACTGAACATAAGGCTCCAGATGTGGTCTGATTAGGGTAGAACACTGAGGGACTGATTATTCATCTCATTATTGGGCCCTCCTGGCTTAGAGTGAATGTCAATGGTAACTGTTTCTCTTTGGAACAGCAACCCGGAGAGTCTTCCCCTCCCAGCTTGATTTTTTTTTCTTTTTTTCTAATTAAAGGGGCCATCCCTTGACTCACTTCTTAAAGAGGCCTATTCACTGAATGGGCGTTACCTTACTCCAAGTGAGAACCTGAATAGGCCTGAGCCTAAAAGGGCCCAGGTGTTCATTGCCTTGATCCATGACACATGTAGGAGCCATCTGGGAAGGACTTAGGGTGGGATAGGGTGTCATCTTTCCAGGCCCTAAGCCGAGCTCCCTGCCTCTGTCCCAGTCTGGGAAGGGGACAGGAAATGAAGTCATATGAGGATTGGTTGAAAGATCTGGGAATAGTCAGCCTGAAGAAAAACAAAATTTATAGATAGCATAAGAGATTTCTTCCAATATCTGAAAAGCTTGTGTAGAAAGGGAGCAAACATGATGCTCATACCCAGAGGGTCAAACTAGTAAAGTAGAAGTTTTATGGAAGCAGATTTTTTACCTTGATATAAAGAAAAAATCATAGTATTCAGAGTTATTCAAGAGTGGAATGTGCTGCCTTGTGGGGTGGTGGGTCCCCCATCGTTGTAGGTCTTCAAGCAAAAGCTAAATGACCGTTTGTTGAAGTTGTTAAAGAAGATTTCCTGTCCAGATTTGGACTGGATTAAATGACCTCTGACAACTTTTCTATGTCTAGGATTCTATGTTCCTTCTGACCTGGTCACACTTTAAGGTATAGGCCAGGATTTCTTCCCTTCCCAGGCTCATGGGTCTCTCCACAGTTACCCAAGCCCGGCCTGCAGGTTATATGGAAAAGGCTTCCTGACACTGTGGGCTGACCATTCTCTATCCCTCTGTACTTATCCAATTAAGGCACCCTCCCATTGAGGTTTCCTGCAGTGGCTCACCAGCCTGGCAGGCCCAGCAGGCCTGTGGCCACAGGTCTGTCTAAAGTCCTCCCCCTCCTCCCAGGGGCTGACAGAGTGTGGCCTCCAAGTCTGGTATTGGAGAAGTGTTGGCAAGGAGTAGGAGGTGGGGGTGGGTGGATAAGGCAGAATAGGGCTGTCCCTCTGGGGAAACACACCCTTCCCTGGAAAGCATAGAATACCTCCCTGTCAGTGGAAGCGATTCCTATTAATCAAGAAAGAGGTAATATGGAGTTAGAGGAGATTGCAGGTCCTGACTGGCAGGCTCTTTTCAATTCCCATCATTATTACTGTAGATGAATATGTAATAGCTAGTTAGAGCCTCATTTGACTGTGAGTAGGAGCGAAGGTTCAGTCTTTGTGTGGGTCAGTTGGCCTTGTGTGGTCCAGACCACAATCTGTTTCACCAACTCTGACCACAGGTGCTTTTCAATCCAACAAACATTTGTTCTGTTCCTATTATGTGTTAGACTCAGGAGGAGAAAGTTTAGAGAAGATGCCTGCCCTCATGGACTTTTCAGTCTGGTAAGTGGATATGACTCAGACATAGATAACCAGCTAAGACATGCTAGCTGTCTTAAGTATCTGTCATATGCAAAGATGACTAGACCTTCTCTTTTTGGCCCCAAATGGTAGAACCAGAAGAAATGAGTAGAAATTGTGTAAGAGGGAAAATTAGATCTGGTATCAGGAAGAACCTCCTAATGATTAGTGCTGCCCAACAGTGAGTAGGCTGTCTTTGGAGGTGATGGGTATCTTCTCCTTGGAGGTCTTGGAGCAGAAACTGGATCACCACCTGTTAGCTATGTTATAGTGATGCATTCCCTTTTTGGTACGAGTTGGAGCAGATGGCCACTAAGATCCCTTCCAGCTCTCAGATTTGGTGACCTGGATCTCAGGGACATGATACTCCCTCTAACAGAGCAGATCATAACCTACCCATGGCTTCCTCATCTTCTTTGCAATGCTTGTCCATGTCCCTCCTTAAGTCCTCCAGAGGGAATCTACCCATCACAGTGGCAACCTTCCTCTAGTTCTTTGAAGGTGCAGCCCTTGACCCACCCCTCTGAGGTTTCGATTGTATCCTTGGTGCTTAGCCTAACACAGCACCTGACTCTTAGCAGGTGCTTAATAAATGCTGTTTGATTGATTGATTCTAGTCCCACATAGGATCATAAAGTCATGGATTTAAAGCAGGAAGGGATCCCAGAGATCATTTACTCCATCTACTTCATTTTATAAATGAGGAAATTGAGGCACAGATCACACAGTCAGTCAACTAGCATTTATCAAACACCTACCAGGCACTGTGGTAAGCGTTGGTGGTGAGTATCAGAGCCTGGATTCAAATCCAGGTCTCCTGACTCCAAAGCCAGCACTCTTTCCACCGTTTCATGTGTCCTCAATAAGCATAAAGAGATCTTTTAGACCAGTTGCTTACAAGCTCTCAAGCTTTTTCCCACTTGCCCTGCCCTTAGAGTTACCTGTAGTTCTGATTCTTATGGAATTCTGCTGATATTTACACAGACCTTTAAGGTTTACAAAGCATTTTATGAGCATTGTCTCCATGGATTCTCACCATACCTCCATGAGTGGGTCCTATTGCTCTTATTGTTCAGTCTTTTTCGGTTGTGTCTGACTCTTCATGACCCCATTCTCGGCAAAGAGACTGGCGTGGTTTGCTATTTCCTTCTCCAGCTTATTTTACAGATGAGGAAACTGAGGCAGGCAGGGTTCAGGACCTTGTTCAGGGCCACACAGCTAGTAAGTGCCTGAGGCCGGATTTTAACTCAGGAAGATGAATCTTCCTGACTCCGCTACACCACCCAGCGGCCCCAGGTCGTATTATCATCTCCATTTAACTGACGAGCAAACTAAGGCACGGAGAGGTTAATGGTCTTACCCAGGGTCACACAATTAATAATTGTCTGAAGCAGGATTTAAAGCGATGCAGAAACAAAGAAGATGCTTACTAGCTGTGTGACCCTGGGCAAGTCATTAAATTCAGTTTGCCTCAGTTTCCTCACCTGTAAAATGAGCTGGCAAAGAAAATGGCAAACCACTCTAGTATCTTTGCCAAGAAAACCCCAGATGGGGTAACAAAGAATTGTATTGAAACCACTGAACAACCACAACAACCAAAATTAATAGATAGTCTTGGAGAGGTGCTATAGCTAAAACAAATCACTCAGCAGACATACTGAGGTTCTTCGAACATAGCTACCAGGCATGTAGTCTATCGCTGGGCCCTTATTCAAAATCTTTCCAGCTTGGTAGGACCTATGGGTGTTTGTCCTTCACTTGATATAGACTTGGACAATTCAAGGTCACCTCCACACTACGATGAGGTATCAGGTTAGGACTTTAACAACCAAATAGATCTGAAATCCCACCTCATTAAGAGGCATCATAACATCATGTAGTGGATAGAGTATTAGACTTAGAATCAAGAAGATCGGGGTTCAAATCCCATCCGAGACGCTTATAGCTGTGTGGCCATGGGCAAGTCACTTAACTTCTGGTCTGCTTTCTTATTGGTGAAATAAGGGAGTTTGGCTCAATGACCTCAGAGGTCCCTTCTATCTCCAAATTTCTGAATGATGATTGATTGTAACTCATCCATGTCTTCCCATTCTATGTGCAACTCTTATCTATGTCTTCCTTAAAGTTCACCAGAGGGAGTCTACCCAATGTGCCAGAAGCCTTCCTTTCATTAATACAAAATAACCTATGGCATAGGGCAGCTGGGTGACTGACCTACTTGCACAGGAGGTAGCAACAAAAGCCATTCCAAAGAAAAAGAAGAGCAAGAAAGCAAAATGGCTGTCTGACGAGGCTTTACAAACAGCTGAGGAAAGAAGAAAAGCAAAAGGGAAAAGAGAAGGGAAAAGATATACCAGAGAATAGCAAGAAGGTTTTCTTAAATGAACAATGCAAAGAAATAGAAGAAAACAATAGAATGGGAAAGATAAGAGATGATTCAAGAAAATTAGAGCTATCAAGGGAACATTTTATGCAAAAATTGGGCATGATAAAAAACAAAAATGGTAGGGATTCAGCAAGCAGAAGAGATTAAGAAGAGGTGGCAAGGATATACAGAAGAACTAAACGAGAAAGATCTTAACATCACCGATAATCATGAGGGTGTGGTTACTGATCTAGAGCCAGACATCCTGGAGAATAAAGTCAAATGGGCCTTAGGAAGCATTGGTAACAATCAGGTTCATTTTAGTGATAGAATTCCAGCTGAGCTATTTAAAATGCTAAAAGATGATGCTGTTAGAGTGCTTCACTCAGTAGCCCAGCAAATTTGGAAAACTCAGCAGTGGCCACTGGATTAGAAAAGATCAGTTTATATCCCAGTCCTAAAGAAGGGCAATGCCAAGGAACGTTCAAATTACTGAACAATTGTGTTCATTTCACTTGCCAACATGGTTGTTTAAGATTCTGCAAGCTAGGCTTCAGCAGTATGTGAACTGAAAATTACCAGAAGAGCACGCTGGTTTTTGAAGAGGCAAAGGAACTAGAGACCAAATTGCCAACATTCTTTGGATTATGGAGAAAGCAAGGTAGTTGCAGAAAAAAACATCTGCTTCTTCTTCATTGACTACACTAAAGCCTTTGACTGTATGGATCACAAGAAAATGTGGCAAGTCCTCAAAAAGATCAGCGTACCTGATCATCTTACTTGTCTTCCGAGGAACCTTTATGTGGGCCAAAAAGCAATAGTTAGAACCAAACATAAAACAATGGATTGGTTTAAGATTGGAAGGGTATGACAAGGCTCTATACTGTCACCTTCTTTATTTAATTTATATGTAGAGTACATCATGCAAAATACCAGGCTGGAGGAATCAGAATTAAGTTCGCTGGGAGAAATATTAACAGTCTCAGCTATGCACAGTACCTCTCTGATAGCACAAAGTTAAGAAGAATTAAGAAGCCTCTTGATGAGGGTGAAAGAGCAAAGTGTGAAAGCTTAACATTATGGCTTAACATTAAAAAAAAAAAAGCTAAGATCTTGGCAACTGGTGCCATCACTTCCTGGCAAATTGAGGGAGAAGAAATGGAAGCAGTGTCAGATTTTATATTCTTGGGCTCAAAGATCACTGCAGACAGTGAGTGCAGCCTTGAAATTTAAAGTCGTTTGCTCCTTGGAAGAAAGCTATGGCATATCTGGACAGCAAAGATATTATCTTATATCAATAAAGGTCCATATAAGTCAAAGCTATGGTCTTTCCTTTAGCAGTGTATGGCTGTGAAAGTTGAACAATAAGGAAAACTGAGTGCCGCAGAATCGATGTGTTTGAAGAAGACTTTTGAGAGTCCCTTGGAAGGCAAGGAGGTGAAATCAGTCAATACTTAAAGAAATTACTTCTGACTATTCACTAGAAGGTCAAATACTGAACCTGAAGCTTAAATACTTTAGCCCTATAATGAGAAAACAGGATTCACTGGAAAAGATCCTTATGTTAAGAAAGATTGAAGGCAAAAGGAAAAGGGGACAGCAGAGGATGAGATGGATAGTGTCATAGAAACAATGAACATGAACTTGGACAGACTCCAAGAGATAGTGGAGGATAGAAGGGCCTGGTGTGCTATGGTCCATGGGGTCATGAAGAGTCAGACGCGACTGAACCGCAATAAACAACATATGGCATGCCTTTCTAAAGACTCACAGCGACTGGATGAAGCCAGGTCCAAGAGCCAGAGGAAATCCAGAAATTCATTTAATAGATAGGAAGAGCTTATTCTTATCTGTCTGAGTTTATTTTCTTTACCCCAAAACCTGATTCTCTTATAGAGTTCACCGTTCTCTCGATGGCACCACCATTCACCTGCCATCCTCACTGGAAGAGTTTCTGAAGACTTGGTGAGAACGTTAATTCGTACTTTTGCTTCTAGCAAAACAGGGCATATTTCTTCCTGTTAAACTTTTGAAAAAGATTTCAGAACGGTTCTTTCTAGTGATTACTAAAGCAATCAAGAGAGAAATAGTCAGTCAATAAGCATGTATTAGGTGCCCTCTATGAGCCAGGAACAGTACTAAGTGCTGGGAATATAAAGAAAGGCAAAAAGATGTGATTCCTTCCCCCAGGGAGCTCTCACTCTAGTGGGTAGTCTGAAGCAGGTTTTGTGGAGCACTCAGAGCTCGGTTAGACATCAGAGACACCAAGGTCATCCACTGCATCCCCAGCCATCACCAGTCGTTTTGACTTTTGTCTTGCCACTGGAGTTGGATGGCTCTGGAAGAGAGAGTGAGGCTGATGACTCTGGGCAACTCTGCCTCCCTTAAATCCAATTCAAGAGCAGGTCAAGACATTACCCATGGTGTCATCTGTCCTCTTCTAAAATGAGGAACAACTACAGTCCTCTTCACTTCAAAGGCTCAGGGTTATCTTTAATCCTTTCCTCTCCCTCAGTTATCATGTCCTTGGGAGTCTACCTCCACAATATCTCTTCTGCTTAATTCAACAAACATCTAAGTGGCGCACAGTAGGCGCTTAGTGAATTCTTGATTGATTGCCTGTTAAATGCAAGGGCACTTTGAATAGAAAGAGAAAGACAAAAAAATGATTCCTGCCCTCAAGGAGCTTATGTTCTACTTGAGGGATACTGTTGACATATAGACAAGTAAATGCAAGATAATTTGAGGAGCTGGACTGCGCTGTCAGGTAATAAGAAAGATAGCACTTTAGCTGAGGCCTGAGGCGGTGGTGTGGAGAGAACACATTATAATATGATAGACTGACAGGCCATGAAGAACCAAAGAACAAGAGATGGAATGTCAAGTTTGGGGAACATCTGATAGACCAGTCTGAGAGGAGGAAGGGAGAAATTAGAGAAGCCTTTCTGGAGGAGGTGGTATTTGAGTTGGGATATAATGAACAGGTAGGAACTTAATAGGAAGGAGAGAGGAGAGCCTTTCAATAGAGGGAACTGTGTGAACAAAAGCATGGAGGTGGGAGAATATACATATGCCGTTGTAAATAGTATGTAGTCTATCGAGTGGTCCCATTTGCCTGCACCATAGAGTGTGTGAGGGGAAAGTTTTGTGCAATAAGCCCCTAAAGGTAGGCTGGGGCTGTATTATGGAGGACTTTAAATAGCCATCTCTTGCACCTCTCCCCTCCTCTCCATCCTCTCACCAGAGGGCAACTAGGTGGCTCATTGGATAGAGTGCTAGGCCTGGAGTCCAGAAGACCTGAGTTCAAATGTGGCTTCGGGTATTTACTAGCTGTGTGACCCTGGGCAAGTCACTTGATTCCTGTTTGCCTCAGTTTCCTCATCGGTAAAATGGGAGTAAATTGTAGCACCAGTCTCCCAGGGCTGTTGTGAAGATCAGATGAGATAATCATTGTGAAGTGCCATATAAATGTAGGCCCTCGTTGTCACCTGGTCACCTGGTCACCTGGCTGGATTGTTGTAACTGCCTCCTCACCCATCTTCCCTCCCCTCAGACTCACCTTCCTTAGGCATTATATTCTGGTCATGCCATCCCTCCTCAAAGATTTCTTGTGGACTTATTTTAATGTCTTCTGCTCTTGCTACCCCGGACTATTCTGTGCTCCTGGACAGATTCTGCATTGTCCTACCTCCGTGTCTTTGTTCACATTACTGGAAGGTCCTCCCTCCTCCTTCATGTGTCAGATTCTTGCCTATTCTAACAGCCCAACTCCAATGCCACCTCATCCATAAAGCCTTCCCTGATTGCTCCCTTACCCTCTCTCCCCTGGAAAGATCTTTTCCTCATAGGACTCACAAAATGTTGTGTTTTGCAGTTCTCGATGATACTTATCAGGCAACGTATATTATAATTATCTATATTATTGTCTTAGCCCCTTCCCTTCCCCCAGTAGGCTTCTTCTTCTTTTTTTTTTTTTTGGAGGGTTGAAGGCAAGGCAATTGGGGTTAAGTGATTTGCCCAAGGTCACACAGCTAGTGTGTCAAGTGTCTGAGGCCAGATTTGAACTCAGGTCCTCCTCCTGACTCCAGGGCCGGTGCTCTCTACTCACTTCGCCACCTAGCTACACCCCGCCCCACCCCCCTCCAGTAGGCTTCTTGAGGACATATCTAAACTTGCATTTCCCTCTGTCATGGTGCTTTGCATACAGTAGAGCTTAATGGATGTTCACTGAATCTTGAGAAGCAACATAATACCACAGACATGGCTTTGGAGTCAGAGGACCTAGGTTTGAACCTTGTTTCTGTCATGACTAATGAGACCCTAAGCAAATCACTTAACCTTTTGGGGCCACAATTTTCTCATCTATAAAATGAAACAAATCCCTTCCAACTCTAGATCTGTAGGTATTTAAAGGGATTTGGGGACTAAGGCTAGAGAATAGCCTCATCCTTCTTCACAGTGAGTCGTGTGAGGTTTGGCTGTGAGGGTGTGAATGGCTGAGTGGAAAATTGGTGGAAGCCTCCTCTGACTCCCCAGCTCCCTCCCTCCACTCGCTTTGTCCATCGGATGTCTAGCCTTGCTCTTTCATGTGGGCAAATCTGTAGTGCATTAGTGAGCAATGGGTGGCTTACTGTCCTTGTTCTCCCTGCCCCCGCTCAGTTATGTTGGGGAGTTTCCTGGAAAGGTCACAGAAGACGCTAGAGAGAAAGGCAGATCTTCACCTTCCCCACTCCTAACCCTCAACCTCTAACACTAGCGGAGCCCCTGGATCGCTCTGCTGGAAATGCTGGGACCCAGCCACATTGCCTGGGCCAGCCGTGGAGCAAAGTTGGGAGGAGGATGTGGCTTTAGGCTCAAATCCCTCTCTCGGCAGCTCTCCAAGTGGACCCTAACCCTGCCTCTGCCTCCCCCATCCTGACCACAGGAATGTCTTCCCTGCTTTGTTGTTCTCCGAATTTGGGGTCTAGTCCTGGCAGGAGGAAGAAGTTGGGGTGGGGGGGGAGAGGGGAGGAACCCCATCTCCAGGAGCCACTGGGCCTGGCTGAGAGCAGACGCTCTCTCAGTGCAGACCGCTTGGCTCACTGGGAGCCTCTCCGGTTTCCTGCTTTCTGGTCTTTCCAAAGTATTTTTTTCATTCCTAAGAATTCTTCCCATATGGAGCTGCTCCAAGAATGCAAGGAGAGGGATTAATGTGTATATGTGCCTATGTGTATATAGCAGCACTGTGTGATCATATGTGTGGTATATGTATAACTAATGCCCATGCAATTGTGTATATGTGTGGAACTGGGTAAGTATAGCTACCGTGCTTCTATATGTCTCTCTGTGTGGGAGTTTGTCTATATAATGTGGATCTGATTTTGTCAAGTATTGTGTATGTGTACATGTATGTATATGTGGCAACCTTGGTGTGTGTGTGTGTGTGTGTGTGTGTGTGTGTGTGTGTGTGTGTGTATATCTGTGTCTGTGTGTCTGTGTGTGTGGTGAGAGGGAGGTAGGGGAAGACAATGGCAGGATGTTGGCCAGAAACCCAGACACCCTCTGTCTGGCATAGAACCCTCCTTTTTCCCAACCCCTGAATGACTGCAATTCCCATCAGGGGGAGATCCAACCGCTGGTGGGTGTGGGGAAGCTTAGCTGCTGTTTGACTTCCCTGGGCCTGATGTGGCTTCCATGAATGTAGGAGGGCAATGGAGCATAGGTTTGGAGCTGGAAGGGACCTTAGAGATGCTCCAGTCCAACCCCCTCATTTTATACAGGAGTAAATAGACCCAAAGGGGGAAAGTGACTTACCTAAGGTCACACAGGGAGTAAGTCATTGAGCCAAGATTCAAACCCAGGCTCTCTGACCGTGAGCCTGGAGCAGGGGTATCAAACTTAAATAGAAAGGGGTGCCACTAAAAGTACCTAAAGATAGTATCTAAGGATGGATCAATATGCAGGCCACATATTGACTTAGAAAACCACATATTAACATTGTCTATGTTCTATTGTATTTTCTTTATTTTATTAAATTATATCTTAATATAAATTTAATTACATTACAATTATATTTTAATCTAGTCTAGCAGCATGTTTAATATTTCTGTCCTAGAGCTCTTTCCCCTACACCACAGCTTCTTGTTCAGTGTGAGCAAAGTGAATAAAGTGGTCAAGGAAATTTTCCAGGAAAAGTTTGGGTATGGGACTGTGCCAGCTGCTAATACTCAGTATGTACTTTTGGACTTCAACTCAGCCTCTGCTACACACACACACACACACACACACACATACACACCCTCAAACCAGAGTTGTGGGAGCCAGGACTCTTGAATTCCATTGCCAGGTTATTCTTTTGACTTGAGACTTGATCTCCCTACCTCTCCCTACCAGGGAGTCTCTATCTCCTTGTCTACTTCTGCCTCAGTTTCCCCTGCAGGCAGTAAGATCAAATTGGCAGGCATCTATTTTGGCCAAGATGGCAGAGATGTCCTGTATCTTGGATCAGTGTGTGCTAGGTATGCGGGCTTAAGGCATGTGACTTATGTAGTAAGGAGAATGGACAAATCTGGGGTGACTATGAGAGTAGGAAGGAGCTGAGGCAGGACCCAGAGAGGTAAAATGCAGGAGCCTAGAGGGGCACTTCAAGCAAGTACAAAGCCAGAGTTTGCACAGACAAGACGACTTTTCCTGGAGCACTTTGGATCTCTTCTTTGCCCCCATCACACTGTATCATCTGTGAATGCATATTACCTCCCCCACCTCCAGCAGAATGTAAATTCCTTGCGGCAAGCCAGGACTATGTTCTTATTTTCCTATTCCCAGTGCCTTGCACATAGTAGGTTAATATGTAGCATAATAAATAGTGACATATTTCTTGAAAGAATGGAGCCTTTATAAGCTAAGGATCCTAGAACGCAGAGCTTGAAAGGGCCTATAAGGCCATCTAGTCGAACCATCTCATTTTACAGGTGAGAAAACTGAGCCCCATAGAATTGAAGTGGCTTCCTAAAGTAATATAGTTAGTAAGTAGTCAGTCAGTCAAGAATTTATTAAGTACTTTCTATGTGCCAGGCACTGTGCTAAGCCCTGGGGATACAAAGAGGCAAAAATCAGTCCCTGCCCTCAAAGGGGCTTACAATCTAATGGGAGAGATAACAAGCAAACATAGATGTACAAACAAGCTATATATGGATAAATAGAAAATAATTAATAGAGGAAAGGCATTAGAACTAAGAGGGTTTGGGAAAGTTTCCTGTAGAAGTAGGATTTTAGTTGTGTCTTGAAGGAAGCCAGGGAAGCTAGTAGGCAGAGATGAGGAGGGCAAGCATTCTAGGCATGGGGAACAGTCAAAGAAAAACTCCAGAGCCAGGAGATGGAATGTCTTGTTCTTGGAACAACAAGAAGGCCAACGTCACTGGGTCAAACAGTACATGGGGGTACAAGGTGTAAAAAGAAAGGTGGAAAGGTGGCAGAGGGAAGCTAGGTTATGAAGGACTTTAAATGCTAGAGAGAATTTTCATATTTGATCCTGGAAGTGATAGAGAACCACTGGAATTTATTGAGGGGGGGTGGAGTGGGGAGGGGTAACATGGTTAAACCTGAGCTTTAGGAAAGTCACTCTAGTGGCTGGCTGGAGGATGGATTGGAGTGGGGAGAGACTTGGAGCAGGCAGACCCCTGTCCCCAGCAGACTGTTGCTGTAGTCCTGGTGTTAGTCGATAAGGTCTGTACTAGAGTGGGGGCAGTGTCAGAGGAGAGGAGGAGGCTCGTCTGAGAGATGTTGGAAAGATAAAATTGACAGGTCTCAGCAAGAGATTAGATATGGGAGGTGAGTGGAGGATGACCTCTAGGCTGCTAGCCTGAGGAACCCGAGGATGACATTATCTTCTACGGTAATAGGCAAGAATAAGTAGCATTGTCACCATTCCAGTCCAGCTCCTCTGACTTCAAACCCAGGATTCTTTCCCCTGTCATACTAAACAGTGACAGGATTCAAGCATATAAAAGCCAAGAAAGAGGATGGAGATGAGAAGCAAGGGCCTAGACCTGGTCACCAAGCTCTGGGTGCTAGGAGTAGGGCAGCCCCTTGAAGCCTGAAGGGCCAAATCCTGCTTTACGCAGTGTGAAGTAATTTAGGGAAGAAAATCCCCTGAGAGGGGACCAAAGCTGGAGACACAAGAAGGTTCTAGAAGTGCTTGGGTAAACTCCAAGAGGGCAGAGCTATGGCAGGTTATTTAGGAAAGCTTGAAGTGTTATAGACCCTGTGGATACCTGATCCTTGGAAGTGGTACTAAGGAGAGTAATCCTGGGCTCCCAGAACAGAACTTAGCCCCCAGTGCCCAACAGAGGCAGAACCATGGGCTGGAGGGACTGGTACCAGCGGGTGTTGTGGGAGAAGCAGAAGTCCAAGGGTGGGGGTGGGGCACTTCCTCTGGAAGCCCTGGGGCAGGGCTGAGATTTCTGGACTGGGATGCCCTGGGTGAGCAGGGAAGGGAGGAGCTACAGAGAGAAGTAAAATAGACTCTCAGCTCCTTCTGAGCTGGGGTTTGGGGGTAGGGGTGGGGGGTGAGGCAGAGAGACAAAGGAAAGGTTAGCAGGGAGGAAGGGAGAGAAGTGAGAGGGGGAAGGAGGAGAGGAAGAGGGAGGGATGAGCACTTGAAAAGCAAAAATCCCCAGCCTGAGTCCCTTTTCTGAAGTGCCTAATTCATGCAATCACAGTTCTAGAGCTGGAAGGGTCTTCAGAGGCCATCTACTCCAGCCCCTTTATTCCATAGAGAGGGAAATTGAGACCCGCAGACATTAAGTCACTTGCCCGTGGTCACACAGGTAGAAGGCATCTGAGGTGGAGTTTGAACCCACCAAATCTGCTGGATCCAGTCTGTGCCCTTCCCATGGTACCATGGCAGCTACTGAGCTGAATGATGGTCCCACTATGCAGGCCAATGTGAGGTGGTGGAAAATTATGTCACAAGAGCCAAAAGGCTTAGGTTCTAATGCCATTCTGACTTGTATGACCTTGTGCAAATGTCTTAAGCTCTCTGAACCTCAGTCTGTTTTTTTTTAATCTCTTAAATGGGGATGATAATCCCTGCCCTACCTATCTCACAGATGGCATTACTTGGACTAAATGAAATAATAGATGTGAGAATACTTTATAAAGGCTGTTTCCTTTTCTCTCACCATGATGTAAATGCAGGGTGCCTGTGTTATCACTGTTTTGTTTTCTATTTTAGCATCTGAGGACACCTCTGTGAAGGAATCAACCGGCCCAGCTGGACAGTGAGGGCATGACCAGCTGCTGCCATCAGTCACCACACAGGGACAGGACCCCAACCAGACATGCTACCTGCAGGACCCCTGTAAGGGCCACAATGATCAGCCAGAGGTGCCGCCGCACCCTGCTTCCTGAGTCAGGCTCTGCTGTTTCCAGAATCAGCTGAGTTTGCCCTCGTGCCACCAGCCAAGTCCAGAGTGTGAGTCCTGCTCTTTGGTGCATGCACCATGAGTCACAGTGCCAGCTCCAGGCTGGCCGACTCTCCACAGCTCTCCAAGAGCAGCCTCTTGAACATCCTGGGCAGTCCTTCGCCTGAGCGCATGGGCCTAGCCGACTCTCTGCCCCCCACCCCACAGAGCGGGACCCCATCTCCAGGGCCCCCACCACTGCCCCTGTTGCCTGGTGGGTCCCCGGGGCTGGATGGTGACTGGGAGAGCCGGGAAGAACTGCGCCTTCGAGAACTGGAGGAGGCCCGGGCCCGGGCGGCCCAGATGGAGAAGACCATGCGCTGGTGGTCAGACTGCACTGCCAATTGGAGGGAGAAGTGGAGTAAGGTGAGAGCTGAACGCAACAAGGCACGGGAAGAGGTGCGCCAACTTCGACAGAAGCTGGAGGCATTGACTAAGGAGTTGACAGGGGCCCGTCGGGAGCGGCAAGAGGCCCTGAACCAGAGTGAACAGCTGAGCAAGGAGGTGGCTCGACTTAAGGGGGCCCGGCTGCAGGAGGAGGAAGAGGAGGAGAACCATCAGGAGGGAGAGGAGGCTTGTGAAGAGAAGGGCAGGGGCAAGGAGAAGGAACTGGACAATAGAGTGGCCTCAGAGAAGGAGAGCCAGGGGGGTGGCCCTGAGCAGGAGCCCGTGCGTGATGTGGGCTTTGAAAAGCCAGCCAAGAATAAAGTAAGCAAGCTGGGTGGGTGGGAAAAGAAGAGCATTCCCCCATTCCATGCACAGAAAGGTCACCTTTCTCCCTGCAAACCAGCTGGGCTCACCCCTGTGGTCAGGGCACATTATCCAAGGCCGTAAGGGCCTAAGGCTCATAACCCTAATGCACTATAGTAAAGCCACTTCAGGAAGTGTCCCTGGAAGTGGTGGGGCAGGCAGGAGCCTTTTCCCCTAATCTGGATTCAGCTCCTCCAGCTTATACACAAACCAGAAGATTCCCTCTACCTCCTCCCTCTAAGCCAGAAGCCAGATCCCTACAGCCAGCAGTAAGGCCTGGTAACTGGAGAGAACCAGAATGGATAGTGGGCCCTCTGGTGACTCGCCCACAGCTCCCCAAGAGTGGCTTGAGACTCCCAGTTACTTCCCTGGGGCCAGTGGTTTGTTCTTTGGCAACAAGTGCTTTTGCCAAGTGCTTGAGAGATCACAACTTGAGTGTTGGGCGAGTCTGGGGATAGGAATCCCTGGGGATCTGTGACACTTTCTAGGAAAGCGTGATCATTTGAGTAATAAGAATCCAAATCACCCAGGGTTAATTGAGCACTAGCTATGTGGCTAACAATGCTGGGCCCTACTAGATAGAAACAGAAAAGCAGGCTAGTGGTGAAAGGAACACTGCCCTAGACCTCAGTTCTCATCTCTGCTTTAGCACCAGCTGGCCAAGTGACTTTGACCATGTCATTTCCTCTTCATTAGCCTTTCTTTTCAGTTTTCAATGTTGTCATTTTCAGTCATGTCCAACTCTTTGTGACCCTTGTTTTCTTGGCAAAGACACTGGTTTGCCATTTCCTTCTCCAACTCATTTTACAGATGAGGAAACTGAGGCAAATGGGGCTAAGGTCACAGGGTCACATAGCTACTAAATATCTGAGACTGGATTTGAACTCATGAAGATGAGCCTTCCTGACTCCAGGCCTGGCACTCTATCTCCTGTGCCACCTAGCTGCCCAGTTTAGTCTTGTGTAAAGTACAAAGGCTGCATCTCTAAGTTCCCTTCCAGCTGAAAATTCCATTTTCATCGCTGTGTACTATGGGACCATGGATGCATAGGCAACAGATGGGGAAACTGTGACCCAGAGATTTGAAGCCACATCTCCCAAGTCCCCTAACTTAGTATGTGGCAGAGCCAGGACTAGAGCCCGAGCTTCTTGATTCTGATCCAAAGATTTCCCACTACACTAAACTTAGTGTTCACTCCAAACCCGAAGTGGCGAGGGCTGGAAGGGCGAGGGAGTCTGCTGAGTAATGTCCAACCTGGGGGTACTCTCCACAGGAGCTGGAGCTGATGGAGAACCTTCTGAAGAGTAAGCAAGAGGGGCCTGAGAACTGGGAGGCACGAAGCATGGGGAGTGTCCGTGCTACCTTCAGCCGGCAGGAGCGAAGCCGACTACTCTGGGAGGAGGTGTCCACCATCGAGGAAGATGTCACCAAGGTGACTGCCCTGAAGCTTCGGCTGGATGAGTCCCAGAAGGTGCTGCTCAAGGAACGAGAGTGAGTATGAGCAGCTACTGGGCATGTGAGGTCCTTCAAGGCACCCTATTCTGGCTGTAGTTGAATTGCCCTTTTGGCCAGCTGATCAGCACAGTGGCCAGGGGGTTGCAGCAGCCACGGAGAGAGTAAAAAACTGGGACCCAGCCTAGAAGGTGAGGGTGGACCTTTCAGTAAAATGTGGAAAACAGGATGCTGGAATGGGGTATGCCTTGCCAGAAAACTCCCAGTGCTGAACAAAGGCAGGGAGGCAGAATGGGGTGGAGCAATGTACGCCAGCATTCGGATGAGCCCAGAGGAGTACACAGACCAAGTCTACTAGTGTTGATGGCATACAGAATAGGGGATACTGTGAGGAGGTTGCCTGGAAGTGGGTTGGGAGGGGGGCGTCTTCTTTTGTATTGTTAAGGAGGGAAAAGATGTAAAGCTGCTGCTTCCCCAGTAGGATCTTTGACCACTCCCTTCAATAACCAACAACACTTCCAGGAGGGAACAGAGAAATCCAACCTCCAGTGGGAACACTGCATGGAAATCCCTAAGGGATAGAACAGGGAGAGCCAGGCTCCCGAAGGGCTAACCAGGCCTTCCCCACCTACCCACCCACCCCTAAACCCCCAGGGATAAGCTGTCACTGAGCAAGAACATTGAAAAACTGGAAGGGGAGCTCAGCCAGTGGAAGATCAAATATGAGGAGCTAAACAAAAACAAGCAGGAAGTACTGAAGCAGGTGAGACCCTCTCCTACCCTCTGCTAGTCTTCCAAGCTCCTTTCTTCTGCGCACCAGCCCTCCTTTTATCTTCTTCATTTAGGGAGGGTGAAGACAGAACACTCTTGGTCTCTCATGTAGGCTTATCTGTGTCCACCAGAGGGTGCTGTGAGCCCAGGAGAAAAAAGTATGGCACAGCAATACAGAAAATCAGTAAGAAACATTCAAAGCTGGAGAAGACTCTGGAAATCATGTGATCCAGCCTCCTGATTTTATAGGTGGAGAGACCCTGGGACTAGGAAGCAACTCTTCTTTCCTTCACCCCACCCCCCAACCCAGCTTTGAGCAGATGACCTGCCCCCTTCTTAACTCCTTGAGAACATCGAAACCATCCAAGATGAGCTACATCAGTGCTCTCCTTTATCCCATCCCTTCTTAGCATCTTCATGAGCTTTCTTCTTCTTCCTCTTGGTCATCAAAGAAGAACTATCCCTATCTGTCACCAGGGCCACTGGTCCCTTTGATCCTATTCTCTTCCACTTTAGGCATCCACTGTGACTTCTGCCTCTGTGTCTAAAAACATACTCAGGTCTTCCCAGTAGTTCTTTGTTTTCTTTTTCTTTTCTTTTCTTTCCTTTTCTCTTCTCTTTTCTCTTCTTTTCTTTCCTTTTCCCTTCTCTTTTCCCTTCTTTTTTTCTCTTCTTTTCTTTTCTCTTCTTTCTTTCCTTTTCTCTTCTCTTCTCTTCTATTCTTTTCTTTTCCCTTCACCTTCCCTTGATTCTTTAATTCCAGCCACATCTTGGAAAAAGCTATCTCAAACTGACACTTTGATCTTCTTATTACTACGCTCCCCACAACCCTTTGCAATCTGCCTTCTTCACCATTGTACTGAAACTGTCCTCTCCAGGGTCACTGTGACTTAATCACCAAATTCATTGGCCTTTTATCTTTCTTCATTCTCCTTGGCCTCTCTGGGCCTTTTAACTCTACTGTCAACTTCTGCTGGAAAGCCCCCTCACATGGCTTCAGAGACGACATACTTGCTTGTTTCCTCCTTCCTCTAATGGAATGGAATACTTCCATCTCTTTGGCTGCTTCCTCATCCTTTTCCTGGCCCTTTAAAAGTAGGCACTCTGGGAGGGCTCTTGGCCTTATTGTATCTCTACCCTTTCTCTCCCTTGGCCATCTCGTTTACTCCAGTTACTCCTATTACCACTGCTGAGCCTGTGAATCCCAAATCTATCTAGCTCTATTTTACCTTCTGAATTCCAAGCCCATATCTCTAATTGCCAGTAAGATATCCCTATCAGAGTGTCCCACTTCTTACCATGTCTAAAAACTAAGCTATTATCATTTACCAAAATCTGCTTCTTCTTCTGACTACACCATTTCTACCTGTAACACCACCATTCATCCTATATCCCTTGTTTGGAATCTTGGTGTTATGGTTGACTCTTCTCTCTTGCTGACTTCTATTCAAGGAGTTATGACGTAAAATCCTACTGATATCCCTTGCATCCCATCTCACACCAGTTCCTTCCTTCTATCACTACTGCTATCAGTCTAGTACAACCCTTCATTACCACCCACCTGAAGTATTATGGTATCCTCCGAACAGGTTTTTCTACCTCCACTTTCTTCTTCCCCTTCTCTCAACCTTTCTCCCATCCATCCTATTTAACCACCATTTTTTTTAAATGCATAGATCTGGCCATATCACTCCTCTGCTGAAAAATCTTCAGTGGCTCCCTTCTGCTTCTTGAGTAAAGTGCTAACTCATTTGTCTGGGATTCTTGGTCTTTCATAATCAAATACCACCCGACCTGTCCAGCCTTATCTCATATTACTTCCCTCCATACACTCTATGCATTGACCAAAGTGGACTGCTGTCTCCTCCCAAAGAAACTGCACCTTCCTGCCTCCATGCCTTTGCTTATACAGTTCCCTGTGCCAAGAATGACCCCCATTCACCTGTTGAATTCTTACCCATCCTTTAATGCCAGGCTCAAATACCACCTGCTTCCTGAAGCTTCCCTGATTTCAGGGAAGTCTCAACGTTCTCCTGCAGCTTCACATAGTATTTTGGTTTTGCACTTTCCTCATGCAATTATCATGGAATATTATGAATTATACTTCAATGTGTCTGTCTTGTTCTCCTACTTGGCTCAAAAGTCTATCAGGGCAGGGACTAATTCTTAATTAAATTTTTTATCGCCTCCAGTATCTAACACAGTGCTCTGTACAAGTAGGCAACCTTTGCTAAATCAATGGAGAATGTGGTATAGTAAACAGAATGCTAGATTGGGAATCAGGAAGACCTGGGTTCCAGTCCTGCCTCATACAATTACTAGCTGTATGACTCTGGAAAAGTCATCTAACCTTTCTGGGCCTTAGTTTCCTCCTCTGCAAAATGGGTTAGAGGGGGTTAGACTTGAGAACTTCTAAAGTCCTTTCCAGCTTTAAATATGTGATTCTCTGATCTACAAATGATTTGTCTGAATTCACACCAACTTAGTAGAAGAGCCAGGACTGGAATCCAGATCTCAAACTCCCAGTCTAAGACTGTATACTGTGCTAAAAATAATCACCATAGAATTAGGAATTGATGGGATTTTAGAGGTCACCTCTCTCCATCAAGCTAAAACTCTCCTGGATGACCCAAGAACCCCAGGAGCTTTCCTTGTTCCCACTGCTTATCCCAACCGAGAGGCACAGCTTCTTTCTCGATCCTCTACAGGAGGGCCACATGACCTCCAAGGTCCATACCAACTCTCAGGGCATTGCTACTCTAACATCCTCTGTCCTAGAATAGCCCTTCCAGTGTTCAGTCTGTGGCTCCGATTCTGTCTGTGCTCTACTCTTTGCCCTTCTGCCCCAAATTGTACAGTTCTGTCCTTGCCCTCTGGATTCTCTGGTGTCCCAGACACATGGGGTGGGGAAATCGGTGTTGTCTCCACAGCTCAACATCCTCAAAGAAATGCATCAGGATGAACTGGGCCGTATGTCAGAGGACCTGGAAGATGAACTTGGAGCTCGGTCCAGCATGGACAAAAAGATAGCAGAACTTCGGAGTGAGGTAAGGTGGAGAGAATGGGAAGGGCTGGAGGGATTCAGAGGCCCAGCCAGCAGGCTCAGCCATGGATCTGGGAAGTTTCCAGGATCCTGCTCTTCCACTTTAGCCAGGCAGGCATTTATCATTCATAGGATTTCTACTATGGCAGGCACAATACGGAGAGAAGCAAGGCAAAAGGAGATAGTAATTCCTATTCTCAAGGAGCCTCCATTATGATGGGGGACATACCAGCAATCTACCAACATTGTGTGAGTGTTTGCTGTGGGAAGATCTGTGTTCAGTGCTCGGAGAAGAAACAGAAAAAATGGCCATAAAGGACCCTTTCTGTGCACTCAAAGAGTGCCAGTTTGGTTAGGGAGATAAGTGGTGTGTGTGTGTGTGTATACACAAATAAATATATATAATATGTGTGTGTATATATATAATATATATAAACACATACACATATATACATCTATATATACACACATACGTGTGTATATGTATGTATGTCTAAGACATATTATGTGCAGGTATGTATACACATGTGTATGTGTATATACATGTGCACATTTATATGTTTCTATAAGTATGTGTATATTAATACACACATATATCTATCTATAGAAATATATATATATATATATATACACATACACACACACCCATACCTATACAAAGACAGAGGTTCCTATCCTTGAGGATCTTCTAATAATAAGGCTTTATCCCTCAGGAAGCCCTGGTGTGACGGGAGCCTCAACCCTCAGGAAGCCCCCAGCCTATTTGGGGAGGACATGCACATGTGGGGAAGGCATAAGACACGTACAACACAAATGTACAAATAAATCCAAGCTAATTATAGCTGCTGCAGCTGGACTTACTTCCTATAGCCAGAAATGGCCCAGCAGGATTGGGAGCTGGGGGAGCCCAGCTGGGGCTCTTCCGTCTTCCCCATGCAGAGTAGGTCTCTTTGAGATTCTCGCACAACTTACTTCCCCCCCCAGATGGAGCGTCTGCAGGCAGAGAACGCTGCTGAGTGGGGTCGCCGAGAGCGGCTTGAGACAGAGAAGCTAAATCTTGAGAGGGAAAACAAGAAGCTTCGAGCGCAGATTGAGGACCTAGAGGAGGTGCTGGCCCGCAAGCGGCGCCAGACAGCCAGCGCCCTGGATTCGGACCTCAAGGCCATCCAGGCTGAGCTCTTTGAGAAGAACAAGGTGGGGGGACCTGGACCTGGGTGGGTACTTCAGCTGTGGGTGAGGGAGGAATGGTATATCAAGCGTTGCTAGCATTTATATAGTGCTTTAAGGTTTGCCAAGCACTTTACACATATGATCTCGTTTGATCCTCATAAGAACCCTTTAAAGTATCCCCATTTTACAGATGAAGAATTTGTGGCTGAGAAAGGTTAAGTGACTTGCCCAGCAAAGTGGCAGGATATAAAATAAGCCCACACAAACCATCAGCATTTCTTTACATCACCAACAAAACCTGCAAGAAGAGATGGTAAGGGATCCCCCAAATTGCGAAAATTATTGTTTCAAATGGCCTTTAGTTGAATTTCTAGGATTTTCCAAGTATATCATCTGAGCAGGATTTGATTTCAGGTCTTCCTGAGTCCAAGTCCAGTGTTCCATCCTCTATATTACCTAAGGAAACCCGTGGCCAGGACACAAGAATGAGCCGCAGCCAGGGAACATCCAATCTCTTCTCCTAGAGTGGGCTCCTAGGAGAGTCAGTCAATAAGCAAAGCACCTACTATGTGCTGGGCACATACAAACAAAGGCAAAAGACAATCCCTGCTCTCAAGGAGCTCACAGTCTAATGGGAGAGACAAGATGAAAACAACTATTAGAAACAAGATATAGGCAATAAATTTGAGAAAATCAACAGGGTGACAGACCTTGGCTGAGCTAGGCTGTGATGTCAGAAGCAGAAACATTGTCTCCATTTTTTGCCCATGGACCCAACAGTCAAGGAAGACTCTTAGAAAACTGGAGGGATTCAGGTTTGACTTGGTTTCTTTCCCTTTTTCCCCTGGAGGATTGTGTCCAGTTTTGGCTACCATATTCTGGGAAGGATTTACAATTCAGAGGGTGTTCAGAGGAGGTGACTAGGGTAGTGGAGGGCCTCAGGATCATGGCATATGAGGTTCCAAGGGAACAGAAAGCTCCTTGAAAGCAGAGGCTGTTCTTCCTTCTTTCCTTTCTTTTTTCTCTTTCTTCTTTCTTCTTCTTCTCTTCTTCTTCTTCTTCTTCTTCTTCTTCTTCTTCTTCTCTTCTTCTTCTTCTCTCCTCTCTCTCCTCTCTCTCTCTCTCTCTCTCTCTCTCTCTCTCTCCCCCCCTCTCCTTCTTCCCTCCCTCCTTTCCTTCTTTCTTTCTTTCCATCCCCTAGTATAGTGCCTGTAGTAGACACTTAGGTGCTTTTTGAATGAATAAATCAGTTGATTTATTTGATATTCATTCTAAAGGAAAAAAGTCTTAGAAGAGATATGATAGCTGCCTCTAAATATTTGGTGGGACTTCACAGGTGCTGTTTGACCACAGAGGACCAAACTAATAACAATGGGTGGAAATGAGAGACAGATTTAGACCTGGTGAAAAGAAAAACTTCCTCCAAGTTAGAACTGTTCAAAGTGGAGATAGCCTCCTTGGAAAGTAGTGAGTTTCCCCCCTCCCTAGAGGTCTTCAAGCAAAGACAGGATGATCATTTGTTGAATATTTTTGTAAAGTGGATTGTTGCTCGACTGTGGACCTAGATGGTCTCTGAGATACCTTCGAATGTCAGATTCTGTCATCCTTTGGTGGTGCCCCCTTCCCTTAAGGACCCAGAGTCCTCATTCATTTAGCATTCAGCAGGTCTTTATTGAGGGTTGCTTTCTTTGCCCATCCCTATCCTAGCAACCAAAGGAGAGAGAAGCCTTTTCATTCCTCTCTCAAGAATAGCAGTAACCCATTCTTGGCCAAAGTCTTGCAGTCTCTTCCCCATTTCTCTCCCTTCTGGCCTTTGCGTTACACTGTCTTTTATGGCCTCCCACCTCTCTTTCTTAAAAAACTCTCCTTGGGTTTCCATGGTTGTCTTCCTGGTATTTCATCATGGCTTCTTAATAAACAAGTATGTCTAAGTGTTTACTATTCAATTCAGTTCTGCAAACTCTATTGAATGTCTGCTATGGCAAGGGCATTCATCCAGTCGATGTGATTCTGCCCACCAAGAAACTGACAATCTAGTTGGGAAAAGAGATGCATATGGAGTTTAATTCAGAAACGCTGCCAGGCGATGGGTTACCCGGTTCGATACCTGTGTGACCTTGAACAAAGTCATTGCCCCTCTCTTTGTATCCCCAGCACTTGGCACACAGTATGTACTTAATAAATGCTGGCTGCCTGGCTGACCTAGCTGTGTGACATGATGCCCAATCACGTCCTCTCTCCAAGCTTAGTTTCTCATCTATCAAATGGCAATAATGATACTTGCCCCGCCCACCTCACGGGTTGGTTGTGAGGGTCAAATGAGATTATGGAAGTACTTTGGAGTCTAAACACGTCATGTCCCTAAATCCTAGAATCCAGAGTTGACCCTGGAGGTCATCGAGTCGATCCCATACTTAAGTCCCCTCTACCACAAAACCAAACAGCAGTCACCAGACCCTTTGCTTGAGGATCTCTTGTGAGAAGGAACCCGTGTCTGCCAAGGCGGCCCATTCTGCTCTGATTATTAGGAAGCTGGTTGGGTTTTCTGACATCAAACCTCAATCCATTACTCTACACCTCTGCCCACTATACCTCATTCCACCCTTTGAGGCCAAGCAGAACAATCCAATTCTTCTTTCAGAGCCCAGCCATCAAACGCTTAGATGGTCATCACGGTTCATATCCCTCAGTCTTCTCTCCAGGCTAGCCATCCCTAGTTCAATCAATCAATTAACAAGCATTTATTAAGGCTTACTGTGCAAAGAAAAAGAAAGACAATCCCCTCTTGCACGGAGTTCATATTCTAATGGAGGAGACAATATAAATTAGAACAGAGAAGATAAATACAGGGTAGATGAAAGTTAACCATTGAGGGGATGGCCTTAGCACCCAAGGGGACCGGGACAGACTCCCTCCTGGATGAGGGAGCCCTGGAGCTGAATCTTAAGAGAAGCCAGGCATCCTCAGAGCTAGAGACTGGGCAGGAGACCATTTAAGGCATGAGAAACAGCCGGTACAAGACATAGAGATGGATGATGGAGTGTTTTGGGGGAGGAAATGGTCTTGGTCAATATGACTGAATTGAAGAATGTGTGGAGTGGGAGTAGCACGTAAAAAGATTAGAAAGGTAGGAGGGGGCCAAGTTGTAAAGAACTTTCACTATCAAACACAGGACTTTATATTTGATCCCAGAACCACTCGAGTTTATTTATTAAGTTTGTGTATGTTGGCCGGGGTGGGTGATGGGGGTACATATGACGTGGACAAACCTATACTTTAGGAAAATTACTTTGGCAGCTGAGTAGAGGCTGTATTAGAATGGGGAGAGATTTGAGACAGGGAACTGGCTTGAAGACCATGACAGCATTCCAGGGAAAGGTGGATGAGGACCTGAATGAGGTGGTGGCTGTAGGAGTAGAGAGGGATGCTTTTGAGATGCTTTAGAGAAGGAAATGACAAGGGTTTGGCAACTGCTTGGCTATGAATGGTGAATAAAAAATAAAAAGTCCGAGGATGATATCAGCCGTTGCAAACATGGGTGACTAGAGGGTGGTGATCTCTTCCACATTATAGTGAAGTTAGAAGAAGGGAGAGGTTTTTGGGGGGAGAGAGATAATGAGTTCCTTTTTAGACACGCTGAGTTTATGAAGCCTATGGAACATCTCAACGCTGGCTTCTTCAACGAGACTTCATCATACAGCCTGATGTCAAGGCCCTTTACTCTCTCCATTGCCCTTTTCTTGATGCTCTCCAGCTTCTAGTGATGATACTCAGATACACAGAGTATTCCAGATGACGGCACCTAGATGGCTTAGTGCGTAGAGTGATGAGTCTAGAAGTATAGGAAACCTGAGTTCAAATCCATCCTCAGACATGTAATGGTTGTGCGGCCCTGCGGAAGTCACTCAACCTCCATCAAACCTCTCAGTTTTCTCAGCTGTAAAATGGGGATCATAATAGCCCCTACCTCCCAGAGTTGTTGTAAAGATCAATGATATAAGGATTTGTAAGTGCTTAACACAGTGCCTGGCACATTGTTTATTGTCATCGTTCATTGTGACCTACTCTTCATGACCCCGTGGGGGTCTTCTTGCAAAGATGCGGGAGGGGTTGGTTGCCATTTCCTTCTCCAGCTCATTTACAGATGGAAACCGAGGGAAACAGGGTTAAGTGACTTGCCCAGAGTCACACAACTAGAACATGTCTGAGGCAGGATTTGAACTCCGATATCCCAGAGTCCAAATCCAATGCTCCAACCGCTTCAACATCCAGCTACCCCCCTGGCACACAGTGGGAGCTATATAAATGCTATCACCATCATCATCATTATTTTTACTATCATGATGTTTACCTACATCCAAGTCATTGATAACAGTGTTAAGTGGGAATGGCATGGTGACATAGTGGATAAAGAGGTGGCTTCACTCAGGAAGTCCTGGGTTGAAGTCTTGACCTCTGACACATACTGGCTGCATGACCCAGAGTAGGTCCCTTAAATCCTCTGCACCTGCAGGCAGTTCTCTAAGACTGAACAAAGAAGATGCAGAGAAAGCTTTCTTCTGCTTTGGTAGAACAAGTCGTCGTCCAGCATGAGCTCCTTGCACCGATGAAATCATTGGTCTGATTTTTAAAAAATGTCAGAGCATAGAGCCACGCACAGATCCCAGGGGCACTCTGCTAGAGACAGACAGCCTTTCAGGTGGATTTTTTTTAAACCTGTGTTTTCACCGACAGAGGGAACCCCCAGTGTGAAAACCTCCTCTACCAAGGCAGGTCAGTGCCTTCTAGGCACCCTAGAGCTTTGAAGATTTTCCTGAGTCACTGAGAACATGTCAGGGGCAGAACTGGACGCAGGCCATCCTAATGCTGAAGCTGGCTTTTTATCCACCATGATTTGCTTCCCACCACCCAAGTGAAGCAGATTCAGGACCATTTTAGGTCCTGAATCCATCTCACTTTACTTTTGTTGGGCTGTCCTAGAATAAAAATAGGTTTGTAAATGAGAACTATTATAGTCTGACAACAATAATACTGGTAGGTACTGCTTCCTCCGGCCCTTTTCCTGCTGGGTCTAGTCTTGGCCACTAAGGTGGCAGCATCTTCCTTCTCATCTCACCCTTAGCCCTGCCTTCTTCCCAGGACTGGCAGACCTCAAGCATGTGCACACCAAGCTGAAGAAGCAGTACCAGGAGAAGATGGCAGAACTGGCCCATGCAAACCGGCGGTGGAGCAACATGAGGGTGAGGTCAAGAAGCTGAGGCTGCGGGTGGAGGAACTGAAGAAGGAGCTGGCCCAAGCTGAAGATGAGGTGACTGAGGCTGGGAGTGGGGCCGGCAGTGGTGCTGGTGATAGGGAGAATAATAGTGATTACAGCTGGTGTATATCTATATCTATAGATAGATAGCTAGATATATATACACACACACACATGTATATATACATGTGTGTGTGTATATATATATATATATATATATGTATATGGCTTTATGATTTCTAAAGTGCTTTGCATATCTATTAGCTGATTTGATCCTCCCAACAGCCCTGGGAAGAAGGTGCCAGTATCATTCCCTTTTTATAGATGAGAAAGCTGAGGCTGACATAGGTTAAGTGATTTGCCCAGGGATACCTAGATAGTCAGGATCAGAAAAAGGATTTGAACTCCGGCCTTACCTGACTCCAAGTCCAGCACTCTCTCCACTAGGATATCCAATGACCAGACAGGGGTCTCTGAAGGACTAAGAAAGTTGTGAGTACACTCTACATACGTTATTTCATTAGCTCCTCCCAACAATTCTATAGGGTGGGTGCTGTTATCACCTCCATTTTACAGATGAAGAAACTAAGACTGAAAAAAGCTCAGTGACTTGCCCTAGGTCATGTAGCTAGTAATTGTCTGAAGGCAGGATTCGAACTGACTCCACCTAACCACCTAGTGGCACAGCCCCTGTGCTGGGGCTCAGGATACAGAGATAAGAAAGGTACAGCCCCTGCCCTCAAGGAATTTCCCAGCTAGAAAGAAAGTTGAGATAGTGACATACAAAAAGTGAGCCAATAATACTATAGAGACAGCTCACGTAGTGGAAAGAGCATTAGACCCATGAGAGCATTAGACGGTAGACTTGTCAGCAAATTCCAGTTTTGACCTATAATTGGTGAATGGCCCTGAGCAAATCACAACCTCTCTGAGCCTCAGTTTCCAAAGGAAAATAATCTTTGCACCACCTGCCTCACAGGACTGTTGTAGGAAAATCAGATTATATTATAAATACTACATTATATCTGGTTATATAAATATAAATATTATAAAATAAGGATTCTCATCATTAATGCAATCACTGATGCTGCTGCTGCTAGGCAGTGTATGTAGAATACCAAGTGGGTGAGAGGGAGGGGGTTACATTGCTGTAGGAGGGATTGCTGTGAGCCAAAGGGGTAGGGTGGGGACAAAGATGGCTGCATGGAAGAGTTAGGGACAGGCCTTGAAGGGTGGCCAGGATTTGGAAAGACAGAGAGGAAGGGGAAAGGCAGACAGAGCAGAGGATTAGGGTGGAGGGAGCTGTGAATTTCACCTGCTCACAGAGGGGTAGGAAGGAACCTGAACCCAGGGTGATTGCTGCTGTCTCCATCCCATAGCTGGATGAAGCCCATAATCAGGCTCGGAAGCTGCAGAGGTCCCTAGATGAGCAGACAGAGCACAGTGAGAATCTGCAAGTGCAACTGGAGCATCTGCAGTCGAGGTATATATGCATTGGACAAGAAGCACAAAGGCCTTGGGCAGGTGGGGGGGGCAGGGTCCCCATCAAAGTCACCTCTCCCGTTAACAGAATGGTCACACCCAAATTTCCTATGGCGCCTCAGGTTCAGGGAAGACTCACTGGATTTGGGCCCATGGGATCCTGGGAGATCTGGCGAGCCACAGGGGTCAGCTTTGGGGTAGGCCCCACAGAAGGTTTCCCATGCTCAGCTTGGTCAGACAATCCTTACCATGAACAGGACTGACACAGTGGGGCATAACCTGGAATGGGGCATTTGGGAGAAGACTCAGCTCCTCCACATCCAGGGGCAGGATCCTGTTGTTGACCAGACGGGAAGGGAAAGGGGCCAGGGAGGAGTGACCTGAGAAAGGAAGAGGATGAGGATGGGGGAAAGACTCAGTGGTGGGGAGGACCAGGAAGAAGCCTGCACAGCTGGAAAAGTGAGGATTGAAATCTGGGGAAGGGGGGACCCTGGAGCAATGAGAAGAACAGGAAGGACACATATCAAAGGCAGGAAATAGGGGTGGAAGGGTTAAGGAAGGATGGGGTCTGGAGGGTAATTGGCACATCATATAAGAAGCTCCTTGGGAAATGAATCTCTATAGCTTCCCAACTTTGTCCCTACCCCTCAACAGACTGGGCCCCAACCGAGGATAGGGATTCCTACATATCTGGTCTGGGCTCAGCCCCCAGCAGCTGAGGGTGGCCCAGGTATCCGAATATGGTGGGAAAGCATGGTAGGCCCAGATGGGAGGGAGTCTGGGAATCCTCATAAGTACATTCCCACTGTCTCCTCACCACTCTTCCACCCCAAGGGGGATGGGAGCCCCCAAATGATTAGTCCACGACCCTCTGTCATTGACAAATAGCCAAGGCCATCAGCTGCATAAAGACTCTTTAAACTGGTCTGATCCACTTACCCTCATCTCCCTTCCTGGGCCCAGCAGTGGGAAAAGGGAGCTGAAGGGAAGGGTCAGCCCAGAGTTGATGAGGAGGGAATGTTCAGTAAGTGCCTTTGAAGAGATTGCCTTATCAGCGAGTGTGTGATGGCTGGTCCCTGGGGAGCTCTGTGGGGCCTGGACTTCCATTCACCCTCTCACCATCTATCAAACTCTTCAGCTTTCACCACTCTCACACACTCCTGCATCTCCTCCCCTTCCTCTCTCTTAGATTCCCATTCCTTTTGGCTCTTGCTGGATTCCTCCCTTCTTTCCCCACCCTCCAGACTTACATATCCATTCTCTTCTTCCTCTGTCTTAACGCCCAGCTTCTTCCTCTGTCTGTGACCTTGGACAAGTCTTGTCCTGTGTCTGGGTCTTAGTCTCTTTGTCTGTCAAATAAGGGCACTGGACTAGGTGAGGTCCTTTCTAGCTATGGCGTGCAGTGTTCTGTATTCTAACATCACTGTAATTCAATGCATATTTTCTGCTTTATTAGCCTCCTCTTTCTTTCCTCACCTGCCCTCCTCATTCCTTTGCCTTGACAAGATAAGTCTATATATAGGGGGCAGCTAAGTGGTGGAACGGATGGAGCATCGGCCCTGAAGTGAGGAGGAGCTGAGTTTAAATTTGGCCTCAGACCCTTACTAGCTGTGTGACCCAGGGCAAGTCACTTAACCCAGATTACCTCTCAAAAAAAAATAGTCTATATATAAAGGGCCAGGCTGTGTGAGTGGAAGCTCCAGGAGAGGCTAACAAGAGACTCTCTTCTTGTCTCTAGATCTATCCATAAGCCTTGCTAGGCCCATGACATCTTTTCTTAAGGACTTCCTTAAGAGTCTTCCTTTCTTTAGCTGCTGAGCCCCCCGCTGGCCTTTCTCAACTGTTTTTTCCTAAATGGAGCCTCTCAGGAAAGAGTGCTTTTAGTTCCTTATAAGGGAGAAGCTAGAGAATGTAGTGGGCCCACATTGTCCTTTTTTTTTTTTTTGGAGGGGGGAAGGCAAGGCAATAAATTGTCCTTTTTCACCATTAAGTGGAGCTCAGAATCCCCTCCTCAGGCCCTGACTGCCAAGATACTTGTGTGGGTAACGGCAGTGATGTACCTGAAGCCAAGACTCCCCCAGAGGCCAAAGGGACCTTTGATTTCCATAAGCAGGACTGGCCAGTTTAAAAATTTTCACTCCTACCTAGGCAGCTAGGTGGTGCAGTGGATAGAGCTCTGGGCCTGGAATCAGGAAGATGTGAGTTCAAATCCAGCCTCAGGTGCTTATGAGCTGTGTGTCAATCCTGGGTAAGTCAGTTGACCTCTATTTGCCTCAGTTTCCTCATCTGTAAAATGGGGATAATTAATAGTATCTACCTCCCAGGGTTGTTGTGAAGATCAAAAGAGATAATAATTGTGCTTAGCACAGTGCCTGGCACACAGCGTTTCCTATAGCTGCCTTTTATTTGCCATTCTTCCATATAGCTCTTCTGTGCCTCATTGCCTAGATCCGTACCCACCCGGCAATCATTTGAAAAGGATCCCATAAACTAAGATGTTAATGACTAATAAATCATCCCATCTTCTGAGTGGTAGCATTGGGACAGAGGAGGCCTTAGCCCAAAGGAATGCACACATTCCCAGAGCCGTCCCCAGCTGGGCCCCTTGACCTGGTCTCTGGGCACCGTCACCCGCAGATCTACGTGTCTCCTTTTCACATACAAGTTACATCCCTGCCAAGGAGACCCTATCATGAGGCCTGCTGCACAATTGGCCCTGGACCCTGGCTTCTTGGGGAGGGTTCTCCTTGCCCCTGCATCCCAATAGGAAAGAGATTTCATGTATTAGGGCATTATTAGATCCCAAAATCCCCTGAGGGAGAACACTTCAGGGTTGCAAAAACAGAAAAGGAGTTCTACACATTTTAAGATCCTCCTGTTTTCTAGCTCTTAAAAAGTTGTTTAAGATTTAAAAAAAAAAATTTATTTGGTGTTCAAGTGCCTTTCCAGCAATAAATCCCCTTGAAATGGACCATGGCCCAATGAAGGCTGAGCTCTGAAGTGTCTTCATCTAGGGAGGGGCTGCCAAGTGGTTTTCCCTTTTTTTTTTTTCAACTTTTTGTTTTTAATGTTCTGGGGACAGCGCCACTAAATCATGCAGGAGTAATGGAGGCTTGGTCCCCTCCCTTCTCCCCTCCCTTAATAATTCATGCCTTCCAGTAAAGACGCAGCCATTGAGGCCACTTTACCGGGAGAGTTATGGGTGCGGGAGGGGGGAGAGGGTGAGAAAGGGAGGGAGCCCTCTCCATCAGCAACCGCGTGGCTTTGAGTTGAAGTTTTGCTCGTAAATTTTGGGCCGATGGAATTTTAATGTGAGGAAGAGTGAGGGCCTGGGAGGAGGCTGAGAGCTTTTCCATTGACAACAGGAAAGTGAAGCACTGACACAGAGCCCCTGACACCCTTGTTCACTGCTCCATCTCATCTCTATGCCCTTGAAATCTCCAAAGGTCACCTTCCACCTCCAGGGAGTCCAAAATAAAGAACCATATCTGCCCATTTGGGGGCTCTGAATCTTTGTGGAGGACCACTGCTATACTGTGGGCAGAAGTTTATCTAGTCTAGAATGTATCTAGGACAGGGGTGGGGAACCTGCGGCCTCAAGGCCACATGTGGCCCTCTAGGTCCTCAAGTGTGGCCCTTTGACTGAATCCTTTGTTCTGTGAAGTTTGGATTCAGTCAAAGGGCTGCACTTGAGGACCTAGAGAGCCACATTGGCCTTGAGGCTGCAGATTCCCATCCTTGGTCTAGGACAAACTGGGGATGAAGTTAAGTAATAATACCAACTAGTCTCTGGTCAACACATCCAACATATTGACGTAGACCCCAAATGCTGTGGGAATGTTCAGAGAAGAGAGGCTGGTGTCATTGAAATGGGGTGTGGTGGGGAGGACCCTCCAGGAGGGCAGACTTTGGATAAGTCAAACAAAGGAGAAGAAATGGGCACGTGCAAGGTGTGTCAGCAAATAATGAGACTGGCCTGACCGGAATGGAGGGGACCACTAGATAGGTGGCATTGTGCAAAGAGACCCCCTGGCCCAGCCATGTTTGGAATTAGAAGATGTAGATCTTGGCTTTTTTTTTCTTATACACTTCCTGGGTGACCTTGAACTTAACCCTCTGGATCACATCTTATAAATTAAATGATCTCCAAGATTCTTCCAATCAAATGATCTATGCTGAGGAATTAAATGTTGGGGAATCATGGAAGATGAGGCTCAGAGACTGTGCAGAGCCTTGAACACCAAACAGAAGAGTCTAGATCTGATTCTGAGGGCAGTAGTTCCTGAAAGAAATGTCCCTATTAGTAGGGACATGGTTTATTCCCTGAGCTATTTCCTCCCTCTTCACTCATCCTGATTGGAGGAAGGAAAGACACTCTGGCCCAGACCCAGGCACGGGGATTACTGAGAAAAGACTGCCTCTTAGCCCACACAAGCCCCAAGGTAGCCTAAGCCAGGGGTGGGGAAGCTGTGGCCTGGAGGCCACATGTGGCCATCTAGGTCCTCAGGTGCGGCCTTTTGACTGAGTCCAAGTTTTACAGAACAAATCCTTTTATTGAGGGGATTCTGTGAAGTTGGACTCAGTCCAAGGGCCGCACTTGAGGACCTGGAGGGCCACATATGGCCTCTAAGTGGGCAGGCTCCCCACATCCCTAACCAATATCAAGCTGGGTGAGCTAAGGACCCACGTTAGTGTTTCCTACTAATTTCCTCATGTGTAAAATGGGGATAACAACAGCACCTCCCTCCCAGGATAAAGTGAAATGATATTTGTAAAGCACTTTGCAAACCTCGAAGTGCTGCATAAATGCTAGTGGTGTTGTCCCCTAACAAATTAGCTGCAAAACCTCCAGTCTAAGACAGGTTCTGAGAGCCAGAGCCATTTCTGCAGTTCGGTGAAGGGAAGAATGGGGTTGGCAGGGGGTGCATGGAAAGTACTGTGCATGCAAGGGCACAAGGGTGGGTTTGCACAACTTGGCTGTGCTACCTTGGGCAAGTCAAATGATGGGCTGGGCTAGATGATACTGCACAGTCTGAGCTCTGGAGCCAGTGCCTTCCAGCTATAGAGAGTGGGGGGGGGAGCGCGGGGGGAGAGGGGAGAAGAGAGAGAGAGAGAGAGAGAGAGAGAGGAGGGAGAGAGGAGCGAAGAGGAAGAGGGGAGAGAGGAGAGAGAAAAGAGGAGGGGGAGAGAAAGAGAGAGGGATGGAGGGGGGAAGAGACGGAGAGAGGGAGGGGGGAGAGAGAGAGACAGAGGAGAGAGGGAGGGAGGATGGGGGAGAGAGATTGGGGAGAGGCAGGGAGCAGGGGAGAGAGATGGAGAGAGAGAGAGATTGGGGAGAGAGGAGAGAAAAGGGAGAGGGGGTGAGGATGGGCGGAGAGAGAGAGAGATAGAGATTGGGGAGAGGGAGGGAGGAGGAGGATGGGCAGAGAGGAGGGAGAGAGAGAGAAAGGAGTGGGGGGAGAGAGAGAGAGAGGATGGGGAGGGGGCGGGCAAGAGAAGCTGCCCCTGTTCAGTGTATGTGTGTTTGTATGTACACACAGGGGAAGAAAGAGAGACAAAGACAGAGAGAAAAGCTTAGGAGATGCTGCCTTTCGTGTGTGTGTGTGTGTGTGTGTGTGTGTGTGTGTGTGTGTGTGTGTACATACACATACAGAGAGGGAAAAGAAGAGAGAGATTAGGAGGAAGACTTGTAAAATGAAAACCCTGGAAAGTATACTTCCATCTCTCCCCCATAAACCACCTGCTTTCTGTAACTCAGCACAGAGACCATCGTGCCCAGCGCCACCCCCACCCCACCATTCCCCACTCCTAGACATAAGAAAGGATGAGCTCTAGGGTTCAAGGGGAATTTCTTGTCCTCCCAGGCCCAAGGCCTTGCCCTCCGGAAGACGGCCTTGTTTCTTTGTCTACCTCCCCTCTCTTCCCTCCTGCCGCTCCCTAAATGATATCTGCAGCCTGTAACGTGCTGCTGCTAAGTACTATGGATTAGAAAAGCTGGAAAGCAATTTCAGTCTTTTCTATCAAGTCCATTCCACACGCCTGCTCAGTGCTGCCCGAGGACAAGGGGACCGCAGGGGGTGGGGGTGATCCAGGCAGGGGCAGCTGCCTCGGCTCCAGCAGGAATAGAATATTAGCTCACATTTCTATAGTGCTTTAAGGTTTCCAGAGCACTTTCCATATATTATCTCGCTTGATCCTGACAACAATACCATGAACCACATGGTTAGCATCACCTCCAGCTTACAGCTGAAGAAACAGGCTGAGCAAGGCTGAATGATTTGCCCAGGATCGCATGGTCAGTAAGGATCCGATGCAGGATTTGAACCCAGATCTTCATGCCTCACAAGTCTAGCACTTGGTCCATTATGCCATCTCTGATCTTCTACAATCCCATGGACCTCTTTTCCTCTGTTAAGGGAAGCATATCCTCCCAGTCACCCAAGCTCCAAACCTCCACCCGCTGGAGTGGGAGCTCCATGAGGACACTGCCTGTATTTTACATAAACTTGGCTTCTCCCCTGGTGCCTAGGATAGGGCTTTGCACACAGTAGGTACTTTAAAATGTTTGTTGATTTGTTGTTGAAGACAACATGAGGACACACTATATGGCTTCTCTGGTCAGAAACCATAAAAGTTGAAACTCATTTTGCTGAATTTTTAAGACCCCTTATGGAGTTGGAACCATTACGTGACAGAGAAAATATTTAGAAGGACATAATAATTATGGCTTAGGTTTGGAAGGTTCCTCTGAACCTAGGGAAATCAATAGGAAGGAAGTAAACAAGCATTTATTACTGTGCCAGGCACTGGGCTAAGTGCTTTACAGAATTATCTCATTTAATCCTCACAACAACCCAGAGAGGTGGATGCAATTATTATCCCCGTCTTATAGTTGAAGAGGTTAAGTGACTTGTCTAGGGTCACATAGCTTGTGAGTATCTGAGGCTAGATTTGAACTCATGTCCTGCTGGGCCTGGAGCCAGGAAGATTAATCTTCTTAAGTTCAAAGTCACTTAACCCTGTTTGCCTCAGTTTCCTCATCTGTAAAATGAGCTGGAAAAGGAAATGGCAAACCACTCCAATATCTTTGCCAAGCAAACCCCAAATGGGGGTCATGTAGAAGTGTCTGAACACCACTGAAACAACTGAATAACAACAGCAACAAAACTCCTTCGCCCAGCCTTCCCAGCTCTCTGTAAACGGAGCCCAACTACCACTTGTCCAGCCTTTATTCTCTCTGCTCCTTAACCTAACTGGGGAAGGACATAACTTATTCCCACCTCTGTGCCTTGACTCAGACTTGGCTCCCACTGGGCTTCTCTCCTGGAATGCCCCCTCATCTACTCTCCAGATTGAAATCCTACCAGTCTTTGTAGACCCAACTCCCCCATGAACCGTTTTCGGCCCTCTCCCTCTCTGTTCGACAGCATTGCTGTATCTGCCGCACAGCTCAGCTTATGTTTATTACTCACAGTTGTTCTATATTTATTAGTTTTATCTCAAGGAAATTTTAAGCTCTCAAGGGCAGGGACCATGAATGTCTTTCTATGCCTTCACCAAGGCTGGCTCAGTGCTGGATACATGCTATGTCAGTCCTTCAAGGATTGGTGGGTTTCCTCAGTGTTTGTATTCCTTCTACAGACACAAATTGCAGCCCCTTTACAATTTTGTAGATTCTCAGTACCCAGCACAATGCACATAGCATGCACTCCGTGCTTGTTGAAATGAATAAACGGATGATTAAATTAAGGGAGAAAAAACAATCTAGTAGGTACTCTTTAAAAGTTGCTGTGGCCAGTGCGGTGATGCACACCTGTAATTCAGCTACTAGGGAGGCTGAGGATGGAGGATCTCTTGAGCTTGGGAACTCCTGGCTACAGTGGACTTAGCTCAGTCAGATACTTGCACTAATTTACCAACATGGTGAACCCCTCCTCCCACCCAGGATCATGGGAGCCACCAGGCTGCCCAAGGAGAAGTGAACTATCCCAGGTCTGAGATGGAACAGGTGAAAGATCTTGTGTCTATCAGTAGTGGGATTGGCAAGGAGGTTCAGTCTTTAAAAAAAAAAATTCAGTGGCAAAAAAATGCATTATCCTGCAGCAACCTGGTGGGGAGCCTGTCCGTCTTCTCCAGCAGCTGGTCTCCACTGTCATTCCCCCCGCCCCCTTAATCTTCAGTTTTTCTCTGTGTTCCTTCCCTGGTGCCTGAAATCACACACAAATGCCCCCCGTCCTTAAGGAATCCTTTCCTAGACCCTAACATCCCCTCAGATTATTTTCCTCTATCTCTCTGTCCATTCTCAGCTAAGACTTTGAAAAAGCTTCCTACTGTTGTTGCCTTTGCTTCCTCTCCTTTCACCCTCTTCTAAATCCTGACTTTTGACCTCTTCCCATAACTGAAGCCGCCCTTTGTGAAGTCACCAGTGAGCTCTTCATTGCCAAACTGGGTGAATGGCTTTCCCCCCAACCTCGTCCTTTTCTGCCTCTTGGCATCATATGACACTATTGGCCACCCACTTCTACTAGATGCCTTCTCCTTTCTGAGTTTTTGTAACACTGTCCTTCCCTGTCTCTGCTCCTCAATCTCCTTTGCCGGGTTGCCACTAACCTCATCCTTGGAATTGCTGGTGTCGCCCCAAGCCTCCGTCCTGGGCCCTCTTGTCTCCTTGCACACACTCTCTCCTGATGGCCTCATAACTCACATGTGTTCAGTTATCATCTCTACGAGCCTTCATCTCTCCTGAATTCCATCACCAACTGCCTACTGGAATTTTGAATCAGAGGTTCTGTAGACATCTCAAACCCGCCACGTCTCTCTCTTCCGAAACTCATCTCTTTTCTGCACCTCCCTCTCTTCCTGTGGACGGCACCACCCTCCTTCAAGTCATGCAGGTTCACAACCTTGGGGTATCCATCCCTCCTCACCCCATTTATCTGCTTAGTTACCAAATCTTATTTTTTCCACCTCCACAACATCTCATCTCTTCCATACCTGCCCTTTTCTCTACTCCCTCATCAGCGGCTATTGAAATACCCTCCTGATAGGTTTTCCTGCCTCAAGTCTCTCACTCTGTCCAATCCATCCATCACACATCACACACTGCTAAACTGATTTCCTAAAGCACAAATCTGACCATGTTACTCCCCTTCTCAATAGACTTCAATGGCTCCCAAGTATCTCCAGGATCAAAGGTAAATTCCTCTTGATATATACATTCCTTAACAACCTGGCCCCAGCGTACCTGTCCAGCCTCATTACACACCACTCCCTTCCACGTAACATAGCAATCCAGTCAAATTGGCCTTGCTATTCTGCAGACATGATACGTGGGTTCCTGTGTGCCTTTTCATTGGCTGTCAACCTCTGCCTCTTGTAATCTCTGCTTTCTTCGTGGTGAAGCTCAAGCTTCACCTTGAGACATTTCCTGATCCTCCCAGCTGCTGGTGCTTTCTCCCCAAATTACCTTGTATGTATATATACTGGGTAGCCAGATAGCTCAGTGAATGGACTAGCACCAGGTCTGGAGTCAGGAAGACCTGAGTTCAAATGTGACCTCAGGCGCTAGCTGTAGGACCTTGGGCAAGTCACTTAACAGTTTGCCTCAGTTTTCTCATCTGTAAAATGAGCTAAAGAAGGAAATGGCAAACCACTCTGGTATCTTTGCCAAGAAAACCCCAAGTGGGGTCACAAAGAGTCAGACGCAACTGAAACATGACTGAACAGCGACAATAACAACATATATATTGTCTTCCCTCAATAGAATATAAGCTCTTTGAGGACAGGGACTGCTTTTTGCTAACGAATCCAGTGCCTGGCACACAGTGGGCACCTAATAAATACTGACTGACTGATCAAGATGGTGCCTGGAAATGGGACCAATAGTCCTGTACTTAAGGTCTTTCCACTTCAGAAGGGCTTGCTGGAGCCTGTGCTGGCATAACTCAGAGAACCTGGGCTCACTTCTGCTCTTTTATGAGGCATCCACTTTTGTGGATGCTGGGCACACATTCATACTCAGTGCTTTTGATTCATTAATTATATGAGATCTATCACCCCTCTCCCCTATTTTAAGCTACATGCATAAGGCATTAACTTCATTCCTGTTCCTGGGCTTCATAATACCCCAGACAGTTGGGTAATAATTCTAATCCTTTATATTTAATAATAACCTCTAGGGTTTCTATAACACTCAAAGGTTTGCAAAGTACTTCACATATGGGATCTCCTTTAATCGTCACAACAACCCTGTGAAGTTGGGGCTATTATTACATCCATTTTATGGATGAAGAAACTGAGGCTGGCAGAGATTAAATGATTAATCAGGGGTTACACAGGTACTATCTGAGGCAGGAGTTGATTTCAGGTCTTTTGACTCCAAGTCCAGTACTTTATCCACTGGGGAAGGGGAAGGAAAGGGAATGAGCATGTATTAAGCGCCTAATGTTGTTGGCCAGGTGAGAGGCAGCTAGGTGGTTCAGTGGATAGAGTGCTGGGCCTGGAGTCAGGAAGAGCTGAGTTCAAATCTGACCGCAGACACTCACTAGCTGTGTGATCCTGGGCAAGGTACTTCACCTTATTTGCCTTCATCCACTGGAGGAGGAAATGGCAAACCACTCCAGTATCTTTGCCAAGAAAACCCCACGGATGGTATGATCCATGGGGTGAAAAAAGAGTCAGACATGACTCAACCACAACAATTTGCCAAACACTGTGCCAAGCTTTATAAATACCATCTCATTGGGTCCTCCCAGCTAGCAACCTGACGAGGTAGGCACTTACTGTACCCATTTTACAGGTGAATGGTTGAAGTAACTGAGGCAGACAGAAGTTAAGTAATTTGTCCAGGGTGACACAGCTAGGAAGTGTATGAGGCAGGACTTGAACTTGGGTCTTCCTGACTCCAGGCCCAGTGCTCTTTCTCCCTTGCCATCTAGTTACTTCTAACCAGGTAATACCCAGCCACCTCAATATGTTTATTGAGCACTTTATACTTCTAAAGATGCTTTTCCTTCTTAGAGGATCCTCAGACCAACTTGGGCAATAAGTTGTCATTCCCAGATAAGGAAACTGAGGCACAGTGAAGCTAAGAGATTAGCATGAGGTTATGTGGTTAATTGAGAGTCAGGAGTGGTACTCTTTTCAGTCTGGTGTTCCTGCCATTATACCATACAATAGAGAGTCCATTGGGAAAAGACTGATGGTCAAGCTTGGAGCTGGGCTGAGAGCCAAACTGCCCCCTCCCCTTCATTCTTACAGATAAGGAAAATGAGGTTTAGGAAGGTCTAAAAGATTTGCCCAAGGTCACATGGGTAGCAAGTGTCAGAAGCAGGATTTGAACATAGGTCCTCTGACTCCTGAGCTGTCCTTTCCATCATACCATATCCCTAACAGGGATTTCCATTGCTGTTATCTTGATACAGCGATTTGGAATTTCCTCCCCATATTCTCTGTTATAAAGTCTCTGACCTCGTCTCATTCCTCCTTTCCACTCCTTACCTGGTCCCTGCAGGCTCCGCCGGCAGCAGAACGCCCCGCTCTTTGGAAAGATCCGGAGTTCTCGGTTTGGAACTGAAGAACCTGGGGATGGTACGAGTGACCTGGATGAGGATGAGGACCTACAGATCCAAGTCCCTTAGTACAAGGGAAGGAGGAGGGAAGGGCCAGCTTGCATCAGGGAACGTTACTTGGGCCAACTCTCCAGGAACTGCAGCTGGTCCTTTTTAGTGTCGACAGCCCTGGGCCTGGGCTCTGAGAGCCAGGACAAAGCGGGAAGCTGCTTGGAACTTGGCCCTTGCCAGGTTGAGGGTAGGGTGCACCCTACTCAGGACAGGCAAAGGTGATCCAGTAGAGCCACTTGGCCAGATCTCATTCCCCTTGTCTCCCAGCCGATTCCTCCTGCTCCTCTTCCTGTCCTTTCTCCCCTAGCCTCCACCCTGCTACCCTCAACCTTCAGCAAAATCAGCAAGGACATAGTAAACATAAGATGATGACTTTATTGGGCCATTAAAAAGCAAAGTGGGAGCTGAGACTGACCAGGGCCCTGCCTATCCAATTCCCTAAGAAGGTGGGAAACGTGTTCTATTATACATATATATAATATTATATATACATGCATGCATGCATATATGCATGTGTGTACTTGTACCTGTTTTATTTTTATAAACATATGAACTAAGGGAGAGGCTGGCTGCTGTTAAGAGGATTTGGGGATTTACCTCAGACTCCTCTCCCCATTCTGGGGTACTCTTTTGGACTTTTGCATGAAAGAAGAAAGCCAGGAAGCCATTGGGAAGACCACCCCCAGCCCAGCTCCAGGGGCCTGATGGGACAGAGGAGTGGGTCAACAAGCACATTTTTACAAATCCAAACTTTTTTTTAATAAACTGAGTTAAGATCACCCGAGGTTGAGTCCGACTATATGGAAAAGCAGGGACTGGTGGATGCAAAAAGAAAGTCCTTGGCCTTAAAAGTATCTCTTTCAGGTGGGAGGGCTGGTCTCAGGCACCACTGCCCCTTCCTCCTCCACTCAAGATCATAGGGGGCCAGCTTCCTAGACATAGCACCCCAAATGTGTGGGGCCTTTCATGCTCTGGGAGAGTCACTGAGGCATGGGGGAAGGAATCCTGGACTGGGAGTTAGGAGGCCTGAAGCCTAATTCTGGTTCTGTTGCTGTGACCTTAGGCTATCCACCTCCCCCTCTGGTCCCCTCTGTTGCTCCTATGAAATGAAGAGATTGGTCCAGACGATTTTCTAAGGTCCCTCCTAATGATGACAGTTTATGATTCTGTAGTTCTCTGACCCCGACGGTGGGGAGGAGGGCAAACCTACCAAACCATCTCCTGCAGGGAGGTTATTGTTCTAACAGCCCCACCCCACTCCCCCTCCCCCTCTTCCCCGACAGACTGTTAATAAAACATGGGCCCTGACAATTTCCATGTCACCAAGCCACACTCTAATACCGTTCTTGGAGACAGGCCTAAAATGATGATAAAAAATTTAAAAACCATGGTGCAAGCCAGTTTTATGGGCAATGTGGGGCTTGTTGCCACAGCAACGAGAGGCAACAGCTCTCTTCCTGGACGCTCATTTTCCTTGAGAGGAGGTGCTGGAGGGAGTGTTGGGCAATGGGGAGACACAGGGATGTTGATCCTGTCCCCATGTCCCCTCCACTTCCCAAAGCTCAGCTAGAAGGATGGGTCAGAGGCCCTGTCTAGGAGAGGGACTGTTTCCTGCCCTGGACAGATTGGAAAAAAAAAAAAAAAGGAACTTGACCATAAGGAGAAACTAAAAAGTCCTGCCCTTTGGCCCTACATCCTGTACACAGGGTGACAACAACCTTCAAAGCCAAATCTTCAACCATTCTTCCTTCCCCCACCACACTCGGGGTCCCCCTCTACCATCCCCCATCCCATTCAGCTGCTGGGACATTCTCAGACACACAACAGACCTAGTCAGGCTGGGCTGGTATTTCCCCGCCAGACTCCCTGGCACCTCAAGCAAGATAGTGTCTATGCAGAGCAGTAATTACAGAGTCTGTATCTTCCTTTGCCTGGCTGCCCCTGTCCACTCCTTCCATGTGGCAAGATCTCTAGGAACCTCCCATCTCCTCTAGGAGATTGGGGGAGAGAGAGGGGAGAAAAGAGGGGGAGGGGGTCTGACAAGGGTGAGACCCTGGGGGAGGGGAATTTTGGTGCTGTTCAGAAAAAGCTTGGAATTGGTATGTCCTGCTATTATAGGCCTCGGTTTTATTCAGCTTTACCAACTCCAGGAAGTAAAGTAGAATGACCAAAGATGTAGAAGTCAGGTGACCCCCGTTTCCATCCTGGCTTTGTAAAATGAAGGCACTAGACTCAATGAGCCCTAAGGGCCCTTCCGTCTTTGACATATGCCTTGAGTCTGTAAGTAGCCTTGACACTGGGTGATCCAGTGTCCTGGCTGGGCCCCAGCTTCTCCCTATTGTGTTTGCTTACCCAACCTGACCATAGAAAGGAGGCAGGCCTCTACAGCACCCAGGCAGGGTTCCCCAGCCCCACCGCCCCATATCCTACCACTCCCAACAATCACCATCAACTGAAATTCCTCTGTGATAGATTCTTTCTTTTAGGTCTTTTCTTTGGCTTCGAGTATTTCCTATAAAAATGAAAATGTTCCTGTGAGAAGTAATCCTAACCCTAAATATCAGTGTATCACTTGCTACCTTAATGGGACAGCTAGGTGAGGGCAAGACTTTTCCCCACTGGAACCCAGGAAAGATTCCTTGGGTGTTGAAAGAGATGAGTTGGATTCAAGAACGGCAGGGAGGACCATAGATAAAAAGGATCAGCAAGATGGAAGATCCAGTCCAAGTGCCCTTGTACAGATGGGGAAACAGCCCCAGAAAGGGAAATGACTTACCTAAAAAAAGTTTCAGAGCTAGTGGTCCAGCTCTGTGTAGCACCCAGCTCTCCTGACTCCATGACCAATAAGCTGGTCACTGTTAGACTAATTTCACAATTCTGCCCTTGGCCCAGTCCTAGGATCTCCTATTTCCTGTCGGGAAAGCCTCCCCCTGCCCACTGACCCCCCCCCTTCCCTCCCTTCACCCCAACTGCCCTACATACACATGGCATTCCTGTCTCCATGTGCCCATGAGTTGGGAATGGCTCCTTTAGAACAGGGGAGGGAGACTGAAGCGATCATGATTCAGAGAGTGCCTAAAGGCAGCAGCAGCAAGGAAAGGTAGCAGATAACAGAGCTCTTGATAACAGAGCTCTTCTTTTGCCAGGGAAGGGAGGGAGAAAGAAAGAAAGAGGAAAGGAGGAGTGTCAAAACCAGAGAACAGACTAACTTTTTCCAATTGGGACAGAGAGAGAAGCCAGTGTCAGGTCCTTGCCTGATGCCTTTTGGCTTTCTCTATTACAGGGCCAGCCCTCAGCCAAATGAGGATGTCTTCACAGTTTGTCCACGGCATCTTTCCATTTCCCCTATTTGTTTCTCTTCTAGCACTCTGACCTGGCTCCTTCAATGGAGTCCCTGGACTGATCTCTTTTCTCCCACTCCCATTAAAATGGGGAGACAGAGTAGAAGCTCCTAAGGACCTTAGAACATAGATACACAGGGATCTAGAACTAGAGAAGACCACGCAGATCACCTCCATCCCCCCACATTTTGTGGATGGGTAAACTGAGACCCAGAGAAGGGAAGTGACAGAAATTAAAACTGGAAGGCACTTCAAAGATCATCTTGTCCAACCCTCACTGGCCTCTGGGTAGGAAGAGAAAAGAAGGGCTCTATGTACCCTCTGCCTCCTGCTCCTACCCCCAAACTGGACTCACAGCTTTCTGAAAGGCTTCAAGGATTTCTTCCCTAAGTTATCCTTCCAAAATACTTTGCCACTTAGAGTCAGCCAATCAACTTACTACTATGTGCCAGGCATTGTGCCAAGCACAAAGAAAGTCAACAGTCCCTGTTGTCAAGGAGCTCACCGCCAACTAGAGAGCGCACAATTCCTTCCCTCTTGAGATTTGAGGGTAGAGTATCCTCAGGGGTAGAGATGAGAGGGAATGAAAGGGACCAATGACCCAATTTGTTTTAAACAAACTAGGGCAACTAGGTGGCAAGAAGATAGAGTTTGGGGCTTGGAGTCAGGAAGATCCAAGTTCCAATCCTCCATCAGATCCTAGCTGTCTGACCCTGGGCAAGTAAGTCACTTAACTTCTGTCTGCCTCACTTTCATCAACTAGAAAGTGGGCATAATAATAGCACCCACCTCCCAGGGTTGTTGTGAGGGTCAAATGAGATAATAGTTGTAAAGTGTTTAGCTGTGCCTGGCACATAGTAGATATTATATAGAGGCTAGCCATTATTATTATTATTATTAATTTTAAGGAGGGACTTTCATCTCATCGGACAACTTCCCTGTAGTCCTGCCCTCCTTTCCTCCTTCCCATTGCGTCCATTTCTCTGCTTGCCTCTCTATCCCATCTTCTGGAAACAATGAGCTGAGGCTAGACTTCATTACCTGGCCTAGACACTTAACTGCTTATTGGTAAAATCAGGTGAGATTGAGAATGAAAGTCCCTAACCCAGTCAGTCTATGCTGCCTCCTTCCCCTCCAAACTTGAAGTTCTTAGTCTGCTGAGCCCAAGGGCCCCCAGGCAAAACAGCCTAAGTTAGGGAGCTTAGGAGGTGACTTGCCCAGAGGTCTTCCTTGCAAAGGACCTAATTAAGGTGTTCTCCTCCCTATATCAAAATACTGCTTCTGATCCAAGATCAACATTGACCCAGGAGACTGTATCTTTTTTGGTGATAACCTGTGCTGTCTAGCCTTAGTCCCATCCCCCACTCCAGTCTCCCTTAGGGGTTCTGAAACTTGTCCTAGTCTATCCTTGCTGAGTAGTTAAGGTGAATTAACTACCCATCTGGCTTAGAGGCCTTATGACTATGTGGAGGAGAAAGGATCACGTGTTTGAAGAAGTGGTAAGCACATGGGGGAGGGAGGCCAACAGGGCCCAGAGAACCAGCTGCTGTTCCCAAGCCAGGCTGGCTCCTTGCTGGCTGTTAATTGCAAGGTTGTGAGATGCCAGCTGCTTCCCCTCCCCCAGCTCTACCCATCACCCTTCAAGGCTGGGGGCTTCGTGCACTGAGTGGGGGGAGGGGCGGGGAAGAGGAAATCCCTTAAAGTTTTTTCCTCCTTCAAAGCTAGCACCCCCTAGGAAAAAAGACCTTAGATGCCTAGACAATTTGTCTATGTGCTCCTCCTACCACCCTGGGGTGTGTGTGTAGTTTGGGGGGGGGGGTGGAGAGAAGAAGAGAAAGTTGCTGAGTTGAACCAAACCTACTTGTTCTGCTGGTTCCTCCTCTTGATTCCCTAAACAACCCCCCTTCCCCCCTCCCTACCCCGCTAGCCATCCCCTGGGGCTGGTCTTGGGTCTCCTTTCAGAACAGCCTTTCCCACTAACTCTGCCCAGCCCTGAACTGTCCTACAGGGGAAGTGGCTGTCGTCCCTGAGTGGGCCCCCAAATCAATACCTAAGGGCAGGGCCCTGCAACCTTTCTACCCTCTTGACTGAGAGGCTGATCTGAGACTGAGCAATGCTGTATACCAGGTCTCTAGCTAGCTTAGTTTATAGGCAAGAGAGAAGGGGTAAAAAGAGAAAAATAAAGGAATCAAAAAGGGAATGTGTGAAATAAGAGTAAGAGAAAGAAAGAGAAAAGATGTGCACATGGCAAGGATTCTCACTAGCACCTCTGCACTGACACCAAACTCTTCCCTAGAGAGGAAGATGGTGAGTTGGGAGCTTTCTGACTGCCTCACAGCAAAACACCTTTGTGAATCATTCTTCCAGCCTGAAATGCAGCTACTACTGAGATGGCCCTGAGGAGGACAGGGCTGGGGGTGGGGAAGAGATAGATAAAACTATCTAGGTTTGTAGATCATCTTGGCCTTCAACAGACAAGAGCTTATGAATTTTATTTTTTTAAACCTCATGAATTTTGATATGAGCCAGATTTTTATTACCACCACTCAGACCCCACCCCCAAAGTAGGCAAACCAGGGTCCAAGGTTATATGCAGAGCCAGTCAGGTCAAAGGCTGAGATATACAATTAGGAGTCAAGATCTCCCATCCAGGGCTCTGCCCTTGGGTTTTCCCTGTGGCTCTGAGTTTGTTGGAGACAGTGGAGGGATAGTAGTGTTAAGGGGGTAGAAACTTATAGAAACTTCTATCCAAAAATTCATGGGAACATCTCAGTTGCCCCAGGCTCCTCTTTCTCAAGTTCCTAGAAGATAGGCTGAGACAATAAGAGAGACTGGCCCCCCAAAATTGGAGGTTCCTACTCTGGGTAGCAGCTGATATGTTAGGAATGTTTCTCCCAATGGAGAAGGTAGAGCTACCATCTGTGAAACACATCTAAGGTTTGGGCTATTCTTGATTCATCTATCAGGAAAACACTGGTGATTGCTTGGAACAAACCTCACGACTTCCTCTTTTCCTGTGTGTGATACTATGGCATTCAAAGAAAGAGCTAAATTCAATTTGCAAGCAGACCATGCTTGTGAGTTTGGTCTTACCCTTAATCACAGAGTCCTCTGCCTGGGTCAGAGTACACCCCTCTGTCTCCTAAGCCATGTTGTCTTCTTAATTAAGAAGAGGCTATCTTACTTTAAATGACCCATGCAAAAGAAATTCTGCACCATACCCTGGGCTGCTCACTAATTTCACTGTCACATCTCCCCAGCAGTCAAGAAGGCCTTCCTGATAGTCATTGCAGAAAGGAGGGTGAGTCAGCAGAGTCTTTGATCCATTTCCTTATTACTTATGGGGTCTCAAGCTTCATCCTAGGTTTATTTTTTCTTTGCTCCTCAATGAAAAGAGAAATCAGGGAGGTCACCGAGTTTCCCATCAGGACTGTACACAGTCGACCAATCCATGAATCTACAAGCTCTTAATAAATGCCTCCTCTGTGTCAGATACCTGCCTGTTAGGTGCTTGGGATAAAAATACAAAATTGAGACAGTTCCTGCTTACTGTAGGGGAGGGTACACTACATGCTATCATTTGTAAACCCTATGACACATACATAACACTTGATTGCACATAGGAGGAGCTCAGTAGTTGTTAATTAAGAGATTCTGAAGATTGCTTTTAAGTAACATTGAGTTTTTTCTTCTCTAGGTTATATCATCCCACTTTCTTTCACCTTTCCTCCAGGCTCCTTTTTCCCAACCTCTGATCAATTCCATCCTTCTCTGGACTGTCTCCAGCTTCCCCACATTTCCCTGTTAAGTACAGAAATAGGCAAAGACAAATGGAAGTGATTTGCCCAAGGTGACACTGAACCCAAGAAGAAAGTTCCAGTCCTGGGCCTGGGCCAGGGCCACCAGACCATGAGGCAGTAGAGAAGAGAGCTGAACTCTCCTGGCAGAGAAAACCATTTGATCCTTGCCCTAGACTCTGCCAAGAGGTATCCTGGGGAATGTTTCTGATGGTTATATAGCGCATGGGTAGAAGAAGGGCCATAAACCAGGGAAATAAAATGGAGAAAGTTTTTCTAAAGGAGCTCAAAGATGCAGTGTTATTAAAAATTGATATTTCAATGAGATAATCCCTCTCTCTTAGGCTTTTAATTGATTGCCTAAAAAGCCTTCCTCCATTGTGTGTGTTTTTTATTTGCAGTGAACATTAATTTTTTTATGGATGATCAAATCCGGATGGAGGAGAGGAACTGGCCACGCGATGAATTTGATGACCATAAAGCAAGGGGGCCAGTTGCAGACATCAGAGTGAGGGGAGGTGGTTATATGCATAAGGGGTAGGTGATGTTTTCACTGAACTTAAACCTTGCACCAACTTTCAGGACACCAGGATGGGGTGGGGCTCTCCCATTTGGTGAAGGGAATGATTTCCTGGCACCTGCCAGCCTGAAGCTTGGATGGGTCAGCACAGATACAGTCTGTGGAAACCATCTCCCTAAGCTTGATGAGGGTAACAGGAAGGTATGGGCTAGGCATGTTAATGATTCTTTGCGTCTAGAAAAACAGCATGGTTTCATGGGAAAAGGACTTGAATGGAAACCAGAAGAATTTCATTCTAGGCATAGCTTTCCCTGTGTGACTTTGAGCACATCATCACCCCTTTCTGAGCCCATTCCCTCCTCTGTAAAATGAAGACCTTGGACTAGACGATCTCTTAAGTCCTCTCTAGCTCTGACAGTCGATGACCATTTGTACAGTCTCTGAACAATCTTGAATAAATAAGTCTGCTTCCTATACATTCCAAATTGCAAGTGACATAAAATAGGGTCCAAAGGTTTAGAAATCCTCGCCCTATGTAACCTATTAATGGAAGCTTCTGGGTTCCCGGGCTGAGACTGAACAATTCTGACAGTACTAGGGATAGCTAAAAGGCGTTAGGCAGAAGTCTGGGGCATGGCCCCACTTCCTAAGGGGACTTCCCAAGGATGTCCTGCCAGGAAGTGGGGGGTGGGAGGGAGGAAAGCAGGCATGAGGGCAGACACCATCCTGGGAACGAATGCCTGTCAAACAATCCACTGGAGGAGGAATAGCCAGTATCTGTTTCTTTTCCCCCTGCCGCCTCATCCATCTCTATTAGCATGACAGGCTGCCTAAACAGAGGCCCCAGGAGTGTCCAAGCCAGCAGCAACCCAATGGGTCCAGTGGGAGAGTTTGAGCTGACCCTATGCCCTTTCCCCAACCCTTCACTCACCCTCCATCCATCTTTCCTTCCTGATCTTCCTTTCCCTCTTGCTTTCCTTCTTTCTGCTGCCACTACTTGCCACATTCTTGAAAAAGAATTAAGCCCCTTTATACAGTGGGACAGTTTTCTTTGGAGGGACAGAGCAATTTCACAAGGATCACTTAGGACAAATTCAGCACCTTAACTCACTTTTCAGCCTCTGCTCCAGACCTCCAGTCCCTCTCTCACCTCCTCAACTCCACAACTCTCCTGATAATAGAGGCTTACTCCAGGGTAAACAGTAGCTCCCCCCACCCCCTTGTTCTGGCTGTCCTGGCAGTGACCTGCCTCATGGAGAGCAGAGGAATCAGGGAGCATATGGGGAGTGATTTGGCCAGATGCCAGTCAGATCCATCACACTCCCTGTTAGAAGCTGAGACCGGGAATGCAGTCACTGGAGAGGTGGCAGGGCATTTCTGGAGGCAAGCAGAGGATTAGAATTGGGATTGCAGGTATTGCCCCAGCCCCCTCCAATAGGAGTCATGAGGAGCCCAGAAGTCTGGCAGATTAGTCCCTGTGGCTATGAACCAAGTGATTAGCCTAGAGAGGGTAGCCAGAAGATCCTGGCAGAGCTGGTATAGCTGGGATGAGAATGTCAGAGGGAGATGGAACAGGCCAAGGACAAGATTCCTGGAGTGAGGGAAGAGGAGGAGGGGAAAGGGAAGTAGGAGGGAAGTTAGCCTCCAGGATGGTGGCATTGCCTGGGATGAAAGAGGACGCAGCTGTCAGAAGAAGGAGATTACTTAACAGGATCAAGGAGACTACTGTAATTAAGAGAATTCTGGCATTAGCATTGGCATCAGCAGGGAGGTGCCATGGGAAAACAATGGACCAGAGGCCTTTATCTAATGTCAGAGACAGTGTTTCAGTTCTAGCAAATTATTGGTGCATGCTAAAATACTGATTTTCATACACACAATTTGCAGTGCCTAGAATGGTTCTGGGCACACACAGTAGGCAATAAATGTCTGTTGAAAGAATGAGTCAAAAAAGGCTGAAAAGAATATTCATTTAATATATAAATGTACAGCACATACCACTTCCTGCTCCCCATATAAGTAACAAATATTTACTTGGTGATTACTTCATACCTAGCATTGCAAAAACTGTCCTGGGAGGTTATAATAAAGTGTAAGATGGGTACCTGCCCTCGGGGAGCTTTCTGTCTAGCTGAAGAAATAAGAAAAGTACACACACAAAAAGATTAGTAAGGTATCTTTTGATACCAGGAATCTTAAGATAAGTGCCAAATGAGCAGGATAGGCAGGGAGTGCTATTGGAATTCAGAGAAGGGAAAAGATCACTATGGACCAAGGGTACTAGGGAGGCCTTCACAGAGGAAATAGGTCTTGAAGAACGGCGAGTGTTGGATGGGACAGGAAGCAATGAAGCATAATGGAAAGAGCCCTGGATTTGTAATCAGAGGAATTGCATTCAAATCCTCCTTCTGGCCATTAACCACCTAATTTGGAATGACCTTGAACAAATAACTTCAATTTAACAAATACCTATTATGTACCTAGGTATGTCTGGTCATTGTTCTAGACACTAGGGATACAAAAACAAAAGAGGTCTCTATCCTCAGGGAACTTATATTATGCAGAAGAGAGAGGGATACAATGTGTATACAAATAACTGTGCCATAGTTACTCATTTAAGGTGGGAAACAAGGCTCCTCCATCAATAACAACTTATTAAGCACCTACTGTGTGCTAGGCATTATACTCACCCCTGGTAATACAAAGAAAGGCAAAAAAACAGTCCATGCTCTCAAAGGACCCACAATTTAGTGGGAGAAACAACATAGTGGGAGAAATAACTGTACAGACAGGTGTACAGGATGGACTGGAGCAATCTCAGAAAGAAGGCGTTAAGATTAAGGAGAACTGGGAAAGCCTTCTTCCAAAGCACTATCCACTGGGGGATGGGTAAATCTCTGAGGGAGGAGGTGGCACCTGAACTGAGCTTTGAAGAAAAAAACCACCGTGAAGATGACTGATGCTTTTGAGAGGCAGCGATGACAAGGGCATTCATTCCAGGTGCGGGCAGTGGCTCGTATAAGCCCACAGAAGCAGGGGATGCAGTGCTGAGGTCAGGATATAGCTGCTAGTCTAATTTGGCTAAATGGGCAGGTTCAAGAAGGGAAGCAGTATGAAATAAGACCGGAAAGGTAAGCAGGAGCCAGATGACAATGGACCTTTAATGCCAGGCTGAGGAGTCTGTAGTCAAATCTTTCAGCAACAAGTGAACTAGAAATATTTGAGTAGGGTGGAGACAGGCCTTGGCTTTTAGGAAGAGCATTTTGGCAGCTGAGTGGACTACAAATTGGAGAGGAAAGAATAGAAAACAAAGCTTTAGATTTTCTGAAGATCCTTTGAGCTCTAAATTCTATGATAATTTGATTAATCTTCCATAATATATCTAGGGATATGCTGGTAAATATTTAACAACCAACTTTCTAAAAAATACAACACAATTTTAAGTTTAATTTGCCTTGTTGACATTTTTTCTGTAATTTTCTTAAGTCTACAATCAACAAACCAATATATCAAGTCCTGATTTACAGTATTCATTCATTTTTTTTCCAGTATAAATGCTCAAATTGAAAATTGAACAACTCAAGAGCTGGCTCCCGCACACCCCTGACACCTTACCCCAAACAGAGTTATTTCTCAATGTCAGGCAGGAGGTCACAGGCCATAGAAGCATTGATTTAGAGCTAAAGGAAATCTTAAAAATTAGCTAGTCCAATGGCCTTTTTCCAGATGAGAAAACTGAGTCCCATAGAGGTTGAGTGACTTGCTGAAGGAATGTGTAGGATTTCAACCCAGATTCTCTGACTACAAATCCATTGATCCTTCCCCTACAAAACGCTTTTTCCAATTCTCTAACCGACAGCCCAACAAAATCATCAAAAATGTAAAAAATACATAACTACATACACACAATCACCAACAATGCTGGAAGTACAGGTTAGCCCATGGCTCTCTGGGCAAATGCTCTGTTATTCTGACTTTGAACCCTGGAGAAAAAGTAGCTATTTGGTTTTGCCTGAAGGAGCCAAGAACGATGAGGATTACTGAGAAATTTAATGAGAGTGGAAAAGTTTGGGGATTCCCAGCTCTCTCCTCTCTGAGGCATCTTCCCCAGGGAGATGAGTCTAAGGCCAAGGACAGCAGGAGCAGGTGGAGGTTGGAGGGAAAAATAAGGGAGACCCTTTGGGGATATCCCACAGCCATCAGATCCAGGGACCTGACCTCTCAGCCTCCGAAGCCTAGTCTGTCCTGCTTAAAGAAAAGCCTGTGAGGCGAAAGGTCAAAGGAAAAGAGTAGGAACAGGCTGAAATGTGAATTCCTTGCTGGTGGGTGAGGGGGCATTGGCCATTTTTGACTCCTAAGTGTTGGTCTGCCTCTCTTGGTCACTTGCATATCAGAGATGTTATCCTTGTGTTATATACAACACCCAGTGAGACAGGCTATGCTAGGTAGAAGTTAAGAGAGGAAAATGACACACAGGCATGGGCTATAAGCCAGTGAGAACGTAATCCCAGGGCCCTCATCCAAAGTGAGAAGAGAGTGAGCCAGAGACCCCTCTAAACTTTGCTTTTCTCCTTTCATATTCTTCCAAAATCAAAGAGTTTGTGTCATAGTCTAAAATGAAGGAGGGAAGGAAGGTAGAATATTTTGGGTAGTGTGGTGGAAAGGGCTGTGTGGCCATAGGAAAGAGATTTCTCTTCCCTGTGTCTCAGTTTCCTTCTTTATTTGAAAAAGAGGAATAACAATACATATAATACAGACATATGTGTACCTTGCCCCTGCCCCCTTACTTGGTGACTAGAGAAAGGTCCCTGTGATTTTACTCTGGCTGGTATTTTATTTTATTTTTCAATCAACAAGTATTTATTAAGAACTATTATGTGCCTGGTACAGTGCTAGGATCTGTTGGCAATTGTAGGAAGAGGGAAACAACTCCTATTCGAAATAAGTATAAGCACAGTTTTAAAATAAGACACACAATACATTAACAACTCTTACTAATCTGTGGGCTTCAGTTCCATCAGGCAACAACTCTGGGCAAATCCATGTGGCACCAGATTTTATCTCGTCTTGCTGTCAGGGCATTTCACTCATGATAGAATGTCCTCCCCTCCCTCCATGACTGTGGATGTGAATGAATGGGAAAGTAGGAAGTTATTATGTTTGAAAAGTCTCTGTCAGCTCTTTTCCCTTTTAAAAAACTATTAATCTACTGAGTGTGGAGAATGTTCTGAGGGACTAAGTCTGTTTCTAAGTCTGAATCTCCAGGGAGCTATAGTGTGAATGCTAGCTGTTACTTCATTCATAGCCTCAGTTTACCCAGCTATACCGGGTGTCCCAAAAGTCTTAGTGCATGTTAAGCTTTCTTTCTTGGGCATTGGCCAGCAATGCTGAGTTCCTGAGAAAAGGTCATTTCTAGCCCTAGTGGCTACCCTGTGAACTCATGAGGTCAAGGGCTTTTTGAGTTGGGGGCCAACTGCCCAGATGGAAGATATCTGCAACAGTAGCACTTCTTGGAAGAGAAGTAGCACCACTATTAAGAGGATGTAGCAGCTAAATGAACTAAGAAAGCCCGTGGGTGACTCTGGGGACATTGGTAAAATGATACATTTGACCCAGTGAAGAGATCATCACTCCTTCCTCAAGTTTTCTTAGAGCATTTTGGATCTCTCTCCCTTTATCCTTTCCACTTTGTATCAAATATGTAACAGGAAAGACCTTGTAGTATAACATTTGCTCTGGCTCTTTGCTGAGCAACATGTGCCTTGGTGAGATGATATAGAATCTCATGATTTGTCACCAGCGATGGGGGCTGTGTCAGAGGTGTTTGGCCATAATAGGGTCAGGAGGAGCTCTTCAGTGAGATGAAATGGAAGTGGAGGAAAGCTGGTTCTACCTCTTTTAAGACTAGTCTTTCTTTGACTTCCAGCAAGAGTGAATGGTAGTGGATTTCTTTTCCCTCCCTTCCCCACTGCTCTCCCTTGTGGAAATGAAGACTTCAAACACAGCAGTGAGAATAAGTACTTCCCTAAATGGAGTCCTTGGCCGCCTTCTTTCTGTTTTCTTTCTTGAACATTGGATGGCAATGCTGAATTCCTGAGAAATGGTCGTTTCTAGCCCTGGTGGCTACCCTGTGAGTTCATGAGGTCAAGGGATTTTTGAGTTGGGGGCCAACTGCCCAGAAGGAAGAGATATCTGCAACAGTAGCATTTCTTGGAAAAGAAGTAGCACCACTATCAGGAGGATACTGCAGCTAAAAGAACTAAGACAGTTCACAGGTGACTCCCAAGTTGGAGCCCTATGGGAGAGAAAGGATCCCTGATAGCCTAATGATAAGTGGATTAGCTCGAAAAGAAATAGAACTCAGATCAATCCCAAAGATGAGTGGCACTTCAAGAAAAGGATTAAGAACTCAGTGTTGTTGGCAATCAACTCCTCAGGTCCTGGTAAATCCCTTAAGATATGATCCAAGGTCCAGGGGACCCCCTTCTACAAAGAGCCTTGCCTGTAGGTTCATATGGACCAGGTTCATGGGAGGAGGGTAGGGAAAGAGTTTTGCTCTCAAAGGAGTAGGATAAGACTTCTTTGTCTCTAGTTCATTGTCCCCATCTCCAGATTCTACCCCCAAGGAAATCTCTTAGCTCATGTGTGGCTCATGTCCAGGGTCTACCCAATAAGTGGTTAATAGAACCACTTCTAGAAAAGGTACTCAGTATACAGTATGGATATCAGTTATAGGAGGGTATTTTATTTCTTCCATCACAGAAAATGCTTAAAAAACAAAGGACTCATAAGCACTCATTAAAAATTCAGAAACATAGAACAATAACCCATCATGCACATTATACTCCACTAAAAGGTAAAGAGATCTTTGTGAAACTGCTGAAGAGTTATTTAGGATACTTTACTTTCACCTCAGACCTCCATTGTCTAAGTAATTCACAGGGTTCAGAACTTCTGGACAGCCAGGGTATGGCACGAGTTTTCTGAGTCTTTTCTACCTTATTTTTCCCTCTAATTCTTTCAAGAGTAGTAACATCCTTCTGGGCATGCTTCTGTAACAACAATTCTACTTGCTGCTATGGTGGTTGTGTAAGGCCAACAACACACTAGCACACCTGCTAGCACAGGTTTTTTCATCTGCTTTTCTAAGGAAAGCAACTTTAAGGGCTTAACAATCTCACTTTAATCAAATGTACATATATCATTCACTTAATTCAGTGGGGAAAGGCAGCACCCCGAACTTCAGAGCGAATACAAACAGAAATTACAAACAGAGAAAATATAAACAGAGCAAAAAACACAAGCTTTGTCTGATCAAGACATTATATACATAGTTACCTAAAAGAGAAGCACCAACATCTGGGATTTCAAGGGGGGGGGGGCATGAGTGGGAGGCCTCTTAACAAGGGCTACCCAAAGTCTTGTCTGATCAAATTGGTCAAATCACACAAAACTCTTCCAGTGAGTGAGAGCTCTGAAGCAAAATGCTAACCTCCAGGTATATATACCCTTATTAGGGCCTGGAAGGTTTCACACCTAATCAGCAAAAGGGTGTGGGCTTGGGGCTTCTTACCTAGTTAGTAAAAGGGTGTGGGCCTGGGGCTTTGCCACTAGCAACACTTAATCAAAGGCACTTGGTTGCCTTAGCATTCCAAAAGAGAAAACAGTAAAAAAAAAAAAAAAAAAGTCCCACCTTAATTACCATAATAGCTTCTCTTCTAAGTCCTGGTACTGTTTCAGAAATCCTCTCTTACTGAGAAGCCTGCACCCAACTTCCATCTCTCAAACTCATGAGGTTGCTAGCAGGACTGGAAATTTCCATTTCTGAGTACTACTGGTTGCTGGCATATGCTGAGGGAAGAAAGCAGAAAGAAAACAAAGATGGCCAAGGATTCAGGCTCATTGCTACGTAGTTGCAGCCTCGATTTATGGTGGTAGGGAGGGAGAGAGGGAGGAAAAAGAAATTCCCTTTTCTTGCTAGAAGTTCAAAGGAGACAACATGCCAGAAAGTCCCTAAAGAGATGGGTAGAACTGGATTTCTTCAACTTCTCTTATTGACTGTTGAGTGGGTGACTTCTCTTGACTCTGTGGCCAAACATCTCTGGCACAGCCTCTGTCATTGGTGACCAATCAGGAACTGCTACTTCATTTCAACAAGACTCCCATCACTAGGTAATATTTGGGGGTTACCATTTTAAGTCTGAGTCCACTCTTCCTAAAGACCAAGATGGTAGAGGAGAATGGGTGCCCAACTTCAGGAGTTTTTTTGTACTTCAGATCTTGGTATTTCTCAGTAAATATTCCTTTGTAAAAATTAATATTAACTGGTTTTCAGTGATATTAAAGAGATAATTGATTGATTGCTATTGGGGATAGTAATCACAAGCTGAATGATATTGGGGAAATGGTAACTGGCAATTGATATTGAGAGGAACACATTGGTTGTGTACCCATGAACTATATAGTACTGGAGAGAGAACCCTTCAAACACCTAGAGTTACCTCCAGAATCCTGAGAGGGAGGGGAGAAGTAGCTTGGTTCTGGGGACCTGATCTGACAGTGATGGGGCCAGGGAAAGAAGGGAAGACTAGAAGTGAAAGTCCAGAGTATATACGTGCTACTCTCCTGCGTTTGGTACATGGTATATTCTTCACCTTCCTGTCATATTGTAAGGTCCTGGAGAGCAGGATGTTGGTCATTTTTTACCTTTGCATGTCTTTTTCACCTAGTGCAATGCCTTGGACTTCAATGAATATGCTAGAAAATCAATGATTAAGTCAGTGGTATGTGAACTCTGCAAAGCATTTCCCAGTCTCAGAATCACAGAATTTAGAGTTGGAAGGGATGTCAAGTGGCCACCCAATCCAACCCATGCCCTAAAAACACCCCTCTTGTAATATATATGATAACCTCTGCTTTAAGACTTCCGATGAGAGAAATCCCACTGCCTTCAGAAGCAATCCATTCTATACCCTAACTGCAAGGAAGTGTATGCTGACATCACAGTACCTCTTTAAAACTTTGACTCCTTATTCCTGGTTCTGTCCTTTGGGGCCAAATAAAAGAAGTCTCATTTCTCTTCTACATATCAGCTCTTTGAATATTTGAAGACAGTTATCACGGCTACTCGGAGTCTCCTCTAAGCTAAACGTACCTGTTCCTTCAAAGGTTGCTTTTTTTTTTTAAATAGTATTTTCCCCAGTTACACATAAAAATGATTTTTAACATTCATTTTAAAAAAATTTTGAGTTCTCAATTTTCTCTCTCCTTCCCTCACCTCGCCTCTCCCTGAGACAATAAGCAATATTTTGTAGGTTATACATGTTCAATCATGCAAAACATATTACCATATTAGTCATGTTGTGAAAGAAGACATAGACTCAAAGAGAAAAAAACCATGAAAAAATACAGAAAATTAAAAATAGCATGCTTCAATCTACATTCAGACTCCATCAGTTCTTTCTCTGGAGGTGGATAGCATTTTTCACCATAAGTCCTTTGGAATTGTCTTAGATCATTGTATTGCTGAGTTCCTAAGAAATGGTCATTCACAGTTGATCATTGTGCCATATTGCTCTTACAGTGTACAGTGTTCTTCTGGTTCTGCTCACTTCACTTTACATCAGTTCATATAAGCCTTTCCAGGTTTTTCTGAAATCTGCCTGCCCATCATTTCATATAGCACAATAATATTCCATTATAATCATATACCACAACTTGTTCATCCAGTCCCCAGTGGATGGGCATCCCGTCAATTTCCAGTTCTTTGTCAAAAGGTTCCTTATATGACAGACTCAAGGCCCTTCACAATCCTGATTGCCCTTTTTTTGGTTACTTTCTTGCTTATCAATATCTTTCTTAAACTATGGTACCCAGAACTGAACATAATACTCTACACATGATCTAAGACAGAGTGCACAAAGATTATCACCCACCAATAATTTAGATAAGTCCTATGGAATCATCCAGGGTGCAGGAGTGTTGACACTTGTCCAGGGTCACACAGTAAGTGTCAGAAGTGAGATCTGAACACAAGCTTTCCTTATTTCAAGTTCTGCAAGATATCTGCTATGCCAAGGGGCTTCCTTTTTAAGTGTTTATTGAATGGAATTACCGTGTCTAAAATGCTTTGAGTTCCCTGGAACAAAAACTTTGGCTAAACTTCTAAAGCTATTATTAGTTTTTACTACTAGTTAGTATTTGTTAATTGCTTATGCCAGGTTCTTACTTCAACCAATCAATCCACGTGAATTTATTAAGTGCCTACTATGTGGGAGACACTATACTTGGAGCTGCATATAAAAAGACAAAATAAAACAGTCCCTGTCCTTGAGGAGCTTACATTCTATGGGGGAGACACACTCCTTCCTCCCTTACACTTTTTCCTTCTCCAACCCTGCCCCTAATCGATGCATCTAAAACTCTTTCCTGCCCCTGGTTAGTTCAGGACTGTGCCATAGCATCCCACTCAGATCATTTGGGGAAGAGGTTGTTTACATCAATAGACACAAATATGCAAAGGAGCCATGGGACCCATTTACTGAGCAGTTTTCTCCATCCAATCAATTCCAAAGAAATCACTACCAGCCACCCCTTAATAATTGCATATTATTATCTGCACAGCAATTTCAACTTCTCAAAACACTTCTTTATCCATTATCTCTTTCCCTTCAAAGGTTGTATGGCTGATATGTTTCCAGATGAGAAAACTGAGATCTAGAGTGGAGCAGTGAAAAGGATGTAACTAGTTAGTGGTAGAAGCAGGTCGGTCTCAAAAGCTTTTTTTTTTTTTATCAGACCATACCATTTCTCCGGTGGATCTCTCAGTTGCCATAGGAATTGTCAAGACTGGGAGTAACACCAGATATCGTGTTCCCTTCTGTAAAATGGGATGGAACAATTTACCAGGCAGATGATGTCTGTCGTTCTGGATAAAAGGTTGCATGAAAATATAAGGAGACACCATCAGATTTAGTTCCCTCCCTGTGTATTGATTATGAAAGTACTGAGGTTCCATCAGCCATCCTTTTTTAGTGCCCAGATCCACCACCACCCATCACTCACTATTGCTGCAGGATTTCATTTCCCTTGCAATGAAATTAAGCTGTTTGCTGGTTAACGAAGCACAGCCGAAAGCCCCCAAACTATTCAGGAGAGAAAAACAAAACAGCATCCCCTGACCCAGAAAGAGCAATAAACCAACGAACCAAATTTAATAAAATTCAACCAAAATGACCTGCGGAGCAGAAAGGCTCCAGTGGGATGATTCTAGCCCAGGGGCAGTTTCCCTGGCTGAGTAGTACTCTGCTTTTTTCCAGTGAAGTGCCCCTCCCCCCAGTGGGACAGCAGCCTTCTTAACTAAAACAAGCTTGGATCCTTAAAGGATTTAATAAAGTACATACAGATGGGGAGCCAGGATGCCAGAGCTGGGCTGCTGTCAGGGTGGTGTGGTGTTGATGGCCTGGTTCTTTCTCCCCCAAATTCCCTCTGGGTACAGGCAGATCAGAGCTGAATGGTGGCTGAGGTCTTCAGCGTTGGTAATAAATAGCTTGAAAAGCTGAGCCAGGCCTGTTTTGGACCATGAATTGGAAGCCAATTAAGGATTGCCTGGATTTAACCTTTCTTTACAGACGATTGTGGGATAAGCTCCGAGGGAGGGGGGGAAGATAAGAAGGAAAGGAAGATCAGGAGTGGGGCTAGAAGACTGATTATTCATTCATAAATATTAGAGCCAGAATAGACCTTAGAGATCACCTAGTATAAACTCCACCTAATACATGATGGGGAAACCAGGGCTCAAGAGGTGAAATGATTTACAAAAGTCACACCCCTAATTAGAAATAGAAGTGAGAGTACAATGCTAAAGCACTAATCCAGTGCTTTAGAAATAAAAATGATTCCAAGTTGTGTGCCCCTTTTATCCAATATTTCTTATAGCCCATCTAATATGTGTCTAGCCCTGAGTGAAGCACTATGGAGATGATTCTCAAACTTTTTGGTCTCAGGACCCATTTACACTCTTAAAAATGATTAAGAATCACAAAGAACTTGGGTTTTTGTGCTCTCTTGTGTCTATTGAGATTTACTATATTAGACAGTACTGCTACTTAGTATTATTAGGAAAATAGTTTTGACTTTTAGGATCCCTTGAAAGGGTCTGGGGTGTCAAGACCCTACTTTGAGAACTTCTGTACTCAGGAATGGCAAAACTGAACCAGAAAAGGAGAGAGGAGATTTCCTTTCCCCTTAATTTTCCTGGAGCCACTTCAGATCTCTTTTTTTGCCTTTATTATTCTTCACCTTGTATCGTGCAAGTCGTATGTTCCTAGCAGATTGTAAGCTTCTTGAAAGTAGGGAATGTATGGCTTTTTTAATTGTCACACTCTCAGGGCCTAGCACAGTCCTGGTCAGAGTACAGTACATGATTACTGGATTGGTTAGGTAGCATTTTCCACAGAAGATGCTTTTTAAAAAAAATTTTTCTGAAAGCTCATTTTTTTTTTATTGTTGGTCAAAATGTGCTTTCTGGTTTGCTTAAACACTTTCCCAAAATAGACCAAATCTGTGGGAGCTCTGCTGATTGGTCATTGATGTCTGAAGAAGAGCAGGTGGGTTCAAGTTTAGATGGAAGATTATATGGGGAAAGTGAAAAGGCTGAGACCGAGTTCAGATCTGGGGCCTGTGTATGGGGCTTTCAAACTAACCGGGTGGATGAGAAGACAAAGTAACCTATTACAATCCAGCCCTTATCAAACTTGGCTGCCGGTTTCTGACTGGTTAGCTCTGTTAGGAAAGTCCAATGCTGAAAGACTAAAGTTCCTGGTTGGATCCCCTGGTGCTTATCCTGCCTCTTTCCTAGTGGGAATGACCATCACAAAATACTCTGTAACTTGGGGAAGGTTAAGGCTGCAGAAATCTAAGAGCTCCTCACTCAGTCGTGCAGATACGACAAGGTAGGTGAAAATGCCTAAAACTAAAGAAAGTTGGATTTTTGAAGTCCTTCAATGGAGTCCTAACAATATTTGAAAATTCGTATCGAATTTCACGTGGTTTGGGGGTTGTGCGTTGTATGGGTTGTGTCTATGATGGGCCATGCAAATCAGAACATATTTGAAATTCAAATAAACGAGGAATCTTCTCACCTCTGGGAACTGGATGGGTGAGAAGTTGGACCAAGAAAAGTGGCTTTTTTGTGGTGAATCTGAGCATTAGGGGCAGAGGTTACAATGTGAGAGGCTGAATTAGGCTGGCTGCTCTGAAGATCCTGGACTGGGGAGTGTTGACCGTGAAAGAATGAGGTCGAAGTACGTGTATATTCAGTGGCAATGAATGAAATGAGGGAAGTTTGAGGAGCAGTGAAACAATGGAGAGCGGCTGAGGGCTCGATTTGAGAAGTCGGCGTGAAAAACTAGGTGCTTAATTGAAGGTAGATGTGTATTGGGGTGTGGATTATTGGGAGCGCCTCGGAGGACGTTGGAGGAGGTGGGGAGGGAGTTGCCTGAAGAGGTGATGGAAGACCTGGGTGGGGGGTGAAGGTGATAGAGCAGCAAAGGGGCCAGGAGGCGGGCGTTTTGCTGGGGAGGGAGTGCACGGCTGAAATTTGCAGGGGAAGCTGAGGGAGCCGGGGGCGGACTGAGGAAACCGTTGGGTAAGGAGCAGGGGAGCAGAGTGGGAGGCTGGGGCGGCGGCAAGGCGGGGACCTGGGGGCGCTGAGGAGGCGATACGTAGGGGAATTGGGGAGGAGGAAGGAAGGAGCCAGCGCCAGCGGGGAAAGTGGCGGCCCGTCAGCTCGGAGGAATACGGCGTCCAGGCCGGGGCGGGCCGGTTCCTAGGGAGCCGCGGCGGCGGCGACGTCTGGGAAAGGAGGGAGCCGGGGCAGGCAGGGAGGCTGGGAGGCAGACGGGCTGACGGACAAGCGGCCGCCTCCCAGTCCCAGCCCGGCGCCGCCACCCCCGCCGCTGCCCAGATGGGCCCGCGGGCAGCGCCATGAAGCGGGCATGTGCCTGGACTGCGGCCCCAACGAGCCGGGGCGGGAGCCGGGGCGGGAGCAGCGCGGAGGTGAGTGGGGAAGGAAGGGGGGAGGGAGAGAGGGAGAACCCCTGGGACAGGGTGGAGAGCAGGGGGCACCCTGCCAGCTGCCGGCAGCGAGCCCCCTCCTCGGAGTCCGCTCTCTCCCCTGAGTCCCCTCCCTTGAACCTCCTCGAGAACCCTTTCCGATCCTTTCCTGGAGAATCCCTTTTTCCGGGTCGCCTCTCTGTGCCCTTCCTCTTCTGAGCCCCCTCCCTTGAGATGCCTCCACTGGATCTCCTCCCTGTGCGCCCCCGCCCCTGAACCCCCTCCTCTAAACCCCCTCTCTGTGTGCATCCTCTTCTGAGCCCCCTCCCTTGAGATGCCTCCACTGAATCTCCTCTCTGTGCACCCCTGCGCACCCCCTCCTCGGAGCCCCTTCTCGATCTCCCTATTTTGAACCCCCTCCCTTGAGACCACTCTCCTGAATCTTCTCTCTGTGCGTCCCCTCCCTCGAGCCTCGAGAATCCCCCTCCCTTGAGTCCCCTCTGTGTGAGCTTCCTCTCCTGAGCCCCTCCCTCTGCACCTCTCCCCGAGCCCTTTTCCCGAGAGTCCCCTCCCCTGAGCCCCATCTCTGTGCTCTCACCCTCCTAAGCCCACTCCCCTGAGTTCTCCATTGAACCTTCTCAAGAACTCCCTCTTCTGAATCCCCTCCCTATGCGCACTGTTCCCTGATCATCCGCACGAACCCCCACCCCTAAAACCTCTCCCCTGAATCTCCTCCCTGTGCGCCCTCTCCCCACTAGCCTCCTTCTCAGGCTCTCTACCCCCACCCTCCCAACGAACCCCAATCCCTTGACAACTCTCCCTTTGAGCTCCTCGCTTCGAGCTCTCTTGAGCCCCTTCCCATATGCCCCGTTTCTCCACACCTCCTCCCCCTAAGCCCTCTTCCCGGTTCTCCCTTCCTAGAGTGTCCCTCTCCTGAACCCCTTCTCTCCATTCCTTTCCCTAGTCCCATTCTTCCCTAGTGCCCCCTCCGTTCCTCTGGGGAGCTGTTGCTATGGCCCCCGCCTCCGACCTTGGCTCAAGTGGCCACCATCAGATTGTACCCTCTCTACAGGATTGGAACGCAGGCGACCCTGCCATCAAGCCCTCTTCCAACCCCCATTCCCTACGCACTTTGATGTTTCCTCTTATCTTTACCCTATTTATTGCCTCTCATACCCAAAGGGGCAGGAGTTTAACCTGACCGCTACTCTCAGCCCCGGTGCTATGACCACTTCAACCCTGCTTGGCTTGGGCCTTGGGGACCCCCACAATCCTTGGCAGCAATCCACTGCCTTTTACTTGCTGGACAGGAGTACAGCGGACCCCACTATTTCTCTCCTCTGCAGATTCGTTGTGGTATTGTGGGAGGAGTCAGAAGACCCGAGTTCAAATACTACCTCTGCTACTTGCCACTAATTTACTTTAGAAAATTCATGTAACCTTCCTGGGACTCAATTTCCTCCTCTGTAAAATAAGGTTAGACTAGTAGATGGTATCTGAGGCTCCTTCCAGGTCTAAATCCATGAATCACCCAAACTTAACTTTTTTTTTGCCGCTCCCCACTCCGGTCAGACCTCCTAGGAGCACTTGAACTAACTTGTTAGCTGCCTCCCCTCTTCCCTCCCTCCATTATAACTGTGTCTTCTCTTCTGGACTAAGGCTTTGAGGATGCTGCCATCTCTCCCATCCTCCAACCCCCACCCTTTACTTGCTATTTTCTTTGACCCTGACACCCCAATTAGTGCCCCACCCTAAAGGAGCAAGAGCTAACCTGCCAGCTCTAGGTTCTCCTGCTCCCAGCTCTTTGCTTGTTGGTCATCCCTAGCAGCTCCCTCCCCCCTCCCCATAAAGTAAGTTTATATCTTTGTGCTTCTTTTCTTTGCCCCAACACCCCAATTAACATTGTTCCCAATGGCTAACTTTTACTCCTGGACCCCCTCTTCCCAAAAAATAGCTCTAAAAGTGAAGGTGTTTTCTGACTCAGACTCTCCCTTCCAAATTTGTTTCCCCCTCCTCAAAGGAGCATCAATTAACTTGTCAGTTCCCCTGTAGTATGATTCCCTCCCTTTTTCCTCCTCAATTTTTCTCTATTTACCTTCTAACCCCTGATTTTTAGTGATTCCTGTTGTGAAGCAATCCCAGAAGACATTTGATGGGTCCAGGTCTACAGTCCCAGGCACTTGGGGGATCAGAGACCCAATCCTTTTCTGGATTTTTAGTATCCTTCCTCAGCCTTAAGTGAGGTGCTTGGAGATTACAGTTGCATAGGCTTTTTTGCAGAAATCCGGGTCATGACAGAAATATCAAATTTCTGTTCGAATTTGGGGGCCCTGAGGAATGATGACTTTTCCATGTGTTGGAAGGTTCATTTATAGACCTGTGCTTGATAGAATGTTCATCTGACAATGAGATTCGGGGTGTTTGGATCTAACAGACCCTGTAGAAAAATTCAGTGAACTGGCTGAATTCCCTGGTTCCAAAGTGGAGTGGGCTGGGAGAATCAGAGCCCTTTGAGCCCCTCAGACTGGGGCTCCTTGCAGTGATTAAGAAGAGTGAGGCTCCCTTCAGAGAGGGCGACAGGAATCATCAGGTCTGGGAGTAAAGACCAAAGGTTAAATTTAGCTCCCCCTTCAAAACAAACCCCGGCCATGGCCAACAGCACCCTCCCTCTTTCCTCAGCCCCTCCATATAATTTGTTTCTCTTTTCTTGCCTGAGAATGCAACACCAATGGGATCTTCTGGGGTTAAAAATCTTCCATACTGAGTCAAAGGCAGTATACATAGCCTACTCTATCCCCCTGCTGCTCCCAGCACTTTGTAAGAGCCTACCTTCCTCCTTCACCCTCACCCTCCATTGGCAGAAGATCTGGCCTCAAATCAGTTTTTCCTTTTGTAGTAGCTGGTCCCAGACTTTCTAGCCCCAGCAAACTGGATTGGGTATGACTTCACCGAAACAGACCCCAGGCTGAGGTGCGGCTGGGAGCAGGACAAGGCCCGGACTTTGCTTAGGCAGAGATCTTGCCAGGTGGAGGGCACCAGAGGTAGCTTTGAACCCATGATTACTGGGACTGAGTGGTATTTGAGTCACAAGTTTGCCAATTTTAGTGCAGGATGGAATTTATGGCCTGCCAGGAAATCTAAGAGCTCTACATAAGGCAATGAACTAGGTACAAATCCAGGTAACAAAACCAGGTACGCTTAGAGAGATGGGGGCAGAAAAGGGCTAAAGAGATTCGAGGCTCCAGTCTCTACTTAACATATATACAGCACTTTAAGTTTTGCAAAGCGCTTTGCTTTAAGATCTGCATTATCTTTGAGATGTGTGTTGTCATTTGATCCTCAGAACAACCCTGTGAGGTAGGTGCTATTATTATCCCCATTTTGCAGAAAAGGAAAAGGAGCTGGCAGAGGTTACCTGACTTGCCCAGGGTCAAAGGTCTAGTATCTGAGGCAGCATCTGAACTCAGGCCTTGTCTGACTCCAGGTTTAGTACACTACTAAGATACCCAATGGCCTGGCCAGGATCTCTGAAAGGCAAAGAAATATGTGAAGAAAATAAGTTAGGAAAGGGTAGAATTAGTGTCAGGGAACTATTAGGAGGAGGAAGGCTTGTCCAGCCCCAAAGCATTGCTGGCTTGTGCAGACTGGCAACCTGGGTGATTTGTGTTGATTGCTGTAGTTTCCTCATTCTCCAGATCCTTTCCGGGTTCTGCTCTCCTATTGATTGGCACTCCCATGGGCATTTGATCTTTGCCACCTTTGTTAAGTCTCCCATTATTTTAAGGTTGCGGCTCCCCAAAGGAGAGTATAGGTTGCTCAGACTTAGTTGCAGACCCTGATAAAAATCACACTCCCAGAGAGGACCAGACTAGCAGATAACCGGATAGGTGACTTAACTTTCCTGATGCTGGAGAAAATATGCTGATAAGATCTCTGGTCTGGGGTGGGGACCTGCTGGGGAGAGCTAGGTGGTGCTTTCCATAAAGTCCTGATAAGATCGGATCTGTCCAGCAGGTGGGGGTGGGGAGAGAGGCCTGGGTCTCAGCTTGCTTTGTTATTGGCTGCTAACATGCTGGGCTCCTGAGCCAGTGGCGTTTGTTCAGGAGACAAAGCTTCAGAGTTTCCAGGCAGAATCCAGGTGCAGGGGAAGGGGAGGGGGGGTGCCCTACTGGAGCTGAGCTTATGTGTGGCAGGTGGGGCTGAGAGGTCTCCTCCCACCCTCTTCAGGGTTGCTCAGCTTGGTAGCAGGTGAGTTCTTCCTACTCTCCCAGCTAGGGCACCTGCTCTTCCCTGGAGAATGAGAATTTTAGCTTCACAGTCCTTTGGTACATCAGCAGAGGGAAAGGGGAGGGGGCAGCTGTGACCCAATGCAGCAGGTGTCTTCATTTTTTGCTGCTTTTGGAGCTTCCTACTTTGACTTTCTAGTTGGGATCACCAGAGGTCCTGGGCTCTTCACTCTGGAGTTGGGTCCCTATGTGGCTTTGGATAAATTACTGAGCTGGTTTGATCACTGGTTACTTCCTGTGTGACATGGTGGCTCTGTACACATACATACCGAGCCATCTTGGTGTTCAAACTAGAAATCACAACTGCTTAGTTTGGATGGTGGTTAAAGGTGTTTTAAGACAAGATGTTACCACAAAATAAAAACAGGACATGGGAAGTATGAAGAATGAAAGTATGAAGAATGAAAAATTTGGTAATATCTAATATGTTTTCTCCAAAGTGTTTAAAGCACTTTGTAGTTGTGATCTATGCCATTTGTGGGGCACTGTGGTCCACTGGAAAGAATACTGGATCTAGAATAGTTCAGATCTTGGCTTTGCCACTTTCTACTTGTGTAGAGGCTTTGGGCCTCCATTTCCTCATCCCATTTCCTCATCTTTAAAATGAGGGGATTGAATTAGATGACCCCTTTCAGCTCTTCCAGCTCTAAATCTATGATCCTATGATCTCTGTACACCTATGAGAGGGCAGGGGGGATTCAATAAGTGTTTAATTGGTAAGTTGTCATTTAATAGATGGGGAAACCATGTTTAAGAAAGGAAAAGTGACCACTCAAGTTCACACAGCACATCAATGCTGGTTTTCCTCCTAGATTTCTGATGCTTGAGGATCTGAACCTTCTGCTTTTTTTGCATTATTCTCTACTGCATTAGTCTCTTGACCTGTTTCTTTCTCCTTTTTTATGCACATTTCAGGACTTCTCTTTTCCTTCCTTCATTTTGAGGTTTTTCCTAAGAATTTTCTTCTCACCACCCCTCTCTCTTTTCTTCCTGTTGTTGTTGGAATTTTTTCTTTCATTCTTTTGTTCAGTGATAATTGCCAGCTCCTCTATCTTCATTTCCTTCCCCTTCTGTTCTGTGTTTCCATCTTTATCTGTGCTCTCTTTCCTTTCCCTTCAGTCCTCAGGGTTCCAGATTCTCAGATTAATTCTCACTGGACCTGGATGGGGATGGGACAAGAATTATGTTGTACCCCAGGATAAAACTAGTACTGTATGTTCGCTTGTTATTGTAGGGTTTCTCCTGGAGTCAGGGCTGTTCACACTAGTTTATTATTGTAGAACTGCTTATAAGGGCCGGGCTGTGTATAGGGATGGTATAGGGTTGCTCCTGAGAGTTGGTCTGCTGACACTTATTTGATTTTCTGTGGAAATATCATTGATACATTTGTAGGAGGTAAAGGAGAAGAGGGAAGGAGAATGTCTGCATTAGGCTGGCAGAAGGAATTATGGTGGTCTTACAAACACCTAAGAGGGCAAATTGTAGTCTGGACAGGAGCTCTTAAAACACTCAGACCTACTGCCCAGCCAATCTTTTTTTTTTTAAAGGGATCAGTCTCTGTATTTAGGCTCTGAACAGAATGTTGTATGTTTGAAAAGCCCAACAAATATCTGATCTTGCTATTCCCTCAGTGGGTGGATAAGTTTCAGGACTTTGGTCTTTTTTGTCAGGTGGATACTGTCCTAATGTCTGGACCCACCATGATAAGAGTATTTCACAGGCATCTGCTTACTGCTCCTGTAAGAGTCAGAATATAGAAATGGTGGGGTGGAAATTGGGTTGAACCAACCCTCCCTACATAGGATAAAGCAGCCCTGACAGGGTCATAGCAAAGGAGGATATAGGATCTATACCTATAAAAGACCAGGAGGAAAGAAAGTGGCTTAGGTGTGGGTGATTCCCAAAAGATGGGAAATGCTAGGAGCAGTGAGAGGCTAAGAAGGTGGGTGGTGAAGGAAGGAACTGGGAAAAGGAAGGTGAAGGCCATGGGGGCCCTACAGAGAGAGAGGCCTGGATGGAAGGTGAAGGGGGAGAGACAGTCGCTTTCACTGGCTCTGCTCCTATTGTTTCAGTTTGCCCAATGGGGCCTCACCATCTGTTCCTTGTTAGAGACTTGACAGACAGGGCTCTGAGAGATTAATTAATGCCAAACTGCTGGCAGGTCTGGCTGTGGGGGCAGGCCCTAGGGACCCCATTCCTGGTAGCAACAACTCTTAGCTGACCCCCTAAGTGCCATTTAGTTACCACCAAGTGATCCCTGAGGTATATGGGACCTTGCTTTTGGCATCTTTCTGTTCCCCAGTGAGTTCTGGGAGCTGGAATATACCAGGCAATCTCTAAGGAGGGAGCAGGTCTATTATTGAGATTTCAGAACCAAGAGCTTAACCTGGGACATTCTACCCCGCTCTCAGGGTTTTACCCCTGATTCTTCTGCTAACTCATTGTGTGACCTTGGCTGGTCACTTTATAGTTTTCTCATGTATAAAATGAAGGGATTCTGAGATTCTCTCTGATCAGCTGTCTGGTTCTAAGACTTCATCTGTAGATTATGGCCCTGTTCCCTGGTTCTGATAATGCCCCTTTCACTTCCCCAAATCCTAGCCCTGACCTCTTCAGTAAGACTGGGAGCAGGGAACAGGTTGTTTGCCTCCAGGGAAACTGGAACAGAATCTTTTGGCCTACGGAGTAGGAAGTGGATCTTCATTCAGAGTCCCAGAGTACTGTGATATTAGGATAGAGAGAGAATTGTATAAACCTAGCCTCTGTGAGAGGATCCAGGTATTTAATATTTTATCCTCACTGTGGCCAGTGATGAGGCCCTTAATTGGGACTTTAGACCTCCAAGTATGGGTGGGAATAATGTAAGAGCCCCTAATAATTTGTTCCTAGGTCTGGGATCTCGTTCTTGTATGAATGACGATATTGGCTGGCTTCCTCTAGGTCCAGACCACTTTTTAGGCAGGCAGGTAGCACAGTGCATAGAATGCCGGACCTAGAGCCAGGAAGCCCTGAATTCAAATTTTACCTTAGACACTTACTAGCTGTGTGATCCTGGGCAAATCACAGCCTCAATCTGCCTTTGTTCTCTCTTGGTTTCTCGGTAAAATGTAGGGTTGTTTTGAGGGCCAAATGAGATTGCATTTGTAATGCACTTTGCAAACATTAAAGCCCTACATAAACGCTATTGCTTCTGTTGTTATTATGAGTCCCTCCTTTCTAGTCCCTAGACAGATCCATGGATGTTAGGAGTGTCCCCTTTCGGTTGGACTTTGCCCTTATCCAGGTGCCTCCTTCCCTTCTTCCCCATAACTGGTATACAGAAGGAGCTCCTGGCAGTTGTCCAGGGCTTGAGTTGAATAGTAGTAAGGTGTGGCTTGGGGTGGAGCATAGGCTGACACTATGCTATCCCCATTTTGAACGCTGGAGGGGTGTGTGTGTGTGTTGGGGGAGGGGATCGATTCACTCCAAATGGCTGAGGAAGAGGCAGGAAGGTATCTTTGGGGGCAGAAGGTACAAATGACATTTTACCTCAGCACCAGGAGCATGTTCTAAGTGTCACTACCCCCTCCCAATTCTCTACCTGTTCTTTTTGGGCGGGTAGAATGGGGAACGTCAAAGTCACACTTGCATTTTAGCTCTTTACCCAGGGAAGGCTCTATCTTTGTAGATTCAATGTCTAGGCCAAGACCTGAGAAATATGTCAAGTGAATCTGCAGGGAAACTTTGGGCAAGGGGCTCATCTTCTAGGATTGGGAGCAGGCTGACCTAGCTCTGTTCCAGTGATACCGACCTGGAAGGGCCCAGGCCAAAACATCCTCCTGAGAGATAGCTTCCAGAGGTTGAGGCAAAGGAATCGAGGAGTTTCACCAGAAAGACATCCTGACTCCTCTTCTAGCTAACACTTTTGCAGGGCTAATGGTTAACCGATTCTGACTCACCCAAGGCACCTCCTTTATAGTGCTTCTTTCTTTCCGGCTCCCTGCCTGCTTTCCACAGGTCCCCAACTCAGAGCTTCAGGAACTACCCCTCAAAGGAATGGGTTAAACATCAGCTGAGGAAACTGGGCTGTTCCATTTTCCTCTCTAGCATCTACCTCGGTTTTCCTGAATGGTTCAGTCATCATTATGGGAACAGGGGTGGGGAGAAAAGAAGAGGAGAGGGGAAGGGCTTGTGGGGAGGAGTGTGGGAAGGGAAAAAGAGAGAGGAAAGGGGAAAGATGTCACTATCTCTAATCTATCCAAATTTTTTATTTTCCAGCCAGCGCAAAGAAAGCTCACAGAAAGGGACTTGCTAGAACAATGCTAAGGCTGGTGAGGTGAGGAGGAGCCGGTGGGAAGCCTGAGGGAGCGGCTGAGAACAGGTGATTGGAGGAGCTGATCCCGAGGACCTAGGCAGGCATCGGGAAGAAGAGTCTGCCCCTGGCATCCTACGGACTTAACGAAGCCCATCCAAGCCTTGAGGGGAGGCACTTCAAATCCAGGCGTAGGGAGGGGCTGAGGAAGTACCAGCACCATGGCGACCAATTTTAATGACATTGTCAAGCAAGGCTATGTGAAGATGAAGAGCAGGAAACTCGGGGTGAGTGAGCCAGGGGCTGGAGTACTAACATGACCATGGGGAGGAACCTGTCTTTTAGAGGTACTAAAGAAATACAGGAATATGGAAACTAGGCTGCATTTGTTGCTGAAAGGGTCCCCGTCTTTTGGTTAGGGCTGGTTTCCGACTTTGTTCCTAGATCTTTCTCTGGTAGCCCTCCTTCCTGGAAGCTCTGCTATCAGCCCCAGCCTGGGGCTCAAATCTAGAGTTATTACTTAGTTGGTGAGTGGGAAGACTGGAGCAGGGGGCCAGCTCTCCCCCACTATTGTTAAAGTTGTCCCTGAGGCATTTGCCCTGGAAATCCAGGGCTGCAACTAAGCTATAAAACAGTCATCTAGAGGGATCTGGCAGAAATTGCTCTGGCCCTGGGGACTCTTTCTTTCTTTTAAGTACATTATCTCCCACAAATCTGATTGCTTGTGTGTATGTGTGTATTTTTAAAGCAAGAGAAGGGAGGTGGGGGAGGTGTGGAAAAGCAGATACTTTTGCTTATTGATTTGATTTAAATGTAAATGAGAATTCCATGAAATGAACCGTGTCCTCGGGGAGCAGGTCTCCTGTCTCTTGTTTAAATAGTCCTTTCATCCCTCCCCGCCCTGTGCTCAACAAGTCCTGGATAAATTTGGACAGACCAGCACCCTGTCTCACTGACTGGGATTCCTAAGCCAGGGTGAGAGAAAGATCATGGACTGACTTCATTATCTAGCCCCTTAGCTTAAGTCTCCCCTGTATACCCTACATATTTCAAGGGGAGTTTGTGTCCTAGGATAAGAGCAGTTGTGTTTCCAAAAACTCCAGTAGGGTTCAGGCCCTGGTCCCCCCACCCCTTTCTATATTACATGGGCAACTGGAGAAACCAGGGAGATTAAGCCTTATTTTGTTCATGAGAGGATTCTAGCTCTGTCAGGTTGTAGGTAGATATAGTATAATATAGTATATCCACTCTGGTAGAACAAGAAAACCTTCTCCCTGCTCAAGGTAGATCCCTCATGGGGGTAGATGCCCTCATCAGGTGAAGGGTTGACTTTTTGGTAGTTTTGTGGCATCCTGATGGCTCCTTGGGGCAGTATGCTAGAGTGCAAAGGATGCTTGGCAGAGGCAGGGAGAGCGCTGTTTTATTGCACTGGTTACTAGCCAACAGACAGCTGTATTTTGTGACTATAGGAGCTGGAATCAAGTTAGGATTTGATTTGATGTATAATGGGTCACATTTTAGATCTCTGGTTTATGAATGTGTGTAGAACAGACTGGGCCTTCAAATAGGACTAGGCTAGCGCTGCCTACCTTATATCCCGAGGGGGGAAGCATTTAACTCATTGACCTCCAGTATGACTACCTCTTCTCTCAAAGGGACTAAAGTCAAAAGCAGTGTCATCTTAGAGGCAGAGGTTGGACCTCAGATCTTAACATTTTCCTTCTCAGTCAGGAAGACCTTCAGTAAACCAGATTTTAAGGACCTAATGTGGCTAGGTTCTCAGGCTCACAAGTGAGCCTTTCCAAACATATCACCTGACCCACAAAAGGGCTTAGGAGTATGAGGAACCGGCAGTGGGCATAGCAGCCTGGGCTAAGAAGTCTACATGGTAGATAATGAGGAGCCTGGAATGGGGAGTCATTGGTAAGAGCTGGATGTAGCCAAAGGTTAGGGGTGGAGTGTACAAGGCCAAGAAGAGTCCAACTCTGAAGTTCTGTGATTCTCTGTGGTATTGGCTGAGCTGGTTTGCGCATATACCCCATCCCCACCCTCAAATGCTAGATATTCAATGAGAACCAACCCATTTTTCTTCATGAGCTTCAGTTTCTGTACATTGGCAGCCTAGGGTAGCTGATCCTATGGCTGAACATGGCTGTCATGGAGGCAGAACTAAAGTGGGGGCCCTCCCATTCTTGACTTCCTCCCAACAGCAGACTAGATCTCTGAGTTTTAGATACTGGACCCCAGAAGAGGGGGATGGTAATGAGAAAGGAAGAATCTTGAGTCCTTGATCTAGGTGCCTTGTTGAGTTATTTGATAACTGAACCTGCTTAGAACATAGAGGACAGAACCTAGATGCTAGGCAAATGAGGGATGTAAATGAATGATAGAGTATTAGGGCTAGACAGGAATCCCTTTGTTTTATAAAGGAACTGAGAGCCACATAAGTGATGTTTATATGTCACACACATTAGCTGCAGAGCCAGGTTTATTGTAACTGAAGTGTTCTGACTTCCAAGCTGGTGCTCTTTTCTACTATGACAGACTGCCCATCTGGGTCACTAATGCCAGCTTTGGCCTTTGGCACAGTTGGCTTTCTTCTTCTTGGAGGATGGACTAAGACAGGTAGCTCAAGGAATGGACTTCTGTTCTGGTGGTCCTTGAGACAGGAAATCAAAATGTGACAGGTGTGGACTTCTACTGTCGCCCTGGAGAATGGTCCTTCATGGACTGGGGGAACTTACTTCTTCTAGTGCTCACTTAGCTGAGCACAGGGCTGTAGTCTCCAGCTTGCCTGCCAGGAGCCCTGAAAAATGCCCCACCCTGGATCAAGCCCTGGCTGGGGAGTGGCACTGTGTGCCAGGACACAATGGCCACAGCAGGGAGAGCTGGGATAGAGTTTGGTGCCAGTCATAAGAGATTACATGGAGTCTTTTTCAGTTTGCCTACACCTGTATCTGCATAGCACTTAACTACCCCCAAGGGGAGAATTAGTGCCGTAGGATTTTCTAGGTGACTAAAGCTCCAGGTGAAAGGGGACCTTAGTAACCTCATATATAAGGAGAATAGGAGCAGTGAAGAGGGACAGAGGCAATTATACTTTTGGGGAGTTAATAGGAATTTTATTTCTAGGGCTCCCACTGATCCAGCCATAGCCATGTGTCTTTTGGCAGGTCATTTTCTCTCTTGTCCCTCAAATTCTCTTATCACATGAAGAGAAATCCTGTTTCTTCTCCCTGGCTCTCTGAACTGTTAGAAAGGTTAATCTCAATACTAGAGGCAGTTAGGACTTGAAGTAAAAGCTACACAGAGGCTGGCTTCATAGACTGGAAAGACACTGAACCAGAGTCCAAGAGATCTAGAAAAACACTTGGTCTCTCTGAGCCTCAGTTTCTCCATTTCCACACTGGGGCCCAAAATCCTTACTCAAATCCATTCCAAAGGGCTGCCAAGAGGCTTAAATGAGTTACAGGCGAAGGTCATTTAAAGTGTAAAGCACTGCATAGATGTGGGTGTCATTATCGGCATCAAGTATTAAGGTTTGCAGCCACCATATAAGGCCAAGGATGCAAAAAGAGGTGTCTGAATTCCTCCTGTCAATCTGGTGAGCTTGATAGACAAAGCCAATATAATCATAGATATATCAACTTTTTTTATAATCTTATGAAGGCAATTTTTTAAGGTTCCCTTGTGTCGCTACTCCTGGATTAAGGTACTAGGATTATAGTATTGCTTAACTTAGAACCATGATTGTGAAACATTTAACCTATGTTAGACTTGGTTGGTGTGTTGGTTTTATTGGGGTTTTTTTCCTCGTCCTTTTTTATTCTTTGTTATAAAAGATCGATTTCTGAGAGTTTTTTCTTAAGGGTTGGGGGTGGGTGGGTGGGGAGAAAGGATATATTGGGAAATGAAGGCAATATACAAACAGGAGGCATCAATAGAAGACTGGGCCCGAGACCACGTCCATGTTTTGAGGATACTTCGTAGCTCCCTTTGTTGGGGCCCGTTTGGATGTTGCTTATATCCTTGGCTCTCACTTTTGTCCTGCCTTTTGGGCTTAGAAGGGGTTGTGCTTCTTACTCATTCTTTATGTCAGGGACAAGGAAACCCATCTGTGTTTTGTGCCAGGTTTTGGTGCTTAGTTGAAGAGCCAGTTAATGTTTTTTCATTACTCAACTCAGGTTTTCTCTTCATCCACTGAGTTCCATCAAGTGCTGCCCTCTGTAGTTGGGTCTGAAAATAGCTAGGTCATTCCACAGGCTGCAGTGATGGGGTAGGCTAGATTAGGGCACTGTCCTGAGCCTGAACTCACAGTGATCTACCTGACAGATCTATCGAAGGTGTTGGCTGGTTTTCCGGAAGTCTTCCAGCAAAGGACCTCAGAGGCTGGAAAAGTATCCCGATGAGAAATCAGTGTGTCTTCGAGGTTGCCCCAAGGTGAGTCAGTCACTAACCTCCCTTATGTCATGGCTAAGATACTTACCTTTTATCTTTAATGTACTTCTTCTCAAAGTCTGGTTTTGTGGTTCTACCAGGAGCTCCACCTTGGGGCAGGCTAGACAATGGGGAAGTGTTCCTCCCTATCTAACTGGAACCTGGGACATTCTGGCCACCGTTTTGCCCTGGAAGGAAAGACAGACCCTGGGGCTTAGTCTCCTCTGGTTTCCATACAGGTGACTGAGATCAGCAATGTGAAATGTGTCACAAGGCTCCCGAAGGAGACAAAGCGGCAGGCTGTGGCCATTATCTTTACTGATGACTCAGCTCGAACTTTCACCTGTGACTCTGGTGAGTGACTGAGGTAGCAGAACTCAGCTGGGGACAGGAAGCGGAAGCCATGGAAAGGTCTGGAGCTACACAAGGTTAGCTTTAGTTGGGCCTAGAGTTGAGGATCTTGGAGAAGTCCTCAGAATATGGAATCCTGAAGAGGCTGTAGCCTTTTGCTCCTGACTACAGGGACTGGATTCCCGATGAGAAGAGTCAGGTGACCATCTTATAAAACTTGGGGCTTACTGTTGGTGGATGGGTGGGTGGGCATGGAGTGGCACCGTTATTCTATTATTGTAGTAACTGAAATAAGGAGTCCTCTCTTTTCCTCTAAGGGCAAACTGGACAGAGTAGAAAAAACTATTTGGTAGGACGGTGTTAAGGAAGAGCAGGTCCCTTCGAGAGATCTGAAGTGCCTTCTCCATGGTGGAATTCTTGGGTGGTAGGCTCCAGTGCACAGGGATAGGAAGTACAGATGGATATACTTGACAGGTGCTTAAATCTGTGTTTCAGAGCTGGAAGCTGAAGAGTGGTATAAGACATTGTCTGTGGAATGCTTAGGTGCCCGGCTCAATGACATCAGTCTGGGGGAGCCAGACCTCCTGGCCCCAGGAGTACAGTGTGAACAGACAGGTAAGGTATGGGGCCTGGGATACATGGGTTTGAGGGTCAAGGAAAGTCTCTGAGAGGTGACTTTTCCATACAGTTCCATTTTCTTTCTCCTTCCATTCCTCTTCACTAGATCGATTTAATGTCTTCCTGTTGCCCTGCCCCAACCTGGACGTCTATGGTGAATGCAAACTACAGATCACCCATGAGAATATCTACCTCTGGGACATGCACAACCCTCGTGTAAAGCTCATCTCATGGCCACTCTGCTCTTTGCGCCGCTATGGCCGGGATGCTACACGGTTCACATTTGAGGCTGGCAGGTAGGGCCTCCGATCTTCTAACCCCACCTACGGAACCAAGATCGTCCTCTTATCCCCTATCTACTTACCTCTTCGACCAGCATCCTGCCAAAAGCATTTTGGTTCCAGAACCAAGGAGATAACTTCAAGGGGCCGAGCTCTGCTGTATTTTTCAGTGGGCCTGTGGGTTAAAGATTTATGGTATGGGGGATGGGAGGGGGCAGCATTAATTTGGCTGTGAATAAACAGAAAGCAAGCCTGTGCCATAGGTGATGCATGTTAGCATGGCATGTGTACGTACATTATATGTGTGTACACTTCTGGTCCCCGCCACCCTTCCCATAGCTCTAGTGCTGTCCAACAGGATGTGTGATGCAGGTGAAGGGCTCTACACATTCCAGACACAAGAGGGGGAGCAGATCTACCAACGAGTACACAGTGCCACCCTGGCAATCGCTGAGCAGCACAAACGGGTTCTACTGGAGATGGAGAAGAACGTGAGGGTGAGGCCCAAGGTGGGAGGCTGGTGAAGCAGAAGGGCATTAAATTGACAGGCAAGGGAGGCCAGCATGCTCCCAAATCCTTTGGAACAGCTTTCTGTCCCACCGAGGCACAGCCTTCTACACTAGTATAATGGGAAAAGCATTAGGCTTGGAGTCAGAAGATGCGAGTCCAAGGTCTTCTTCTACCACTTACTAATATAATCTTAGACAAGTCCTAACCTTTCTAGGCCTTAGTTTCCTCACTTTTAAAATGAATGGGTTGAACTAAATAATCCCATAAGATCACTTCTGGCTCGTGGCAGTCTGTGCCTCTTCAAATCCTTCCCCATGTTGCTTGATCCTGTGCAGATGCCAGGTCAGATCCCCAGGCCATCTCTTTCATGTTTTGCCCTCCTAGCTCCATGAGGTTAGGTTAATGGCCTTCCTTTTCTCTCTGTCCCAGCTGCTAAACAAAGGTACTGAGCACTATTCCTATCCATGCACACCAACCACCATGCTGCCCCGGAGTGCCTACTGGCATCACATCACTGGGTCCCAGAACATTGCTGAGACTTCCAGCTTTGCTGGTAAGTGACTTCTCTTGCCTTGCCTGTCCTATCTGAAGCATTCATTAACAGGTTATCTTTGATTTTCCAAATTATTATTGGCAGTCGGCAATTATTTTTGCCCTCCCAGCAGGAGCCACTTTAGGCCCTTGTGACCTCAACTTAGGTGTCACAGAATGCCACCCTTAGTCCACCCTACCTTTCTGTCCACAGGTGAAGCATATGGGGCTGCTCAGGCAAGCTCGGAGACTGACCTTCTCAACAGATTTATCCTGCTGAAGCCAAAGGCTGGAACAGGAGAGAGCAAGGAGGCCAAAACTGCTTCCCAGTGATGCTAAAATAGTTCATGTCATCCCAAGGGAGGGACTGGCAGCACACTGAAGGCTTCTTCCTTCCTGGTCCCTCTCCTCTCACATTTCTCCCCAAGGGGGCAGATGACCCAGGACCCTACCCTATAGAAGGAGAGCCTGGAGAAAGCGAGTGGGATAGATGCCTTTTCCTCAGCTGAGGGACAGGCATGGCCCAAACAGAGGGCCCATTCACTTCACCAGAGCATGCATGAGGGGCTAGAGCAACCAAGGGACTGTATATGGTTATGATTTTAATATATATTGTTACATAATTCTATATTAACGGGATTTTCCCCCTTTATCTTTGCCCTCCCCACCCACAAATGCAATTTTAAGATCTGGTGACCAGTGGTTGGTGTCTTTGGAGCAGCTGCTCTCCTGTTGTCTGTGGAAAAGCCCCTCAGATCCCAGAACCTGGAAGGACTCTGGCATGAGGATTTGAACCCAAGCAAAAGCAGGCATCCAGTAGCCTAGCTGTCCATGAGCAGGCCCAGGCAGAGGCCAGGGAGAAGCAGCTAGCCCTAGAACTCCCATCCAGGGTCCTAGTAGAATGGCACAGAAGATGGCATCTTGGTTGTGCCAGCAGCAAGTTTTGTACTGTGACACATCTGGGGACATCTTTCTCTCTAAACTGCAATTTCTGCACAAACCCCTTCCTGCCTGTTGGGGCTGGAGGGGTCACTGATCATTATCTTACCCCTTGAGGAGGAGGCTATGGGAAAGGAGGGCTAGGACCCTGACTGGTTCTGACCCAGTATACTGCCCTAAAACCAGGTTTCGAAAGGAGGCTTCATGTCCTCCAAGTCAGATTATGACATCATAAGCAGGCAGGGTAGCATCTGTAAGGCCCGCCCCCACCCCAGCCCCAACACCTCCTTGGGGAGTACCTCTACCACTTGTCCTTTCCTTTCCCAGGACAGGAGGCTTCCCACTTGACATGGGGCCGATGCTGCTGAAATGCAATTAAAGCAATTGATTTTCTAGTGCTGGTATTTATTTGACTACCGTGCAGAAGGGCTATCTTTCTATTCACATGGAACCTTTTTTTTTTTTTTAAATGTTTGTGGTCCTGATTTGGGGAGTTGAGCTTCTTGTAAATATTTATTTCAGTTGAGGCAAAAGGCAGGCTAAAGGAGCAGACCCTCCCACCCAAATCCAGGAGCAAGGGAGGTAGCCACTGGCCCAACTTTCCTCCTTGGTTTCATTCAATTTCTCTTCTCTTTGAGGGAACAAGTCAGATTTTGCTTGTGAAGATGGGGGGTGGGGATGGGGGAGGATGCTCAGTCTAAAGGCCTTGGAATGGTCTGAGGGAGCAGAGCTACTTGGGTTGGGCCAGGGCAGAGTGATGCATGGAGGAAGTAGGACAGAAAATTATGTGCTGTTTATTGCCAAAAATGATTTTTTAAAAAAACCTGCTCATCAATAAAGGACCCTTACTATCTGGTTTGCTTTTCTGATTTGTCACCTAACTATCCCCGGATGTTGTATTTTCCTTGGAAGCCAGTGGTGTGGGGTCTCTCATCAAGAGAATATTGAAGAATGCTTGCTTTCTCTTCTCAACTAAGTGATCAAACTATAGTTAGAGGAGTTTAGGGTTGAAAAGGCAGTGGGCCTAACCTGGGGACTGGTAAGAAATTAATAGAACACTTCAAAGCAAGCCCAGGAGAAAACACTGTACTCAATACATGCTCAAACCCAGCCAGGTGAAGTACCACCAGAGAATAAGTAACTCACTGGAAGATTGGGTCTACAATCTGGGGAAGAGAATTTTCCCTGCCACTGCTAACAAGGTGCAACAGCAGAGATGTACTATTGGCCAAGTATAGCCTTAAGGTTGTTTATGACAAGGACTTAATAAAGATAGACCTACTCACCTCGTCCTCCAAAATCTTTGCTGATGCCCAGAGGGAAAAGGCTTTTTATTTTCTGTTCATACTAAGGGAACAGACCAATCCGAGTAGACCAGGATAAAATCTTGCCTCTCATCTCTCCTTCCCATGTTATCTTCCTAGGCTAATTACATCCTAAACTGGCAACAGGCTTAAAAGCTGTAATGTGCTAGCCAGGACTTTTAGCAGACTAAATTTTAGTCCACTTTCCAGTGGCAAGCAGAAGCTCAGGCTAAGTCCATCCATTTGAGTCCCATTTCTGATAGAAATGACTGCTGCTAGTTTATAGTCAGGACATCACTCTGGATCTCATGGGTTAGCTGGGTCTGGAGGTCGCTCAACTTCTTCTTCAAACCGGACAAAGCAGAGAGGACAATGGTTTCAGGGCGAAGAGAGCCACAGGACTCCACGTTGTAGTAGAACCTGGAATGGGGTCCAAAGGAAAGGCAGAGAATGTAAAGGCACCTTTGTCCTGTGACTTAAGTTCTTGAGTCTGGGGCTTACTCTACTTTCTATCACAAACTTAACCCTTACAGTCAGGATCAATCCTCTACACCTAAGAACATCAGGAAGAGAGAATCTCAAGATAGTTATTCCTAAAACTTTTTACATCACAGGGCATCTTCTGTTATACTTCAGTGTGGACTGAAAAACCTCAGAATAAATATATGCCATTTAAAATTTTTGAAAGGGAAAGGGTATCATAAAATCATTATCTTCTAAAACTTGCTTAAGAAAGTAACTCACTGGGGACATGAATTAAATGACCTGGGAAGATTAAGGGGCACAGTGCTCCCAAATCTGCAAGAATTCTGATAATTGATAAGTCAGCTGCAACTTCCTACAAGTTTAGTTGGGTCTGGGTCACAAGGTGTAAGCAAAATGGAAGAATTTTCTCCCCTAGTGCTTATTCCATGCAAAACTCTATATCCCTACCACCAAAACAGAAGCCACCAAAATGCAAGGTCACATAGAGTGGCCAGTATTGTTAGAAATAATCCCATGCTGACAGTTCTTACCTCTCTGGTTTGCCATTGGGATCGTAGGGAGCCTGGGCTTCATCCTCGTCAATCTCAGAATATTCACTCTTTGGCCTGGGATGATCAAAGAAAATGACAGCACAAAATTCATTTAAATGCTTTATAGGAAAACTAATAAGTAGGCAAAATACAGGGGCACATGGGTGTCCTTCGCATGGCAGATTAAATCCAAGTGTTTTAACATAGATTTTTTTCTTTGAGCCTAGCTAAGTTATGTTAACTTGCTGAATAAGTTTATTCTGTGTGGCACAGCAAATATACTTTATTTCCAAACTAATGTAGAATCAAGGAGATTAGTGGTTCCAAAAATTTTGTTCTCAGGACCCCTTTACAACATTATCGAGGACCCCAAAGAGCTTTTGAGTTATATTTATCAATATTTACTGCATTAGCAATTAAAATCTTACAGTGTTACAAAAATAGTTTTGACGTGACTTTACAGACCTCCTGAAAAGGTCTTAGGGACTCCCTGGGTCTCTGGATCATGTTTTGTGGGACTGCTGAAGTAGAAAAAAATATACATCCAGAGTATACACAGAATGGCTTGGGGTATGACAGAGGAGGCTAGAAGACCCTGAGTACGACAGGTCTATGGACCTTTACGGTTGTTACATCTGGCATCTAAATAAGAAGTGTACCAAGAAGGATCAGAGCAGATCAGAGTCCACGTTCCCTTTTCCTTGTAAGCACCTCACCTCTACCCAGAAGCAGAACATACCATTCTTCAGGCTTTGGGTAGACTGTATGCCTCAAAGCATTATCTGGGTCATACTCAAAGGCTACTCCAGCTGTAGGGTTCCATTTGGCATGCTCCTTGCCAATGCCCTTTTTGGCATAGGCTCGTAGTCTCAGCTCCTGGCCTTTCCGGAGTTTGACAATGAGGATGTCTAAGGAGAGTAAAAACCTAGGTCAAGAAAGGCAACTGGAGACAGTCTTCCAGACGTTGGATCAGACTTGTAGCCTAAGGAGCACAAAAACCTGAAAGCAAGTTTACCCTGAAAGCCGGCGATAAGAAGCTACGTTTGTTCTGTTTCTATTTACCCTAAGAACACGTATTTGAACTCTTACACAAGCCACTTACCATCCTGTTCCACATAGTCATTGGGGTCATTGTCTCTACTCCGGGATGTCACCTGAAAGGAACCCAAGGTGGAAATTAGCTGCTCTTCTCTTACTTTTGGCTTGTTAAGTGATTTAAAGTTTTAATTGGTGAAGTGCCGACTACAGAAAGTCAGCCCAAGAATGGCATGGCAGGAATAGTTAGAAGGATGCACCCATGTTAGTGACAGGGAGAACAATTCTAGTTTAAATTAACTGGCACTTTAAAGGGCTCTCCCTGTAGTAGGACCAACAATTGGTATCCACACAATTCCTCCTTAGCACTAACAAGGGTCCAAGATCAGCCAGGTGAAAAGGCAATGCTTGGAATTCCAATATTACAAGAAATGAAGAATTTATCACAACTTCTGAGTGGGAGCTTACATAGCGGAAGAAGCCTTTGTAAGGAAGGAGGTCACTAGACACTGACCGGAATAACTCGGGGGGTGTTAGAAATGAGATCCCGAGATGTGACATGGCGAGTCTGGTCTTCATTGCAACGGACATCAAGTGTAAACTCTACTGAGCACTCAGGACAAAATTCTTCACATGAACAGTCCTAGAGGAGGACAAAGAATAGAAATAAGTCTGAAGCAAAAGAGCTAAGTCTGGATTTTGCATCCTATATCCAACACTGATTCCCTTAAGTTTCTGGGAGGAGAAAGTGGTGACCTTGCACAGCCCTCCCTCACTCAAATCAAAGTCAACTGCGTGTCATGTCATCATTTCCCTGATGTCATGGTCCTCTTCGAAAACGAAGAACAAACACAACAACCCTAAGTTCCTAAATTCATAAAATAGTACAATCACAGAATCTCAGAAACATTGTTTTGTGTACCGGCTGATCTGATGTTATTCTTTTGGGCTGATAGGTAGTCTATGACTTAAAAATGATAGGTATTTAGGAACGGCAATTCTTTCCCCTCACCATTACCAAGTCCCATTCCTCCCACCCTCGAGTATAGGCACCATCATGGATACAGAAGAATCTCTGGTGATATCCTAAGACAGAACCACAAATATTTATTTTCCCATAAAAACAATATTGTAAATGGGAACTAGGTTCCATGGTACTATTTCATCTCTATCATGGGTTCAAAAGGCTTTTTTTTCCCCTAGGCTAGCCTGTATATCCAACCATCATTTATTACAACACTGTTTCTATGGAGAAGTTAATTCTATGCTCCAACCAAATGATTTGACACAACCTGTAAATAAACTACAGCCAGCCTATATAACAGGCAGTTGCTGAATGCAGAAAATCTAAATTGGAAAATTTCATTAAGGAGCCTAATCCTCCATATGCACATGCCACTCCCTTATGGGTAACTTAAAGTTCACATTCCGTTTAGCCTGACAATCAAGGTAATAGGATCCTCTAGAGAAGAAAAGTTTCTCAAACCAGAACTAGTAGAGTATTTTCTTTATATTAGCATAACTTGTCAATACCGTTTTCCCCTATACCTCAGTCCTTCATTTTGTCCCCTGCCCACTCGTTTATCATTAGATACAGATGTCTTCCCATATATCTAACCAATTTCACAAAGACAAACTGTCTCTTCCTAAAAGGATAAACAAGGCAAGCTGTTACTACTGTTCCCTTTTTCACAACAATTTGGGATTAAAGAACATGAGGTGATGGAGGGGAGATGGGGATAGTGGAATGAAAAAGCCTGAGAATTACTAAAATGTAAAACTGGACAAATGAATACAATCTAACAGCTTGAAAGAATGTTATCAAGGAAAATACTCTCCAGTAATCACAGTGAATCTTACCCTGGAGTTTTGCAACTTGTCTACAATGTCATCACTTGTAAGAGGGATTAATCCTGGAAAAAACAAAGCAGTGTTTCAAGTAGGTCAAAAACCCTTCAGAAGTCAGGCAGCTTGCTCTCATATATTTCTAAGACGCAAAATGGCAGCCCATCTCCCCTACTCCTCCTGAAGTTAACACCTACCAAGTCTGTGGGCAATGAACTCATCATGCAGCACTGAAGAGTTGGCATCGATTTGGACCCAGTCTATGGCTAAAGACCAAAAAAAAGGCAGAAATGCAGTTGAATCACAGAGTTCACACTGAAGAGAGAGGAAATCAACCAGGCTTTTGTACTGACCTTTTGGAGAGGAAGATCAAATCTTGCTCATCATATACCGATATGTACCATTACTGTCATTTGCAAGTCAGGGAGCATTGAAATGAACTGGAGGTGGCCTTTCTTTCAAAGCTTTCTAGAATCTGTTCCCATACTATGCACAGAGCACCATCCAGCCTTATTCAAATCTCTCATATATATTCCCTTTACTCTAGCTAGAGTGGTCTCTTCATTGAGACCTTCATAATCAATGGGTCTTCATTTTATTTTGTTCATATTAAAAGACCCTGCTCAAGTCCCATCTCCTGAAAACTCTGACCTACAATGACCTCCTTTATGCATCACACATTTTAGGGCTTTTTAAGTCAATCTGTCAACAAATATTTATTAAGTGCCTATTGCCAGACATTGTGTTAAATACTATGAGCTTAACTGTTAAATAAATATGTATCTTAAATGTTAAAAATTTAAAGGAAGAGGCTATCATTGTGGACTACAGTGAGTAAGGAATACTTGATGCAGGGGTTCAGGCTGATGTAGACCTTGAAAGAACAAGATTTGGTTGACAGGGAAGAGAGGTGAAGATTGTAGATTGTCTCATTGCAGATCACTAAGGCTGGAAAGGAACCTTAAAAATCATCTAGTTCAACTCCATTTCATTTTGTTTATTTTCCACTTAAAACGTAAATGAATGTTTCTAAATTCAAAGCAGGAAAGAAAAAGAGGCTATATGAATCTCTAATACGTACAGCTTGCTTTTTCCTTTTAAAAATATAATAAATTCAACATGTAACTTTCATAGTTATCCTCCTTGCTTGGGTTTCCTTTTGTTCTTTTCTGTGTATTTTTAAAAAAGTGTTTCAAAGACAACCTTTTTCTTTCCTTTTTGGCAACCAACTGCCATCTCTCCTCATTCTTTCAACTTTCTCATTCAAAGTGGAAAAAAAAAACCCAACTAAACCCCTTTTAACAAACACATATAAAATAAATGAATGAATGAATGAATAAATAAATAAAACACATTTAAAATGGGTTCCCTTTTTCTGAACGCTGAATCCATTGCCTTTCTGTCAAGTCAACTCCTGTATTTTTCAGATGAGGAAATTAAAGAGGTGAAGTGATTGGCCCAAGGTCTATTCACTAATTGCTTTACACACACACACACACACACACACACACACACACACACACACATACACATATATATACACACACATATATATAGTCTTTCTCCAGCTAGTTCATACTTGAGATATTGGCTGTGTTTTACACTTTTGGGGTGATGAGAAGATATACAACAGTGCCTAGTAAAAGCCTAATGTTCAATTAAGTGCTTAAATGTGGCTGATTACGAATAGTGTGCACAAATGAATAAAAACAGTCTGAGAGGCTCTGACCTTGATAAAGCTTTTTTTGATACTTCCAGTCAGATATGATGCCTCCCACTGCAATTTCTCACCCCTTTCTGTTTTGACAGCTCCTAACTACATTCCAATTTGTATTGGTTATTTCTGTAGTATCCTCATTTCCCTCTCCTAAGGCTCGTCCTGGTAACTTCAAAGGTTCCTAATAACAGGCTAACAATAGTTATGTTAGCTGACAGTTATACGGCAATTTTGGGCTTACAGAGCACTTTACATACATTATCTTATTTAATCTACCATATGCAGACAGCATCATGCTATATGATAAATCCTACAACCTACCCTGCTCTCGAGGAGCTTAAAACCAAAAAGGGGGTGGAGAAAACACAAAGGTGGTTGTTGTTTTACTCTAAGTAAGAGCATGAGGAAAAGGCCATAAGGATTTTGAGGGTGAGATCACTTTCAGCCGGCAAAGGGCAGAAAGAATCAGAAGATGTCACGGAGTAGGTAGTATCTGAGTTCTAAGATGGACCTTCAAGAAAGAGGGGACATCTACAAAGAAAAAGGGGGTGGGGGAGGAGTGCCTTTTAGGCAAGGAACAGCATGAACAAAGCAGGGAGAAGGGGGCAGGCTGAGAAGTATGAAGACAAGGAATAGTTCAATTAGTTAATAATGTAAGTGAAGTCCCCAACGCCCAGCTTCCACACCACCTCCAAATCCGTGTGACGCTGAGCAACTCATTTCACCCCCCTGTGCCTCAGTTTACCCAGCTGCAAAACAGGGGTAAAGAATGAAAACACCATCTAGGGTTATTACAGGGAAACGCGCTTTGCAACCCCTGAAACCTCAGGCAAACGTGAATAGCTCTTTATTATTAAAAGATCGAGGGGCCCAGGAGGGGCGCGCGTTACCATGGCAGCGAGGCCGCAGGCTTACCTATGATGGGCACCTCCGCGATGAAGACTCTGCGGATGGAATTGGCCACTCTGCGGGGAGGAGGCAACCAGAGGCTAATGAGAGAGGGTCCCCAAGCCCGCTCCTCCCTGGTCCCCGCCACCCCGGGGGCATCCCAGCCGAAGCCCCTTCCCCAGAGATCTCAAAGCGCGTAAGAAGCCCCCGCGCTCTCCCGGGACTCTCTGGGAGCCCCAAGCTGCCAGCTCCTTACGCCAGGTCTGTATTCTCGATGATGAACTTAACATTCTCGTCCGTGAGCTCGGTGATCCGCACCGTGGGCTGGTTGGCATAAGGCATCGCGACCGAAAACCACCCGCGGCCTCCGCGCTCGGCCCTCGGCTCTGTAATTCACCCAACCAACTGCGCGCCCGCACTGACGTCACCGGATGCCAGGAAGAGCGGCTCCGGGCCCTCCCTTCGCTCGCGCTCCCCTAGAGCCCACAGTGCCCCCTCGCCCTAGGAGGAGTAACTACAGAAGGCGCTGACAGGATACATGTGAAAGGTGAGAATCCAACCCAGACGCAGAATCTCAGAATGGTGGAAGGGCTTTTACGCATCCAGTCCCACTCCCTCGTTTCATAGATAGGGAAACTGAGTCTCAGAGAAGGCAAGTGTCCAAAATCACACAACTAGTAAGTAGCAGTCAGAATTTAAACCCCAGCGGTCTTCATATTATACCCCTTTTCTTTTATATAACTGGTGACCTCAACACTTCTCAAAGATTCCAGTTATCCCTATGGCAGACTACTCCCAGGTCTAAATATCCAGCCTTAGTCTCTCTGTTGAACTCCAGTCCCACAACATCAACTGGCCCATAAAATATTAAAACTGGAAAGGACCTTTGAAGTCAATAAGTTCAATTAAGCAATCAATAAACATTAAGTTAAACATTCCAAAATCAATGTCCTATAGGCTTCTCAAACTCAACAGGTCCAAAATAGACCTGTTGTTTTTCCCCTCCCAAAATCCACTCCTCTTCCAAACTTCTGAACTTCCCTAGTAGTAGTAGTACCACCACCACCACCACTACTACTCTTACTACTCGCCTTTAATTACTGAATGGGTGTTGCCTCAGAGAAACTGAGACCTGGGAAAGACCTTAGCTTAAAAAGGTCAAGGCCTCTCACTGCACCTGGAGCCATCCCCCACAGTCCTGACCTATGTTTTGCCACTGGACCCCGAATGACTCTGGAGGAGAGAGTGAGACTGATGATTTTGCACACCTCTGCCTCACTTAAATCCAGTTCACTTGCAAGTTAAGACATGCTGATATTATTGGTCCTCTTTGAGAATGATGAACAATAATAATCCTAAAGCATAAATATGACAAAATTTTTCCTGCTTAATAAAGTCCAGTGGCCCCCTATTACATCTAGGATCAAAATACAAACCCAGAGCACTAGGGCTTCTATGCTGTAGGATCTGGGGGGGCGTGGGGGTGGGGTCGAGCAGGACTCCCACTTCCTTAGGCTCCAGCTGTTATTATTTAAATCCTTTTAGAACCAGGCTTCAACGTACCTTTATAGGCTTATTACATATTACTCTTCTTTGTGCTTGCATTCAATGATCCAGTTAGGCTGGCCTTGGACTCCTTCATATTTAACCTTCCCACTTCTTTCTTTTTGCCTTTTAACAGGCTGTCCTCTAGGCCTGGAATGCCTAGAACTCACCACCTCTACTTCTTAGAATCTCTAGCTTCCTTCAAAGGTCAAATGCTACCTCCTTCACGAGGGCCTTAACCCTAACAAGCAGGTAGTAAGTGGCAGTCAGGATTTGAACCCAGGTCTTTTAAACTACAAATCCAACACTTTCCACAGCATCACGCTGCTCCCTCATATGTATATGTCTCCCCTGATAGATTATAAGCTCCTTGAGGACAAAAACTTTCATTTTTCACCTTTCTCTCTCTATTGCCGAGCACAGTGCCTGGCACAAATCAGTTGACTAGCATTTAAATACTTACCAGGCATCAGACACTATGCTAAGGTTAGAAAACAGCCCCTGCTCTCAGGGTTCACAGTCTGATTGGGGGGAAGGATAGCATGGGATAGAATGCAATCACTTGTACATGTGGTGGGGTTTGTCTTGGCAAGAAGGACCACTTCATGTGAAACAGGGGTGAAGGAGAAGGTACTGGCAGAAGGCATTTGAATGATGTGAAATAAGATGAGAAAGGGTTGCTCTTTGAGAATGGTCTCAATTTTTTCTGTGAATTGTGAGGCAAAATTCTCAAATGAGAGGGTGAGGGGAGGAGGTTTGAGGAAGGATAAAAATGCTTGGAAAAGTCACTGTGTTGAGTGGGCTAATGATGCAGGATACACTGGGGCTGTTCTCAGGGGGAAGGCATTAAGGACTGGGAAGGGCAAGAGACTAAGGCTGGATATTTAGACCCGGGAGCGATCTGCTCTTAGGGATAATTAGAATCTTTGAGAAGTGATGAGGTCACCAAAGTTATATAAAAACATGGTATAATGGCAAAACCATTTGGGTTTAAATTCTCACTGCTACTTACTAGCTGTGTGACTTTGAACACTTCCTTTCTCTGAGACTCAGTTTGCAAGAGCAAAAGGTAAGATTTAGGTGAACCTTCAAGGAAGCCAAAGAAGCTAGGAGGTGAAGGTGAGGGAGTGTGTAACAGGCATGGGGGACAGCCAGTAAAAACGCTCACAATCAGGAGACAGTGTCTTGTCTATAAAGAACAACGAGGAGACCCAGCGTCACTAGATTACAGTATACATGGAGGGGAATAAAATATAAAGTAGGAAAGGTAGGAAGGGTTCAAGCAGAGGATTTTATTTGATCCTGGAGGCAACTGGGAACCACCGGAGTTAATTAAATAGTAGAATCATATGACCAGACCTGTGTTTTAAGAAGGTCAGTATAATGGCTGAGGGGAGAATGGATTGAAGTGGGGAGAAACTTGAGGTAGGGAGGTCCTTCAATAGAGTATTGCAATAGTCCAGGTGTGAGGTGATGAGGACCTGCATGAGGTGGCTGTAGTGTTAGAGAGAAGGTATACAAAAGATGTTACCAAGACAGAAACAACAGGATTTGACAGCTGATTGGATATGGAAGGGTGAGAATGAGGAGTTGAAGATAACACCTAGGTTTTGAGCCTGGGTGACTGGATGGTTGTATCCTTGACTATAGGAAGGAAGTAAGAAAGAGAGTTTGGAGGTGGGAGAAAGAAGATAATAGTTGGATACTGGACATTTCAAGTTTAAGATGTCTATGGGACATCTAGTTTAAGATACCTAAAAGGCAGTTGAAGATATGACACTGGAAATTAGGAGAGAGGTTAGGGCTAGTAGACAACCATAATAGCTGATGAGATCACCAAGTAAAATAGTAAAGGAGAGTCCAGGAGAGAGCCCTGTGGAACACCGAGACAGTGGTTGTGACCTGGAAGATTTAGCAAAGCAGACTGAGGAGTGGTCAGTTGGGTATGAGGAGAGCCAGGAGAGAATGGTGTCATGAAAACCTGGAGAGAAAAGAGTATCAAGGAGAAGAGGGTGACTGACAGCGTCAGAGTCTGCAATCAAGAAGGATGAGGATGGAGAAAAGGCCGTTGGATTTGGCATTTAAGAGGGCACTGTAATTTTGGAGAGAGCAATTGTCAGTTGAATGATGAGGAAGCACATATTACAGATGGCCTTCTCAAGTTTAGACACAAAAACATAGGATGGTAGCTCGTGGGGATGGATGCAGCAAGTGAGGGTTTTGAGAATGAAGGAGATATGGGCATGTTTATAGGCAAAAGGAAGTAGTCAGTAGAAAGGGAGCAACCAAATATTAGTGAGAGTAGGGATGATAGAGGGGGCAATCTGCTGGGGAAGATAGGATAGAATGTGATCACTGGTGTTTGTGGTGGGGTTTGCCTTGGCAAGGAGGACCACTTCATGTGAAAAAGGGATGAAGGAGGAGATAGTAGCAAAATGCATTTGAATGTGAAATAAGGAAGAGAAGGGAGAGCCCTTTGAGAATGGTCTCAATTTTTTCAGTGATCTATTAAGCAAAGTTCTCAGATGAGTGGTTGAGGTTTGTGGAAGGATAAAAATGTTTGGAAAAGCCATTGTATTGAGTGAGAGTGAATGGTGGGTGGTATAAAAGGATTGCCTTGCTGCTGTAGGGGCTCAGTTGAGATTATGTAACATAAATTTGTAGTGGACCTAGTCAGAATGATTTCATGATTTTCTCCAGCCTTGTTCAGCAGCAGTGAATAGGAGCAAAGGCAATGGATGGTGGGAGTAATTCGAGGATGAGGCTTAGTAGAGTAAATGGATGAGAGGGTAAGGGTGCGAGGGATTTGAGAGGGCAAGGACAAGAGAGTATAGCAGGTGCAGGGGTCATGACCTGGGAAAGAATTAAAGGATAGACGGACTGGAGGTGACTGTGAGGACAAAGAACATTGGGTTTGGAGTTGCAAGGCAGAGATAGAATGACAAATTATAATCAGATCAAGGAGTTTTATTTAGAATTCTTGAACATGGATATGGAACACTTGTAAGTGATGGCAAGACCAAGGTATGACCATCTCTGTATGTAGCTGAGAGCAGGGGAGTTGGGTGCTTAATTAATGCTTCTTCATTGATACTTACCTGGCAGAATTCTCTTTAAATGACCCTCAAGTTGTTGTCCAGCCTCTTCTGTAAAATCATTGGTGATGAGGGATGTGTAATCTTTAATGGCAGCCTGTTTAACTTCTAAACAGCTCTAATTCTCATGTACTTATAGTTTCCCCCTAGTTCTCTCTAGGATTCACTTGCCCAGATCCCTGACCAGCTAGCTACAGCTCAATTCAAATGTTACCTCATGTTTGAAGCCTTCCCTGATTCTTCCAGTCTTGGCAGTCCTTTGGGGGGCACTAATTTGTACTTTTATTGAATTCAATCTTCATTATTTTGTTTTATAATTATGTATATGAATCTTACTGCCCTACTGGGCTGTGATCTCTATGTGGGAAGGGACCATACCTTCCCACTTACCTTCTCAACTGGTTATCTTTTTCAGGGTGCTCTGAACATAGGTGATTAATAAGTATTTGAATTAGGAGCTATGAAATAGCTGGGGCCCCACTGGCAGCTACAGTACCAACCATTTACTTGATCCTCTGGTCAATCCCTTAAGGTCACTGGGAGCTCTAAAATGTCCCATAGGCAGCCAGAACTAATGCTTTTCCCATAAGTTTCTTTTTCACAAACCTGATTTTATTTTTTCAACCAACAAACATTTGCTGTCATTTATGCTATGTGCAAGACTCTGGGCTAGGCCTAGGCCCATTCTGTTGGGGATATATAAAGATACACACAACATAGTCTTAATCTGCTTTTAAAACTTTAGGGATGGGGAAGAGGCTGCTGTCAATAACAAAAAGACCAGAAGAGCATCAGAGATTTAGAGCTCAAAGGGACCTTAGGAATCATTATCTAGTCCAACTCCTTCATTTTACAGATGTCAAAACTGAGGCCAAATGAGGTAAAGGTATTTGCCCATAGATACAGAGATAGTAAACATAGTAAGTAGGATTGGGACCCAGGTCCTTCTGACTCCAGATTCAACACTATACACAATGCCATGCTGAGAGGCTGAAGAAAGAGGGAGAATTTGGTTTCACACATAGGATTATTGAGCTTTTAGTGTTGGAAGAGACCTCAGAGATCATCTATTCTAACCCCTGCATTTTACAGACAAAACAGGCCCAGCGTAGAGAAGTGACTTGTCTAACATCACAGTTTGAGTCTGAGTTGTCTTAAGGCACACAGGTAGAGTTGTCCAGCTGGCAGTTGAAAATATGAATCTGGAGTTAACGATTTAGGAGTTATTCTCATAACCAACAGTTGGAACTGTGGGAGTGGATGAGTTTGCTGACAGAGAGTACTGAGACAAAAAAGAACTCTGGTGAATGTCCACAAGTAGAGGATAGGAAGAAGAAGAGATAATGGAAAAGAAGAAAGATAAGTTAGTAGGGAGAGGGGAACCAGGATAGTGACTGCTATGGGAGGAGCTATGGTGGGAATTTCAAGGTGTAACTGAAACTGCCTATCACCAGGGTCATATACTCCAAAAATCAAAGTGGATGAGCACTGAAAAAGGCCACTAGTGATTATCATTAATAAGAGGGACTTCCTATGGTTACAATGTGTTTTATATGAATTATCTCATTTGAGCCTCACTAATGCCATACAGAAGACAAGGAAATTATTGTCTCCAGTTCAGAGATGAGGAACAGCCAACAAGTGGAAAAGCTGGGGTTAAAATTCACATCTTCTCACTCTGAGTCCAGTCCTCTTCCCACTATATGCTGTTGTCTCTTCTCTGAATACTTCTTTCTGACCTTAAAGAACATTGTTTCAGTGGTGAAACAAAAGTTAATGAGAAGCAAGGAAGGACAGTCAGTGAATATACTCATTCAAGAAGTTTGGTGGTGAAAAGTGATAAACAAAATGGCTGGAGTGAATAGCATAAGTAAAAGTTTAGATTTTTTATTTTTAAATTTAGGGAAATGCATGCATGTTTGTAGGCAGAAGGAAAGGAGTCAGTGGAGGAGCAATCAGGGGTACAAGTGTGGGAGGCAGATGTCAATGGACAGAACAAAGTCCTATAAGCTATGGGAAGAAATAGAATCAAGAGCAAAGTAGAAGAGGGAAGTCACCTCTTAGTCCTACCCTTCTGCATTTCTTCTTCTTCTTCTTTTTTTTTGGTTTTTGGCAGGGCAATTGGGGTTAAGTGACTTGCCCAAGGTCACACAGCTAGTACGTGTCAAGTGTCTGAGGCCAGATTTGAACTCAGGTCCTCCTGACTCCAGGGCTGGTGCTCTACTCACTGCGCCACCTAGCTGCCCCCCCCTTCTGCACTTCTAACAACACACTAACAAATGGAGTCATTCCAAACAAACACTTTTATTATCTTCTTTACAGAATCTAAATTCACTTAACAATTCTTTAACAGATTAGGTATTAGGCTCCCTAAGGAACAGGGCCTACGACCAATACAACATACAGAAGGGCACAACTATCTGGCAAACACCTGAATCAAAGATGATGCTCACCCTCTCCATAGGCCCCTAGAAGGACCTTAGCCAGAAAAGCAGAGATTTCAGTGTGGGACCACCTCAAAAAAAATTATGTGTAATACACATGAACTATGCTGCCCTTTCACACAGCTCAACTGGGATGGATGGCAATTTAACAGTCCTCAGAGCAGAACCATGGTGGAGTTCAGTTATCAAATTATAGCCTTAAGAAGTTCTTAGGAGAGGGTTAAAACATGATCAATATATTCCTGGGGCCCATAGTGTGATGGGATGGTGACAGTAAGACACTCAGTGGGCATCCTTGTCTGGCTAGTTGGGTGAGGTTTTTATTGTCCAACAACACAGTTGCTACACAGAGGTGTGAGGCTGCTGAAGACAAGAGGTCTGATGTGGCATTAAGAATTGAAGAACTGACCCAGTTTCTGGTCAGGAATAGTCAGCAAAACCACCAGCACATAGATGGTTCATTGCACAGGATAATGTTTGGGACAAACTCTCATTTGTTCTGAATAACACCTTACATTGGTACAGCACTTTATGTTTTTCAAAAAGCTGTCAATACACTTTCATTTTCTTCTGGGCACTCAGGCTCACTCTCCTTCCTCCTCATCGACGCTGGTTTAGGCCTGTCAAATTCTTGAGCTAATGAAGACAAATCAAAGCAGATGGAAGCAAAGGTCAGAGCCTGGTCCTGATTATAAATCAGGTAGTGGCCAGTGGGAACAATAGAAGCTGGAGGGCAGGCAGTGATGTGATTTGATACTGAATGACATAATGTATGAAAAGCACTGTGTATACTTTAAAGTTTCACATAAATGCTAGTTATTATACAATACACCATTGACTCCAGGCTCTGATATTTTCCCCAGTACCACAGGAAGACTGAAGAGGTGGGCTAACTGCAACTAGGGGGCACATGAGGCCTTTTTTTAACTTTTCACTTCAAGAATTAAAAGAACTTGAATTACACAGCATGTAAGGTTTTAGGCTAATGCAAACTCCAATGATACTCACAGTCACGGCTGCTCCCATCATTCCCTGCACAAGGGCTTCCCCCGTAGATTTGACCTAGGAAAAGCAGAATGAAAGCTCTCAAGTGCTCTAACACATAATTAAAGATAAAGCAGATATTAAAAAAACAAGCATGTTTAGCCCAGGTGAAGGAGTCTGTGCACTAGAACAGTGGTCTCAAACGCAAATAGAAATGACTCTCTGTGGGCTGAATAACTTAGAAAACCACAAATTAACAATATCTATGTTTTACTGTATATTTATTTTGTTAAGTGTTTCCCAATTACACGCTAATTTGGCTTGGGTCAAACTAGGGAGTGTTGTGGGCCTAGTTTTTGATATCTCTATATTGAAAGATGGTTTAACTGCCTATGCAGAGGTCGAATGATTCACTGGAGCAATGCTAGCATATAGCTACTAATGTACAGTGGTGGGGCACAAAAGGTTAGATTCTTTAAGTCTCTATGTATGTGTCACCCCTTCTGAGCATGAGGGAAGGGAATATTTTAGGAGAGTTGCAGGTGACATGTTTTTATTCACCACATTTTAGAACGTCACTGATGGGAGGATTATGGTAGAATAGCTCCCATGATGTTCCAACAAAGTTAATTTAGGATAACCTGTTTGGCTGTGTGTCCCATGCTCATGGCATCATTGATCCTGTTTTCAAGGAAGCGCCAAGTGTCTTCAAAGTCAGGAGATGAGTCCTGCATCATCACTAGCTCTGTAGTGTTATAGATGCCAGCCAACACTGCCCGACGTGTATACCAGTTCAACTGCATCAGAAGCAAGCCAAGAAAACAAATCAGAGCTGGTGCGGACCCTGGGAGAGAACAAGCTCGGGCCAAAGCCAGATGTGACATAAGGGAAGATCTTCCTTTGCCCCGTTGCTTCCCTTCCCTTTGGCCTACGTAGTGATTCTCCAGAGTTAGGAAAAGCCCTCAGCAACTTGTAACTGGGAAAGGAAGGAGCCTGTCCTGGTAAACCCCTCTTTAAAGCACCACCTCAGCTGCTTAGTGTTTTATTCCTTTAATTTCTTTGCTTTCCAATTTCATTTTCCTACCATCTCAGTCGGTGGTGTATTCCCACATGAAGGAAGTTTATTAAAGCAGTTTATTACAACTGTGGTGGGAGTCTTTCTCCACTTCCCCTACCCAGATTCCACAAAATACCATCACTTATTAATTGTTTTTATGAAGGTATATGTTACTTCTTTTATTTCCTGCCCAAAAGATGATGCTTTTTAACAAGGCAGATTCTTTGTTGGTGGCTGCTTTAAATGAATTTATTGATCTCTCAGCGGAGGAAGAAGCGTGCTGGGGGAAGGGAATTTCTTTTTAAAGAGATGGGTGTCTCAGTAGCATTCTATTTTGAAAGTGGTGTTAATGAAATCAGCCTGAGTTAAAAAAAAAAAAAACAAACAAAAAACCAAAACAACAAGAGATTTTGCTGCAGGATTTAAATCTTGAGAGGTTGCTGGGAAATGGTTATAAAAAAAGCAGTTCTAAATAAAAACAATCTCTTGTGCTTTGAGTCATTACTGTAGGTAAGAAAAAATGCTTTAACAACTTTTGGTTTTGTGGTCAGGACACTGAACTTTAAACAAAATGTTAAAGCCTATAGTTAGCTCTATGATAGCTGTCATCAAAGAACATGCCACTGCCTTTCTTTATAGTTTCAATTTGTCTTTTTCTCTGAGATGATGATACTGCAGGCCCCATGAAAGAAGCTTATAATTAGAGAACTTTCATAAAGTTCTATAAGGAATTTTCATTTTAAGTTTTGGAGTTAACTGGGACCTAAATCAGAATATCAGATTCCTGTGTTGTAAAACCCCTAAATCTCTTGGTGACTATAGCGAATCACCTCACAATTGTTCTAGGCATAAGGACTTGTAGGAGGTACTTACATCAGTGGACTGGTCTCCCGCATAGTGCCACATGTCATCTACCATACTGGTGAGGAGGTTTAGGCTGGCTGGGATATTATGAGGGAGCACAAGGATGCTGAGGGCCTAAAAAAGAAACAATACAGAAACAAATACAGCATAATCCCATAATGGGACTGATTGACATGTATAGTTAATAGGAAACAGTTTACTTTTTAGTTTCAGCTCTCACACACAAAAACAAAAAAAACAACGAAAGAACTAAGACTTTTCTTCATTGGCTGATAGTCCAAGTCTAGCCAAGTAGCACAAAGTCTTGACAGTCCACATATCTGAACCTTGCTTGCCCAAGTTGTTCATCAATTTCCTTGATCACCTAGAGATACTTCCCTTGGCAACAAGCAAGGAAAACCAGTGCTTGACTCAGAGTGCAGTATCTGGAATCAGCCTTGGCAGCAGTGTAACTTTATTCAGGTGATTGACGGCATCCCATCTTTCCCTTTTCAACGCAGACACTCTAGTTCAGGCCTTCATAAACTTTCACCAAACAGTCTGTAATAGCCTCCTAACTGGCCTTCCCACCTTCAGAAATCTTCTGCACAATAATGCCAGATTAATCTTCCTCAAATTATAGCTCTAATTATATCCCATCTCTGCTAAAAAATCTTCACTGGCTTGGCATCATCTATAAGGCCAAAGCCTAAACTTAAATTCCTTACAGGATGGCACTCAATACCATCCATAATATGGCCTCAATCTATCTTTTTATTATTAGCTCCCACAATTCCTCTATTTTCATGCCCTATACTTACGCAAAACTAAATTACCAAAACATGCCAAATGTTTTTACTTCCATGTCCTTGCTGATGCTTTTCCTCAACCCAGAGACTTCTCTTAGGCCCAGAGAACATGAGGTGGCTTTTAGAAAGTACCCTATGTTAGGCATGCAGCACTAAAACCACTTGCTTTCTACAATTCCCTTCATGGACTCCTACCACCTTAGAAGAGTGAGACTTGCTTAGGCTGGTAGGATCCAGCCTATCCTGTGAGCCAGGACCCAAGGGCATTCATATTGCCAGACTGTTCCCATTTCCCTTCCCCATGCTCCAAAAAAAGGGGATAAATGGCCTGGATTAACAGTCACTCTAAATTATTTAATAGAGATGGGTTTAAGTCCTGGCCTATCACACTTACTGTGTATTTCTAGGCTTTTCCTTTGCTGTGAAAATTAATGAGTTAACTTTGGTACAGTACTCAGGGCTGAGTATTATTAATGTTATTACTGTCATTAATAATGGTATGAGGACTACATAGGAACTTTGTACCCGGGGCCAATGTTCAATGTATGGGATCAGCATTCTCAGTCTGGTTTCCACTGCATCCCTCAGGAACTGGTCTGTCTTCCTCTTCCTGGAAGAGGGAAAAGAAAACAGCTTGTCTATGTGTCAGAGTAGGTGGCTAGGAGCATCCTCAGTCCTAAGGTAGGAAATGGCTCTTTCTGGCTCATAACTCTGACCTGGCCAAAGCTATCTGTACTTCTGCCATCAGAACAGCTGGTCAGTGGGGATTTTTTGCCTAAAAGAGCTGGACTGCAGGGTGTTATTTTTTCTCCTTGTTCTGCTGAAAGCCTTGTACTTAGGGACAGGCTGAGATCTAGGCCCTGGCAAATGTGTCCCTATACTCCTCAGTGCTAATGCTACAGGATACTCACTCTGCCTGGCCCAACTGCACGAGCTTTTGTTCCTCCTCCATCACACGACAGAGTTTTGCATTGCACTGTGTCACAAAATGCAGGATCAGTTCACTGCCATCATTTCCAAACATGCCAGCTGCTGCACCAGAGAGACCCAGGGACTGTGAAAGAGGAAAGAGAGAGACTGACGGAATCTCTAAGATGATAACTCACACTTTGGCAGCGTTTTGAAGTTTACAAAACTTTGCTCACAACAGTCCTGAGCTAGGTAGTGGAAGTGTTATTCATATTACACAGAGGAAACTCACAGACATTTAGAATCTTTCCCACGGTCATATGGCTAATAACTGTTAGAACCAAAATCCGAACTCAGGACTCATGTCTCTAGGTTCAGTGCTCGTTACACTATACCACGATAAGGAAAGACAGACAAGGACTTCAGGGTATATGTGGGAGAAAAGAAGGAAATGGGAAGAAAGGGAATACTATATTCTGTCTATTCCCTTTTTGGGGAAAGAGATCTAAGATTCTTCAAAATGCTCAGCAGTTTCGCTCTCTACTAACTTTTCAGTCATCTACAGATTCCCTATATACATATATACCTGAGCTCCTTCTGCAATAGCTTCTGGGGTCCACCCATGAGCAGGCACAAACTCCAAAGCTGCAGTCAGGATCCGATGCTGCAGCTGCTCCTCGCTTTCATGGTCCTCATCCTCCTCACCACCCTGATCTGTGTACCTGAAGCCCAATTCAGGAGAACAAGCTGAGTCCCAGGACTGTGTCCCAAAAGCTGTATTTTCTTATAGGGTTGAGAAAAACATCAATCTTATTTTCCTTTGTACCAGTGTCACAGCTTTTTCAATGACAATAGGATTAAAAAGATCTCCGTTCTCTTCTCCCACTACTGTTACTAAAAGCAAGAGCATCTAGTATATAGCAAAGTTGTTACTCAATAAACAAAAGGATATGCTTGACCCAGATGTGTCCCTTGGCCACTGCACAGAAAAAATACAACTTTTTTCAGTAGTTGCATCAATAAAAAATACTAGCACTCTGGGAGAATAGAAATCAGATGACTGGGCAGCTTGGTGCTTACCGGGGGGGTGAGCGTGAGGACTCTGGATTGGGCTCTTCTGTTCCCTGTGACTCCGAGTGCTGCTGAGAGGAAGAGGGTGGGGGCTGGTACTTTTGTTCATCTGAAGATTTCATTGCCAAAACTGAAGCATGGAAGGCACGTAGCATTGGGGAGGGCTGACACCTGGTCACTGAAATAGGAGGTAGAATGGTCACTCACAGACATATTCACAAGCAGTACAGGAGTTCACACGGTATAAAGCAAGATTAATGGGATACAGTGACACATTTTAGGGGTTTGAGATGAAGACCTCAGGCAACGAATAGCCTTGACAGCATGGCACAGGAGGATACCGAACTGAGAAGAACCAAGTTCTAGTTTTGGCCGTGCCACTTCATGGCTGTGTGACTGTAGGTGTCACTTAACATTTCTGAGCCCAGTTTCTTTGCCTGTCAAATGGGGATCATCATCCCTGGCCCACCTATCTTTTGTGTTGTAAAGAACAAATGACATGACATACGTGAAAGTACTTGATAAAACAGTTAAGCTTTATACAGACGAAAAGTATTATTATTATTATTATTATCATTATGAAAAGAGTGAACTAGGTTCCAGACCCTATTCTACTTCTGCGCATTTTGAGATGATGGGAAAATCATTAATTCCTCTATGTTTATTTCATAATCTGCAAAATGGGGATGTTAATGCGTGCCCTACATCACAGGGTGGAAAATCAAACAAGATCATGTGTCTATGTACACTGAAGAAAAAAAATGCTCTATGACAAACTGTTCTTAATTTTATTTAAGATATTTAATTCATAGGAACACAGAATGTTAAGTCTGAAGGGACTGTAGTTTATTTAGTATAAAACCTTAATTTTTGTGAGATAAAGAAACTGAGGTCCACAGAAATAAAATTATTTGACCAAGGTCACGCAACCAGTAAGTGGCACAGCCCAGATATGAATCCAGTTCCTTGGATTCCAAGTTCAGGGTTTGTCTTATTATACTATATTTCCATATCTGCTTCAATAAAATACAGAATCAAGAGTAATTTCAGGGCAGCTGGGTGGCACCGTGGATACAGTGCTGGGACTGATATCAGGAAAATTCATCTTCCTGAACTAAAATCTCTCCTCAGATACTTACTAGCTGTGTGACCCTGGGCACATCACTTAACCCTGTTTGTCTCAGTTTTCTCATCTATAAGATGAGCTGGAGAAGAAAATGTCAAACCACTCCAGTATCTTTCCCAAGAATATCCCAAATAAGGTCACAAAGAATCAGACACGACTGAACAACAACAAAGAGTAACTTAAGAATTCAGGTTTAAAATTTGAATAAAGAACAGTTAAAACTTTAATAAGATATATTTATCAAAATAAATATTCTAACGGATAGGTAATAGTTACAAGTCTTTGATAGGATTACTTGTTCAGCCAATCTTTAGTTAACTTTTGCAACAGATTCTGAGTATAAGAAACACCATTCAAGATTATGGGATATTGCTACAACTGAGTAGTGAACAGACTTCCTTTCCAGAAAATTATAGATTTTCTGTCCTAATGTTCTGTTTGAATTGACAAAAGAGAATCTGACATTAAAGATAATGTATTTCATTCATTCAACATTAATAATCTGCTATGTGCGGGCTAGGCATTATGGGGCATATAAGAAAAGGAGAAATCATGTGTCCTGCCCCAAAAGGCTGTATTTTTGATAGTATTCTTCTGATGATGATTTTGAGCTGATTATAAGCCTGCTGTTGCCCATATTCTAACTTTTCCAGATTCTAGCCTGCCTCAATATCAAAACAGTGATTAAAAAAAAGAACAAAACCAGAAACCTTATGGCAAAAAAAGGATCTAAATCATAAAATTATTAGAATTAGATTTAATGCTAAGTGAAAATATATATATATTTTAAAATATTAAATAGAGGGTTAAGAATAATTATTCCCAGATGAATAAAATTTAAGATCCTTCTTGAGCCCTCTATCAAAATACCACATACCCTGAAGATTAAATAAACCAGGGTATAAGATGAAAAAGAGAAAGGGGCAATGGTAACAGAAATGAGTCCACAAAGGGCTAGAATATTGATGTTTAAAAAGGGGGGGAGCAAAAATAGAGGAAATTATGCCTGATTTTAAGTTATAAGGCATGGACTAAATTTTAGAGCTGCCATTTATTAGCTGTGTGTAGCTGATAGAACACTGGGCCTGGAGTCAGGAAGGCCCAATCCTGTTTGCCTCAATTTTCTCATCTATAAAATGAGCTCAAAAAGGAAACGGCAAACCACTCCTGTATCTTTGCCAAGAAAACCCTAAATGGGGGTCACTATGAGTTGGACATAATTGAAACAACTGTTAACGGACAAGTTACTTTCTTGAGCTGGGCTATGGAATCATATCTGTAAAAATGGTAAGCAACCTAGTCTGGTGAAAAGAGCCATGGATTTAGGGCCAGGGCATCTGGATTTGAATTCTGTATCTTTCAATATTTGTGTGGCTTTGGATAAGGTTATTTGACCTTAATATTTCTGGGCTTCATTTTCCTAATCTGAAAAATGATGGGGTTAGACTAGGCAATCTTTAAGGTCCCTTCCAGCTTTAGTTCCTATGAAGTCTATGGATAATAACATTTGTACTTAACAGGGTTGGTTGTGAGACTCAAATGAAACTGCATTTGAAAGCACTTTACAAACCTTAGAGCATTATTTAAGTGTCAGCTATAACTTTTCCTCTGCAAAAATCCTATTTGGATGCCTTTTTCATAGCATGAAGGTGACACTGGGTTCTTAACGGCTCTATGCTCTACCATCTTGGAAAGGCTTTGTGTAGTTCCAATAACTGTGTCTTTTTTGAGGAACCTCAGTGGAGAGATTTATTACCAACAGGATGACCAGTTGGTGTCGAATTCTATGGCCGTGACAAACAAGGAAATAAAAATGTAAAATTATCCTCAGTTCTATACACTCCCTTCCATTTTTGCTGTGACAGCCAACTGGTCAACACATGACCTATTTAAACAAGCTGTTGATGCCATCATGGAAGGCCATCCCCAGAGTCAGGAGACCCCTAGGTTCAAGTCCTACCTCTGACACATACTAGCTGTATGACTGTGAGTAATTTACTTAACCTGTCAGTGCCCCAGACAAATTTCTCAAATGATTATGTTACGGATGATTTGCCAGCCTACACAGTGAAGGTAAGTGTTTCACAGGGAATTTCCTAAACCAATGAAATCACAGGTCTAAATTTAAAAAACAAATAAAAAATGATACCCTCCCCGCCATGGGAAATTAATAAAAGAACAGAGATGAATAGATATTGCCATTTTCTAAAGAAATTTAACTCTTCTAAAACCATCACTACTAGAAGGGGGCTAGAAGAACCTAGAGACTGTCTCTGCCTCCTTGCCAGGTAGAGATAGATATAAGCCAAAGATAATATCATTTTATAATAAAAAGTTATTTGTAAAACCTTCCAGAGAAGGATAGAAGATTATGACTGTTATTGCCTTATAAAGCATGAAGAATCAATGGAAGGAAATAATGAGTTTATAGAAAGCTTGTTGAGAGAGACCTAGTTAAGTCAGAGCATCCCAGGGGCTTTAAAGGATAAAACTGGAAGGATGATGAGCAAATGAAAAATAGAAAGTATCTCTCAAGGCTTTTATGACACATTATTTTCTCTACCAATAACAATACAGCAACCACATTTGGACATAAAGTCCCAGATGTGCTTTATGAAGTAGAAATGGTATTTAGGAAAACAAGAATGGGAAGAGCAACTACACCAGGCTAATTATACACTAAAGAGAATGGCACGAGGCAACACAATTTCAGAGATTATGAAGATATGGGAAAGAGAAAATATGAAACATCTGGAAAAAACAGCGGTGATTTATCATGATCTAAAAAAGGGTGATTGAGAAAACATAACTACCAACCCATACTCCTAGATTCTTAACTATACAAAATCTTTACGAAAAAACCTACATATATACTGAGAGTATCTTTGAAGGTATGAGAAAGGCTTTTGCAAAAGATATTTTACAGAAGCCTACAGATTTAATCACAAAAATAAAAGGTGCAGAGAACTTAACAACTTGCTTACTGTTTATTGACTACAAAAAGACATGTGATTTGGTAGGGCAAAATATTTACGAACTGCCATAGACTGAAGTAGAACCAAGAAAATACACACAGTGACCACAGTGCAAAGGGGAAGAACAAGGAAATGAAATTGAATGTTCATGACCACGTTTGTTTATCTCTCCCATTACCCCGTGAAGAGTCCCTTCATTGTGGAGGTGAGGACTACGGGTGCGGAATGCTGTAAATATTATATAGATATCTTGGTTATTTTTGCTGAACTGTTCTTTTTTCCTTTTAAAACCTTTGTTACAAAGGAAGCCTTGATGGGGGTGGGGAGAAAGGTGCATATTTGGAAATGAATGGGATATAAAAACAAAAGGCATCAGTAAGAAAGCTGCTCTTTCACAAATACCTCAAAATCATATAGCATTCCTTGAAAGATGTAAGTATGTGACAACCCTCTGATTGTTAAGTGAGGGATAAAACTGGGAGGAATATGCTCACCAAAGTCATGAAGGATATCCAGTAGTCTAAGAGGATGATTACCTATAGAGGGGTTCTCCATAGTCTCCTATTTGTAGATGACTTTATGCTAACTGCATCAAGTTTCAGAACACCGTAGAACATTTTAAATGAGATCCAGGGTCATGTAAAAAGTGTTCAAACTACACAGAAAAAAACCAAGTGGATGAAGAATGTCTTTTGGCTGATTTATGATAAGTTATATGGCCAGCACATAGACCTCTCTCATCGATATAAAGATTCTGGAAAGGAAATTTTGTTGTTCAGTCATTTCCAACTCCTAGAGACCCTCATTTGGGGTTTTCTTGGCAAAGATACTGGAGTGGCCTGCCATTTCCTTCTCCAGTTCATTTTACAAATGAGGAAACTGAGGCAAACAGGGTTGAGTGATCTGCTCAGGGTCACCCGGCTAGTGTCTGAGGCCAGATTTGAATCCAAGAAGATGAGTTTTCCTGACTCTAGGACCAGCACTCTACCCACTGTGCCACCTAGCTGCCCTGGAAAGACAATGGATGGGACCAAAAGTGAACAGTGGGAAGTAGTTTTAAAATCCTAAGCTTCTACTTGGAAAAAAAAAAGGCTGTATTTTTTTATTTTTATTTTTTCGCAATTGGGGTTAAGTGGCTTGCCCAAGGTCACACTGCTAGTAAGTGTGTCAAGTGTCTGAGACTGCATTTGAGCTCAGGTCCTCCTCCTGATGCCAGGGCTGGGGCTCTACTCACTTCGCCAACTAGCTGCCCCAAAAGGCTGTATTTTTGATAAGAATGTTCTTCTGATGAGATTCAATGTATTTTAAGTCTTAGAAGAATTAAAATTCCAGAGAAAAGGCAATAGGGATATGTGGGGGGTGTAAAGAGCCTGGAGCATATTACCAACAAAGAACTAGACACCAGATGCTCTTTATCAGGTTGTCACTGAGGATGGAAGAAGGCGAGGTGATCAAGTGGTGGGAAATTAAAATGTCAGGTAACAAAGGGGCAGCCCACAGGCTCCAAGACATAGTACCTTTGCAAGGTCAAGGGAGCCAGGGAGAGGCCTTCGGTGGAGAACGCGGGGGGCTGCTGCATCTTTGAAAACAGAGGAAGCTATGCACACTGGACACCCCAGCCAGAGCCGGGCTGGATCAATCAGGGGCCAGGGTTAAGATTCTAGTTAGGTCAGGGTTTAGGCCAGATCTGGAACCGGGGGTCAGAAGGATGGGTTAGGGTGATGGGGACCACATCTTGGTCTCAGTCCGGAGAAAGATTCGGGTCAAAGGTGAAGTCCGCGTTTGAGACACAGCATAAGTCAGGGTTGGGGGTCAAGGTCCAGTGTCGGCCCGTTAGTCAAGCCCGAGGAGTCCAGGCTCGGACCCGTTGGAAGATGGCCAAGAAGCAAGGCAAAGGTCCCCCCCGGGGATCCAGCCTGGCCCAGACCCTAGAATGCCCTTCACCTCACCTTGCCAGCAGCCCAGAACCTGGTTCCCCTTGGCCACATTCACTCGAGTCCCCTCCTGTCCCCACTCCCGCCTCCCTCCCAGGCCCCGGGGGTCCCGGCCCCGCCTGGCCGCCCCCCTCACCGGGCCGGCACTGCAGCCGCAGGAACCTCCATCCTCCCCGACGGAGGAACCCAGCCACCGCCGCCGCCATCTTGGAAGTGGGCAGCGGCCCACTAGGAGTCTCCACGTGACAGCCCCCGACGCGTGTGTGTGCGTGCGTGCGTGCGCGCGAGGGGGTGGGGCGGGGCGGAGAGTGGAGGACGCCCGAGGGCGGTGAGATCCCGCCCCTCCTCCGGCGTCGAAGCGCGAGTGCGCACGCGGGTTCCATTTCCCTTCCCCACCCCTCCCCTCCTCTTGTATCCCCTCTCCTCCCCTCCCCTCCCCTCCCTTTCTTCCCCGCCCTGTCTCTCCTTCCCCCGCCCCATCTTTGAGTCTCCTCTGAGTCCCCGCGAAGCCAGTCACTCTTCTTCTCGCGAGAGTCCGGACGGTGTTGAGCCGGCTGCTGAAGAGTGGTGCCGGTGGTGGCTACCGAGTGTGCGGGCGCCTTGGGTGAGCGTTGGCTGTGCCTCTGTCCGGTTACTCCGCTTCCTCTCATCCAGTTGCGTTTACCACACTTTGGGACCCCAGTTCCTTCTTGGAAGAACTCTGGTATCTCCTATCGTTTCCCCTCCCCCTGCCGGTGTCTTCATCCTCGCTTCACTCTCTCCTCCCGTCTTTCCTTCTCCTTTCTCTTTCCCCTCCTCCCTCCTCTCTTTCTCTCCCCCTCCCCTTTTTCATTTCCCTCCTCCCTTCTCAGCTCCTTCCCCAGCCTGCTCCCCTGCACGTCCCCGCTCTCTCTCCCCCCGTCCCTCTCTCCCATCCTTCTTTTTCTCTTCCTCCTCCTCTTCCCCCGGCTTCCTCTCGTCCTCTCCCCTCTTTCCCTCACCCTTACCCTCCCTGCTTCTTCTTCCCTTGACCTGCCCTCCTCCTCCCCCTTCTTCTCCCTTCCCTGGTTTCTAATCTTGCATGACCTTAAAGAAGTCATTTGACCTCCCTGCACGTCAGTGGCTTTACCTGTAAAGGAGGAGGTTGCATTCTTGCATCCTCCGAGGCCCGTCCCGGCCCCACGAGTGTATGAATCAGGCCCCGCGCCCAGGCAGCTCAGGTTGAGCTGGGCTGGGGGAAGCACATCCCTCACTTTGTCTGGAGTAAGAGCATTCCAGCCTGTACAAAGGCTGGGAGGTGGGATTATTCTGTATGGGGGAACCGTAAGTAGGCCAGTTTGGCTGGGTTAGCTAGTTGAGGAGACAAGTGACGTGCTATCAGGAAAGATAGGTTGTAAAAGGAGTTTCTCTTTCCCAGGCTCTTACATCATACTGTGTCTGTGTCCTAATAGAACACAACTTTACACACCTAGTATTAAATCTGAGTACTGTAAGGTTAAACGTGGAGGTTGGTCAGAGCCGAGTCCCATATTTTTCACGGGTTAGGGATAAAGACAATCTGCTGAGCATCTTTTGAGGACCAACAGCTTACTCCCTTCACCACCTACGAAAGGTGAGGTGATGTAGTTTAAATTGTGGACCCATCTGCTCAGAACTTGACTTTCTAGTGATGTTTGTTTATTCGTAAGAGTAATTTCCTCTAGGAAAACTAGAACCTCTTCCCTTCTGTCCCCCACATCTCTGTGAAACAATTATTCTATGCTTATTGGTTATGTGGTCCCAAGAGTTGTATGGTATTTTTGTGGATGGAAGCCATAACAAATCTTCCCATTGTCAGACCAGAAAAAAATAGCAACCTGAGAGAATAGTATTCCTGAATTATTCATCTCTCTTCAAGATCAGGCATCATTATAGTCAGTACTGATCTTTGAAGTTAGAGAGCTCAAATTCTGTCCTCACTGTCACATGAGAAGACCAGATGGAAACTATACCACATGGATATTATTACTGAAACTTTTTACTCAGGTCATCAGGCTAGTCCTGAATTCACCTAATTACCTCTGGAAGAAGACGTTTTGATCTTCATTCTGAGTTTTCTCTTTCCCTCTTGATCTTCTTTCTCTACTTATTTCTGTCATGTCCCATTTTTAAAAATCTCTTCCGAAGCGTAACTGCCATGATCTTCAGGATTTTTTGTCAACCTGTTTTACAGAATTAGGCGTTAGGTTGAAATTGAAAGCCTTAAACTTTTACCTTTGTTTCTTGATCTCCTCACATATATATATATATACACACACACACACTGGGAGCACATGGCTTGGGATGACATCAGCAGCCTTGTAGAAGTTATTTAGATAGAGTCAGTCAGAGTTGGAGAGGTGTCTTAACATCACATCCAAGGTCAGTAACATGACTGTGACTTTGAATTTCTCCTTCACCTCTTGTAATTACTAAGCTAGCTCGAGTCAAAACTCCTAAGAGTCCTTAGTTACTCTATTTTTCCCGCTATTGTGGGAGTGGGTTTTTTTGTGCTTTTTGGACTGATTGACCAAACTCAAAACATTTTGATTGAAAATATCATGTTTTCATATTTGAACTTTTAAACATTTCCTGTAGTGTCTCCTCTGTTACCAAGAAAGCTGAGCCTGTGCCCTTCTTTTCTAGGGTTGATATTTAACAAGCATTTTATTGCCATCCTCTTGCTATTAGATATTAATTTGGGAGGTAGGAACACAAAGCATTTTTAATATCTTCTAAATTAGTGACCTGTTCCCATTGGAACGCTGAGAAATTGTAAAGTGCAGATCTAATACTCTCTGATCTTAGCAGTGGAAAAGGAAGCTTCAAAGCCAGCTCCATTCTCCTCCTTAGGGAGGCCTCCCACGGGGCAAAGCTGGATATTAAGAACAAAGATTTTATGTGCCTGTTTGAAGTAGAGGCAAGTAAACTGAACTGAGAAAGGAGGATGAGCAATCGCACTCTTAGAATTTTCTGCTTCTGTGATGCCGTGCTGAAAAAGGCCTGACATTTTGTTTCTACCTAAAAATTAAGGTGCAGTATGTATAAAACCGAATTGAGCAAACTTCCTAGATCTCCTAGTTTCTGTTATGAAAATTGTATTAGAATGTAGTCACTAAAAAATACTGTGTATGTTATCAGTCAACGGGCAGTTTTTTAACTAGGAGAAAAAAAGTCTGTTTCCTGTTTTACTGAACAGCGTTTTCTATTGTCCCTGAAAGCAGTGAAGCATTTCTAGTATCCCTGAAGAAATCAGTACTTATTCTAGCAATTTAGTACTTTACCCTTAATGTTCTTTCCATCTCCATGTAGCAATCTAGGGCTTCTAAGCTTTTGATTGGCCTTTATGTATAAAACAATGATCCTGAACCTTATTAACAGCCAGATTCCTTTGTTAGTAATCTGTGTTTATTCTTGGTCAGGAACATTTTGGCTTAAAATTACAGTTCTTGAATGTGCTCTTTTAGGAATTAAAATTTAGATTAATGGCTATTTGGCCAAGAATATCCTTTTGTCACATATACTTTAGTGAATTGGGAGTGTCAAAAATGTGGGTACACAAGTATTTTTGAGGGGGTGGGGGGAAGTTCTTATTATATTAGTAATACCTCCCATTCATCTAATGCTTTGCAAAAGCCTCACAACCCTGTGAGATAGTAGTGTATGTACTGTTATCCCCATTTGTAGGTGAAGAAACAGGCTTGGAGAAGTTTAGTGACTAGGGATCATAGAGTCACAAATTTAGAGCAGAAGAAACCTGAGAGACTATTATATCCAACCTCAAGAGAAGTAAAGTGACTTGCCCAGGATCACATAGCTAGAAAGTGGCAGAATTTGAACTCAGGTATAACTGACTCCAAGTCTAGTGCACTAACCATTACATCAAGCTGATTCACAGAGCTAGCAAATGGTAGGAACCCAGGTAGCTTTTCAACCATGTTGTTTCTAACCCACCCTCAGGAGAGTAGATGAATTTGAGGTGTATTTATTTCCAGTAGTGGTCATTTTGTGTTGATCTAATCCATACACTCATTTTATCCACTCCACCCCCAACCCAGAGGTTCTTAACCTGGGATCTGTGAAGTTGGCTTTTTGTTTTTAATATTTTGATAAGTATATTTGAATATAATTGGTTTCTTTTATAATCTTAAGTGTTGTGCATTTAAAGGGGTCCATAGGCTTCACTAGACTGCTAAAGGGGTCCATGACCCTTGTGACCAATAACATCTGTAGGTAGGAAACTAGCTAGGGTTAGTAGTACATTCATAAAGAGAGGCAGTGTTGCTCAATGAAAAGAGCTATGTAGACCTGGTATCAGAAGACCTGGCTTCAAGCCCTGTGTTGGCTACATATTAGCTATCTAATGGGAAACTTCTTAGCCTCTTTAAGCTTTTTTTCCCTCACTTGTACAGTTTTCTTCAGAGGATTGTTGTGACAAATTCTTTTAACTTGTGAAATATGCTACAAATGAATCGCCATTGTTTATAATAATACCTGGCCCTTTTGTAGGTCAAACCCATCACCTGTCCTTGTACCTTGACTCTTCTCTCCTCATTCCCAAGCAAGTCATCACTTTCCTATTTTGAATAGATTAGTAATTCACTTACCTGTCCATTTGACCAAGATTATGAACTCTTTTCAGTCTGTTAGTATTTACTATTTATACAGCTCCTACTATGTGCTTAGTATGTACAGTCCTAGGTGATAGTGGGAGATATAAAGAATTTGATATGGCCAGCAACCTGGTTGACCGGGAGAAAAGATAAGTTATCACATAAGGAGATTTTAGGTTATTATTAATTCCTGAGCTATATTCCAAAGAATAGCTAAAAAAGTCACAATCATTACTTATTTTCTGATGATGACAGTGATGAGATACCTTCAGCTGAAGTGAATTTTTCAAATATATTTTCATTGTCAGTCTGCCATTCCAGGTGTTTATTATTCAGAAGAGAAAAGACTAATGGCTACCTTCTTTCCAGAAGGCCCAGAAACTTTAGGGGGTTTTGAGTGTTTTGAGAGATTATAGAGGAAAGAATGTTTTCTTCTTCATGCGTCCTTGACCAGGATCATAGGATCATAGTTCTAGAACTCAATGGAAGAAAGGAATCGAGGAATCAAACATTTATTAAGCATTTATTTTGTGCCAGGCACTGTGGTAATCTCTCAGTATACAAATACAAAGAAAAGACAGTTCCTGGCCTCAAGGAGTTTACTTGGCCTGAGCCCCCTTCACAAAATAAAGGCTCCAGGAAGAACTCATCAAGAGAAGAGGAGCTAGCCTTGCAAAAGGTTGAGGGTGAGCAGGCAGCAAATGTGGTAGCATGTTCTAGGCTGAGGAAGGCCCAGGTGCTGAGAGCTTTTTAATGAGATGGTAATAGAGGCATAATTTTGAAGTCCATAAAGTCAGGAACAGGGCCAAGATGACCTGAGAGTTTATGTAGTCTTAATTTCCTTGTTTTACAGATGAGGAAACTGAGGCCCAAAGAGTTTGATTTACCCAGGATCATACAGATAGAACTTTCTATCTCTGCTTCTTATTTTTAGGCCCTGGCTTTCAGAAGTTTGGTGGCATTAATATTTGAAAAAGAAAGAGAACACTGGATAAGCTAGGTGAATGTCCCCAACCGCATTCTTTTTTTTAATGCATTTTCTCTACTATACTTACGCAAAATCTCAAGGGACAGTAGAAGCTTGACTTTCATACAACATAACTTTTTGAACCCTACAAAATTAGGTAAAACTGATTTTTTGGTATTTATTTTGGTGAAAGGGAAAATACTATTTTACTAAGCATTTGACCTTAAAAAATTTAATTTATGGTCAAAGGAAGTCTGCCAGTTTCTCTTCCTTGCTGAGTCACTGATGACATCTACTCAATAAACAATAACATTTTTGTTTTATGATCTATGCTTTGGCTAGGTTATGAGCTGCTCCAAAAGGGAACTAATCTTCTGCCTTTAGCTCCTCGTATCAATATAATTGTATTTTTTTGACTTCATCTTCTCAGAAGGCTAGGGATTTTCCTAGAGAAGTTAATGCTTAGTTTAGGAATTTGGGATTGTGGAAATTTGAAATAATAAGGTTATTTATTTAGGCCTTCTCATCAGCAATATATTTTTCTAATGTCAGTATCCGTGGGTGACTGGTCTAGACTGTGCCAAAATTCTAATTGTGTTTATTACATTTCTTGGGTTAAACTGAGTTCAGGCCCTTTGTACCTCTGCCCAGCATTGAGTCATCCTTTGGCCATTAGTTTTCAGATTGGTGACATTGCAGCAATGGCAGAGTATGGAATCTCAACGGGGCAGCGTGTGGCGGTCATCTGGGATAGGTCATCTCCAGTGGAGGCTCTGAAAAGTCTGGTGGATAAACTACAGGAACTGGCTGGTGATGAGAGCCATGTTTCTGTGGAAAACATCAACCAACTATTACAATGTAAGAACTTGTCCCTGGCTCTTTACAGGGGCAGGAGGGTGTGGATGCATGGATGAGCTTTCTTGACCCCATTTGAGGTTTTCTTGGCAAAGATACTAGAGTAGTTTGCCATTTCCTTCCCCAGGAGGAAACTGAGGTAAACAGTTAAGTGACTTGCCCAGGTCACACAGCTAGTAAGTGGCTGGACTAGATTTGAACTCTGGAAGATGAGTCTTACTGACTTCAGGCTCAGCACTCTGTTCACTCTATCTAGTGATCCAATGGGCTGTACTTCTTTCTGCTCTTACTGACAAAAAACTGGTGTGCTGTCTGGCAGTCCTGTTCTTTTTCTGTTGAAATATGATGGCCAGAAGAGTGTGTTCGCTCGTAAAAGTACCTCTTTATCTTATAACTGTCTCTATGAGAGAAGAGGAAAAAAAGCTCATTTAACTATACCATTTCTAATTTACACCTGTACCTGTTCACATAGGTGGATCTAGTTGCATTGATGAGAATAATAGCAGGGGGGAACATGTCTGGAAGGAAGAATAGGATAATAGCTGCAGAGAGTAATAGTGTAGTAGCAACTGTAATGGCCATTGAACCACCATTAAACTGGGGAAGAGATAAATATCCCTCCTCTCATCTGAGGCCCGTGGCATTTCTAAGACTCCCGGCAGGCCGAAGAGGGTGCTGCTGTCGTGGCTCGGGCATTCTGAGTGATGCCTGTTAGGATCTTCATTTTGTCTTCTCAGCTGCTCACAAAGAATCCAGCTTCGATGTTGTTCTGTCGGGTCTGGTTCCAGGAAGTACAACACTGCATAACGCTGAGATTTTGGCAGAAATTGCTAGGATCCTTCGACCGGGTGGGCAAGTCCTTCTGAAAGAGCCAGTGGAGACAACCTCAGGTAAAGAAACTGTTGCTGTTCCTTTAATCTTCACTTGAAGCACTAAGCCAGGGTTTACAAAATGAGCTAAAGGTGTCTGCTTTTACTTTTGAGATGGTGTGGAACTGTGGGTCTTGAGATGAGTTCTGAAGGCCCTTTGAAAATTTAAACACCATCAGACAAACATGAAGTGCTATTGTAGTTTTTGTCCCACTTGACATAGGATATGGTTTTTAACGTCCTCCTATGAATCTGTTGTGATTGTTCTTTCCCTTTTTGATAGTTCAGGAAAGCAAAGTGAAGACAGTGGCTAAGCTGTGCTCAACCCTGACGCTCTCTGGACTTGTGGAAGTGAAGGAGGTACGTTTACAAGTGAGCTGCAACTCATGCTCCTGACACATGGTATAGAAGGAATCCATGTCTCTGAACTCACCCTTATGCCTCCATATTGTTTCTTCCCCGGTAACAAAAAGTCCCTGATGTGTGTCACCAGCATGTCTAGTCTTTAAAAGTGACGTTTCTATATTCCTTTTTGTTAGATTTCTCTTTGGGATTATGTGATTAACACTGTACCATTAAAAAATGGTTGCAGCCCTGACCTTGGTTTCTGACTAGGTCACTGATTTCCTCTATGATAGAGGTCTTTGAGGTTTTTTTTTGTTGTTGTTGAGGTTTTTTGTGCCTGCCTTTTTTCCACCTTTAAAATGTGATGCTGTTTTCTGCCTACATGGGAAGAAGAAATACTAAGAAAAGAGGTAGTATTTGCAAAGCACTCTAAATTTTGTGAAGATGGGCATTAACAGAGAGAAAAGTTGAATTCTAGTCATGACCCTGATCAGAGAGAAATTAAAAATAAACAGGTACTCTCTGTAGAGATTACATGGTTAATATCTATATTCTGTTCTTTGGACCTTAGGTATACTAACAGATTATACTATAACATTATGGCATGAGTGAATATTGTTTTCAACACAGACTAAACTTTTTTTGTGCCTTGAATTTCAGTTGCAGAGGGAGTCCTTAACCCCAGAAGAGGTACAGTCAGTACAAGAGCACCTAGGTTACCAAAGTGACAGCTTGGTCTCTGTTCAAGTCACAGGCAAAAAACCAAACTTTGAAGTAGGCTCTTCTACTCAGCTTAAGCTTTCTTTTCCCAAGAAGTCTGCTGTGTCAGGTAAGGGTAACCCCACTATTATACCAGTCTAGCACATTTGAATTCTATACTGGACCAAGTTAATTTTCCTGGTATGGGGTTTCCCTTAAGATTATGTCACTTGTAAGATTGTATTAATTTGCCCAGTTGTGCCCAGAAAATGTTTCCTTATCTTGCCTTCTGCCGTCATTACTATTCTTGTGATCTTAACAAAGAAAACTGGCTAAATTGAAGTATGCAGGTAAGTTTTCAGATACTTGATGCTGTCTTCACATACCATTAATTCTGACTTTCCCAAGATCCTGTAGTAATCCTCTGGAAACCTTTGTGTTCAAGGTCACAGAATGTGCAAGAGCACTGTAAACAAACAACCTGTGCTGTTTGAAGGATTTGGTCATGCAGTTGTGCTTGGCCTGATTTGGGGATGTACATTTGCCTGAACTGACCTATTTGAAAATCTGCCAAAGAATGAACTTGTTTCACTCAGCAACTCCTGATCCATATTGTTCATTCTGTGGCCTGCCCCAAGGCAGCATCCTCTGATAGATTCTGAATCAAAAACCCTGAGATCTGTTTCCAGCTCTGCCATTAACTTATCATACATGCTTTATCTTGGGGGCTTTTTGGTCCATGCTTTTTGATTTGTAAAAAGGGGATGAAGCTTCTCTTACTAACATCGAATAGTATGATGCCAAGTTAGTTGGTGTTTATAGTCATTGTACCTCTATGAAAAAAGAACTTTTTAGTGTCACAGCCTGTATTTGGCTTCTCTTGATATTTCTTTTGTTGGCTCATTTTAGAGAAACCTGCCATGGACCCTAATGCTGCCAAGCTGTGGACACTCTCAGCCAGCGACATGAATGATGATGGCATGGTGAGTCGGGCCCAATGCTGAAGCACGTGGTAGTTTGATATACCTCCAGCAAACTTTTCAGGGCCTCTGTGCTGGGTGTGAACAGTCATATATTAGAACCATGCCTGCTAATCGTGTTTATCATGCTTTGGGGTAGAATTTCAGCAGTAAAGTTACCATCATTTTCACTTAGTTTCTACTCTCTGCCTGTTATTTGGTATAATAGACCCAAAAGAAAACGAGTGTATTCACACATAGGCTTTTTGTCACTTTAAAAAAAATCTTTTGGACTCATTTTTTCAAAGACAAAATATCTGAATTGTGGGAAAAAGTTACTTTTTGTCCCTCCATCCTCATTGAATGCCTACTTTGTGATGAAACAAAACAGCTGACATTATCTACATCTGGCTGTGTATATGACATTCCACACTTAGAGAAATTCTTAAGGCTTAAATCTTCTCTGGCCATTTGATTTTACTCATCCCTTTCTCATCATTCACTTGATTCCCACCCCATCCACAAGATGGAATTATACCATATGGTCCATGGTATGTGCTAGGCTTTATAAAGCACTCTGTGTTATTTTTGAGAAGTTCATGATTAGCCACTTTGTGACATCCTTCTGGGTACCCTTCCCCTGTTTATCAGCTGGTGGATATCAGGAGGTACCTAATAATTTTAACGTTAAACTGAATTAATATAACTAGGAAGGTAAACTTACTGCCCCCACCCCATACTTTAAATTATATGCGAATACATTAAGTATAAATAATTTTTATATTATCTTCCCTCCTTTAGTATGACTATATGAGAGCTTCTTAACTGGGGTAGCTTCTTAGTCATTAGACTAATCTGAATACCTTCCAGGATCTCATTGATTCTGATGAACTCTTGGATCCAGAGGATTTGAAGAAGCCAGATCCAGCTTCCCTACGGGCTGCTTCATGTGGAGAAGGGACAAAAAGGAAGGCCTGTAAAAATTGGTGAGTGTTAGGGAATGTGAGGGAAGGTTCATTACTTTCTCTCAAGGAGTGTCTAATAAAGTAGAAAAGAACTTGCCTCTTAGAGTGCTCTCCATGTGATATGGGAGGGAAACAACATGTTGGACTTTAAGTCCACCTTATTGGTTCCATGTGTTAATGTCTTACCCCTGTGGTATTTGCCTAGAAGGTCGTGGAGAAAGTAGTTCCGTTGGGACTAGCTCTAGGTAAAGAATGGCTGAAAGGCGGATGAAAAGAGAGGGTCCTTCTACTCACCATAAAATGGTAGAAGCCATTTTTCAGGATTTGTGGGTTTCTAGTTCTTACAGTATCTTATCTCTTATGTAGCACGTGTGGCCTAGCAGAAGAACTGGAGCAGGAGAAACTGAAGGAACAGAAGAGATCCCAACCCAAGTCAGCTTGTGGAAATGTAAATATTTTGGTAGATTTTCAAAATTCACAGAGTACCCAGGTTATATTTAGGCTTCATCCTAAAATTGCACATATACTATTTCTACCTCTAAATAACTTATGATCCAAATGATCACAAGCAAGACAAAGTGAAGCAGACCTATATTGGAGAAGAGAAGTCCCCTATCTCTTGAGGGTATTAGCATTCTCAGACTTTTTGCTGTTTTATGGTAGGAATTTCTCCTGCCTCTACCTTTCTTCTTAACTTTGAATCTGCCTTGACTTTCTAAAAACTTATCAGGTCCTGAACTCATTGGCTGCTGTGGCATTGGATATTCCTGACTTATAACAGGAAACTCTGAAGTTTTAGTATTTGTAGCCCTACTGAGCATGAAATCTTAGCCAGCTGTGTTACTTCAGGACCACTGGGTGGGGAGGAAGCAACAATATTAGGAGTTACTTCCTCTTGGTCTTTGAGTTTGTATTTTTTGGTTAGTAGACACCTTCAACTCCTTCTTTTTCTCTTAACAGTGTTATTTGGGTGATGCCTTCCGCTGTGCGAGCTGCCCCTACCTTGGGATGCCAGCCTTTAAACCTGGGGAGAAAATCCTCTTGAGTGAAAAAAATCTTCATGATGTCTAGAAGGCAAAATCACTGGGACTTGTGAAGGTTATTCCATTCCAAAAACTGACTCCAGATTCATTTCAGCAACCCTTCAAATCCTACCTTGTCTCATGCCTCGCTGGTTCTGCCTACATTCCATGTTGGGGTGGGGTTGGCTTGGTAGACACACAGAAATTTGGGTATATATGCTGCTATGAACCAAAGGACTGAGATATAATCAGCCAGATTAATTTGCATTGGGCTATCTGATTCTTCAGTGGAACTTGAACTGAAGGTATAGCAAATTTCCATCTAATTAATGCTAGCAGAAAGAAGATGTACGCACTGGAGAAGTTACCTTCTTCGTGTTAGTATTTGCTAACCTGATCACACTGTATTTGGGACCTGAGACCAACTTCCCTGTCAGCTTGGATCATATCACCCTAGAATATAGTTATCCTTTAGTGTTAAACTTCTGTGATACATTGCCAGACCACAGATCTGCCTTCTAAATTTATTGATAACTAACTATTTGTTCTGTGAGCAAGCACATTTGTTCAGTTTGTAGTTCTTGGAAAAGATAGCCAAGTGTTGTAAGAACTCCTTACAGTAACTAGCTTTCAATCCAAATGGATTTCTGAAACCTTTTGAACCATTTATTTTTGAATCAAGCTTCACTGTTTCAGACCATTGTGTTATTGTGATCTGGCCATTAGTGAATTAGCATTGGAGCTGTGTCCTTTTTACATAATTGTGAATTTGTAGGTGTTAGAATAACGAACTCTTATATACCAGCTCCAGGAGAGAGAGAAAGAGAGAGAGTGAGTGAGTGTGTGTGTGTGTGTGTGTGTAAGTAAATGTAAGAACTGACCCTGCAGTAACCAAGAAAACACATTCACCTAAGTGAGGGACCTAAGCTCACATCTATCTTTAGATAGCACATACACATTATCATATCTGGTGGCATATGAGGGAGTCAGTGTCATAAATAAGTAACCCTCAATTATGGAATGGAGTGGCCTTTATTCATCTACTCATCTACCCAGAACTGTTCTGTGTGGGGTCTGGAGATCAGGACTCAAACCAACTATAATTTACTTGGTGCAAGATTCATTTTCGTCTGTCTTGCTATTGACCTATAAGGACTAGGATCCAATTTTGCCAAATGTTGACAAATGTGTGGATTTAGAGGAACTGGAATTTCAGCTGTGTGACTGATAAATAAAGTGTTTTAAATGATCTTCATTTTTGAAATGTGTACTGATTCTCTTGCATGCATTCCAGTGTTCTGGTCCTGGCAAATAGTACTACATTATGCTCTAAGGAAATGATAGTTCAAATTAGTCTCACTGGCCTTAGCATCAGCAGATAGTTGTGGAGCAGAATACTGCATATATAACTTCATTGTCTTCCAGGGTTTGAATTCCTTTCAATAAGGTTGAGAGCAGAATGTTTGCCATTCCATTTATGCCGAGGAGCCTATTATATAGTGGTCTTTGGACCCTGTTGAAGGCCACAACTTGCTGACCTGCTATTTACTTTGCTCCTCATTTGCTGCTTGCATCACTACCATTTAGGAAGCAAACAGGTGTGATGTTGCTTTCTGCTGCAGTGAGCAGCCTTGAGGGTATCTTGAGAACAACTGCCCTGTCACCCAGTAAGGTTCAGAATAAAGCCAGCCAAATGTGGGAGTGCTAGTGGGTCAGGGATGCTAGAGAAAAAGCTTGTTTATCTGCAGGGCTAAATTTGGCTTGGGAGGTTGCTACATCTCTAGCACAGAGTAGGCATCTGAAGAAAAGTTGGATATTTTATTAAACCTTAAAACCTGGGAAGCAGTAGTATCAGGGGTAGCTTTTGAACTTCAGTTGAACCCTCTTTTTTTTCTTTCTGATGGTGAATCTTTAATCCCATCAAGCATGTGATGTTAGAAAAAGGGTATATTTTATATCTTTATCTTCTCCCAGTACTTCTGCTATTCCTGCTTCCTCTCCCCAGCTCTTCCATGGAACTTATAATTGGTTTCATTGAATAGAATCTTAAATCATCATTGGAAGAAACCTTAGAGTTCATCCAGTCCAATTGCATTGCAGATGAGGACTTATTACAATGGATGTCATTTAGGATTGTAGGCAGATGCTAGATGGAAATCTGATCCAATCAATAAAATAAGAAACAGAATATTGCTGTTGGAAGTGACCTCCATGGCAATGTGAAAAATAACCTTTACCACATGAATGACAAATTACTACCTTTGCTTGGAGGTGGCCTCCAAAGAGGAGAACCCACTACCTCTTGGGATAATGGATTCCAATTTTGGAATATTCTAGTTAGGAAATGTTTTCATTACCTCAAGGCTAAATTTGCCTGTGCAATTTCTACCAGTTGCTCCCAGTTCTGCCCTGGGGTGCCAAACAAATCAAATCTCTTCCATGTAACACCCTTCAAATTTGTGAAGGAGCTATCATGTGTCTCATTCCAACTCTCATATCTCTCCAGGCTGGAAATCCCTTTTCTTTAACTGATCTTCGCATGGCATGAACTCAAGGCCTTTCACCATTCTAGTCAACTTTCTTTGGACAATGGCCTTCCTAAAATGTAGCACCCAGATTTCAACAGAATAGCCCAGATGTTTTACCAGCTACACCAGGACTCATTTCCTTATTCCTGGATGCTAGGCCTATCTTAATGTAACCCACTTCCCATTAGTTTTTTTGCCTGCCGTATCACATTGTTTTCTCAAATTCAGTTTTCATTCCACTAAAACACCTAAATCTTTCTCAGAAAAACTGCTGCCTAGCCATGCTTTTGTCCACAACAACAACAACAACCTGTGAAACTTATTTTTCGAAGCCAAGTGTACGGTTGTTCCTATTCAGTTTCATCTCATTAGATTTGGCTTTATTTTACCTTGTAAAGATCTTTTCAAATTCTGACTGCCATCCATTGTATTAACTTTCTCTCTCAACTTTATGTCACCTGAAAATTTGAGAACATGCCATCGATGCCTTTAGCCAAGTCACTAGTGAAAATGTTAAATAGCAGAAGGCCAAGTAAAGGTCATTGGAGGCACCACTGAAGACTTTCAAAGTTGGAGTCAACTAATTGTATGTTTAGCACTGAAAAGGACCTTGGAGATCATCTAGCTGTGTCCCATAGAAATTAAGTGACTTATTCGTTTAAGGTCACCGCCTGTTGAAAGCTATGTCCTCTGGCTCCGAATCTACTGGTTTTTTCCACTGCACTGTGAATGGGATTGGAATTTGGAGAACCTGTGGGTTATTCTTCTTGACTCAAAGGTCCTTTTTCCTGCTTCAAATTTTACCTCCATTAAAAAGAAACAGAATGGTGGTAGTCACTGAGAAAGGAACATAATTATACTTTCCATCCACCTCAGAGATTGATTCTGAAGCTTAATATCTTTGTTACCAGATGCTCTTGTGAACAAAGGGACTGGATAAACCTGAGGTTTAAGCAGTGATGAAAAGGCAATTTTGCTGGTCCAAGGTGTTCCTGAAACAGTGGACTCTAATGAATTTTGATTTATCCCAGTCCAAAATATCTGACCTTCTTTAGATGGAAAAATAGAAATTTTCAACATTCTCACCCTTGTTTATCTCATTTTCTCCTCCATAAAATGAGATGAATTAACATGTTGTGAGGAAATATTGATAATTTATTCATAAGGAGATCACGTCAGCACAAAGGCTGGTTACATGGGGTATTTATAGTCACCATCACCCTGTACACTCAGGACAATGAATTATTAATGAATCTACTATTAATGCTCCCTTAGCACCCAAGCAATATGTTAATATCTATAAATTATTGAAATAAGAGTTATTACTAAACCCTGAGCTTTATGATTATTTACTTGTTTCCCATTAATACTTTTCATAGTTTTTTCTTTTCTTTTTTTGCCACTACTTTAATTGGTTTCTCTTCAGAGCATCAGACAGGGTAGTATGGTGAGCATTGAAGGTCTCAGGGATAACTCCCTGGAGTTACCTGTCTGTCCAGCAGGCAAGCTTGGCTTCCTGGTTGGCGTTATGGGCCAGACTTGTTTGGGAGTTAATAACCTGGGTTCTTATCCATCTTCCAAATGTTAAATTTTGTGACATTCAAATCTCGAATGTTATTCTCTGCATTAATACACCTTCAGGTATAATCCAGACACATTTCTCTAAGTCATGGCAAGGAACAGAAAACCCAGATGAAAAGGCTATGCTTGTAAACTACAAGTCTCAGTCCCACCTACTCCAAGTAAGGATACCCTCAGGTTGTCTTCATCTCATCATTGTAATAATATGCACAGGTTGACACTGAAACAATACAGGTTGGGTTTGAATCAATCCCATTTCCAACAGCAAGGAATTACTGGTTTTCCCCAACTCCATACTATCGGAGAGTTTAAAAAAGCATTTATTAGATGCTTACTATGCAAACACTGCTAGGTCCTGGAGATTTAAAAAAAAAAATCCTTCCTTTCAGGAAGCTTACGTGTTGGGATTGTTTCATTCTTTGTAAATGTATCCCCAGTGCCTACACATAGTAATAAATGCTTAATAAACACTTATTGATTAGTGGTAAATATATCTAGATCTGGAAGGAACTTGATAGGTCATTTAGTCCAACACACTCATTTTTTAGATAAGAAAACTAAGGCCCAGAGGGTTAGGTAGTTCGCCCCAGGTAGCAGGAGAAAGAGCCCAGATTCCAATTCAGGTCGTGTGACTCCAAGTTAGTGTTTTTTATACTGCACCTTATACACACCTACTCTCAAACTTAGAGAGTTTCTTATGGGACTGAGGTTAAGTGACTTACCCAGGGTCAGTATATGTCAGAAGTAGGACTTGACCCCAGGTCTTCCTGACTCTGAGGCCAGCCCTCCACTAAATAGGCCTCCTGCTTCTCATGAAGCTATAACTAAATATAAAGTATAGTGAGGTGGAATTGGCTTATAGGATTTATCTCATGGGACATGCCCAGAGTTGCCAATCCTGGTTCTCATTGCCCCCGTGGGAGCCTTGTGGCCTGATTCCAGCCACAGTTACTCAGGGCTAAAAGGTTTAGATTCTGAGAGGATGAAATGTCTCCTCATTAGCTGTGGAGCCAGAAAAGCTGATGACTCAGTGCATGCTTAAAAGGAATCCATCCCACCTTCAACTCTCTCTTCCTTTCTGCCTATAAATTGTGTCAAGTTTGTTTCCAGCTGTTTTCCAAGAGGGGAGGTGGTGGCTTTCTCTAAATCCCACCAAGGACCTCCATGTGGCCATGATCACCTGGCATCACAGAACATGTCCTGCCCAGGCAAGTCTAAGCCTGGGTTTGAGCTGCCCCTTTTGTGTTTATTCTTTCCCTGTTTTAGTCAAATTAGTGCCTATCTCAATTTAGAAAGTGAGCTTTGTGAATTTAAGATGACCAGAGCTCCTAGGTTCCATTAGGCTGGAGCTGAATGGTGGCAAAGCAAGAGCCTCTGGCAATTATTCTGTGTTTTTGGAGAAGTTGGCCACCAGGATTAGCTCAAGTCTGGCTGTTTTACCAGCAGACATGCTCCAGGAATTGTTTGGACTGTGCAGAGCCAAGATGAAATTTAAAATGCCTAATTAGCAGTCCTGAAAACTGCTTTATGTTTTGATAAGGTTTGAGTTTCAGCCTCTAGATCATTAATAACAGTTATAAGTTGTTACTGAATCCCGTTTTATGTCTGTTAATATCGTATGGTGAGAACAAAAGCCTGAGAATGTGACCTCAAGTATCATGGTTAATTTAAACAGCTAAAAACATCTCCATCTCATGGGAAAGCTTGCTTGAGACCCTGGGCCATCCCTGGCACTCTGTCTTCTTTGTTCTATTTCTATATAATATCTGGCCTGACCTGGGGTTGGTGTGGAGATCTATCACTGTCCTCCTGCTGCCCAGAACTCAGCCTCAGGAGTAAGCTCTCTGATGGGGTTTAGACTGTGGGAGCCCTCTTGAACTCTCCTTGAATTTTCCCACTTGATGAAGGTTTGCTTGAGGCCATAAACTTTTCCTCATCCTAGGCCCAAATCTCTAGGTTACTCTTAACCTAATCTAGCCCTCCAGTGTCCTGCTACTGCCCACCCTTGATCCTATCAAAGTGTCTATGCCCAAATCTGTTACCCTTAAACAAGCCTAGTCCTACATTGTCTGTTACCTCCAGGTAGCCTTCAGCTACTTCCCCCACCTTAATCCCATTCTCTTGGTTCCTGGAGTCTGACCTCACCCCAGACCCACCAGGCTTCTCCATAGACTCCTCAAGACCTTCCCTAAAGCCCCAGGACCACCCTAGATCCCTCCCACAATCTGTGCCAGAGTCACAAATGGTGAGATTTCTTAAGACTATCCATTATGGCAAATCTTTAATAAACTTTGTTTTTCTTTGGCTGTGAGAAGGCTTGAATTGAATTCATTCGAGCAGGACCCTGCATGTTGGTATTCTTGGGTCTTGAGCACCCCTAAAACATATGGTTCCCTGACTTCAACATCTCCACCAATAAAATATATTTACAACCAAGTTGGCATGGGCCCCTCTTACTTTGGTATCACAGTAACCTCTCATTGTGGTGGGACTGTCCCTCAGGATAATTCTGCCATCCTACAGTTGGCATAATCAGGGCAGAACGGATCTGCCACCTTACAGTTGGTGTAGTCTCCAGGATAGTCTGCCCCCTTACAAATATGCAGTCTTTCATCTTTAGCATTTCTTTTATATGTCTTATACGTGATTCATATTCTACAATGTTGTGCCTTTTACCCCTTTTTGTGGAAACCTTAGGTGTGAGATAGAACCTAACTCGTGAATAAATTTGTTCCCAGAGCCCAAGGATGCGGATATAATGAGTTTGAGTACAGTAAGCCTTGCCTCTCTTTTCCTTAGGAGCCAGGCTGCTGAACCCAGACCAGATTTCACGCCTGGGTACAGAACAAGGAGTAGGAGCAAAACTCTGGCTTCGGTGGACCCAGCCCAAATTTCTCAAGGTCAGAGAAGTCATTGTGATGTCAAGAGGGAGAAGATGCTCACAACTAGGGAGATCAGGGAAGGCATCATGGAGGAGGTGTCACCTGGGTTATGCTTTGAAAGAAGCTGGCAATTTTTCAGAGAGGAATTGAGGGATGGGGAGATATAATGAAAGGAATAGCAAACAGATCCATAAGATTAGAATAGAGAATATGTGGCAGCCAATAATATGAAATCAGACTGGAAATGGGGGTGAGGGACCTAATTGTGAAGAAGGGTTGGGTCCTGCAGAGCTCCTTGCTCTGAAGAACTGGGCAGTTGGTATCGGATTTGTGGGTGCTCAGCAGCTGGGCAAAAGTTCTGGGTCGTCAGGTCCCATATGGGCTATTAGCTTCATGGTCACAGAATCTGTGCACAGGAGTGCCCTCTGGTGCTTTGTTAAAAATAAACTCAGTTTTAATTTCTGCATCTGAGCCTTAATATGGTGCTTCTAGCAGAGTTTGTCCATTCTTTAAATTCAATTCAATAGATATTAAGTGCCTATTATATGCCAAGTAGTGTGGTAGGCAGTGGAGATACAGAAAGAGACAGAAGACAGTCCTGACCTCAAGGAGATAACATGCAAACAAATATAGGCAAAACAAGCTACAGACAGGATTAATGGGAAATAACTAACAGAGAGAGGGCCCTGGAATTAAGAGGGGCTGGGCAAGGCTTCCAGTAGGACTTTTAGTTGGGACTTAGTTGGGAAGCCAGGGTGGTCAGTGGTCAGAGTGGAGGAAGGAGAGCGTTCCAGGCATGGGGGACAGCCGGAGAGTTGAGGGATGAAGTGTCTTGTACATGGTATAGCGAGGAGGCCAGTATCACTGGATCTAAGAGTATGTATTGGGGAGTAAAGTGCAAGAAGACTGGAAAGGTAGGAGGGGACTGGGTTGGGAAGGGCCTTGGATGCCAAACAGAGCATTTTGTATTTGTTCCTGGAGGCACCAGAAAGCTATTGGAATTATTGAGGGGTGGGGGGTAGTTGATGAGGTCAGGGAACTAAATAATGGGTAGTCTTAAGAAATCTCACCACTTGTGAGGCTTGTTTTCACAAGCAAGCCAGATTCTGAATCTGAGCCCCTTCACGGAGGCAAGATGAGACTTATATACAGAAAGATTGTGGGAGGGATGTAGGGTGGTCCTGGAGTGATGGGAGGAGGCCTTTAGGGAGGGTCTTGAGGAAGAGTCTAAGGAGAAACTTGATGGGTCTGGGGTGAGCTCAGACTCCAAAGAACCAAGAGAATGGGATTAAGGCAGGGCAAGTAGTTGAAGGTGTTAAACCTGAAAATTTGGTTGAAGGAAACAACAGAGCTAGGTGATAGAAAAATCCATGTTGTTTATTATTTTCCCTTAAAGCATAGCTAAGCTAGCTTACTTGTACGTACAAGGAGTCAGAGCATAAGCTCTGGCTGTCTGAACAAAGGAATGAGAAAACTTATATACGTTATTTTAGCAGAGCTAGCAAGCCTGTATTACCTCACGTTTATGGCCCCCATGTATGTTTAACTATGATACAAGAAGAGGATTTTCCTTAATGGAAAGAATGTTGACAAAGGTCAGCTAATATTAAGCGAAGTAGTCTCTCTTGAGGTTAGGGTCTCATCCCTTAATGGCTAACAGGCAAGAATGTTTTGTTGACAGAGGTGAGGGTATTTCCTGAGCAAACTTTTAGAGAGAACAAAGAAGCCCAGGTCCTGGATCTACATCCAGTTACTCATTAATTCAGGCTCTGGGTCTAGTTGAAATTAAAAATTATATAAAATAGTATAATATTTTCCACAAAGGCTACCTGGAGATGACAGACAATGTAGGGCTAGGCTAGTTTAAGGGTAACAGATTTGGGCATAGACACTTTGATAGGATCAAGGGTGGGCAGTAGCAGGACAATGGAGGGCTAGACTAGGTTAAGAGTAACCTAGAGATTTGGGCCTAGCAAAAATGAAAGGCTTATGGCCACAAACAAAGGCCTCATCCAGCAGGAAGATTCAGAGAGTTCAAGGGGGCTTCCAGAGCCTGTACCCCATCAGGATGACATGATTGGACCTACATTCTAGAAAATCATTTTGGTGATTGAATGGAGGATGATTTAAGTAGGGAGAGACTTGAAGCAGGCAGACTCCGTGGCAGGCTATTACAGTGGACCAGGTGTGAGGTGATGAGGGTCTGTGCTAGAGGGGTGGCAGTGTCCAAGAAGAGAAAAAAGTTCATTTGGGAGATGTTGCAAAGGTGAAATCGACAGGCCTTGGCAACAGCCTGGATATGCGGGAGGGAGGGTGAGAGATAGTGAGGAATCCAGAATAACTCCCAGGTTGTAAACCTGAGGAACTGAGAAGATGGTGTTGCCCTCTACAGTAATAGGGAAGGGAGGAGGTGGGGGGAGGATGTAGAGGCAAAGATAATGAGTTCTGTTTTAGACATATTAAGTTTTTCCCCCCTACTTAATAGTATTTTTTTCCAATTACATGTAAAGATAATTTTCAACATTTACTTTTATAATATTTTGAGTTCCAAATTTCTCTCCCTCCCCTCCCTTCTCCCTAAGACAGCAAGCCATCTGATATACGTTATACATGTACACTCATATTAATCATATTTCCACATCATGTTATGAAAGAAGAATCAGAACAAAAGGGAAAAACCACAATAAAGTAAAAACAAAACAAAAAAAGGGAAAATAGTATGCTTCAATCTGCATTTGGACTCCATATTCTTTCTCTGTATGTGGACAGCATTTTCCATCATGAATCTTTTGGACTTGTCTTGGATCATTGTATTGCTGAGAAGAGCTAAGTCTATCATAGTTGATCCTTGCAAAAGGATACAGCAAATTTAAGATGTCTACTAGACATCTAGTTTGAGCTGTCTGAAAGACAGTTGGAGATGTGAAATTGGAGGCCACCAGAGAGGTTGAGGAAAGTTAGGTAGATTTGAGAATCATCAGGATAGAGATGATAATTAAATCCATAGAAGCTGATGAGATCACCAAGTGAAGCAGTATAGAAGAAGAGAAAAGGGCCCAGAATGCTGAGGGACACCTATGGTTTGAGGGTATGATATGGAGGAAGATCCAGCAAAGGAGACAGAGAAGGAACAGTCAGATGGGTAGAAGAGCCAGGAGAGAGTGGTATCCCAAAAACCTAGAGAAAAGAGAATATCAAGGAAGAGAGAGTCATCAACAGTGTCAAAGGTTGCAGTGAGGTCAAGGAGAATGAGGATTGAGTAAAGGCCATTGAATTTGGCCAATCAGATCGTTGGTCACTTTGGAGACAGCAGTTGGGTGAAATGATGAAATCAGAAGCCAAATTGTAAGGGATTAAGAAGAGAGTGAGAGGAAACAACTTCTCATGGACAACTTATTACGAACAACCTCTTCTAGGAGTTTAGTTACCCAGGGCAAAAGAGAATTAGGACAGTAGTTAGCAGGGATAAAGGAGACATAGGCATGTTTGTAGTCAGTAAGGAAGGAGCCAGTACTTTTTGTGATGGCTAGGAATTGAAAATCGAGGAGATGCCCACCAATAGGGGAATGGCTAAACGATCTGTGGTTTAGGATTGTAATGGGATATTATTGTACTATAAGAAATGTCAAGCAGGACGATTGCAGAAAAACCTGGAAAGACTTACATGAACTGATGCATAGTGAAATGAACAGAAGCAGGAGAACATCGTAATCAGAAACAGCAATGTTATTTGGTGAAGAATTGTAAATGACTCAGCTATTCTCAGTAATACCATGGTCCAAGACAATCCCAAAGCACTGATGATGAAGCATACTAACCACCTCCAGAGGAAGAACTAATATTGTTTGAACACAGACTGAAGCGTGCTATTCTTTACTTTCTTCCATTTTTTCTTTTTGTTTGAGTCTTCTTGTACAAAATGTCTAATATGGAAATGCTTTACCTAATTGTACATGTATAACCTATATCTGATTGCTTACCATTTCAGGGAGGATGGAGATTAGGGAGGGATAGAATTTGGAACTCAAAGCTTTAAGTTTTAAAAAAAGTTTTAAAAAACAAAAAAACAAAACAAAACAAAAAGGAGCCAGTAGAGAGAGAGAGAAGTTGAAGATAAATGATATAGAGTGGGGATGACAGAGGGGGCAATCTATTGGAGGAGATGGGTTGGAAAAGGATCACTTGAACAAGTAGAGAGGTTAGCCTTGGTAAGGAGTAAGGTCATTTCATCATGTTAGACAGGGAGGAAGGAGGAGAAAATGGTAGAAGGCATCTGAGTGATGGGAAAGGAGAAAGGGAAAAAGGAGTTTACTGCAAATGGCCTCATTTTTTTTCCTGCAAAATAGGAGGCAAAGTTCTCAGATAAGAGAGTAGGGGGAAGGGAGCCATGGGAGGTTTGTGGAGGGGTGAAAAGATTTGGAAGAGCTGTTGTGGAGAGTGAGATAGTTAGGTGATAAGGGAAGTATGGTGGGATTGCCTAGCAGCAGTGAGGGCCTGGTTGGGGTTAAGAGTGTGGGACTTGGAGTCAGGAAGACTTGAATTTGAATTCTGCTTCAGATAACTGCTAGTTGTGTGACCTTGGGCAAGTCACTTAACTTCTCGTCCTCAGTCATCTCTTCTGTAAAATGGGGGTGACAATAGCACTTAATTAAACTGTAATAAGGAATAAAAAGGAAAACTTACATAAAGTGCTTTGCAAACCTTAAAGTACTATATAAATGCTAGTTATTATTATTATTATTATTATTAGTCGTTGTAGTAATAATAATGGTAATTTCCATAGAGATCCTGTTATATTAACACCATCTCTGGGCTTGCTCTCTATTATTTATCTTTAAGGGCTCTATACTGAAAAGAACTGCTTAGGTAGCCTTGAACCCCACCCTTATTTTTGTTATGATAAGCATTTCCCTGAGCTGGCCGGGTACTGAAAGAAACTGAGCCTCTATTAGTGATCCTGCCCATAAACAAGAGGGAAAACACAGGGCAAGGTAATTCTAGAAAATGTGTTAGGCAGCTTCAGAAGTCGTAGCAGCTCTGATTTCCGTATCTTCTTAAGATTGATAAAGCACTTTCTTCACAACAACCCCATGAGTCAGACATTGCAAATATTTTCACTTCATTTTATAGATAAGGAAACTGAGACTAGTAAGTGATGAAAGCAGGGTTCATATCCAATTTCAGTCTTCTTTCTATTCTACCAGGCTGCTTCCTAGATGGTGTGTCAAGCCGTGGGGACTTCCAGCTACATGCTGGGAGAATTAGAAATAGAACTTATTGTCTGTGGCTACATCCAGAAAAGTGCACCTCCTCATAGTGAGAAATCATATAGTGTCATGGGCTCAAAGAGGTGCCGGAGTATGGCAGCAAACAGATTCAAAGGCAACATTTCTTATCCAAAAATGCATCCTAGCACCTCCTTTACTCTGGTTTGAAAAGCACAGTGTACTGAAGATGTTTTACTATCATTTATAGAAATTTTGCCCTTTGCTAAGAGCACATAACTGACCAACAAAGACTTTTGATTTAGGCCTCAAAAGAGGCAAGCTTCTCATGAAAAGTGTATTTGATTTTGATTTCCTGTCTGTTAAACACATACGCCCCGCAAATGTCTTTTGCTGACCCATTTTCCCCTCATGTATGTCTCATTTTGCACCTCTAGTTCATTACTTACCTGTCAGGAATGTTGCATGCATGATGATGATGATGATGATGATGATGATGATGATGAAATCAGCTCTCTGGGATTCCGGTTGGTCATTACATTGATGAGCGTTTTTAAGTCTTTCAAAGTTATTTGTCTTTATAATGTAGTCTATTTTTTTCTAGCTCTAAAGTAATCTTATGGTAGTTTGGTCAGATTGGCATTGAATAAGTAAATTAAGTTACATAGAATTGTCATTATTTTATATTGACACAGCCCAAAAATGAACAATTAATATTTTTCCAATTATTCACATCTGGTTTTATTTCTATAAAATATTTTTTGTAATTGTTTTCATATAGTTCCTGTGTGTATCTTGCTATGTGGACTCCCTGATATTTTTTATACATTCTTCAGTTTTCTAATGGAATTTCTCCTACTTCTTTCTATTGGGTTTGGTTGGTGATATAGAAAAAAACTGATGAGTTATGAGTTTATTTTATATCATGCTACATTGCTGGAGTTATTTTTTCAATTAAGTTATTGCTTGAATCCCTAGAGTTCTCCAAGTAGATTAGCATATCATCTGCAAAAAGTGATAATTTTGTTTTCTCTTGTCTATGCTTATTCCTTTAATTTCTTTTTTGCTATTGCTATTGCTAGCATTTCTAAAACAATATGCTCAGCCACAAAGGGGCCTGGGGCTAACCAGAGATAACTATAAATGTAAATTAAGGCAGAGAACCCAAACTTTGCCTAAATGTTAAGAATTTTACTAACTGGGAGTTCGAAGCAATTGTGGCTAAATGCAACATTTTTTTCTAAAATAAATTCCTTAAAGTTAAAGAGAATGGAACAACAAAGACCTTAGAAATCATACTGTTGCCCCCTAGACTTAAAATAAGATAGTTATTATACTATGATAATTACTAGGGTATTCATGCTATTTTTGCAGACAGTTTATGTAGCATTAGGATTAATTATTCTCTGGATGTTGTGTAGATTTTGCTTGTAAATCCTTGTAGTCCTGGATTTTTTCTCTTTGGGAGTTCATTTATGGCTTGTTAAATTTCTTTTGCTGAGATTATTTAGATTCTCAATTTCTTAATCTGGGAATGTATTTTATATTTTTGTAGATCTTAATCTATTTCATTTATTGATTTTGCTGTCATATAATTGGGCAAGATAGTTTCTAATATTTTCTGTTACATTTTCTTCTGTTGTGAATTTCTTTTTTTCATTTTTTGATATTGGTAGTTTGATTTTCTTCTCTCTTTGAAAAACTATATTGCTAAATAATTTACCTATTTTGTTAGTTATTTCAATAAACTAGCTGTCAACTTTTAAAAATCAGTTTAGTAGACTGAACATAAACCCAACAAGAAGTTTAAAAGACTTAAAGAAAGAATTTTTTTAAATAAGCAAAAAATTTTTAAAAAAACAAGTGAGATTTATGAAGAAAGATATGAAAAGGACATTAACAGCTTGTGGAAAGAGATACAAATCCTAATTTTTGATTACATTAAGTTAAAAAGTTTTTGTACAAACAAAGCCAATGCAACCAAGATTAGAAGGGAAGCAGAAAGCTAGGAAACAATTTTTACGGCCAGCATCTCTGATAAAGGTCTCATTTCTAAAATATACAGAGAACTGAGTCAAATTTATAAAAATATAAGTCATTCCCCAATTGATGAAAGTCAAAGGATATGAACAGGCAGTTTTCAGAGGAAGAAATTAAAGCTATCTATAGTCATATGAAAAAATGTTCTAAATCACTATTGATTAGAGAAATGCAAATCAAAACAACTCTGAAGCACCACATCACACCTATCAGATTGGCTAACATGACAAAACAGGAAAATTATAGATGCTGGAGAAGATTTGGGAAAAATGAAACATTAATGCATTGGTGGTGGAGTTATGAACTGATGCAACCATTCTGGAGAGCAATGTGGAACTGTGCCAAAAGGGCTATAAAACTGTGCACACCCTTTGACCCCTCAATACCACTTCTAGGTCTATATCCCAAAGAGATCATAAAAATGGGGAAACGGACCCACATGAACAAAAATATTTATACCAGCTCTTTTTGTGGTGTCCAAGAATTGGAAACTGAGAGGATATCCATCAATTGGGGAATGGTTGAGTAAGTCGTGGTATATGAATGTAACGGAATATTATTATTCCATAAGAAGTGATGAGCAGGTGGACTTCAGAAAAACCTGGAAAGACTTACATGAACTGATATTGAGTGAAGTGAGCAGAACCAAGAGAACATTGTACATTGTGCAATGACCAACTTTGATAGACTTAATTCTTCTCAGCAATACTAAGATGATTTCAAAAGATTCTTGATGGAAAATGCTATCCACATCCAGAGAAAGAACTATGGAGGTAAATGCAGATTGAAGCATGCTATTTTCTCTTTTTTTGTTGTTTTTTCTTTTGTGGTTTTCCTCTTTGCTTCTAATTCTTCTTTACAACATGACTAATGTGGGAATAAGTTTAATATGATTGTACAGATACAGCCTATATCAAATCGCATGCCACCTTGGGGAGGGAGGAGTGGAGGGTGAGGGAGAAAATTCAGAACTCAAAATCTTATAGAAGTGAATGTTGAAAACAAAAATAAATAAATAAATAAAAGTTTAAAAAGAGAGATGCAAATCCTTACTGAAGAAAATAACTCCTCAAAAATTAGAATTGGTTAGACGGAAGCTAAAGACTCCATAAGCCATTGAGAAATAATAAAACAGTCAAGAGAGTGAAAAAAAACAGGAAATATGAACTATCTCATAGGAAAAACAACTGACCAGTAAAACTGATCAAGGAGAGACAACTTAGGAATCATTGAACTATCTGAAAGCCATGAACCACAACAACAAAAGAGCAGTCATACCCTGCTGAAAAACTCAAGGGTCAAGTAAGTTGGTTGGGAACATGGCCAGGCAGCGAAAACGCACCCAGATGCAGTCTCAGACTTTGGAATCTTTCTTTGGTGACAAAGAAGACCAAAACATACAGCCAGAAGAAGTCAACAAAGTCAAAGAGCCCACAACAAAAGCCTCCAAGGAAAACATGAACTGGTCTCAGGCCATGGAAGAGCTCAAAAAGGATTTGGAAAAGCAAGTTAGAGAAGTAGAGGAAAAATTGGGAAGAGAAATGAGAAGGATGCAAGAACACCATGAAAAACAAGTCAATGACTTGCTAAAGGAGACCCAGAAAAAATACTGAAAAATATACTGAAGAAAACAACACCTTAAAAAATAGACTAACTCAAATGGCAAAAGAGCTCCAAAAAGTCAATGAGGAGAAGAATGCCTTGAAAGGCAGAATTAGTCAAAGGGAAAAGGAGGTCCAAAAGACCACTGAAGAAAATACTACCTTCAAAATTAGATTGGAGCAAGTGGAAGCTAGTGACTTGATGAGAAATCAAGATATTATAAAACAGAAACAAAGGAATGAAAAAGTGGAAGACAATGTGAAATATCTCATTGGAAAAACCACTGACCTGGAAAATAGATCCAGGAGAGAGAATTTAAAAATTATTGGACTACCTGAAAGCCATGATCAAAAAAAGAGCCTAGATATCATATTTCAAGAAATTATCAAGGACAACTACCCTGATATTCTAGAGCCACAGGGCAAAATAGAAATTGAAAGAATCTACCAATTACCTCCTCAAATAGATCCCAAAAAGAAATCTCCTAGGAATATTGTTGCCAAATTCCAGAGCTCCCAGATCAAGGAGAAAATCCTGCAAGCAGCCAGAAAGAAACAATTTGAGTATTGTGGAAACATAATCGGAATAACCAAAGATCTAGCAGCTTCTACATTAAGAGATTGAAGGGCTTGGAATACGATATTCCGGAGGTCAATGGAGCTAGGATTAAAACCAAGAATCACCTACCCAGCAAAACTGAGTATCATGCTCCAAGGCTAAATATGGATTTTCAATAAAATAGAGGACTTTCAAGCTTTCTCAGTGGAAAGACCAGAGCTGAATAGAAAATTTGACTTTCAAACCCAAGAATGAAGAGAAGCATGAAAAGGTAATCAAGAAAAAGAACAAGAAAAAGAAATCGCAAGGGACTTACTAAAGTTGAACTGTTTTGTTTACATTCCTACATGGAAAGATGATGTGTTTGATTCATGAGACCTCAGTATTAGGGTAGCTGAAGGGAATATGCATATATATATGCATGTATGTATATATATGTATATGTGTGTGTATGTATGTATATATGTATGTGTGTGTGTGTATATATATATATATGGAGAGAGAGAGAGAGAGGGCACAGGGTGAGTTGAAGATGAAGGGATGATGTCTAAAAGAAATAAAATCAAGTTAAGGGATGAGAGAGGAATATATTGAGAGAGGGAAAAAGGGAGAGATAGAATGGGGTAAATTATTTCACATAAAAGTGGCAAGAAAAAGCAGTTCTGTAGGAAGAGAAGAGAAGGCAGGTCAGGGGGAATGAGTGAATCTTGCTCTCATCAGATTTTACCTGAGGAGGGAATACCACACACACTCAATTGGGTGTCTTACCCCACAGAAAAGAAGGAGGGAGAAGATAAAAAAGGGGGGATGACAGAAGGGAGGGCAGATGGGGGAGGAGGTAATCAAAAACAAACACTTTTGAAAAGGGACAGGGTCAAGGGAGAAAACTGGATAAGGGGGGTTAGGTTAGGAAGGAGCAAAATATAGTTAATCTTTCACAACATGAGTATTGTGGAAGGGTTATACATAATGATACGCATGTGGCCTATGTTGAATTGCTTGACTTCTTAGGGAGGGTGGGTGGGAATGGAAGAGGGGAGAGAATTTGGAACTCCAAGTTTTAAAAACAGATGTTCAAAAACAAAAAAAAAAAAGTTTTTGCAAGCAACTAGAAAATAAGATACACAGGCAATGGGGCGTAGAAATTTATCTTGCCCTACAAGAAAGGAAGGGAAAAGGGGATGGGAGGGGAGTGGGGTGACAGAAGGGAGGGCTGACTGGGGAACAGGGCAACCAGAATATATGCCATCTTGGAGTGGGGGGGAGGGTAGAAATGGGGAGAAAATTTGTAATTCAAACTCTTGTGAAAATCAATGCTGAAAACTAAATATATTAAATAAATTAAATTAAAAACAAAACAAACAAAAAAAAAAACCAAAGTGGTACGAGATAAGCCTTGAAAGAAAATAGGGATTCTAAGAGGCAGAGATGAGAAGAAAGTACATTTCAGGCATGGAGGACAGCCAGCTCAAAGTCATGGGGAAGGGAGATAAAATGTGTTGTTTGAGGAACAGTAAGAAGGACAATTTGACTCAGTGATACTGTGTGTGTGAAAGAGAATCTGATGAGACTGGAAAGGTTGGCTGAGACCAGGCACTTTAAATGCCAAACAAAGGACTTTACGTTTGCTACCCTAGATAATAGGAAGCCTCTGGAATCTATTGAGTAGTAGAGTGTCACGGTTAGACCTGGGCTTTAGGAAAACCGATTTAGCAGCCGTGTGGAGCATGGATTGAAATGGGGTGGGGGTGGGGGGAGACTTGAAGCAAGGAGACAAATTAGGAGACTCTTTCAATAGTGCAGGCAACAGTTGATGAGAACTTGACCAAGAGTGGTGGTTGTATGAGTAAGGAGAAGGGTGCAGATAGGAGGGACATTGGTGTTACAGTAGATGAAGCACTGGCTCTGGAGTTAGCAGACATAGGTTCGAATTCTGTTGCTGGTGCTCCCTACCCACGTGACCTTAGGCAAAACCTCTATGGACCTCAGTTTCCTCATCTATAAAATGGTGTTGGACTAGATGGCCTCTGATGTCCTGTTCAGCTCTAGATCTATGTTTCCCTGTAACCAAGGAAGTTAATATTTCCCTAGTAAGGGAATGAAACACCAAAAACAAACAAACAAGAAAAACAAAACAAGGAGCATCTATGACCTAAAGAGGAATATTTGCTTTGAATTAGCACAAAAGGGCAGAGGTGGGACTGGATGGGCTACTTGGGATGCAATCTCTGTGTTGGCCAGCAGAGGGCACTCCTAGATCAGGCTGTTACATAGGCAGTTCCCTTAGCATTGGGAAGATCAGAATCTCATAGACCCAAGGGTCAAAATCCTTCCAGTCCCTCTGAGTACACAGGGGTTAGGACCGGCCTTTTCTCTCTGGATTCCTTAGCCCAGGTGCAATCCAGCCTAAAAGTATGAAGGCATTTCTGACAATGATTTATAACTTATTTGGCTCATGTTCATACTCACCCCATCGATATTCATTATTAACTTTGACCAGGAAAGATCATTCATATGTGGATTAAGGAACATTTATTGGATGACATCTAAAATGTAACATTAAAACTCCTAAGTGCCTGAGCCCTGCCACTCCTAGAAAGCTCTGTACTTTTGACTTTCTCTCTTTTTCACTCTGCTCCCCCTCTCTGTTGAGCATGCTACTTCACTAGGATCCCTGGGCCTAGTCTTCTCTTTCTCTCAGCTTCACTATAGTGAACACTCTACTCCCAGGGATAACTGTCTGGACTAATGGAATGCCTGCCTGAACTGATTCCAGAATTAAAAAGCTTTTAAAAATTTTAAAAATACATTTGCTATTAATTTATTTTCAACATTAATTTAAATTTTTTTGAGCTCTGAATCCTCTCCCTTCTTCTAGTCCTTCCCCCACCCATTGAAAATGCAAGCAATATGCTATCAATTATACATATAAAATCATACAAAACATTTCTGTATTATCCTTGTTGCAAAAGAAAAAGCAAGAAAAATAAAGAAAGTAAAAAATATATAATTTCAGTCTGTACTCAGAGTCCATCAGTTCTCTCTCTGGAGGTAGACAGTATTCTTCATCATGAGTCCTTCAAGATTGTCTTGGATCATTGTATTGATCCGAATAGCTAAGTCTTTCACAGCTGATCATCATTACAATACTGCTGGTGCTGTGTACAATGTTCTCCTGGTTCTGTTCACTTCACTTCGTATCAGTTCATATAAGTGAAAGCATAAGAGGGGTTATGGCTGATTCTTCAGCTAGCCAGTAGCTAGTCACTCTCCAATTATAGAAGGTTTGATTAAGCAACCTCACACCTCCTGAAGGAGCAAAAAATATAAACATTTCTTTGTACTTTTTTTATGCTCCCTTTTTACTGGCAAGCCAGGCTAATGCATCAACAGGCTGATGACCAACCAGCATCTTCTGGTGTTTTCTCTTGGTGGTAGTCCCCAAACAAGTTGCCTTCCTTCTAACAGGTAGAAATGCTTTGAAAGACATAAAGCACCATACTTCAGGAGCATAAGTTATGGAATTTGATGCTTTTTAAAGTCCTCACTCAGCCAGTGCTCATAGAGACCTCCAAAAACACAGAACCATAAGGGCTCCCAGGAACGGCTGGCTAGATGACCCACTCTGGGTCTTTTACTGCTGTAGCCAATTCTAAACTCCATTTGGAAGAGAAGGACTTTGCAGGTTAAATGAAGGCCATCAGGATATCTAGGTGGGTTCTCTAGAATCCAAACAGTTCAAGAAACTTTTGACTTTCCTTTTTGGACTGAGGGCAAGGCAATGTCAGAATCTTGTTCTACAACCATCTGGATTCTCCTTATCCACTGCATTCTTTAAAACTTACCTGATCAGGCTGGACTCTAGATTTTCTTAGGGTTGGTCTCCTAACCCTTGTCTCTCATGTAGACCACCATATAATATAGGGCCTTTGCCACCATGGCTTCATTTGAACCTGACAACATTACATCATCAGCTTGGACAAACTCAATCCCTTCAGGAAATAAGGCCTATTTCAGGTCTTTGCCCACTAATTTGAGGGAAAATTCAGGTAGCTCAGGGAAAGGATTGCGGAAGTTTCCTAGAATCTTTTCCAGGTGGAAGCAAACTGCTTTTGATAGTCAGGCAGAGGAATCAAGAAAAAAACATTTGCAAGATTGGCAACCCCATACCATTCACCTTGTTATGGGGTTACCTGCTCCACAATATTGATAAGAAATGCTGTAACAACTTTATTTAGTTTTCTGTAAGTCTCCAGGTCCTATCTCTGCTTCCTTACTAGCTACATGGGGCTGTCATTAGGGGAGGTGGGATCACCAAGTACTCTAGACTTCTTCATGTCCATCACTAGGACATCTCCATAGGATATGATATTGTTTGGTGTTAATTCCATAAGATGGTTCAGGCCATCTCTCAGAAGTTCTATTCAGTCCTACTCACAATAACTGACATTGAGACTGCCATAAGAGCCCACACACATATCAGTTCCCAAGAGCTCATAAAGTCCATTCCCACAATATACTCATCCTGGTTATCCACCACAATTGTGATACAGACAGGGGTCTTTGACCTATTTCCACCTGAACAAAGATGCCTCTTCCCTTGGTGCTACCCACTGAAACACCCAGTGAAAACTGGGATGCCCCTATGGACTTATTGGAGGTCTCCTGTTATGAAAGTAACCTGGTCTCTGGTATCTAGCAGCCTTTATATAGTTGTCAACACCCTCCTTCTTTCCTGAGCATTGCAACTAGGACCTCTGGTTCTGTTAAGGTTCTATAGTTAGGATGACTTGAGCCCAGGGGAACTTGGCCCTAGGGGGACTTATCTGAGAAGTCTCTCAAGTTTGTATATAGACTTGAATGACTAATGACTATTGAGCAGAGTGAGAGCTTCGACACACCTTAAACTTGGGTGGGGCAAGAGGTCCTTTACTGCCCTGGTCCTGCATGTCCTGATAGAATTGTATTTGAATTCCTGTAAGCTGGCAAATGGCCCTCTTCTTATCAAGCCTATGTTGTAGGAGTTGCACCCCAAACTCCTTACTATAGAGGGTCCTGTCATTCTCCTCCCACTCAGCAGGATTGGGGCATCTTGTCTTGCAATCCCCGAAGTGTTTATTTATATGGATATCTGTATTTGTCTGAATAGCTACTAGAGTGGTTCTATCTCCTGCTTAAATTTAATCAGTTGGTCTGCCCAATCCTGTAGGGTGGTAAAGCATGGGAGGCCCATAGCTAAAGTTTGACTCTATCCAGGGCTCCTCTCAGAAGGAAAGAATTACTTCCAACATAGGTTGGTCATAGAATGTGGGGCCATGGGGGTGATATATAGATCTAATCTTCCAAATCCAATTATTTTAGGAACTTTACTACCTTCATTGATGAGCCCGATCAGAGAAGCAGTCAAGTATACACAATTCTCCATCTTAGCTATCTAAGAAGAGACAAAGGACAATCTCTCTCTGGGGTCTCTAACTTGCTTAACTGGCTTCACAAAGTAAGTACTTTGTAAGTTTCTCAAGTTGATAGACTTCTTCTCTGAATTAGTTTCATTAGATTGTACCCTCAACAACCATTATACTAGCAACTCATCAACTTTTCTTGTAACCTTTCAAATTCCTTGGTGGTAAAAGCCCACCTACCTTCTGACTCCGTGGTGGAGGAAATCATAGTCTAGGAGTTACTAATAGGATAAGTCAAAATGTTTCTTACCACTGGCGATCATTCCTAATTCTCTCTCTCTCTCTCTCTCTCTCTCTCTCTCTCTCTCTCTCTCTCTCTCTCTTTCTCTCTCTCTCTCTCCCAGTTTTATTTCCTCATAACCCTGATTTCAATAAGACATAACACATTCTCTAGCCTGACCTCTGGGTCAGAGATATTTCTCATCCAATAGCTTGTCAATCCCATTCCTTATTGCAAACCCCCTTCCATTTGTGCTGTTACTCAGTCTATAAGGTGTTTCTCTGCTTTATGGACAAAGACCTTAAGAAACAAGATGTCTGTCTCTAGTTGCTGAATGTTTACAGACAGTTTCTTTCTTTTTCCCTGTACTGGAAATCCAGCTTTTCTAGGCCAATTAATAATAACTAAGGAATACTTGCCTTGGCAGCATCCTTATTCAGCCCTGGGCTAATTCCATTATATCACTGAAAGCCTCCTCTCTGTCCCTTTGAGAGGAGTTCCCACATAAGTAGATGGTGGCCCCAGGGTGCCAAGCTAGCATATCTGGCCATCTGAGTTGCCCTTTCCTCTACATTGTCATTCTCCCACTTCAAATACCAAGTGAGCCATGAAGTCATTCTATTGTAGGCCAATTCTACTAACACCAAATATTTTAGGCCAGGCCTGATTTAGGTAAGTAGGATGGTTCAGGTTTGGGATTGGAATGAAATTAAATACTTCTAGACCACCTGATATCTAACAAAATTTCTGTTAAGTAAACAGCATCATGGAAAGAATATCAATCACAGATGCAGCACTAGTTCAATGGTTTAGATAGAACACTGGTTCAACAAATGTAGCTGCAGCTACTGACTCATTTTGGGCTCACCTTCTTCTAAACCATCCCCACCTCTCTTTTTCAGATACACTGCTATCTAGCCATATGTCCTCTATCTTTTACTTACAAAGCTGATATTTTGAATCTAAGTATAAGACTTTACATTGATCTCCAATCAATTGAATGTTATTAGGTTCAAACCAAAGTCCTGGCCTGTCAAAATCTTTTTGGATCCTGACTGTCTTCCAAGGTGTTTGCTATTCCTACCAGCTTTTTGGCATCTATTAGTTTGATGAGCACAGTATCTATGACTTTATCTAAGTCAATGATAAAACATTTTATATAGCAGGGAGCCAAGAAAAGACTCCTGGGAACTCCACTAGTGACCTCCTTCCAAGTTGACATTGAGCCAAGCATTAATGATGACTCTTTGCATACAACCATTTAACCACTTCTGAATCCATTTAAGTGTATTACCATCTAGCTTACATCTTTTCCACAAGAATAACATGATATATTTTATGAAATGCTTTGCTGAAATATAAATAAACAAAGTTTATTGTATTCCCCGTCAAAAAAAAAAGTGAGGCAGAAATAATACCAAGGTTACAATTAGTTAAGAATGAATGAATGTGGGTACCACTAGTCAAACTAGTGATGTTAAGAGGAGCAGATTTAGAGGAAAGATAAGGAGCTCTTTTTGGGAGTACATCTGAACTTCTGATACTAGTGGGACAACCAGATGTGGATGCCTTATTGACTTCTAGAGTAGTGGGTTTGAGTTTAGAAGAGAGATCTGGATTTGCATTGATATTTCAGTGGATGTCATTTCATCATCGTGGTTGCTCTTCTTCTATGAATGAAGACTACAATCCCGTTCTTTCTTGTTCTGAATGACACCTGCCCATGTCCTCTCATAAATCCTCTGCACAGAGTCTACGCAATGCTCTGAGCTCTTCCTCTAGAACTTTTGGCTATTGCATGGATACCAATGGAACAAGAAGGTTGCTCAGTGGTTAACTTGTGCTCAGACTATATGATCAGGATACTTCTTTTTCCAATCCTACATCTCTCTGACATCCTTTAGGTTACTTCCTCTGCACAATTGTTTGTTGATAACATATTAGAGCCCACTCATGCCTTTTTTATACTGCCCTCTGGGTGACCCACAACTTTAATTCTTCAGCTTTTGTTGCCTATGATTCAATCAAACATCTTTTTGAGAGAATTGATAAATCTTCTTAAAGGGTATGTATGTTTCAATGATAGCCTTGAGATAATTAAAAGCACTACGTGATTACCCAAAGTCAATTCAACACATTTCCTTCACTCCTGTCCAATTCTGGATCTAACTCATTGTTCTGCCAAGATATCTGTTTAAGATGTATGCATGCACCTCTGTGGGTTTTCCATCCAATTATGTGTCACAGTCTGGACAAAGGTCATTCTCCATCCACTTGTTTTTGTTTGTTTGTTTTTTGGAGTGTGGACAGTTAGTCCAAAAACTGAGCGATTGGCAATCTCATTTAAGAGACCCTGAAGGACTCTGGAACTTGATGCAGTTATCACAGTGCCATTTGCAAACAGCATCGTGTAGAGAACCTCACCATCCGTAGGAAATACCTCTTCCGTTTGGACTCTGCACTGGACACCCTCCATTATGATGGCAAACACCTTTGATGAGGCTATGCCTCCTTGTTTTATGCCTTATTTGATATTAATATTAAGAGAAACATTGGATAAAGTCATCTCTGTTATTACATCTTTAAAGGAATCATATATGTGTAATATGAGTTATGATGGCAGCTTACCTATGGGGTCCTCTATTTAGTCAGGACCGTGAAGATTATATTTGTCAATCAACTCACTCCCCATACCATAGTGCTTTGCTCTGCTCCTCCTTCCCTGATCTAGGAGGAGAAAAATTGAGGGGGATGTGTGGAGAGAAACGAAAGAACTAACAAGAATAGAATAGGATTGAATTTTAGAAAAGACCCAGATCAGGTTACATGCTACGATTTTTGCAGTTTCTGGAGAAGACCATAAAAGGCTGTAAAAAGAGTGAGATAGTGGATGGGATGTGGGCCCTTGGAACACGGCTTCTAAATAAGACTCAGTTCCTTTTGATCAATATTCCCATAGTTCTTCATTCCTATTTCCCCATCCAGTTCATCACAAAAGAATTAGTGCACAGCACTCTGATCAACCAACTCAAATTTTAAAAAGAAATGTAGAGAAGATGGAAATATAGGAAGTGGAGAATGAATAGAAAAGCATGTCAAATATTCATTAAAAACAGAATCAGGAGTGCTTATTAATGATGATAAAAAGAATTAGCATTTATATAGAATTGTAAGAATTGCAGAGTTCTGTGCATAAGCTATCTCATATGAACATACCTAAGTTTGGAATGCACTCAAGATGACGAAGCAAGCTAAGGACAACACAAAAAGGGTGGGTTGGATTTTTTTGGCTACACTGGGGAAAAGAGGACAATCAAAGAAGAGATAGAACCATTATCCAGGGTGGATGGGATGATGATAACAAAGAACAGAGAGAAGGCAGATCTGCTCCGACAGGAAGTGAGTAGCTGTTGAAGGCTTTTGAGCAGGGCAGTTGTATGACGTCATGTATAGAGAGTATTAATCTGGCAGTGATGCCTAAGAGTAGTTTTCAATTTGGGGAAAAATTGTTAATGTACTATTAAATGAAGCATACTACCTAAAGGATTCTAAGTGTAACTAGTTCTAAATTATTTTCCAGTTGTGTTATTTCCCATTTGAGACATATGATGATCAAGTGTGAAGTCAGAAGCACTATTATATTTTCAATCGAAATGTTTAATATATGTTTCATAATATTGACACACCCTCAGTCAGTTTCATATTCATCATAATCCTTGACATGATTCCTCAGATTTTTAGATATGTATATTAAAACATTTTTGTAAAGTAACTTTGTATAAGGAATATAATTTGAGTCATTTTTATAATTTTGTAACTTCAAATTAACCACCTAATTAGGGAGTAACTTTAAGAGAAGAGACTGGAGGCTGGGAAGCTAGTGAGGGGTTTGGAATGCCCCAGAAATAAGGGGAAGAGGAAGGGGAAGGGACAAAGGAAACAACTATTTTTTAAGCATCTGCTGTACCAGCATTGTGCTAAGCACTATGCACATATCTCATTTGAGGGAAGGGCATGTGTAACAATGGGAAGAATGGAAGGGTAGTACGAAGAATGAGAAGAGTTATGATGTTGGGAGAAGGGAGAGTAAAGGCATTACAACGCCTAAAATATCCTTTATATAACCACCTACTCTTCATCTAGACCTGTAATTTCATAATTTCCCCTGGTGGAATGGGCAGATGAGAACAATTTATTCCAAAGCAGAAGGTGGCTGAAGCAGGTGCTGTGGAGCACTTAGAGCTTGGTCAGACACAACAGAAGCCAGAGTCATCCACTATATCTCAGGCTACTTGTAAGGCTGACAAATTTGTGCAACTCTGCCTCACTTAAATCCGATTCACACAAAAGTCAAGACATCACTCCGTGATATCGTTGGTCCTCTTCAAAAATGAAGGACAAACAACAGCAGCAGCAACAATCCAGGGCTCATTACAGTGCCTAGCACTTAGTAGGTGCTTAATAAAATGTAATTGACTGAATTACCAACATTACCCTATCCCGGGCTTCCCAGCCTGGCTTTCAACCTTATTATTTAACCAAAACTACTCTTCCCAAAGTCACTAATGATCTTTTAATTATTAAGTCTAATGGCCTTTTCTCCTACCCGTCTTTGCCCATTAAGAAAAAAAAAATACTTGTAACAAATATGCATAGTCTAGCAAAACAAATGTTGCCATTGGCCATGTCCAAAAACATGTGTCTTATTCTTGATCTTGAGTCTATCACGTCTCATTCAAGAGGTGAGTAACATGCTTCATTGTGAGTTCTTTGGAATCTAGTTGGTCATTGTGTTTGAGTTCTCAACTCTATTAAAGTTATTTTCTTTATAATGTTGTTGTTATTACATAAAGTATTCTCCTGGTTCTGCTCACTTCATTCTACATCCGTTTCGAAGTTTCTCAGGAGCTGTCCATTTCATCACCTCTTACAGCACAATATACTGTAGTTTGTTTTGCCCAATGTATTCTGCTAATACTCTGAATAAGTTGGAGTTGATCTCAGTTGATGATTTTGCCATTCCAGAAATGTTCACACATCTGAGAGGCTTTGAGTTTCCCGAAAGACAATTTCCTCAAGACAATTCTGTCTTGATGTGCAACATTTTACTCCCAAGTGCTAAGCCAGAAATAACATTGATTTCTTTCAAGACTCAGTTCAAAGCCACCTTCTTCAGGGGGCCTTCCTGTTCTCTACCAGACACTTTAGTCTTTCCTGCTAATGCTACCTACCTTTTGCTTGTGTGTATCTTGTATATCCTTATTTTATTGATATGTTGTTTATCCTTTAGAATGTAAGCTTCTTGAGAGCAGGGACTGTTGATGTGTTTTTATATATCTTCATCTCCCCAGTCCTTAACACACTGCCTGACATATAGTAAGTATTTGATAAATGTTTATTGAGTGATCAATTAATTAACAATCTAGATTACTCTTGAAAATGTATAAAAGCTACTAGAACATACCTGTTACTCAGAGCTCCCTTCCTCTGACTTCATGGTGTCACTATATTAGTCTGGGAAGATATTCCCTGCAGTATAAAGATATTAAGTATGAGAATAAATATGTGATGCTAATCAATCTGATACTAAATGCAATGAGGCCTTCCCCCCTTTGACATTAAGAAGTCTGAAACTCAAGGTGAAAAGAAGTAAGAGAGGAAGCAGGCCCCATTCTCCTGCGCATCTATGCCATAGCTTTTTCTAGCCTTCGAATATACTCACTAAGAGTACCAGTGAGGAGGGGAGATCCAGATGATCAGTTCCTCCCCCCCCCCCAAGTCATCATTATGCTAGGCCTAGAACCTCTTTGCAAAGTCTGGCAGTCTCTGTATCTGAGCTCACCACTAAGGTTTTGGGAGCTTTGCTGACTTGACTTGCTCCTTTCCAGGCCAGTTATATCAGGATCTATAAGTCAAAATTCAGTTAGCTGTTGAAAGGAACTTTTCCATTGCTATGAACCCTTGGACTATATACTTTGAGGCCAAAGGTGGAGAAGTTCTATGTAGTCAGTTAAAACAAGACCTGGAACTAACTACGGATCAGATCCTGAGCTTCTTAGTGCAAAAATCAGATTTAACATGAAGGAAGTAGGGAAAACTATCAAACCATACGGGTATGACCTAAACAACATCCCTTATGGCTATAAAGTGGAGGTGATGAATAGATTTAAGGGATTATATCTGGTAAATAGAGTGCCTGAAGAACTATGGACAGAGGCTGGCAACTGTATAAGAGACAGCAACAAAAAACACTCCAAAGAAAGAGAATAGCAGGAAAACAAAATGGCGTCTGATGAGGCTGTACAAATAACTGAGGAAAGAAGGAAAGTGAAAGGGAAAGAAGGAAAAATGGAAAGATATACTCAACTGAATGCAGAATTCCAGAGAATAGCAAAGAGAGATAAGAAGGTTTTCCTAAATGTACAATGCAAAGAAATAGAAGAAAACAATAGAATGGGAAAGATTGAAGGCAAAAGGAAAAAGGGACAGCAGAAGATGGGATGGATAGTGTCATAGAAACAACGAATATGAGCTTGGACAGACTTTGGGAGATAGTAAAGGATAGAAGGGCCTGGCGTATAGTAGAGGATAGAAGATCCGTGGGGTCACAAAGAGTCAGACATGACTGAACAACAATGGACTCTTGGAGAGCTAGGTATAGAGGAGAATACGTAGAATAGCCATGTCTTTTTCTTCTCCAAAATTCCCCTTGAGTTTGAATTCCATCACAGATGGCCCACAAATTAGGTACTCCAATTTAAGTCCAATCTGAGGCAGCCACCTTCTGCATTTTGCTCTGACTAGGGAGTCTAACCATTTTCCATCTATATGTAAAATGAGGGTATTAGACTAAATGTTCCCTAAATTCCTCTTAAGCATTCAATCTAGAATCTTTCCTCTGACAGCCCTAGTTGGGAGTCTATTGTCTTCCATCTCCTTCCATCTCTGTGGAAGATAGGCCAACCACTGTCCTCCTCTCTTTTGGAACCATTCATCCACACCAATGAAGCACACAGACCAGAAGCAGCTATAGGTGATGCAACTTTATCTAAGAAGGTTTTTGATATTAATTAAGCAAAAATGTAAACAAATTTGAAAGAACAGGTAAGCTTCAGACTTAACATAGGCCTTCCAGGACAGAGTGAGGGAGGAATGGAGGAAAAGGGCACAAATCACCATATCTATGAGTTCCCTCAAAGAGATAGCTCAGCTGTCCTCTCCAGACATGCTGTTCTTCAGAAGATGGGGCCCTCATGGAGCTCTAGTGAATGCTTCATACCAGCTCTGTGCCAGCCTCATCACCTCCTTGTCCCCTACTCCAATCTCCATCCATTTCTCTCCCTACTTCCTTTTCCTTATCACTCTCAGAGGAGCTCTGTCTAAACTTTTGTACCCTCACTCATTTCTTACTCCTCTAGAGATTTTGATTTTCTTCTTTTTCTAGGATAGAGGAAGAGGATTTTGTCTTTTCTCAATGCAGTCACCTTTGTTGTTTCCAGCAGTTCATGCAAACAGGATCTCGGAATTTTTCTGCCTATAGAAATTAATCTTCAATGCCATGCTACATTTAGTTAGGCAGTACCATCTTTCATTCAAAGTCCTTTAATTTGGAGTTCCTGCATGTTATAGAATCCTTGGTGGTAGGAACTGTCTTTCCTTTTGGTATTTGTATCCCCAGCACTTAGCACAGTGACTGATGCATAGTATATGCTTAATAAATGTTAATTGACTGATTGACTGACTCCTTTCTATTAAGAAAAAAAATGGGGGGGGCGGAGCCAAGGTGGCAGCTGGAAAGCAGGGACTAGTGTGAGCTCCCCGCCAAGTCCCTCCAAAAACCTATAAAAAATGGCTCTGAACCAATTCTAGAACTGCAGAACCCACAAAATAGCAGAGGGAAGCAGGACTCCAGCCCAGGACAGCCTGGTTGGTCTCTGGGTGAGGTCTATCCCACATGGAGCTGGGAGCGGAGCGGAGTGGAGTGGAGCGGAGTAGAGCCCAGTGTGGGTGGCACAGACCAACCAGACCAAGAGCCGGGTGGAGCATGCCCTAGTGCCCTGAATCAGTGAGCTGCAGCAGTTACCAGACTTCTCAACCCACAAACACCAAAGACAAAAGAGAAGGTTAGTAGGAAAAGTTGCTGGGGACAGAGTATAAGATCAGGTTTGGCCACTGCCCCGGGTGCAGCGGAGGTAGGGCAGTTACAGAAGTACAGCTGCAGTTGCTTCTGGCCCCAGGCCCACCTCGGGGGAGGAATTAAGTGGCAGATCAGATCAAGAGTGAAGAGCCTGCTGAAGATTTGCATCAAGTCCAGTCTGGGTTGGGGGTTCTTGGGGAAGGAGGAGTGCTGGTGTGACAGAGCTGGCACATCCCCCCGAGCTTGGAATATAGTTCTCTTAACTCTACAAGCAGTCATATCCCGCTGAAAAACTCAAGGGTCAAATTAGTTGGCTGGGAATATGGCCAGGCAGCGAAAACGCACCCAGATTCAGTCTCAGACTTTGGAATCTTTCTTTGGTGACAAAGAAAACCAAAACATACAGCCAGAAGAAATCAACAAAGTCAAAGAGCCTACAACAAAAGCCTCCAAGGAAAACATGAACTGGTCTCAGGCCATGGAAGAGCTCAAAAAGGATTTGGAAAAGCAAGTTAGAGAAGTAGAGGAAAAATTGGGAAGAGAAATGAGAAGGATGCGAGAACACCATGAAAAACAAGTCAATGACTTGCTAAAGGAGACCCAGAAAAAATACTGAAAAATATACTGAAGAAAACAACACCTTAAAAAATAGACTAACTCAAATGGCAAAAGAGCTCCAAAAAGCCAATGAGGAGAAGAATGCCTTGAAAGGCAGAATTAGCCAAATGGAAAAGGAGGTCCAAAAGACCACTGAAGAAAATACTACTCTTCAACATTAGATTGGAGCAAGTGGAAGCTAGTGACTTGATGTGAAATCAAGATATTATAAAACAGAAACAAAAGAATGAAAAAGTGGAAGACAATGTGAAATATCTCATTGGAAAAACCACTGACCTGGAAAATAGATCCAGGAGAGAGAATTTAAAAATTATTGGACTACCTGAAAGCCATGATCAAAAAAAGAGCCTAGATATCATCTTTCAAGAAATTATCAAGGACAACTGCCCTGATATTCTAGAGCCACAGGGCAAAATTTGAAAAATTGAAAGAATCTACCAATCGCCTCCTCAAATAGATCCCAAAAAGAAATCTCCTAGGAATATTGTCACCAAATTCCAGAGCTCCCAGATCAAGGAGAAAATACTGCAAGCAGCCAGAAAGAAACAATTTGAGTATTGTGGAAACATAATCAGAATAATCCAAGATCTAGCAGCTTCTACATTAAGAGATCGAAGGGCTTGGAATACGATATTCTGGAGGTCAATGGAGCTAGGATTAAAACCAAGAATCACCTACTCAGCAAAACTGAGTATCATGCTCCAAGGCTAAATATGGATTTTCAATAAAATAGAGGACTTTCAAGCTTTCTCAGTGAAAAGACCAGAGCTGAACAGAAAATTTGACTTTCAAACACAAGAATCAAGAGAAGCATGAAAAGGTAATCAAGAAAAAGAACAAGAAAAAGAAATCGCAAGGGACTTACTAAAGTTGAACTGTTTTGTTTACATTCCTACATGGAAAGATGATGTGTTTGATTCATGAGACCTCAGTATTAGGGTAGCTGAAGGGAATATGCATATATATATATATATATATGTTTATGTGTATATATGTATATGTGGGTATGTATGTTTGTATATATGTATGTGTATATATATGTAGAGAGAGAGAGAGCAGGCACAGGGTGAGTTGAAGATGAAGGGATGATATCTAAAAGAAATAAAATCAAATTAAGGGTTGAGAGAGGAATATATTGAGAGAGGGAGATAGGGAGAGACAGAATAGGGTAAATTATCTCGCATAAAAGTGGCAAGAAGAAACAGTTCTGTAGGAAGAGAAGAGAAGGCAGGTGAGGGGGAATGAGTGAATCTTGCTCTCATCAGATTTGACCTGAGGAGGGAATACCATACATACTCAATTGAATGTCTTACCCCACAGGAAAAAGGAGGAAGAAGATAAAAAAAAGGGGGGGATGATAGAAGGGAGGGCAGATGGGGGTGGAGGTAATCAAAAATAAACACTTTCGAAAGGGGACAGGGTCAAGGGAGAAAATTCAATAAAGAGGAATAGGTTAGGAAGGAGCAAAATATAGTTAATCTTTCACAACATGAGTATTGTGGAAGGGTTATACATAATGACATGAATGTGTCCTATGTTGAATTGCTTGACTTCTTAGGGAGGGTAGGTGGGAAGGGAAGAGGGGAGAGAATTTGGAACTCAAAGTTTTAAAAACAGATGTTCAAAAACAAAAAAAAAGTTTTTGCATGCAACTAGAAAATAAGATACACAGGTAATGGGGCATAGAAATTTATCTTGCCCTACAAGAAAGGAAGGGAAAAGGGGGTGGGAGGGGAGTGGGGTGACAGAAGGGAGGGCTGACTGGGGAACAGGGCAATCAGAATATATGCCATCTTGGAGTGGGGGAGGGTAGATATGGGGAGAAAATTTGTAATTCAAACTCTTGTGAAAATCAATGCTGAAAACTAAATATGTTAAAAAGAAAAGAATTAAAAAAAGAAAGAAAAAATGAACCTGAGAACTTGTTCCAGCAGGGGAATGCAGCTACTCTTATACCCTTGACTAAAGAATGGTTTAACTCTATCAGGAAAGGTCATCCCTTTCTCTGAGTTTTGGAAGGAGATTACTGTGCCATAAATGATGAATATGATTAATACAGAGAAGCATGGAAAGATTTATGTGAATTGATGCAGAGTGAAGCAGAGCCAAGAAAACAATATACACAGTGACCGCAACAATGTAAATGGAAAGAAGAACCACAAAACAATTAAAAAATGAATGTTGTAATATTACAGAGATGTGAGAAGACACTCCTACCTCACCCATTTGCAAAGATGAAAAGTCCATACCGCATATATTCTCAGACTTTTTTTTTAATGTATTGATCAGTTTTGATGACTTTTTTCTCTTCTTATTTTTCTTTTCTTTTGTTGTTTAAAATATTATTTGTTATACTGAATGGCTCTCTGGAGTGGGGAGGAGGAGGATAATTTGGGGGACAAAAAACAGGAGACACAATGAAATTTTTTTTAAAAAAGAAAATGATAAGAAGGAGCCATCCGGAGTAAAATGACATCCTCCAAACTGTCCCATACAAGGATTAATTGAAGGATTGGGAGAGGTTTACAGTGGCTAAGAGGAGACTTGGGTGAAAAAGGATAACAACCTTTAAGCATTTGCTGGGCTGTCATGTGGAAGAACTAGAGTCCTACTGTTTGGCCCCAGAGGGATGAAACTAGGAACAAAATGGCTCAAAGAAGCAGAGGTAGATCTAGGCTTCTTTACTTTCTATCTCAACCTAAATTATACATGACCTCTGTAAGTGCCCCAGATCCAGAAAAAATCAGCTAGGATCAAGCCACACATGGCTGTCCTTAAGATTCCTCTGGGTCTTTGGAAACTCTACCTGGCATTATCCTTAGAAATGGAAAAGTATGGAAATGATTATGAGTGGACTAAAAGGTCAAGGGATGAGAGCGCTGAATATCTGCCTGGGAATAAGTTACTGGCCACTGGGTGGCAGCACAAGGTAAAGCCTTCTTGGTATAATGCAGCAGGGTGTATGGGGTGTTTGGGGAGGACTAGCATCTCTGGTGTGAGGGCTCAATGAGCCCTTTTCAGGGCTGCTCATCAACCTTTGGGGTCCACCTGTCACTCGACTCTCATCTTTGGCTCCAAGAAGCTATAGCATGCACAGTGGTCACACCACGGTAAAACCCTCAGCAGAGGGGCTAACCGAGGTTGAAGGTAATTGATGGGCCTCCAACCCATTGGTGAATTAGGGGGCTATCTACCCCAGGCATGTGAAGACTTTCTCTAGCCAAATGGGCAGATGAGAACAATTTGTTCCAATGGCCGTGATAGTGGCTGAAGCAGGAGCTTGGTCAGGCATTGTAGATACCAAGGTCTTTGTCTTGGACTTTGATGATGCTAGAAAGAGAGTCTGATGACTTTGGGCAACTCTGCCTCACTTAAATCCAATCCATGCACAAATCACAACATCACCCTGTGATATCTTTGGTCCTCTTTGAAACGAAGACCAAACATTAATGATATAGCATAGGGAAAGGAAGGGAACAAGCTTTTATCAGTTGCCTGTTATATATCAGGCACTGTACAAATATCATTTCTTTTGTTCTCATAATAAGCCTGGGAGGGAGATGCTATTATTATCCCAATTTTGCAGTTGAGGAAATGGAGACAGACAGGAGTTAAGTGACTTACTAGGGTCACACAGCTAGGTATCCAAGGCAGAACTTGAACTCTGGTTTTCCTGACCCCAGACCTTGTGCTCTGTGCTCTATCCATCGATGCATAACTATCACCACTTAACACCTAAGCTAACTGCTTCCCCAACCCATTGTTAAGCACTATAGAATTCTAGAATTGGACAAGATTTCACAGATGATACATTAGGAAGATCTTCAGCCTTAGAGTCAAGGGACTTGGATTCAAATCCCACCTCTGATATGCATCACCTGTGTCACCTTGGAATTTAAGTTCCCAGGGCCTCCTTTTCCTCTTGTACAAAATATCAGGTTTGGACTGGACAGCTTCTGAAACTCACATCTTATTTGTTATATTTGAGATAAATGAGGCATCGGAAGGGCAGTCAAGATCATAGATTTAAAGCTTGATGGGAACACAGAAGTCATCCAGGGCGACTTTCCTCATTTTACAGATGAGGAAACTGACACCTCGGGAGGAGATGATCCTCTACTTTTCCCAAGGAGCTCAATACACAACAGAAAATCCCTTCCTCTCTCTTGCAGATCTGATCCTCAAATTTTCAAACTTTAATTCCCTAGAAAATCTCTTTTTTTCTGACTAGAAGGGTCATTCCCAGAATCATGCTACTTAACGATTAAAAATGTCCCCTCCTCTTCACTTGTGGTTGGAGTTCAGGAATATTATACACTAACTACCTTCTCAGGTTGTATGCAAGTACATGTCTACCTCTGCCATGGACTTCTGCCACAAACTGCTCAGTAACTCCTAGAGAAAAGACATTTCAAATGGGAACAACTTTAACCCCTATGCTGATCTTTCTTCTCAAAGTCTGAGAAAGACACAGGAAGATGGTCCCTCAACTTGGTTTTTAACAGGTCCCAGGGAGGGACAGCTCCTTTCACAAGACTATGGCCCCATGGGTCTCAGTCACCTCAAGTTCCCTATGATTTAGCAGCAAGATACCAATGGACATGCCTAACCTCTACAAGGAGGAGTCTCTTAAATGCCTCCCCAAAACTACTGCACCCTGCAGTATCATTTAGTTGTTTGGGGAATTCAGCAAATTGATCAGAAATGCCTTCAATTGACCTTCTCTCCTTTTAGAAGTCACTGACAATAATAATAATAATGAGGAGGAGGAGGAGGAGAGGGGAGGAAGTGGAGAAGAAAGGTTTCCTACAAATTGAAGAAAGTTGCAACATGGCTGGCGATTTAGAACACACCTACTCTAAACTATTAGAGAGCAATACAAAACAATGTATAATTATGTAGTATGGTCAAGATCAGAGAAAGGAGAGACTCCTATGATTTGGAGGGGTGGATGAATGACTATTCATGGAAAAATGAGCCTTAAACTGAGTCTTGTGGGTCCAGGTAAGATTCAGATAGGGCAAGGGAGCTGGACCAGGTAAGACTCAGATGGAGTAACCAGCGTACAGGTGAGCACACTCTGCAGTTCTGGGGACAGTGAATAGACCTTCCTCATTGACTAAAGAGGAGAGCCTGAAAAGATTAAGAAAAGTCTCCATCAAGGAGAATCTTGAATGCCAGGCAGATTTACCTTGATAAATAGTGAGGAACCACTGAATGTTTTTGAACAGGACAGTTACATAGAATAATGTTTAAGGAAAGTTAATTTGTCACTGGTGAAGCCAGGCAGATTAAAAAGTGAGGAAGAGATGAGACCAGAGGCTGAGAGGCCAGCAAGGAGCTCTGAGTAAATCAGTGGCAGGGAAGGGCAAGTAGAAGTAAGAGGGAATGTTCTTCTGAAGTTGTGGAGAACAGAATAGGAAAGGGATACAATGAGGATGTGTATGTGGGAGAAGGAGAGAGAGGTTTTAAATCTTTCCATCCACTCTTGAGAGCCCTTGGCAAAACTACTCGCTGCTGTGTTGTCTTTAAAGGGGAGTTCAGAAGGGGAAAAGATTTGCCCATGAGAATGGGCACTCCTCACCATTCAACATCTCTGCGTATCAAACATGAGTCCTTCCCACATGCCTATCCCACCCCAAGGGATCTCTCTCAGTCCCCATTCCTCCAAATCCAGGCTTTTCCAAACCAGCGACTCCTTTTGGCTTGTTCTTTGGCTGTTTGGCAGGCATTTGAACACAAGGAAGATAGAACGCAGGCAACGTGTTGATAGAGACAAAACTTTAATACAGAGGGAAGACAGGGGTCATGGTCAGAACAACCACAAAATGAACCAGTGATTTCCCCCATCCCTCTCCCCACATATCTATCCTGCCCCCATAAACCCTAACTCAATTCAATTTAACACCACAGTTGGTGTTGAGTTTAGTTTTGCAGATGAAGAGAGCTAGTGGGTGGAGATGTTGAGTTGAGGTGTTGAGTTGAATTTGTTTGCTGAGAGGGGTTGATCTGGGTTCTTGAGGGGAACTGAGCTGAGTTGTTGAATGGTGTTTGGGGTTTGGGTGCAGCTGAGCTTAATAAACTCAAGTTTTGTGGACCTGAGTCAATTTCAGATTTGGAGTCAGTCTTCTGATTGTGTCTGTTCAAGAACTTGATTGCCATCTTCACCCACTTTTCCTTGGGGTTTGCGCAGATGGATTTCTTTAGAAGAGTAACAAACCTGTGTGAAGAGGGTCAGAGAACCTTAGAATTTTGATGAGACCTTAGAGAACATTTATCTCAACCCTTTCATTCCACAGAGGAGGAAACTGATGTCCAGAGAGTAGAAGACTTGTCCAGGGTTATGTAGTGAGCCTAGAAACCAGGTTTGCTGATGCCACGAGGAAGTAAGAGATCAGCAATGGAATGGGTGTGACCCGAGGGGCTACAAATACCTCTTCTACTTCCTGGGGAATAGCAGGCTCTAAGTTATTCTTGCTTTCACAGTCTTTCTTCCTGCTTCTACTGAGGAATAAATACCTCTAGGTATCTTTAGGGAAGCCAGAGCTGTTGTTGGACTTCTCAAGCTCTCCAGTTCGATGTGTGTGTGTGTGTGTGTGTGTGTGTGTGTGTGTGTGTGTGTGTGTGAATGGTGGGGTAGGGAGGGAGAGCAGTGGGAAGAAGGTATTGAGTTTTTTTGTCTCTTCCTCTGACCCAGGGTCAAGGATATGAAGTGGGTTGGTGCTGGGTGGGGGATGGAGGTTGGGGGGGTGGGATTAGGGGCGGGGAGGGGTGACAGGTTAATGGAAACACAGGGTGATAGAAACTGTCCCAGAAGAGGAAAAGTTTGGATAGTTAATGTCGAGGGACAGGACCTCTTTTTCCTTATACTAGAGATGTAACTGCACCTTTGAGACACAACTCCTAGAAAATGGCGCTGTCTGCTTCCTCCCTAACCCGGAGACTGAGCAACAGATCATGCCTGGCATGCCTAGTTTTGCCCTCCCCACCTTGTCTCCATGTCCCTCCCTTGCCCCCCATCCCTGGAGCTGAAGTCCAGGAGAGAGTACAGACTTACACAATAGCGTCCTTGCGACAATCTGCTGAAGTTTTGGACCATGTCACCAGCTTGGAGAGGGGAATGGCTCCTTTTACATAGGCATTGCAGCATTCCTGTCCTACATTTGGTGCTCGAGCTGAAGAGAGCAAGGGATGGGAGACTGGTTTTAGCAGGCAGAGATGGCATGAGGTGGCATGAGGCTTCAGTAAGCCTCAAAGGTTTTGTGTTTCTCCCTCTGGCTTCTTCCTTTTCTGGAAGATATATTAACCCACTCTCCCTAACCTGCCCAAGGAAATATTTGTAAAGCACTTAGCACAGTGCTTGGCACATAGTAGGCACTTAAAAAATGCTTGTTTCCTCCCCCTCCTCAAAACATTGCCCTCTTTGGGATGTAGGTGGCTGAGATCTCACTTTTCCTGGGATCTCAAGGGTCATAGGATCATAGATTCAGAACTGGGACCTTAAAAGATATCAAGTCCAACCATTTTATTTTACAAATGAGGAAACTGAGACTCAGAGAGGTTAAGTGACTTATCTAAGGCCACATAACAAGTAGCAGAGCCAGGATTTGGACCCAGGTGCTTGCCCTCATATCCATCACATTTTCTGCTGTATTAGGCTCTCACTAGTGATGCCTGATACGCCGTCCCTTTCTTCCCAATGGAGCTGGGCCACTAGTTTGTAGACAGGTTAAAGTCCACCAGTCCCTACAGATCTATATCTACCTTCTCCATTTGATGCAGAGCATTACAGACACCAAAAGTGGGAACAATGGCACAGACCAGATTCCTCCAATGGAAACTATGGAAAGAAACCTGAACATTCCTACGGAAGCAAACAAAAGCGTTTTGCTATGGAGTTATGGGTGCCTTGATTGAAGAGAAGAGCAGATTCTGGCACCTAACCACTCGACTTCTAGCACTTTGTTCCATCATCTATAGCCTTTCCCCCATATATCAATCACCTACTCATTTGGATGTCTTGACTTGTCTGACAATTTCCACTCCAGCTGTCTCACTGCCTGTTCCCTTCCTCCCAATACATACATTAATCCTCTGTCTTATGTTCAGTAGTACATGGTGTACCTCTTTAATCCTTTTCTTGATTCTCTAGTTCCTCACCTGAATGGCTGTGCTGAAGGAATATCCCTAGGAAAAGGACCACCAGGAGAGACATCTTCAAGCCTTTCATGATCCCAGAGTCCAGAGGATGCTCTCTTTCTCCCCTCCAGCTGTGGCTGCTGGCTAAGAGGCAGAGCTGGTTTATTTAACCCCTCAGGTAGACCACTTCCCACCCTCAACCCCCACCATCTGGGGGTAATTCAGAGAATTTGCAGACAGACTCAGGAAAAGTCTTGGAATTCCATTTGTGGCTTTCTAGAGAATGGTCTGAATGCAGAAGACAGAAAGAGTAGGAGAGAATTGACAAAGAAGACACACTTCTCCTTTTGAAAGGGACATTTTTGATGCTTCATTAGCAGAACTGAAAGTCCATTTCTAAACTCTGTTAGGGTTAATATATGAACAAAATCTGCAGTGAAACTCAACAGGGCATAGTGATGGAGGAAATACAAATTCAGGATGTCAAGTCATGATTCCATTTAACCTGATAAGTATTGAGTGACTAAGTGTCTGGCTGTGTTGCTAGAACAATAGAAAAATTTGCAAGGACCCAGGCTTTTGCCATTTCTTTTCCCCTGGAAAAAGAGGTGTATGTATGTGGGGTGGCATCAATTTGGGTATAGCTGCAAGGACACAGGACAAAGGTCATCAGCTCCATCCTTTCCCTCCAGTGTGGCTAAACAAAGTTTTGGTGTAATTTTCAAGGCCATGGTACCTTGACATGCAAGGGGCATGATGGGAGTTAAAAGGAATTCACTCACTTCTGCCCCCCAAATCAAGGAGGCCTAATGGGGTTCATTCCCTGTCAGCAGAGCAATGAATCCCTCAAGTAAAATCAGACTCTTTTGCTGCCCCCTCAGCAGAAACTTCCCCAAGTCTCCTTAATATTAGGACTTGGTTCATGTGAACTCCTTTCAGCTCCCATCATGCTCATGGTCAGTAGTGTCAGAGCCATGCATATTGGCATGGAGCTTCACTTAACCTCCCTGGAGGAGCTGACTGGAGCTAGTAACCTTCGCCTGCATTCCTGCAGCTATACTCAAATCACTGGTGTCCCCTAAAAGGCAAAAACTTTCCCACAGGCTTCTAGCCAACCATCTGACCGTTCTGGGGAGAATTGAGTCACCTTAATAAGAAGGAGCATTTGCAGCTGGCTCGCAAACTAGATAATTATGTTCTGGCTTATCCCTTCTCTCTGCAAGCACTAAATATCCCCTTTGCTGCCTAGCGGTTGTTGATAAAACTGCTGTCAACAGTATTTCCTTCTGGAAAGGTTCATCATCTTTACCAATACAGACCTGGCTGTATGAGACATGGGATTGGTGGCTCCATCGCCTCTTTCAGGATGGCAATAATCTCTCTGGCACTGCTTGACCTAGTGAGTCTAAGCAGAAGAGTCATAACTAGCCATTTGGCACCCAGGCCAAGCAGCATGAACCTTCAAATGAACTTTGTAATTTGTGATATAAAAATAATGAATGCGATAAAGACAAATTTGGGAGGGGGGATTAGCTACTATGGTAGTTTTTATGCTGCTGAAGGAGTGTCTGCATTCATTTTGGGTACTTTCTAAATTTTGTCACTTGGGACAAAGGTCTCCACCACCACACCTTAGTCACGGTTTTGCTGAATACTATCTATAACACTATCAATAAGGCTACGGTATAGGTAAAAAAGAAATAAGGGATGAAGTGTTTAATTAAAATTTAATTGAAGATGGAGTGAGATTGAAGGAACCTGTTCTTGGTTAAGAGTGAGGCAATATAGGACATTGTGGGGGAAAACCCATTAGACTTTGATCCAAGAGTCTTTGGTTCTAGTCCCAGATCAACCAATGTTGCTGTGTGAACTTAGACCAGTTAATACCCTCTCTAGGTTTCAGGCTCCTTTTTTGTGAAATGAGGGGATTGGACTAAATCTTAAAGGTCCTACCCAGCTCAAACTCCTCTTTGTTTACTAATTTTTGTTACATTTTAAATTCCAAACTGTCTCCTTTCCTTCCTCCCCACCCCACACTAGAGAAGGTTACCACTTGACACAGATTTATGAATATATGTAAAACCATATTATGTATACTTCTACTTATCAGTTCTTTCTTTGGGGGTGAATAGCATCTTCATAGATCCTTTGTAGTTGATTCTAGTATTTATAATACTCAGAATAACTTGTTCACAATTATTCATCAAACAATATTGCTGTTACTGTATACAATGTTCTCTTGGTTCTGCACACTTCACTTTTCATTATTTCATCCAAGTCTTTCCATGTTTTTCTAAAATCAACTGACTCATCATTTCTTACAGTGCAGTAGTATTCCATCACAATCATATACCACAACTTGTTTGGCCCTTCTCCAATTGATGGGCTCAATTTCAGTTCTTTGCCACCACACAGAGAGCTGCTACAAATATTTTAGAATATATAGGTCCTTTTTTTTTTTTTACTGATCACCTTGGGAAACAGATTTAATAGTGGTATTGCTGGGTTAAAGAGTATAAACAGTTTTATAACTCTTTGGGCATAATTCCAGATTGCTCTCCGAAACAGTTGAATTAGTTCACGGTTTCACCAACAGAGTATTCATGTCCTAATTTTTCCACATCTCTTCCAATATCTGTCACTTTCCCCTTCTATCATTTTTGCCAATCTGATAGGTATAAGATGATATCTCAAGGTTGTTTTAATTTGCATTTCTCTAATCAATAATGATTTAGAGCATTTTTTCATATGACTCCATATAGTTTTGATTTCTTCATCAAAAAACTGCTTCTTCATAGCCTGCGATCATTTATCAATTGGAGAATGACACTATGTGATTCTATAGAAGAAACTGAATCTGAGCTGGCTGTACTGAGCTCTCTGCTCTCTCAGATTCAGACTCACCCTCTATCAATTTTCAGTCAAAGACAAAGTGGATGAAGTAGGTCAAGGATATCTCCTCCCTTGTGCCTGGCTTCTCTTTGAACAGAACAAATATGCATTGCATACAAGCCTCTGTCTAAGTGCTAGGAATATAACTTTGAAAAATGAAATGGCCCTTGACCTCAGGCAACTTAAAATCCTTACTCTCTAACATGTGCTTTTTGATCCAGTGACACTGACCTCCTCGTTGTTCCATGAACAAGACTCTTATCTCTCAGCTTTGGGCATTTTCTCTGGACCTGAAATACTGTCCTTCATCTACTCCAACTACTGACCTTCCTGGCTTCCTTTAAGTCCTAACTAAAATCCTACCTTCTACAGGAAGACTTCTCCAACTCCTCTTAATTCTAGTGCCTTCCCTGTTTTGTTGTTTAATTGTTTACAACTGACTCTTTGTGACCCTTTTGGGGAGTTTTCTTGGCAAAGATACTGGAGTGGTTTGCCATTTTCTTCTCCAGCTCATTTTACAGATGACAAAACTGAGGCAAATGGGGTTAAATGACTTGCCCAGGATCACATAGCTAGTAAGTATCTGAAGCTGGATTTAAACTCATGAAGAGGAATCCTCCTGACTTCAAGCCTGGCATTCTATCCAGTCTATGCACTGTGCTGCTTTCTGTTAATTTGCTCCTATTTATCCTGTATATAACTTGCTTTGTATATACGTGTTTGCATGTTGTCTTCCCCATTAGATTGCAAGCTCCTTGAGGGCAGGGACTGTCTTTTTGCCTCTTTTTGTATCCCCAGTCCTTAGCATAGTGCTTGGCTCATATTATTTGTCTAATCAATGTTTAATGGTAGATTGATTAATCCAAGTTATGGTGGTAGGGAAGAGAGGAATACCTAGGAGATATTAGGAAATGTTTCCATGCATAGGAGTAGGGGGTGGGGAGAAGGGAGAAGGAGGTATGGGGGGATCCCAAACAGAGTGGCTTGAAAGATGTAAAGAGAGACAGATCACTTCTAGTTGGGTGTATCAAGGAGACTTCATGAAGGAGGTGGCACCTGAGCGAAGCCTTTAAAAAGTTGAATATCAATGGGTAGAGATAGGGAGAAAGTCTATTCCAGACTCAGGGAAGCAATGGCATACTGGAGAGTTCCAGCTATATGTTCCAGGCATGCATGTGGAAGATGTCAGGATGAGATGGGGAGACCACTACTAGTGAAGTTTAACTAGAGCATAGCATGTCCCAAGGAGAATACCATGAAAAAAAGTAGAAGAGGAGGTTGGAGCCATGTTGTGGAGTGCCTTGAGTATCTGGCTAAGGAGTTTCCATTTGATTCAGAGGCAATAAGGAACTTCATTTACAGATAAGGAAACTTAGGTAAACAGAAGTTAAATGACTTGCCCAAAGTCACGTAGCTACCAAGTGTCTGAGGCTAGATTTAAACCCAGGTCTTCCCGATTCCAGGTTTCCAGGTTCTGCATTCTCTCCAGTATAGTACCTAGCTGCCTCTTATCATCTATATCTAAATCTTTTTCTATATTTACATCTTCTCTCTCTCTCTTTCTCTCTCTCTCTCTCTCTCTCTCTCTCTCTCTCTCTCTCTTTCTCTCTCTCTCTTTCTTTCTATCTCTATAAAATATCTCTATCTATGTGTATGGGGTGTTCAGGGAGAACCTCTTGTGCGAAGGCTTGTGGAGCCCTTTTTAGGGCTGTTGATCCATTTTTGGTGTCTACCTGTCACTTAACTCTCACCTGTGGCTCCAAGAAACTCAGCAGCCTCATCCCGGTAAAAGATCTTGGCAAACAGGCTAAACCAGGTTGAAGGTAATTGATATGCCTCAAACCCCTAGATGAGTTAGGGCGATGTCTACCCCGAGCATGTAAAGACTTCCTCCAGAGGAATGGTGCATGAGAACAATTTGTTCCGATGGCCATGAAGGAAGCTGAAGCAGGTGCTGTGGAGCACTTAGAGCTTGGTCAGACTTCAAAGACTCCAGGGTCATCCACTGAGTTCCAGCCACCAATCATCTTGACTTTTGTCTTGCCACTGGACTTCAACGATTCTGGAAGACTGAGGCTGACAACTTTGTGCAACACCGCCTCACTTTAATCCAATTGATGCTCAAGTCAAGACATCACTTCATGATGTTGTTGGTCCTCTTTGAAAACAAAGGATGAACAAACAACAACATCTATGTTTACATGTTATCTTTATCTATCCTTACCTATTTATCTAATTGATCTATGTATACACACATGTACACATATGTGTGCATGTATGGATATATGCATATCTATATCCATCTCTCTCTCTCATTCTCTCTCTCTCTCTCTCTCTCATTCGGCATTGCTGGGGAGCCTCCCTGACCCTGTGCCTCACAAGGGCAAAATATAGATAGAGTCTTCTGCTTAGAAGTGATAGTCCATTCCATGGGAGTTGATAAGATTACCAAGAGAGAAAATTTAGAGACAGAAGAAAAGGGAACCCAAGACAGAACGCTGGAGTCTCCTAATGAAAAAGGGGTAGCATCTAGATGAAGGTCCAACAAAGGAAACAGAGGAGTGGCCAGGCGGGTAGGAATAGAGGGCGTAGACATCTCCCTAGAGGGGGAAGCTTATTGAAGACTTTATTGAGAGTCTCCTAGGGATGTATATTCCTGTTTTTGGTTGTCCAGTTAAAGGCAGGGTCATCTGCAGATAGCTCTTAGATTCAGGTGCCAATGGAGACTTGGGTGGCTGAGGAGCCCTATCAGGGATGTAGTCAGGACATTCCAGTCCAGTTCCAGTTAGAATGTGAGTAAGCTACATTGTCCTAGATCCCTGGTGATTGCTACAACCTTTAGGGGCCTGTGGCCTGGTCTGGATGCCCTTAGCATGTAGCAACAGACTCTTCAGGACTGGAGCTTCTTCAGGCTCAGGGCAAAGTTGTGAGCCCTGGCTTCACACATACTTCCTCCCTGTTTTCCTTAGTGGAAATCCCAATGCTGCTAGTGCTAGTGCACTATGACTGCTGTCTACAGGCAGGAATGGATGGAAATAGTCACCATCTAGCCTTGCTCAGCCATCTATCCTTCAAGGGGCTTATTGGTCAAGGAGGGCCCCTTCCTCCTTCCAGGGTCAATCGGTAGACTAGTGGCCATCTCCAGAGAGGGGGGAGTTTGGCGAATATTTTACTGAGTACCAGACTGTGTCTCCATGTGAAAGTACATGGGGAGGGGCAGCTAGGTGATGCAGTGAATAGAGTACTAGCTCTGGAGTTAGGAGGACCTGGGTTCAAATCTGGCCTCAGACACTTGACACTTACTAGCTATGTGACCTTGGGCAAGTCACTTAACACCGATTGCCTCACCTTTCCCCTCCAAAAACAAACAAACAAACAAAAACCCCAAAAAAGTAAAAAGAAAGAAAGTACATGAGGGAAAAGTACAAATACTCTACAAACATAAAGTACATATGTTGTTATTTTTAGCAGTATTAGTATTAGTATTCTGACGGGGCCATGATGTCCTCTAGTTCTAGGGAAACTCCCCAAGTTTAAGTTCCCCTTTGCTTTCACACAAACTTAAAACTTTTCATTAGAAGGGTCCAAAATTCCCCAGTTGTTCCGCCAAATTTTTTTCACAACAGGAGAAGGGAGATTCTGAACCAACATCTGGGGCTAGGTTGGGGGAGGGGAGAGGAGAGGGCTTCTCATCATCAAAAAGTCTTTTGAGCACTCACTTGCATAGGGGCCTATTACAGATCTCACCAATATGATCAAGGGAAAGGGGGGTGTAGCGTGGGAGAAGAGGCGAAGAAGGTGGAGATTGGGCTCGTCATCAGCCCTCGACATCTCTAACTAATCCAAGGTACCATGCTCCATACCCCTAAACAATATGGGAAGGGTACTTTGCCCAGGTTCAGTATTTTTCCACTATCAACTCAGTGGAGAAAGGGTATTGTATATGTTGTGGTTGTAGTCATTTTTCAGTGGTGTCCAACCCTTCATGACCCCTGTTGGGGTTTTCTTGGCAAAGATACTGGGTTTGCCATTTCCTTCTTTAGTTCATTTTGTAGGTGAGGGAACCGAGGCAAACAGGGTTGAGTGACTTGGCCAGGGCAATATAATTAGTAAGTGTCTGAGGAGTCTTGCTGACTCCAGCCCCAGCATTCTACATACTGGCCACCTAGCTACTGATGCCTTGTATGTAGAAGGCAATTGTTACCTGTTTGCTGAACGAAGGAAGTGAAGCCAGGAGAGTGAGGAATTTGATACAAATGGGAAGGAGTAGGCGTTGAATGCTGTCCCAGTGACTAAATCAAGTCAGACAGATTGTGCCTGTGCTAGTTCCTTCCCAAATTCACAAGCTATTTTTATTCAATCTGACTAGTTTCAGTCGTTACTGTCACTCTAGTAACCAAACCTGGGGGGCAAAGAGACCACCTCAGCTTGAAATAGTCCAGAAGAAAAATTCTTGCCTTATCTTGAAAGGTTGAGGACAGTAAATGCTTGATTGGCAGATAAGAGACTAGCTGCTTCTCCTGGCTCCCACAGGCTTTCCAGCTAAGGCTGCAAAGTGCCTTAGAGGGTTATATAGTCCAATCCTTTCATTTTACAGATGAGGAAACTGAGGACCAGTGAGGTTTAAGTGACTTTCTTTGGATTGTACGGCTAATAGATGTCAGAGGCAGGTGCTTCTGACCCCAAGTCCAACACTACAGCTACTACGCTACAGATCTCCAGACCGGGCTACCCGTTAGCATTTTTCACCTGGACTTGTGATTCCATTGTTATAGGAAACTCAAAATGAGGAAACTTCTCTATAGATACAGGTCAGCAGGTTCTCAGTCTTAGTGTCGTCTCCTGCACCGAATGGTTACAGTGACTTGTTGAGGTCAAAGGATGCTATACGTCAGTGGTAAGCCTTGAACCTAAATATCCCTGACTCTAAAGCCAGCTGTCTGTCTATAAACCTGCTGGTGTCTTTATTCCTACTCTCCTCAGTCTCACACTCTGCCCCGGGTTCCAATAGGTGGCTGAATTTCCAGGCCACGTCTTGGCTGCTTCCATATTGTTCCACTCACTGCTCCTCCTCCTTTTCCAGATGCTATTTCTGTGTTGCCTTTCCCTCTCTTGCTTAACTTTTATTTGCATCCTCAAGACTTAGCACTAAATATCTGTCTGTTCGTCTATCCCTTTCAGTCAGACCCTTTTGTTGGCTTCCATAGAGATGTTTAGGTCTCTTTCTATAGTTTCCATTGGAGGATTCTGGTTCATGTCATTACTACTGCTTTTACTCTCATTGATGCTCTGAGTCTGATGGAGAAGGAAGATCTAGAAAGCTGTGGGATCCTTGTGGATCTCAAACTGTCTATGAGCCAGTGGTCCATTTTTTAAAAAGAGAAAGTGTCTATTATTACCCTGCTGAGTCAGCATAAGATGTAAAATGAACCTGTGGCTTAAACACTTGCTCAGGAATTTGGAGGAGCAACTGAAACCGGGCCTAGGCCTTCTTTCCATTTTGAGGAGGGAAGCTAGGTAGATAGAATAGAATAGCTCAACTCATCAGCTGTTTTCAACCTGGAAACAGTATGGAATAACTTGTCAGAGCTAGAGGGCATCTCAGTGCCTCAAGTCCCCCTTCCCCTCCCCATTTTTTTTTTTTTTACCAATGAGGAAACTGAGATTCAGGAAGGGGAAGGGGCTCGCCCATGGTCACAGTCAACTGATGACAGAGCCTTGACTAGAAACCTTGTTTATTTCCTCCTAGTTCCAGGCTCTTGCCTGGAACCCTTTAATGGGTCCTAGATCTCAACACTACTACTGAACTTGAATTCTTCTGGCTCTCCTATACATAGGTGGACCCCAGGTCTTAGAAGTATGTCAGGAATGCCTCCATACCCAAAAGAATATTTTCTATGCGCTATGGATGAACTTCTCTCTGAAAGTCAATAGTCCCTCAAGGCTTTCCTGAGGTATATGCTTTAATAGGGCAGAAGCTTTATATACGGGGGAGGAGTGACTGCCTTAACAGAAGAGCAAGCATTAGCTCATCTGATTCAGATAAATACCTAGAATCACTTGGTTTCCATGGAGTGAAAACCATGAAGTCTTTTAGGGAAAGGAATAAGGGAAGATGACTGAGGGTACCAAAAAAGGTCAGGGCACAAGTACCAAAGATCAACCAGATTATAAATTTCCATGGCAGGAATTTGTCTCTCTTCTCCAAAGCTATGTTCCTTCACCTGGCCTTTCATCTTATCCATTTCAGACTTCTGAGGAACCTTGATGTCCTAATTATTCTCTGTCCAGCATCTTCATTCTCCATCCACCCCTTCCTTGTCTTCAAAGTTCAACTCTAATAACATCCTCCATGAAGCAGTCCAGACAAAGAAGGATTCCTGCCTCTAATCAATAGCTGACAGATTGAGAGACTAGCTTCTCCCTGCTCCTCTTTCTAGCTCTCCATCAGTGATAAGCCTCCCCACCAGAAAGTCATGCACTTTCCTTGTTGTTCTCTTATGCTTGGTATCACCTACTTGAAGAAGAGAAGCCATTTCTTTGCTGGCAGGAAAGCTAGTCAAAGGCCACCAGCCCCACTGATTTGCATGGACTAAGGCTGGTGACAGTGGCCTGACAGGAGTCGAAAGAATTTTTCTTACCCTGATTCAAAGAGCAGATTGGATTCAAAGCATGGCAGCTGAGGCAGAAGAAAAGTAGTTTAACAAAACAAACAAAATAGATTTAATGCATAAAGGCTTCTGATTGGTTAGTTGGCTATGGCTGTCTAAAGTCCTGGGTATGAATCACAAAGGAGCTGGAAAGACTGCAAGGCAGGAGCAATTCCTCAAAAAACAAGCACTTAGCAGCAGCAGAGACCCAGAAGAAAACAGTTCATCAGGGACATCAACAAACATTGGAGAGAGAAGAGAACAGCAGAGGACTTCTCATAGTTTGCAGCTACAGAAAAAGCAGCTTGAAGGCAAATGACATCACTGGACTAGCAGATGATATCGATGGTTTTGTGGGAAAGCAAACAGCAATATCAAAAGTAGAGAGGAATCCTACAGGAGATACTGACATAGGAACGTGAGTTGCCTTGGCTACATATGTGTTCCTATGTATGTGCCCTGTCTCTCATAAGCATTCTCTGAACAGTATTATCCTCATATGTTTCCCTTTCCCCACTAATTATGAGGCAACTGGTGGGATAGAATACTCTGGTAGATGAGTATAGATGTCTCTTGCTACTTATTTTTCTATGATGCTTAAATTATTTTTGTATGTTGACCTACCCCATCTCCTGGTTGGCCCAGTAAAAGAAAAACATTGGGTGGAGGCTGTAGTTTTTGGTGGATAGATGCTAATGCAAAATGGGCCTTGAATCTGGAATAGCTTTTAGGAGTCCTTATATAAGAAGAATCTGGAGACATATGTATTATAGCAATTTGTAATACTTATGTCCTTCCTAAGGATTCTTAACCTGGGGTTCGCGAACTTTTAAAAAAATATATTTTGATAACTGTATTTCAATATGGTTGGTTTCCTTTGGGATCCTATGTATTTTATTTTATTCATTTAAAAACATTATTCTGAGAATGGATCCATAGGTTCTATCTGACTGCCAAAATGACAGTCCATAGGTCCATGACACCAAAAAGATTAAAAACCCCTGATCATAGTCCCCATGAAGTTAAAGGCATCTCAAATAAACTTTATACTAAAACCTGCACCTGCACCTACCATACTACTCTGTACTTTTCTTTTTAAAATCTAGACTTGTAATTTCAATAACATAGGGACTTCCCTATGTGGAACTTTCCCTCACTTGGATGCAGAGCAGCAACTCCCCTGTAACTTATAGTCTTAAAGAATTGTCTGGGATAACAAGATATTAAGTGACGCCCATTGTCACACAGATAATGTGTGTCATTGCAAGGTCTTATAAGAGATGGGGGAACAGTTTTGTTTCCACAGAGTTGAAAGCATTCCTCTTCCTCCCCCTTCCCCCGCTCCTCCCAGCTTTAGCAGAATGTAAGTCAGGTGACTGGTTAGAACTAGTTCTAATCAAAGCTCTGGGGTGAAAGGTTAGAGGCTGGTACACATGCTTAAATGAGCCATTTGAGGGTGGCATGACGTAGGCAGTCAGGGGGTTGTATCTGGCCACTGAAGAGCCTGGTGGGAGATTCGAAGGGAAAGCCAATAAAAGGATTGGCATCCATCTGAATCCTTTGTACTCTCCTGCACTCTGTTCAGGGGACATGCCCATTTATTTAGACTGAATAAATGTAAAATATAAAGTGCCCCCACTTGGGTGGCATCCTTTCTCATGAGAAAGTAATAAAATTCCTTTTTGCCTTCTCTCAAAAACGGTCTCTGTCTATTTTTAATGTGGGTAGTGGTCTCTGACACACACAGTCTTAAACTCTGGTCTTTCTGACTCCAAGATTAGTCTTCTCTCCACTATAATACAATGCTCCTTATAGCAGATAAATTGAATTTGCCAATGTGAATTGAATTCATATTCATTTCGAATTTATCTGGTCCCTTCTATTGGCCTAGAGGATTGCTAAAGCCCTCTAGAAGCCTTTAACACCTCAAAAACATACAACATTTAACCCATCTTGAAATAACCTTTGCTTGACCCTGATGTGTCCACCAGTTCTTGGCTTATTCCTTTTCTTCCTTTTGCAGTCAAGGGCCTCAAAATGTGGTCTATAACCACTGCTTCCATTTCCTCTTCACCCACCCACACCTTAACCCTCTTCATTCTGGCTCCCACCCCTACTGTTCTACTGAAACTACACATTCAAAGGCCACTAATGTTCTATCTTCAGACTTCTCTGCAGTACTGATGCTGTTGACTCCACTTTTGGAAACTCCTTTCCTTAATGGTTTCAGTGACACTGGACCTCCTCCCCTGATTCTCTACCTACCTCTTTGACTATTCCTTCTTTCTTCTCCCAGCCCTGACTTATGGGAATACCTCAATGCTCCGACCTAGGCTTGTCTTCCTTTCCCTCTCTATATTCTCTCTGATGAGTACATCCCCAACTGTCCTCTTTCACTGTTTCAACCATCTCCTGCTTGTGATTGACTGCATCCCCAGGTATGGACACCTTCTCAAACTCTAGTTCCACATCTAAAACTGCCTGATGGACATCTCCACCTGGATCTCCTATCAGTACCTGAAACTCAACATGTCTAAAACTGAATCCACCCACTTGTCCCTTCCAAACCCCCTCCTCTTCCTAACTTGACTACCTCTGTCAAAGATACGATCATCCTTTCAGTCAACCAGGATCTTAACCTCATAGTTGTCTTCAATTTCTCCCATTCTAAAAAGACTTTTATTAAGATCTTTAGTTATCATTATCATTTTGGAGGGGGGAAGGCAAGGCAATTGGGGTTAAGTGACTTGCTCAAGGTCAAATAGCTAGTAAGTGTCAAGTGTCTGAGTTCAAGTTTGAACTCAGGTCCTCCTGACTCCAGGGCTGGTGCTCTATCCATTGTATCACCTAGCTGCCCCAAAGATCTTTTATTGTTTTTATATCACCTATATTTCTCCCTGTATCTCCCTTCTTTTCCCCTCCCAGAGGGCCAACCCTTACAACAATTTTTTTGAAAGAAGAGGAAAAAGTGACAAAAATATTCATCAAAACATACATAGAAAAAAAAATCTGATGTTAGATGCAAGTTTCCAAACTCGTCGATCCCCACCTCTGTTTCTGATGTCTCTTCTTTGAAGCCAAGCTTGGTCACTAGAATTTCGCATCATTCAGTTTTAAATATTCTGTTGTTGTTTCCTTTTACATTGTTGTAGTCATTGTGTATGTTGTTTTCTTGCCTCTGATTACTTCTCTTTGCAACATTTCATGTAAGTCTTCCCATGCTCCTGTGTGTTCATCACAGTAAGATTACATTACGTTTATATTACATTACATTACATTGTAGCACATGTCCTGGAGTTACTCTCCAAACTCATCACTCACTCTGATGGGTCAAGTCCTTAGCGATCAACTACTATACCAACCCCACTAGAGAATTAGCCTTGAGGGGTCGGGGATGTCTTTTGTAATGCTATAGCTCATGAACCTGTAGTGGTGTGCTTTCCCCCATAATTATGTGTTGATCATCAATCAGTTAGAGATATTTACTAAGGTGGTATAGTAAGAATAGTTGTCACAAACATCTCCCCAAAAGTCTATAACACACTCTCCCACAAGTAACTAGAGAATCCAGGGCTTTGAATCCTCAGGCTTAGAGAGCATATATCATAAAATGGTAATCCTCAGCTCCTAGAAGTCTTTTTGCTTGCTCCTCAAGATATTCCTCACATATGGAATAGTTGTGTTTTTTTTCCTTCTGTATTCTTTCAAGAGCCTTAAATCTGCATCTTCTCTGTCCTTGGCTCTGAGTGCAGACACTGCTCCCAATTACTTCTGACCTGGGGATGCTTCAAGGGTACTTGATGGAAGTCCAAATCAAATCTTCCAACCTTCTCAAGTTCATAAGGTGGAAGATAGATTGGAGTAGTGAGAAGATTGAGACAGGGAGACTACCAGGAAGCTATGGAATTAGCATAGATGAGAGGTGAGAAAGGCCTGAATTATGGTAATGACTCTGTGAGTAGTGAAGAGAGGACATATGAAAGGGATAGATGTGAAGAGAGACACAACATGAAATGGCAGCTGATTGGATAAATGTAGGGTGAATGTGAGTGAGAAGTCAAGGATGATTCCAAGGTTGTGAACCTGGGTAACAATTATGCTCTTGATAGTATCAAGCAAGTTCAGAAGAGGGGTAGGTTTTGGTGGGGAGAGATAATGAACTCTGTTTTTGGACATGTTGAATTTGAGATGCTTAGGAGACATCCAGTTCAAGTTGTCTAACAGACAGTTGGTGATTTGAAACTGGAGCTCAGAAAAGAGATTAGTCAGTCAGTCAGGCAAGAAGCATTTATCAAACAGTATTTACTAGGCACTGTGCTAAACATTGGTGATACAAAGAAAGGCACCAAAAAAAAAAAAAAACAAAAACCAAAAACCAAACCTTCCCTCAAGAAGCATGCATTCCAACAAAGGAAAAACCATGTAAACAACTAGGTACATACAAGATATATACAAAATAGGTAGAAAGTAATCTTAGAGACATTAGCAGCTAGGGCTAGGAAAGGCCTCTTGCAGAAGGTAAGCTTTGAGCTGAGTGTTGAAGGAAGCCGGAGAAGCTAAGAGAAAGAGGTAAGAGTTCAGAAAGCTCCTGGCATGGGTGATAGATAGTCAATGTGAAGGCACAGAGATGAGAGATGGAATGTTGTATGTGAGGAACAGCAAGTAAGCCAATGTTGCTGAAATATACAGTGTATGGAGGGGAATGAAGTTTGAGAAGATTGGAAAGGTAGGAAGGTACCAGGTTATAAGGAGCTTTAAGGGCCGAATAGGGGGGCTTTATATTTGATCTTGGAGAAAATAGGGACCACTAGAGTTTATGAAACAAGGTCAGATCTATGGTTTTTAATAATCACTTTGACAGCTAAGAAGAAGGTGGATTGGAGTGGAGAGAGATGGATCAAGGAGAACAGTTAGAAGGTTATTGCAGTAACCAAGGCAAGAACTGATGAGGCTTGTACCAAGGTGGTAGTTATATGAGTGGGGAGAAGGGGAAGTATATGAGAGATATTGTGAAGGCAGAAAAATAAGATTTTGCAATTGTGGAATAAGTCGGAGGAGGAGGGATGAAAATAAAGTTTCAAGCCTGTATGACTCAGAGGTGATGGAGACATTCAGAAGGAGTAAGGGTGTGGGAGAGAAGATGATGAGTTCTGTTTTAGACATTAGGTTTGATTTGTCTGCGGGATATACAATTAGAGGTGTCCAAGAGGCAGTTGGGGAAGTGTGACTGTAGCTCAGGAGAGAGACTAGGGCTGGAATGGAGATACAAAAATCATCAGTGTGAAGATGATGGTTAAATCCATGGGAACTGATAAGATCACCAGATGAAATAGCATAGAGGGAGGGGAAGAGAAGAGGGCCCAGGAGAGAACCTGAGGGCACAGCCATGTTTAGTGGGCATGACATGGATGAAGAATCAGCAAAGGACACTGAGAAGGAATAGTTGGATGGATAGGAAGAGAACCAGGAGAGAGCAGTGTCAACAAAACCTAAGAAGGCTACTGGATTTGGCAAATTAGAAGTTATTGTTTGGAGAGGGCAGTTTCAGTTGAATGATGAGGCTGTTAGCCAGATTGCTGGGGGTTTAGAAGAGAGTGAGAGGAGAGGATATGAAGGCAATGGTGTAATTGATTTTCTCCTTCATTTTATTTTTTTCTCTTTTTATTTTTAACATTTTTTAATTTTGTGTTTGAAATTCTTTCCTTCCCTCCGTCCCCTCCCCTACCCATTGAGAAGGCAAGCAATATGATGTCCATTATACATGTGAAGTCAAGTGAATATATTTCCATATTAACCATATCAATTTTTTAAAAAAGCAACAATGGTAAAGAAAGTGAAAAAAAAAAACACTCCAATCTACATTTGGAGTTCATTAGTTCTTGTTCTAGAAGTGGATAGTGTTTTTCAGATGCAGTCCTTTGTAATGGGCTTTCTCATAGAGTTTAGACAGGAAGAGAAGTAGAGGTATAAGATAATAACCAGGTAGGATGGTAGGATTAAGGAAGGGTTTTTGTAAGGATGGAAGAGATAAAAACATATTTTTCAGAAGCAAGGAAAGAACCAGAATGCAGGGGGAGAGTGAAGATAAGAGAGAGAGTGGGGAGATCTAGATGTATGTTATGTATCTATAAATTATTATATTTATGTGTATATATGCATGTCTGTGCATATATCTATATCTATGTGTGGTGGGGGCTGATGGTGTGGGAAATTTGCATGAAAAATCAGGAGAGGATGAGATTAAGGGTACATGCTGAGGGATGGGCAAGGTGAAGGGCCATATCTTCATCTGTGATCAGAATGAGGGAGAAGAAAATGAAAGAAGAAGTCTGAACGATGTGAGATGAAGAAGAGGGGGAAAAGGGAGATTCTGGTGCATAGTCTTTTCTTCGTTTGTTTTTTTAGCAAAGAATGAAGAGAGGTTCTCAGCTGAGAGGGTGGTGAGAAGGGGTGCTATGGGAGGTTTAAGGAAGGATAAAAGGTTTGGAATATCTGCTGTGAAGCATGGGATAGTGAATCAATTAGGGAGGAATAGAATGTCTGCCTTGCTGTAGTGAGGGACCATTTGAAATTGGATTGCCTAAATTTGTAATTGGCCTAATTGGCATCATTTCATGATTTTCTCTGGTTCCTTTCAGTAGCATGTGAATAGGATTAAAGGAACCAGATCTTGGGAGTAATCTAGGATAAGGGAGGAGAGTAGAATTGTATCAGTTTCCCAAGGAGTTGAGAGAGGGAAAGGAGAGTGTAGCCTGTGCAAGTGTGTTGACCAGGAAAAGAACTGAGGGACAGAGGGAATGGGAGTTATTATAAGAGTGAACAACAAGGTTAGGGATCATAAGGCATAAGAAAAGATGGAATGACAGAAGATTATGATCAGATAAAGGAATTTCAGAGTCAGTTGAACAAGGAAGTAGAATACTTGTGGGCAATGGCATGATTAGGGTTGTGGCAGTCTCTATGTGTAGCTGAGGTGGGAGTAGATACAAGACCTGGAAAATTAATATATTTGAGGGGATATCCATATGTATTTCAATATATTTCAACATCCTAGTATGATGGTAGGAGTTGGGTAAAGAGAGAGACTGTGAACCAGGGACTGAATTTACTGAGGAAGAAAGAATGTTCTGGAGAGAACAACCACCTGGATTTGGATTAGGTGACAAATTTGGATAGTGTTAACCTCAAAGGAAGAGAGATTACCTAGTGAAAGAAGTAGAAGAAGAGTCTGAACCCATCAATGGGGTATTCCAACTCTCCCAATTCTATCAGTGAGTTGGGGTATGAACAAAAGTGTAACTCCTACCATGAGAGGTAGTGAGAAAAGTGATGTTTACAGAACAGAGCCATGATTCAATGAGAGCCAAAAGGTGAAAGGGTTGATAAAGAAAAAGGTTTAAATGGGGCAGCTATGTGGCACAGTGAGTAGAGCACCGGCCTTGGAGTCAGGACTACCTGAGTTCAAATCCAGCCTCAGACACTTGACACACTAGCTGTGTGACCTTGGGCAAGTCACTTAACCCCAATTGCCCTGCTTTCCCCCCACAAAAACCAAACAAAAAAATAGAAAAAGGTTTAAGATGCCAAGATGGAAGAGTAGAAGAAAAGAGAATTGCTCAACTCTCTCTGTAAGTAAGCACTGGATCTCTCAGAGGGGCTGGACTGAAGACAGCCCCCAGGCCTTCCAACAAGGCTGGGGCAGCTTAGAATAGGTCTCTTTTTTGGGGCAACAAGTATTTTAATTTTTCTATTCCTCTTGCTTGTTTGTTTTACAAAGGCAAATGCTCTTTGAGTTTGTTTTTAAAATTCATGGCTAAACCACAAGCAGGTACAACCAAGACATATAACCTCACATTGACACACACCCATCTGATTGATTCTCCAACTCCCTGACAATCAGGGAAGGTGAGGAGAAGATTTTCCTTAGGTAGCACCAATACAAACCCCAGGGGAACAGAAAGGAGAAGGGGAGAGCCAGCCTTGCATGAACCCTTCCTGTTTTAGGTTTCTCTGTAGCCAGGGTGGCATGCTGCCAAAGTCATTGCTTGTTCCAGTCCCCTGGCCATGGACTGAAATGATTGATCAGCTCTGCTCTGGGAGAGGGAAATCCATCTCAGCTGAAGTGAAAAACCCCATCTCCTCTTTCTGCCCTGAGCCTGAAGCCCTTGCTTGAATGCCTAGTGACCTATCAGAGACTGGGATGCTACTTTTCTCTAGCAAAGAGACCCTTGTTTCAGTTCATAGCTGTTTATTCAGAAAAACCACCAGATTGCTTGATATAATGTAGAAGCAAATCTTGCTGTTTCTACCCAGCAAAAAACTAAAACAGAAAGCCCAATGAACAAAAAACCAGGTATGTAGGGGTGATGGAGGAAGGATGGGAAGATTTCTGGTCCCACTAGAGAATTTTTTTCAAACAGAATGAAGTCCCATCTTGATTTCTTCTATAAGAACTTAGCAACCTAGTATCTCATATACACCTAAGTAGTTATTGTTGGACAAATTCAGTGTTCACATTTTGATAGAAAATTAAGCCTTTTTTAGGAAGCCTTGCTCTGAGAAGCAGGAATGAAATTTGGAGACCTCTTCCTGACCATTTCTGGTTGGGTGAGCAGTAGGAGGTAGGGAGGGTGCTGGTACCCCAAACAGGGGCAGCCTGAGAGAAAAGCAGCCACAACTTTCAAAAGTAAAAGGTTGGGGAAAGGAGGGGAAGTAAAGGGACTAGTCTGTTATGAAACATTAAAAATATGTGTATGTATGTGTGTGTGTGTGTGTGTGTGTGTGTGTGTGTGTGTGTATGCGTTGTTAAACCTGAAAGTTTGGTTGAAGAGGGCAAACAAGCTAGGTGATGGAAAAATCCATGTTGTTTATTATTTTCCCTTAAAGCATAGCTAAGCTAGCTTACTTGTACGTACAAGGAGTCAGAGCATAAGCTCTGGCTGTCTGAACAAAGGAATGAGAAAACTTATATACGTTATTTTAGCAGACCCAACAAGCCTGTGTTACCTCACTTTTATGACCCCCCATGTATGTTTAACCATGATACAAGAAGAGGATTTTCCTTAATGGAATAGGTTTGTAAAGACAAGAGTGTTGACAAAGGTCAGTTAAAGTATTTACCTGTAGAATATTAAGTGAGGTGGTCTTCTTAATGGCTAACAGGGGTAAGAATGTCCTTAGGTCAGTCTGATCTGGCCTTGTTGACAGAGGTAAGGGTATTTCCTGAGCAAACTTTTAGAGAACAAAGAAGCCCAGGTCCTGGATCTTCTTCCAGTTACTCATTAATTCAGGCTCTGGGTCTGGTTGAAATTAAAAATGATATAAAATGGTATAAAATGTTCCACAGCATATATACATTTATGGGCAGATAGATAGGGCAGTGGATAGAGTGCTAGGCCTAGAGTCAGGAAGACTCATCTTTCTGAGTTCAAATCTGGCCTCAGACACTTATTGGCTGTGTGACCCTGGGCAAGTCCCTTAACCCTGTTTGCTTCAGTTTCATCTATAAAATGAGCTGGAGAAGGAAATAGCAAACTACTCTAGTATCTTTGCCAAGAAAACCCTAAATGGAGTCACAAAGAGTCAGACAGGACTGAAATGACTGAAATATATACAGATATCTATATCTATAAAGATATACAGAAATATATATACTTACATATATGTATATACATGTGTGTATACATACATATGCACATATCTATACCTATACCTATATCTGTACCTATATTTATATCTATATCTATATATCTCACACCTGTCAAGTCATTATTAGGACAAGAAATTGGAGAACAGGATAGAAGTTAGGCGTGTTCTGTCCTGACCTGTTCCCTAAAGTGGAATGTGGAAAGTTATGGCTGAAGGCAGTGGAACTACTCGAGTCCAGAATTTGGATTTTTATCTCTCTATAAAACCTGCACCAAGTCTTTGACTACATGCTTGGGAAGCCCAAATTTATCTGTTTGCAAAAACATACAAAATAACTGGGAATAGAAAAGGTTTGGTAACCTAAGGCCATCTGCGCAAGCCTTCTGGGGAGCAAACCTAAAGCAGATTTCTTTTTAAAAACATATTACTGTGAAAAGGTATTTTAAAAGATTTTAAAACATCAGAAGTAATCCACTAAGATTAGGTGTTAAGCCCCTTTCTGTCCCCCACAAATCCCTGATTCACTTCGAGGTGACTTTTTCTAGTGAAGTGGGGATCAAGGCGCTATGGGTGAGGCTTCTAGAGAAGCTTTACTGTGGTCTCCAATGTAGTCATATAGACTGTAGTCATATGGCAGCTCTTCACTGGCTTTGATGTCCCTCCAGGAGATGATGAACATGAAATGAGGCATGCCGTCAATGTCAGTGTCATTGTCATGGAGTTTGCTTTGGCAATTACCATACGGGCTATGATTGATGGTCTCCTGAGAAAATCTGTTTCTCAGGTGGCATCCCCACAGTAGATTTTGCTCAGCTAAAGTGTGAGCACTGAAAGTAGTACACATAGCAGCCTGTGGAAGGATCCTGAGCATGCAGAGCCTTGTGCTTCTTGGTGCCAGTGATCCTGAGGAGGTCCCGGTGATACTCAAACCCTGCTCTTGTAAACCGCGTGGTGGCAATCACTCCTCTGCCTTTGCCATCGGTGAGATCCACCTTTGTGCCTTCTTTCCTTCCATTTGCAATCAATTTTTCTAGTTTTTTCTTCTTATTGTAGTTCTGCTGTGCTTTTTTGAGAGTAACTTTTCATCGACTGTGATTCTACTGAGTTTTAACCTGAGCTCTTCTCCTCCAGGCCTGCTCAGTTTTGAAGGTGTTTCTTGGGGGAAGGGGTGTTTTGCTCTGGTAGGATCAGCTGCCGTGGGCAGAGCCACAGCTTTGGGGTTTCCTGCAGCTACAGATTTGTGGTTTGGAAGGACTCCAGAGACTCCCCACCTTAGTTCTTTGCATTTCTGCTCTTCTGAGTTCAAAGTGCTCACAAGTGTGTCGCCATTAGTTCTTTTCTTTTTTTACCTTTCTCAAGCACTTCAGCTAAGGCTTTCCTCTGACATTTGATGCCACGATGTGCAACAGAATTTTCCTGCTGGAGTGGAGGACAAATTCTAGAGGATCTGTGAGGGTTCATGTAGGAATAGATCTTGACCGGCCATAAATACATTCTCCCTTTTGGTTCTGGGCCACACCGCGGTCCTTCTCTCCACACTCTCTAGCCTGGAGTGAGGGCTGCTGTTTCTCCCCTGCTCCTCCTGCTTCTTCCATCTCCTCATGAGCCTTGGACATCTTCTGGCCTTGGTAGAGGAGCTGCTTGGGCTCAGGGCAGGGTGGGGCAGGCTGGACATCTTCCAACGCAACCCTGTTTAAAGGTCCTGGTTAAAGGTCCCAGAAGCTGCTCCACTCCCCCTTCCAGCTACAGGGTGAGAGCTAGAATAGGTCTTGGACTTAACCCTGAGCTCAGGCCATGCCAGGTCTCCCAGAGAGCTATACCAGTGCTCTAAATGGGCTAGACCAACAACACACCCAGAGAAGACTGAGGGCCAGAAAGATGGCCCAGTAGTACAGTTACTCTGAACCTGCTGAGCCTTTCAGCTAGCTGTCTGGGGACAATTACTGTCTGCTAGAACATTACCCAAGTATGCAGCTAGAAGGCCTAGACACAGAGTTTGGAGCTTGGAATATCCAGGAGGGTAGTAATCAAATCCTGCCTTAATCTAACCATACCGGGTACTAATATAATCAGGAATTATAGGAGGAATCAAATGAGACAGAGGATCTGGGAGTGACTTTTTAATTCTAACTTTTATTCTCTGGCTCTGTCTCCCAGAGCATCTTTCCCTTTGGGTTCTAAGGTTCTCTAAGGTATTATGCAGTGTCTCAATTCTCTGCCATTGGCTCAAGACTCTACTAGCTGTATTCCTACTCTCCACCCTACCATTTATTAAATGGTCAGTGACTAGCACCCTCAGTTCCTGTATCTCAGTTCCATTTAACCACTTAAGATCAGACAACTTTTTCAAATGGTTATTTACTTTGACAGTACATCAAGAACAAAGTTAAAAAATTCATTCACACACACACACATATCAGTACCTCTACGGAATACTCTCTCTTATATTTCCCTCAAAATTAGGCTCAAAACTTAGCTTGGTTCCTATATTACATTGGTCCCAACAAGTTTATTTTCATAGATAGCATTGCTTCCAGTTGTTTCTAATTTCAGCTTTTGATGATATGGGTTTTACAGATTGTTCCTTTTTCCTTGGGCCACTGATGCTGGACTGGAGCTAATACCCATCTTGGATTCTGAGTCCTGGATCCCTATGACTCATTGCTCTCACCAAGCTAGAGATTCCACTCCCAGCCCTCAGAACAAAGAAATCGAAACAACCCCTCTCCTGCCCCACAATGAAAAGGCCAAGAATAAAGGATTATTTATTTGGGGGCCATTTGGACTCAAAGCTAAAAAGCTCTATGGCACTTCCCCTTGCAGTAGGCATGGTCTCTCACTGAAACCCATCACACCCCCAGAGCATAGCTGAAGACAATGAGGCAAAGAGACTGCCAAAGCTGACTCAGATATTTTTGAAGATTCCAACAGTTTAGGATACACAGCCAACAAATAAAGGTTCTTCCCATCTACAAGGTTACCCAACCAGGACCAGTTAGAAAATATCCACACATGTTCTACAGTCTAAGACCCTCCTCTTACATATCATCATAATGGAAGAAGCTCCCTAGTGCCCACCGAGTAGAGGTGCCTATCTGCATTATGTTGCTTTGATGATCAACAAGGAAGGGGTGGAAGGGTTTAGGCATCACTGGACACTCACTTTCATCTAAACTGGTCAAAGGAGGGTAACACACACACACGCGCGCGCGCGCGCGCGCACACACACACACACAGAGTTTGGTGCAGCAATATATCCAACTCAATAGGGAAACAGGAGGGAACAGGGAGGGAGGAAAGGAGAGAAAAAGAAAGAGGACAGATTTGGGGATGGATTAGTCATAAGCAAAACAAACCCTAAATTCAGAGAGGAGAACATTACAAGAGATTTTAAAGAAAGAAAGATAAAAAAAAACCCTACAACCTGTAATTGCAGCCTGACAGAGGGGAACAGAAGAGGCACAGGGCAGCAAAAGTTGATTGCTTCAAGTATAGACAACTGATGAACAGCAAGTTCCTATTTATGATCTTCATCTTAGTAAAAGGGTAGCAGAGAGCAAAGAGAGGAAAAAGTAGAAGACAAAGGATAGAAGGAAATTCACATTTAATGATCATAATTGTGAATATGAAAAGGATGAACTAGCCCATAAAATGGAAGAGGGTAGTAAAATGGGTTGGAAAGCAGAATCTAATAATGTGTTGTTCACAAGAAATATGCTTGAAACATAAAGACTCACACAGAATTAAAAAAGGGGCTGGAGCATAACCAATTATTCTTCAGATGAATTTTTTTTAAAAGCAGGGGTAGTAGTCATGATCTGGGATAAAGCAACATCAAAACTATACTTGACTAAAAGAGATAAGCAGGGAAACTATATTTTGTTGACAGGAACAATAGATGATAAATTAATTTCAGAACTTAACATATATGTACCAAATGGTACATCATCTAAATATGTAAAGGAAAAAGCTAAAAAAGTTATAAGGAAAAGTAGATAGTGAAGCTATAATAGTGGGAAACCTGTGCCAGAACTGGACAAATCTAACTAAAAAATAAACAAGAAAGAAATTAAGGACCTAGACATAAATTTAGAAAATTATAGGTATGATAGACTTCTGGCAATTATTGAATGGAAATGGAAAATAAATGTGTTTTTTAACTTTATACCACATTCACAAAAGTTGATGACATATCAGGGCATAAAAACCTCAGAAACAAAAGCAGAGCATCTCCTTTATAGAATACAATGCAATAAAAATTATATATGCAATAAGGAGCCACTGAATAAATAATTAAAATAAATTAGAGAATAAATAACTCAGTCCTAGAGAATTGGTAGATCAAAGACTAAATAAGTTCACTAGACCTAATGACAACACTTGGACAACATACCAAAACTTCTGGGGTGCAGCCAAAATAGTCCTTTGAGGAAATTTTATATCTCTAAGTTCTTTCATCAACAAAAGAGAAAGATAATAGATCAAAAAATTGGTCATGCAACTAAAAAAAAAAATGGAAAACCAACAAATTAAAAACTCCACATATGAAAATAGAAATCCTAGAATTCAAAGAAGAGATTAATAAACTTGAAAGTTAAAAAAAACTGATAAATAAAACTAAGCTGTTAAAAAAACAATGAAATACAAAAACAATTAACTGATTTTAAAAAGAAAGAAAAACCAAATTAACAGTGTCAAAATAGAAAAGAAGAAAAAAGTGAAAGAAATAAAAGATATTAGAAATTATCTTGCCCAACTATATGCCAATAAAACTGACAATCTTAAATGAAATGGAGGAATATTTATAAAAACACAAAGTACCCGGGTTAACAGAACAAGAAATAGAGAATTTAAACAACTCAGTTTCAGAAAAAGAAATTGTACTCCCAAAGGAAAAATAAATCCAGGACCATATAGATTTGGAGGTGAATTCTTTCAAATATTCAAGGAACAATTGATTCCAATATTACACAGACTTTTTGCAAAAATATGAAAAGAGATCCTACCAAATTCCTTCTATGATACAAATATTTTTTTGATATGTTAAACCAGGGGAAATCAAAACAGAGAATAGTACAAAAGCTATAAACCAATGTCCCTAATGAACATTGATACAAAAGTTTTAGATATATTAGCAAATAGGCTACAATAACATATCACAAATAGTATATATCATGACTGGATTAAATTTATATCAGAAATGACAGGCTGGTGCAATACAAGGAAAGCTACAATTCAATATATTATTAATAAGAACAACAATAATCATATAATTATACCAAAAGGTACAGAAAAAGCTTTTGGCAAAATAAAACACACATTTCTATTAAAAGCACTAGAAAACAGCAGAATAAATGGACCTTTCTTTAACACAATAAGTAATATCTATCTAAACTAAGAGCCAGCATTATATATGAGGGGACTAAATTAGAGACCTTTTCACTATGATTGTGGGTAAAATAGGAATGTCCACTGTTACCCCTATTATTTGATATGGTTCAAGAAATGCTGACAATAGCAACAGGCAAGAGAAAGAAATGGAAGGAACAAGCAAAGGCGACAAACAAATAAAATGATCACTGTTTGAGGATGACATGATGGTTTACTTAGAGAGCTCTACAGATTCAACTAAAAAAATAATGAAAACAATAACTTTAGCAAATTTCAGGATATCAAACAAATGCACATAAATCATCATCATTTATATATATGTATATATATATATTATCAATAAAACTCAGCAGGAGGAAATAAAAGGAGAAATTCCATTTATAGTTAGCAGGAAAGGAAGCAGTAGAGAAGAGACTGGAAATAAAAGAGGAAATGCTGATGAAGACAATCTGCTTGTTGCTACTGTGCATTTTCCTCCTTTTTTTTTTTCATTTATAAAAAGCCATCCCTGGTAGCTCTGCTTTTTCTGTGCTTTTACCATAGTTAGACTCTGTAAAATACAGCTGCAGAAGGAGAACTAGACCTGAAATTGGGTCCTGTCTCTGCTAGTTGTATGAGTTTGGGTAAGACACTGGCTCACTTTTGGCCCCAATTTCCCCATCTGTCGAATGAAGGGGTTGGACTAGATGATCTCTGTGGTCCCTTCAAGCTCTTACTCTCAGTCACTCTGTGATTCCATGAGTTGTTTTATATATATTTATTCAGTCTAGGACATGGATTCGAAATACTGACTGTGGATTCACTACGCCTTTGGGCAATTTATCTTAATTCTCTGAGCCTTCCAGCTCTAAAGTTAGGAATCTTGAGGTTGAAAACTCTTTATCTTTTACTTCCTTTGTATCTTCCCCACCCCTCTGGTGCCATAGTACCTAGGATTGGGCTCTGCATGGTGGTGGAGTCTACTAAATACTTTCTGAGGGATTGGAAAAAAAAAAAAGATCTGGCCTACAAGGAGGAAATGGGTGCCTAGGAAGACTTGGAAGGCCGAGGGCTACTAGCCTACTACTGGGAATGGGTCACTACAACTAAAGCATATTGTAGAGGAATTCAGATCCATCTCTGTACTAATCAAACATTGGTAAGGAGTGGGGGAGGGGAGGTCAAGGGAAGGCAGTTGGAGGATGCTCAGTGGAGAGGGTTGAGTATCCTATCCACCCCCAGCTCCGGGTTCACATCCTGAGAACTTCATGGGAGTCATAAGTGCCCAATATGCACCTGGAACATGGACACCTCACTGCATCCAAAGGTTTGTTTAACTGGCTCCCTGAAGAGCTCCGGCCCCTAGCTGCTCCTGCGTAGTGTGGGAATGTCAAAGCTAGAAGGGACCCTAGAGTTCACATCCTGTCGTGTCTTATCCCAGCCACTTGCAGTGTAACAAAACTGATAACAGTATGCTCTGCAGATCTCAATTTCCTTTTCTGTAAAGTGATAGACTAAAGGACCAATGAGACCCTTTCCAGTCCCTATATTCTATGGTTCTAGGTTTAAAGCCCTTCCAGGCCCTCCATTTTAGATGGTATGACATTATACAAAGTGTTTCCACTTGGGTTAGACAACTTATTCCTCACCATAACATTGGGAGATCCAGTGGGGGCAACAATCCCTGTATCACATCCACTTTCCTAGGAAAGAAAATTAAGATACAGCGAAGTAAAGTGCTTTGCCTAAGGCAGGGGATTAAACCTTTTTTGGGTCATGGATCCTTGGACAGTCTTGTGAAGGCTATGGACCCCTTCTCAGCATCCTGTTTCGAAATGCATAAAACAAAATACTTAGGATTACCAAGGAAACCAAGTATATTGAAATACTATTACCAAAATATTTTTTAGAGCAAGTTCATGGAACCCAGGGTCAAGAATCATTGGCCTAAGGTTACACAGAGAGTTGGCAATAGGACTAAATCATACCATGGATCATTCAAATACAATAGGTTTATAGTACTTCTGAGTGAGCAGGATGTGTCTACAATCTGGACATGTCACTGCATCTAAAGGTTTGGGTAATTGGCTCCCTGAACACTGCTGGAAGCTTGATGTTATCTGAATACAGGCTAAAGCACACTATTTCTCCATCTCTGTCTGTCTCTCTGTCTCTCTCTCTCCCCCTGTCTCTCTCTCTGTATCTGTTTCTCTGTCTCTGTCTGTCTGTCTGTCTCTCCCTCCCCACCCCACGCTCCCCCCATCTCTGTCTTTCCTCAAGTTTTCTTGCACAAAATGACTTATATGGAAATGTTTTACAGGATTGCACATGTATAATCTTTATCACATTGCTTTCTATCTCAGGGAGGGCGGGGGGAGGAAGAAAGGATAAAATTTGGAGCTCAAAACATTAAAAAAAAAAACAAATGTTAAAAATTGTTTTTACATGTAATTGGGGTAAAATAAAATATTTTTTTAAAAAAGGGAGACTCCTGGCAGCTTGGTGTTTGGATGCATTAAGAGAGACATAGCATGCAAAGCATGGGAGCTGAGAGTTCTGCCCTGGCCAGAATGCTTCTGGGATCCTGCATTTGACTCATTCAAATTTCGGCTCTGATATTTACTAGCTTTTAGACCCTGGACAAGTTGCCTAAATTCTCTGTTTCTCAGTTCTGTCATCTTCAAAATGAAAAGGTTATACTCAGTGGCCTCTAAAGTCTATTCCAGCTCTATACCTAAGATCCTATGATACCCTAAATGCTGAGTGCCACGTCTTTAAGAAGATATTGACAAATTTAAGAGCATCCAGAGGAAAGTAACCAGGATGGTGATGGATGTAGATTGTGCCATAAGAGGATGCTTAATCTAAGAGATTTAGGGGTGACATGCTATCTGTCTTCAAATATTTGATGGGCTGTCATGAAAAAGGAAGATTAGATTTGCTCTGTTTGGCCCAAAAGGTCAAAAGTAGAAAAAAATGGGTAAAAGTTTCCAAGAAACAGATTTTGGCTTAATGGCAGGAAATACTTCCAAACAATTAGACCTACCCAAAAATGGAATAGGTTGCATTAGGAAGTCGTGGATTCCCACTCAGCAGGAGACTTTAGACGAAGGCTAGGTGACTATTTGGGTATGTTGTAAAAGGCATTTTTGTTCAGGGGTGTTTTGGACTCCATGGCCTCTGAAGCTGTTTCTATAATTCTAAGATTCTATGTGATTTTGTATAGAAGTTGCCTTGAGTGTCATAGACTCAGGTCTGAGGGACAGGGAAAAGAGAATGAGCCCCATTAGCCACATGGCAAGCAGCTAGAATGTGTCAGAGGCTCCTTTCCAGTAAAGGGGGCAAGAAGAATTACCCCCAACACCGTGACTGAGAATATCCATGAGAACCTTTGGGCTTGTGTGTCTATCTGGTGTGTGGGTGGGGGGGTTGGGAAAGAGAGATACTTTATTGGGGCTGGAATGAGAAACAAGCAGTAGAGCCAGTCTCTTTGGTCTGGGATGTTGCCCGATTGGAAACGATTTAGGAGGCAGATTCCAGGGACAGAGGCCATGGCTTGAGGTGGGGGAATTCTGTCCTTCTGTGTGGGGACCAAGGACATTGGGTGGGTAAGGGAAGCTGCTTATATAGGGACGTCTGAACTCCAGGGAGAGATTGAAGAACAAATTATCTGTTCCTTCTTTTTTTCTTTTCTTTCTTTCTTTCTTTCTTTCCTTTTTTTTTTTTTTTGATGAGGCAATCAGGATTAAGTGACTCGAGCTGAGTCATATAGCTAGTAAGTGTCAAGTGTCTGAGGCTAGATTTGAACTCAGGTTCTGACTCCAGGGACAGTGCTCTATCCTCTGTGCCACCTAGCTTCACACGCTCCACCCCCTCCCCTACCTTTAAAAAATATCTGTTCCTTCTTGAACAGAAAATCAGCTGCCTTAAGTCTTTCATTGTGATATGAGGCAGGACAGATAGCAGTGTTGGCTTTTCATGGGTAATAGAATGGGATAAGGAGCAGCATTGGCTCTACTGCCAGAATTTCTAGTCCTGGAGCTTAACCTTTCCCTTGCTCTTTCTCTGCTTCTTTTCTCTACCCTAGCTATTCTAACCCACTGAATAATACCCCCTTCTTTTGCTCTCCCAAAGTAACTGGAAATTCACCTTTTCCCATATCATCCCATCCTATTCTCTGATGCTAAACCATCCCATCCTATCCTTTCTAATTCCATTCTACCTTATACCTTTTCATTTAGTCCGATCCCTACCCCTCCTCTCCCTCAGGATGCAGTATAGTGGAAACAGCAGTGACTTTGGGTTCAAAGGACTCAGATCTTACCACTCCTTGTGTGCCTTTGGGCAAGTGTTTTCACTGCTCTGAGATTTAGTTCCCTCATCTGTAAAATGAGGAGTTAGGAACAGATGACCTCTAAGGTCACTTACAACTCTCAACCTACAATATTTCTCATCGTTATCACTTCTCAGACCTGATCACAGATCGTAGCACCCTGGGAGAGATCAAATGTTCCCTTAAAGGAGGCCTAGGGACCTGGATTTTGGACACAACTGCACCATTAACTAACCATGTGACCATGAAGAAATGCTTTCCCCACCCTGAGCCTCAGTTTCCTCACCTGGAAAATAGGGATTATAATCTCTGCCCTGCTTAGTTGCCTAAACATAAATCATGGCACACAAAACAACATGGAACCACATACAGCTGCGCTGACAAAGTCCCAGTGGCTACTGGGATGATCAGCTAACAAAGGTCATCGGATGAATTAGCTTATTTATTTGCTTGTCTGTTGAACTGATCACTACCACCTCCACATCATTTGATATCAGGGTGTCTAACATAGTTGGATAGTACCCTTGTTAATTCAGAGTCCTCTAATCGAAAATTCCCAGTAATCTAGTGAAGAGTTGGGCTAAATTTGACTTTTCTGCTTTCTATGGAATCATCCAGAGAAGGGTGACCAAGATGGGGAGAGCTTCAAAACCATGCTCTCCAGGGATTGGTTGAAGGACTTGAGAGTGTTTACAATAAAGAAGAGAAGACTTAGGGATGACTGTAGCCTATTATCTGCCACTCTTCTTAAAAATCCTAGTAAATTTAGAATTCTAGTAATATCCTTGCATTCCTACTCTTAAGATACTCTCCATTAAGTTGAACTGGACCACACCTTAAGTCCCACCCTGAGATCTTATCTTATAAAGGAACCTAGCTTGAGCTGGATCTCTGTCTTAATGTCCTTGCCCCCTTCCATTGGAATTCATGGCATGATGGGCAAAACAACCAGAATGGAGTGATTTTCTTTGCTAGGATTCCCAAGTATGGCCAGCATCTCATGACCAGGCTTTGCTACTTAATGTGACACACACCCCACCTTCCCCCTTTTCTCCTAAAAATACAAGAAACTTTCCTTCAACTATCCTGGTGGGAAATCCTGGTAATTAAACTTGTTCTGGTTGGCCCTAGAGGGAAGAAGTAGGAGCATTGGGTAGAAGTTATAGGGAAGCCAATTTGGGCTTGGTACAAGGAAAAACTTCCTAAAAACTGGGCTAAGTTCTAGGCCTGAGATTCATTGGTTTGGGGAGATCCTGCATGAGGAAATTCCCTCTTACCAATTCAGGATAGCACCTTCTTCTCCCAAGTTTATAGTCTTGGAGTTGCCTGGAGCAGAGCTGTCAAACTTACATGTCCCACAAAACTCCCTGGTGCACAGAACTAGATTAAGATGTAATTAGGAAATGATTAACAGAGTAAATAAAAGTATAATACAACACTAATGTTAGTTTGTGGTTTTCTAAGTCAGTATGCATTCTGAGGAAATCTGTTTCTATTTAACACTATTGTCCTCGTTTATTGAGAAGTTGGGTAATCTGTCCTAAAGGGTCCTAAAGCCTGTATATGTCAGAGGCAGAATCGGAACTCAGGTCTTCTTGTAGCTAAGGTCAGTTGTCTACCTACTATGAAACACTGCCTCCTCTAACACTTAGCTATATCTTAGTCTTCAAGCAAAGACTGGATAATCACTTGTATCAGATTAGATGTTCTCTGAGTTCCCTTCCAGTGCTATGATGATGTGAATTGTATAAACAACAATAGGGGGGGGGGGGATGTTTGTCCTACTTTAAGGGAAAAATTGAAGCACTTTAGCAGTGTGCCTTTGCATAACAACAGTGTGCTACTGCCAAATGAGTCTTACCTTCTTCAGGAGGCAACAGTACTTGCTAATATTTCTCTCCTTTAGTGCCAATGTGGTCTTGAAAGTATAGACTCAGATTTCTTTGATTCCCACTATCCTCCTGCCATCTAGCTGAGAGTAGTGAGGTTTCACTGGAAGGAGTTAAAAAGGCCTGCTGCCTCCCTGCTCTGGCCACTGAAGGCTGGTACGGCCTGCCAGGGTTAGATCCTGCCAAGATGGGTTTGCATGACTCAGTTGCTCTTTTCATGAGTCTCTGCAGCTGTGTGTCATTATTTATCTGGGAAAGCATGAGATTGAACTCCCAGTTTGTTGGGGGAAGGAAAGGATGCTCTGTTCTAAAAGTATACTGCCTGGCTGGTTTTGGAAAGACCAAGTAGGGAGGGTTCGCTCATGGCTCATATAATTTAGTCCAAGCTAGAAATTCCCCAAAGGGCATTGGGTCTGCCTGAATTTATGAATAGTATCTCTGGACTCTACCTCCTGGGAATGTACAGAGAAGTGGGGGATGGGATGTTCATTGTTTTAACTACTGCCCAAATAGTTGCTTCTAGTCTTGGAGAGGAGGAAGCTGACACAAATCAGGAAGTGACAGCCCCAGGGCAGAGGCAGGAAGTTACAAATGGAATGAATGCCTGTTAGAGTTGTAAGTGAGCAAAGAAAACTTCATCAGCCCCTGCATTTCTACACTGCCCCCATTTCATCTAACACCTCTAAACTCACTGGACGGGCCTCAGCTGCTGCTGCTGCTGCACCTCAGGAATAGTGGGTTACTTGATCCTGGGCCTCTGGTCTGTATCTAGTAGAAGACGAAAAAGTAGTGGAAAGGAAGGCAGCTACTTCCCAGAGCTGGTCTTTACTCCTAGCTTTGCCTCTCCGATATACAAAGGAGGGATTAAAAAAATAATTAGCAATTAATAAAATCTGAGGGAGAAATTAAAACTGAATATTGCAAAATTATGATGGCCAAGCTTGATCTCAAAGAAGAGATATTAGAAGGCACCTCTCTCACCTTCTTTTTAGAGGTGGGGGAATATGGAGCTGGACCACTGCATATGTCAGACTTTTTCAATATGTTGGTTAGTTTGGGTGAACTAGTCTTTTTTCTCTCTTGTTACTACTATTATGTTTTACAAGGAATGACCTTCTGAAACGGGGAGAGAAGGATGCAGTGGGAAACAAAAGTGATCTAAAAACAGGATATATCAATAAGAAACTTTTAAAAGTGAAAGACCGGAGAGTGATCTGGTTAGAGTTGGAAGGACCTTAGAAATCACCTCTTCATTCTTCAGAGACAGAAACTAAGATCCAGAGAAGACAAGGGATGTTCACTAGGTCAGATAGCAAGCTAAAAGCAGAGCCGAGGTAACAATGCAATCAGGTAAGAGAGGTCTGGTCATTGTGAGGATTCTCTTCCTTTACCCAGGATATTAGCATCTCCTGGCTCCTCTTCCCCTAAGATGACCAGCAGGGGTGGGGTAGTGGGATGGGTTATTCTCTGGGACTTTTGCTGAAAAAAAAAAAATACCAACATTTGTTTCACAGGACTTTTAATGCTTCTTTTTCTTACTAAAATACAAAATGTTACAGACACTGGCAATGAGTGATGAGGAGAGAAGAGGAGCCAATGCCTGCCAAATGCGTCATCCCTCTGGAATGGACAGCATCTTTATCCACTGTCTATAGGTCAGCGGTAGTTGTGTGTGGATGGTCCCCAGGGTGGGGATTAGCTGCCCTTAAAATCTCCTTCTTCTACTACTCCCAACTCCCCCTCTCACCCTTACAGGGCAGAAAAACTCACTTCCCAGGTCTCAGTATGCTTCTCACAAAGGTTAGGCTGCTTCCAGAGAATCTGTAGTAAATTCATTCAAAATGGCTTCTAATCCTCCCTTTCTACCCCCTTCCCCAAACAAGTCTGCCATCTACCCTACTTGCTTTTTCCTGGAAGACTTTCTTTCATGAGACTAACACCAGGCAGATCATCTAGGGTTGGTCAGTGGCCCCAGAACCATGGGGACCACCCCAAATTAAAGTTAAGACTTGCATGTTTCATCTTCTGAGAATCAAATTGTGTTCCAAGTAGGGGAGCTTTGCCTCCAGCCTTAGGGTAAAATGATAACCTCTGAAGCCCAAAGAGGGGAGGACCAAGGGCTTTCTTTGAGGACAAACACAGGGTAAGAGCTACAGGCAAAGAGATTCAATGGAACTGATATTAGGGACTGCCGTGAAACAGGGTCATGGGTCCGTTCCCCACTTTTCAGATGGTGCAAACTGACCGTGATAGAGTCAGCTTAAGAAATGTATATATCATATATTACATATATACATACGTGTGTGTAGAAATTTAGACATCACTCGGCCATTGTCTGGGAAAACTGGCCTTCGGCCTATGGCTTCCCCTACATCTGTCTGTCTTTCCCTACTTGGGCAAAGGACATTAAGGGAAAAAAGAAAACCAAAAACCAAAAACTCAGTTAGTTCAGACCTTTGCCCATCTAACTAGATAACCACATACTTTTGGTTCTTCCAACAACCTAGTTTTGGGAGAGGGATTAGGGATTTTAGGGCACAATGATGATCAGGGAGGAGAGTTAGGTGGAGTCACTCTGACTTTGAGAGACCAATTTAAAATGTTGATCCTTGATACCTCTTTTCATCACTTTCATTAGGTCATTGGTCAGCTATCTTTCACCAATGTGCTGGGGCTGACCACTAATGAAATGTGGCTTTAAGCTAGACCTACAATTCTCTGGGTTAATTAGATAGTATCTGCCAAAGGTATACCTGTCCTGGTCCAGCAGCATTGAAAGTTGGTGGGGTCCTTCCTTTCCCTTCTTTTTCCTTCCCCAGGACATGATACCTCCCAGCTGGTGAGCAAGTGGCAAATGCCAGACCTGTAAGTTTCTCTACCCTCCCCACATCATTGGTTTAAGAGGCTCAGAGAAAGCAGGGAGACCACAAATGCTGGGGTACTAAGATGAGGGGGAAGGCTTCTGGGAGCCATTGAATAGGCCAGGGAAGTGGGTGTCCTATATTCGGATCACTGGGCCATTTCCAAAATACATGGAAGCTCTTTCAAATCAAGAATCAAGGACATGGGTAACTGAAGAATCTGGTCACCTCTATTGCATTTCCCAGAATCATGACTAAATTCCTCTTTCAGTAGGGAAAAGAGTCAGCCCTTGGGGCTAGCAGGGGTTTCAATAACAGACCAAATTCCTCAGAGAAGCAAATAAAATAAAATCAACAACAACAAACAAAACCCCCCACAGACAACAACAAAAACTCCAACTCAACAAAAATCTTCTTTCCTTTCCTTTCCAACTATGTCCCGCTGGCTTTGAGGGGGCTGATCCACCCTCAGGAAATACCACATTTGCCTCATGCAAAGAAATGAGAACCCGGCTAGGGCATTTGGTTTCTGTACAGGTGACTGAGTCGAATAGCACCTCAGCTAGCCAGGGAGGTGGGGTGGGTGACATGGGATACAGGTAGCCAAAGGGAGTACAGAGAAATGATAAAATCTGAGAGCAAATCAGCCAACCCGAGGTCCCAGAGCTGGAGCCGTGTGTGGTAGAGAGGTGGATGGGGAAAGGGAGGGAGGCATTCAATAAATAGTTATTCATCAGAGGAGAGAACCTGGTACAAGGGGAACCTCTGACCGACCAGCGGCATATGAGGGATTTTCCAGCTTCGGGGCACCTTTCAGGGCAGAGATATGCCTCCTATAATGGAACTGGGAACTGGGAGTGTTCCCCAACCTAATTCCCTTTGGTGGTTTCCAGGGTAGCCCAGGCTCTTGCCTCAGGTTTGGGGCAGGGCCATTGGCACTCCCAGCAAGGGTTAGAGCAGCAATGGGGTGGCTGACTCAGTCACAGATTGGCGTCTGGACACAGACAGAAAAGGCTCACACAGAGACTCTGGTTCACACGGGGACTAGGACGTAAGAGTTACTCCCACAGCTCCTGGGTATATAACGGAGCCCCTCAACCACTTCTCCTGCCATCCTACGAGGGCAGCTCTGGAGGCTCTGATAGGCAAACATGGCCACCCCTAAGCAAAAGAGGAAGCCCAGGAAGGCCAGTAGGCCAAAGGCCTGCCTTCGGGTTGCTGCCTGTGGAGAGTCCGGGATGGCTGTGATGGCTACTTCTAGCCTTTGGGGATCAGCTGTGGCATGGGGAAGCATTTCAACTTTGGAAGGTAGGCTGGTTCTCCCAACCAACCCTGAACCTGGGCTTTCTGAGGCAGGGATAGAGGCAGGGGAGTGGCGTTCTGCATTGTCTATAGCCAAGTTGGAGATGGGATTTGTGAGAGTGAGAACAGTGCTCATCTCCTCACTAATGATGGGATTTTCAGAGTGGTCCTTTGGCCTTCCCGAACCCTCCTCCCTGGGATGAGAAATAGCAGGAGTCTCCTCAGACATCTTCCCCTTGGCCAAGAAGCCTGAATCAGAACTCTCAGGAATTGGAGTCATCGTTGCAGATACAACCTCCATATTGAAATTCTCAGTCCCCTGGGAGCCCAGCAGAGGATCCGGACTATTTCCCCCCACCATGGATGAGGTGGATCCCACCAGAAGAGGGTCGGGGAATGACACTGATGAACTAGCTATGTCGGCCGGCAGCCCTGGGGAGGTCTCTAAGGCCACTTCTTCCTCTGGCAAGGCAGGAGTTGGGCTTGGGCCAGGACTGATGGTTGTTGGGACAGGGGCATTGGTGGCTTCTGGAACCAGGATAGTAGCTGGAACAGTGTTCCCTCCACCATGAATCTGGGTGGTTGGAGGCCCATTTTCTCCTGTTAGTTTTTCAAATGTGCCGACATTCTCCTTTCCTGGAGCTTGTTTCTGAGCAGCAGCGGCGGCGGCAGCAGCGGCGGCAGCAGCAGAAGCATTGTTCAGAAACTGAATTGCGTCTTGTACCCATTTTTCATTTGGATCGGCGCAGAAGATTTTGTTCTTTAAAGTAGTGAATCTGAAAGAGAAGAAGACAGGCAATGTCAGCTCCCAGGATATCAGCATTTGGAGGAAGCCCCTAGTTCAGAACGTAGGTATCTCACGTTCCTTGCCAATGATGCAGCGTGGCATAAGGAGAGAGTGCTAGACTTGGTGTCAGAGGATCTGGGTCCATCTCCTGGTTCTAATGCTTATTAAGGAGAAGTAGAGTGGAGAGAGGGCCAACCTTGGTTCAGTTCCTACCTTTGACACAAAATGGCTGTGTGGTCCTGGGCAAATCGCCTAACCCAGCAGGGCTCCAGCAAACTCTCTCAGACTAATTCCAGAAAAATTTCTGATCTGCATTGGTTCAAGAAGTTGCCTCAACAGGACTTTGTTATATTAATGAAATCACAGGTCTTGTCCCCAGAAAAAGCACTTGCTGGCTGTGTGACCCTGAGCGAATCACTTCCCCCCTCTGAATCTGTTTTCCCACCTGAAAAATGGGGTTAATAGCTGTGCCTATCTTACAGGGTTATCGTGAAGAAAACACTTGTAAATCTTAAAGCGAGGAATTTTTATTATTGGAATTGTTGTGTTGAGGTTCAAGCAGCTCAGATAATTGGAACATGATATTTATGAGGTCAAGGCTTTGACCTCATGGAGGGGCAGTTAGTTTCGGCTCATGGGCCCAGATGGCCCCTTTAACCCCTTCCAGCCATAGTCACAAGTGCAGGTTCTTGGTGATAAGAAGCCCCAAAGGAAAGTGTGTGGATGACTCAATGAAGCCTGTCCCCATTGCCTAAACCCGTCTCCAAGACCTGGTGGCTTCACAGGGGCTCAGCTGCATCATACTCATGTAGGGAGGTCAGGACATGCAGAGAGATTGTCTGGGGAAGTCGATAGGGTGGCTTAAGGCTTCAAAAGAAAGAAGGGCTTTGGGGGAAGAGTCCTCTGGACATACCAAAGGCCAGGATTCTGGGTTGAGGAATTCTGTTGCCATTACCTCCCCATGTCTGGAAAAAGAAAAATGAAGACAGCAGCCTGTGTTCTTGCTGGGGTAGTAACTATAGTGTTCACAGTAAATAATTATCCTTGTGGAAAGGGTTCTATGACACTTGCCTACAGCTTCCAGGCAAGACCACATTCAATTCTAAGAAAGAGTTATCTGCCATTTCCTCAAACTCTGCAAAAGGCACTATATATAACCTTCTCATGGAAAGTTTTTCCATACGCGGAAACTCTTTCTCTGTGTGTGTCTCTCTCTCCCCTTCATGTCAGTTACACTGAGAAACTGTGTAATATAGCAGAACGAGTGCTCGATTTGAGTAAGGGTTTGAATCCTACCTCTGATGTGAGACCACAGGCCCTCTCTGAAGGGAAAGGGAAAGGAACAAATGTTATAAAGAACTTACTGTGAGATAAATGCTACTATTAACCACATTTTACAGTTGAGGAAACTGAGTCAGACAGAGTAGTTTAAGTGACTTGCCCAGGGTCACACAGCTAGTGGGCATCTGAGGCTAGATCTGAGCTCTCTGTGCACCATGGTGCCACCTAGCTACTTTCTGTACTCTGAGTCTCAGTTCTCCCGTCTATAAAATCAGGTTAGTAATAGCTGCATCTTTTATCTCACAGGGCTGTTAGGATGATGAAGGGAGAATTTAGAACTGGAAGGGACCTCAGAGGGCTTTATAGACCAGTCTTGCTCTTTGTTTTATAATCGATGAAATCAAAGTCTAGAGAGGTTAAAGGTAAGGAATTCAGCCCAGGTCACATAGGCAGTAAGAAACCAAGGTGAGATTGAAACTCGGGTCACAGATCTTCTATCTAGAGCTGGCTGAGACCTCTGCGGTCATCTAACACAGGTGTCAAGCTCACTACCAAACTCCACAGTGCTGCCTGAACAAGATTAAAATGTAATTCAGAAATGTTTAATAGAATGAATAAAAAATACCATGCAACACTGATAATGTTAACTTGTGGTTTTCTAAGTCTATATGCAGCCAGTGGGATCCATTTCTTTTTGAGTTATGACACTACTGCCCTCATTTTTCAAATGAGAAGACCAAAGCACGGGGAGATTAAGTGACTTGCCCAAGGTCAATGAGGTAGTTTCCATTATAGGTGATATTTGAACTTGGTTCCCCTGAATCCAGAGCCAATGAGTACTCTTTCTACTATGCCTTCAAATGAGAAAATGAAGTGTCTTATAAAAGTCAGCTGATAATACTACTACTGTAATCTATGCCCCCATAATGCCACTCTTCTTTTTCTTCCCAGAGGTAAAATACATCTCAGTACTTTTAGTTTCCTCCTACCCAGGACATATTTCCCAAACTTTCTTTTTTAAAGACTTCTCTGGATCTCCGTTTAAGAATTTACAAAAAAAATAAGATAGTTGGCTTCTGGTGTATTGCTCCAAACAAAAATGCTAAGCCTTCCCTGGACAAAGTGGTTCCTAATGTTAAGGGCTGTTAAAGGGCCCTCTGAACTGGTCTTTTTGAGTTGCCATATTTTCCAGAAACACTGGACCCAAAGCATGCCGGAGGCCCTGAATGTGTCAAGGATGAAGCTCCCCCTGAGTTGACAGATTTTGTTGTTGTACCCTAAGCTGGACTCTGTGTGTGTACTTGGGAGGCAAGACAGGCACCAACCAGTCTGTGCCAGGCTGGGATAATGCTTGTGCAGCTGGGGTCCTTTACAGATAAGCAGACCCTCCTATCTTCATAGTCTAGCAGTTCCCAAGGGAAAAGAATAAGTCTTCTGCCATCACTTTGCTCCTTCCCATGGGGAGTGGTCTTGCCTTTTTTCCCATCTTTGCTGTACTGTACCCCCTCCCATGTCATGCCCCTTCCTGGTATCTCCTCCTCCCCTTGTCCTGCTATTATAAAAATATAAACGTCTGTAGAGACTGGGAACCCTTTGGGTTCCACGTGTCATGTTCATTTCTCTTGTAATTAACCTGGTTTTCACATAAGTCTTGTGATGTTGTAACTGCTTGTTGACATTAATATGACCAGAATGGGAGTGAACCTATGTGTGTGTATGTATGTATGTATGTATGTATGTATGTATGTATGTGTGTATGTATGTATGTATGTATGTGTGTATGTGTGTATTTATGTATGTGGGGCTATGACCAGGGCCAGCCCCAAGAAAAATAATTTAGCTGTCAAAGATAGGAAAGCCTACTCCGATCCCTGACAAAGTGGGTGTGAACCCCGCTATCTGCTCCCAGGGGGATCTTGGCTGGGCTTGGACCTCATCTTGGGCCTCAGGTCCAGGATCACAATGTGGTTCCTCACCGGGCAGTAGGCACTCAATTCATAAAGAGACAACTACTTACTGCTCAGAGAAGCCTGAGTATCATTTTCTTCTATCTCCAAACCCCTGGAGCAGCCATGGGAGACTTAATAAGGTATTCATTTTAACAAAAATTTAGTTACAATAAAACAACTGTCCCAAGAATCCCAAGAATACTTCACGCTGTTTTTTTTTAAACTTGCATTTGGTTTAAGAGAGACATTTTAAATCTTATATTCTTAACCTAGGGGGCCTATGAACTTAAAAAGATTTTTTGATAACTATTTCAACATAATTAGTTTTCTTTATAGTTCTATATGTTTTTTAACAGCATGATTGTGAGGACACCATAAGCTTCACCAGACTGCCAAATGGGGCCATAACTCCCCAAAACATTAAGAACCCTTGCTCTAAAACTTGTATTCTTGAGCATGGCTAACATGGAACTATGTTTTGTATGATTCACATGTATAATTGAGACAAAATTGCTTGCCTTCTCAAGGAGGAGGGAGGGATAGGAGGGAAGGAGAGAATTTGAGAATTTGGAACTCAAAATTTTAAAAAATGATTGTTAAAATGTTTTTCATTGGGGCAGCTAGGTGGCACAGTGAGTAGAGCACGGGCCCTGGAGTCAGGAGGACCTGAGTTCAAATCAGGTCTCAGACACTTGACACACTTATTAGCTGTGTGACCTTGGGCAAGTCACTTAACCCCAATTGCCTTGCCTTCCCCCCTGCCAGAAAAAAAAATGTAAAAAATGTTTTTCATATGTAATTGGGAAATAGCTAATGAAATAAATAAAAAATAATTTTAAAAAAGAGACTATGTGTTGCAGTGATGGTGCTGACTTGAACTGGTAGAGGAAGTAGTTTCCTTACCTGGGAGTTCTCTATCTCAATTAAATCTAGTCCCTATCCCTAGCTTATATTTGATTTATGAACCTCAGTCTCATGTTCTGTCTGGCTTTGGGCCCAGAATAAACAATCCTTGTCACTTTAGATGAGGCATCAACAAGAGAACATTTTCATTCAAACAGTTAAATATTTACTTGAGATGTTAAAAAGAAACAAACGGGTGGGGGATGGGGGAATCTAAAGGAACAATGGGCTGCAAGGTTTGGTCGAAGGAGGTTTGTTAGCTCACACTGTAGGTAAAGAGGGGATGAGCTCGGGAAATAGCTCCAGGCCCTGTGACTCTAGCCATAGACCTTGGCAGTGAAATGTCCTCTAAGAGTCGTCTTCCTCTATTAGAACGGGAGCTCCTGGAGAACAGACTGTCCTGTTTGCACTTAGCGAGGTGCTTTGCACATAGTAAGTTCTTAGTAAACACTCCTTTATTCATTCTGTCCTTTTCTAGCCCCTGAGGTTCTGCTGGTACGCGTTCTCTTTCTTAATAATGATTTGGGGGGGAGGGACAACTAGTTGGCACAGAGGATAGAGTACAGGCCTGGAGTCAGGAGGACCTGAGTAAAAAAATGATTTTTGGGAAATTTGGTGGAGCGGGGGAAGGAGTAGTGTGTGTGAATGTGTGTGTGTGTGTGTGTGTGTGTGTGTGTGTAGACATGGCCAATGTGGGAATTTGTTTTGTTTGATTATGAATATTTGTTGCAAGGATTTTTCTTTTTTCGAATTAGGAAGAGTGGAAGTAGGAAAGAGACAAAGTAAATGCTTGCTAATTGAAAAATGAAATGTTTTTTAAAAAGAAAAAAAGAAACAGAGTAGGGAGTAGGTGGGAGAGGAGGTCCAGTTTCTTGGTGTATGAGGACTGTACCACTTGGCTGCTAGCTCCCAGGAGTCTTGTATTGGGCTAAACAGATAGCTTTGAATCCCCAAGACTCAGCCCTGCTCCATTAGTTCTGTGGCAGAACTGAAACTTAAGAGTGTTTGCATCTGGTCAGATGTGGCTGATACCAACACCAAGACCAATAAGTAACCAGAGACTATGCTGGCACCTTCTGACTTTGGCCAAACCCTCTCCCTGACATGCATATACCCTAGACATGAAGCCTATGGCTCCCTACACAAACTAATCAAAGTTATCTAGACCAGCTCTTCTATTTTGAGATGAGTCCTTAAAGGACAAATGAATTGTCCAAGCTCACGTAGATGGTAGGCAGCGGAGTCAAAATTTGAACCCTGATTCCATAACCAATGCTCTTGGAGGATGACTTCTAGCTTTGCCCACAATGCCTTAGGATGCCTTGGCATTTAGTTGTCAGGAAACCTGGGAATGTGGCATCATCACAAGGCTCTGAGAGAAAAGCATGCTTGGAAAAAAGGAGGTGCCAGGGACACCCCCAAAGGTTAATCAGCTGGTACTTAGGAGTTCTTAGAGCTCCCCCAATTCAGGTGCTCGATTTTTACCTTGGCAGGAGAGAAGGGAAAGGTCAGAGGTCCTGAGGGCAGGGGCAGGGCTATGAAAGGTACTTACAGGATTGCCTGTATTCGGCAGGATGGCGAAGTCCTGGTGTAGTTCTTTAACAAACGATTTGGTAATTGGGGTGTATTTCTTCTCAAGGGGGAGCACTCGTGCGTACATTTACTCATGCTAAAATGTTGTCCTAGGGCAATGAAAGTAACCAGAGTCAGGAAAGGCTCATACATCTATCTGGTTTTTCTTCTTCAGAATTCCAGTACGTTTCCCAGCTCACATCTTCCCTCCCCTTCCCCTAAGTGTCTCCCAGCACTGGGCTTGGAGTACCAGGCCCTGAAGGCACCTTGGAGACCATCCAGGTCAGCCTGACCCCCCTTATTTGTTAGATGAGAAAACAGGCCCAGAGAGGCTTGCAGCCCAAAGTCACACACTGCTATACAGAAAAGTCAGGATTCGAACCCACTTTCCCTGATTTCAGACGCAGGGTTCTTCCCCCTCTGCCAGTCATTTACTTTTTTGTCCTATGAAAGTTGAAATATAGCTCTGAAAAGACAGGCTTATAAAAAGCCCATTGTTTTTTAAGTGTAGCTACTTGACTGTGCCTTTAAACACCAATCACTCCGGCTTTCATTGAATGGCCGATGATAATAGCCCCAACCCAAGCCTCCGTGGCTCATTGTTTAGATTCCCATGGCTTAGAATAGCAATTGTTTTCTGTTCTGCCCCCAAACTCTGAGGGTCTTCCCCTCCCAGACTGATATCTTTGTTATGGTAAAGTAAGTCATCCTTTTTCTCAACTCTCCCCAAGCCCGAAGTCTTTGAACAGCCAGGCTTCAGACCAACTTAAAAAGGCAAAGGTCACCCCCTGAATCAGGGCCATCACCAGTCGTCTTGACTGTTGTCTTGCCACTGGACTTGGATGGCTCTGGAGGAGACAGTGAGCTTGATGACTTTGCCCAGCTCTGCCTCAGTTAAATCCAATTTGTGGGAAAGTAAGACATCACCCTCCTGATGTTATTGGTCCTCTTCAAGAACGAAGGATGAACAACAGCAGTTAGGACATCCTAGCTGAAAGCTGGGCTCAGCTACACTGGGCAAGTCATTTCACTTCTAGAAGCTTCTCTTTCTTCACTAATCACAGTTGTCCAGAGTCCAAAGGTTATTAGCCAGACATTCAAAATCCTCTCCTACTTTACTGCCCTGCTTCAAGCCTCTGCTGACGATGCTTCTTCACCTCCCTCCTTACCCCCACCCTCCTCCTCTCCACCTACCTGGAATTTCCTTGATCTCTGCCCGTTTTTCTCCATTCCAGCCAGGTAAGCTAGCTTACTCTCCTCCCCCTGCCTGCTCATGCCTTCCCACACTGGGAGATCAGGTCCTATACCTGACTCAAACTGCCTTTGGCAAGGTACCTAGGTGGGGTTATGGGACCTGGACCCCCAAAGGGAAAAGATCATGTCTCTGAAAGCAACCCAGCTCCAGAACTTTTCCACACCGGGTTTTGTCTGAGGTATCTGGCCCATTCCCGACTACCTAGATACTCAATAATCCTTTTAACTGCCCTTTCACTGTGGCTCTCTGACCACTTAACTCCTTTTCTTGTCTGCACCTGGCCCACCCCAGGCTACTTGCCACTCCTTAATCCCATCAAGATCTTCTCACAGTCTTTTCTTGTGTTGAAGTATCAGTCTTATCCCTACCAAATCGAGGACTCACTAGGCATCTGCCCACCATGCTGGTGTTATACTAAAACCTTGATACTTTGACTGAATGAAGGCTCGAGTGGCTGAATTCTTTCAAGGCAGATTCGCCCTGTACCCTCACATTTGGGGGTTCCCAACATCCCAAACTGCAAAACCAGAGAGCTGCATTCTTATTCTCTGAGCCCTACTGTGTATAAGAGTCATTGCATAAATTCTGATGTTTCACTCCTCAATAGCTTTTAAACAAGCATTTTTAAAGTACCTACTGTGTGCCAGACATTACACTATGCACTTTAAACATATTATCTTATTGGATCCTCACAACAACCCTGGGAGGTAGGTGCTGCTTTTATCCCCATTTTGTGAATGAGGAAACTGAGGAAGACAAAAGTTAAGTGACTTGTCCTGGGTCACGTAGGTCTGAGGTAGGATTTGAACTCAGGACTTGGTGCTTCTAGGTCTAGTTCTCTATCCACTGTGCCATGTAACTGACCCTGTTTTCTTTTTCAGCATTATTGTCTGAGTCCCTAAATCCTGACTTCAGCTTGAGCATTAGCTTCTGCAGAAGGCCCTTCCTCATCTCCTCAGCTCCTAGTCCTTCCCCTCCTTTATTTTGTATATACTTCCATATGTATGCGTTGTCTCTCCTGACAGAATGTGAGCTCCTTGAGGGAAGGGCTTGTTTTATATTTGGTTTTGAATTCTTGTTTTTAACATACCACATGAAACACAGTAGTTGCTTGTGTGTTGGTTGACGGCTTGCTTGGTTTTTCCTTGGCTGGGACCTTCTACCTGGATTCCTGACTTCCTCCTAGTTTTGATTTTCAGTACAGTTATGGGCCTTCAACCCAAGTCACTGCCCTAGTCCCAGACTTCCAGTGCTACTGCGATCTGTAGTTTCTAGGTCCTGCTTCTTGCTGTCCTTAGCCTACTTCTGATAGCACTTATTCAAATCCTATCCATCCTTCAAGGCCTAGGTCACATACCATCTCTGTCATGAATACTTCCCCGTCTACCCCAGCCCAAAAGATCTTTCTGCTTTTCTGAATACCTGCATCAGGTTGCCTTTTTTTAAAAGTCTTTCTTAACCCATTCTTCTCTAGTTGAATTTACTGGAACAAGCTTGTGAGACATACTTCTGCAACTCAGACATTCATTTGCTCAGCCAGCCTGTCCATCCGTTCCCCCTCATCCCCAATTACGTGACATAAATAATCCATGTGGGATAGGGATAGGGAGAAGGGGTGCAGCTGTTATTGCACTAGCAGAGGGAATTCCTGAATGAAGAAGCTCCTTCTCTGCACTTTCTCTGCATCTGATGGTGTCTGAGAGTTGCCTAGACCACAGAGAGGTTAAGTGACTTGCTTATACTGGGTCACACAGCCAGTATGTGGCAGAAGTGGGACTTGAATGCAGGACTTCCTGATTCTCCATCCACTACATCATGCTATGTCCTGCCAGAATTCTCCTTATGCCACATATACAAAAACATACACCTAAACCTCAGAGATGGAAGGGACCTCAGAGGTTGTCTAGTCCAACCCATAAGCAAACAAGAATCCCCTCTCTACTATCTCTGACAAGCAGTTACAGAAATATACACATTTGCACATATACAAGAATGCACAAACACACACTTCAGTCCCCTCTCTCTTATCTCCACCATAGTCTCTACTACCTCCATATCAAAGCTTAGCAGAGGGGAGACAGTGGACTCAGGACATCTCATCATGACCTGCCCAGGTCAACACCACATTTCCCTAGGGTGGTCTAATGCTCTGTATGGCACACAGTGCCCTGGACTACCTTCGACTGTGGAAACTGTCTCTTCCCCCATCTGAGGGTCTTCCAGAGGGAGTATTGCTGAGTTATAGCATCAGTCCAGTAGGATAATCTTGGAGGCTGAAGCAAATGTCTCTGAGTCATTGAGGAAACTTCTCCCTTCCCCCTACTTCCTTCCGTAGGAATCAGGATGTGAAAGTAAATGGGACTTTGAAGACTTCGTTAATCCCCCTCCCCTGCTGGCACTGGACTACTGTGGTGGGCCTCAGAGTGACTCAGACATTGTCCCCAAGGCTTCTGTCCTCTGCTGGGTAACTGACTATGAACAAGATGGAGGAGAGACGGCTTTGGTCCCCCCAAAGGAAACCTAGGAATCTGCCCAACCCACTGAAATGATCCCCTCTGGGCTCCAGATTCCTTGAGCTAAGAACAGCCATGTTCATCTCCTTCCTGGTGAAGGACCTAGACAAACATTCTATAAAGTCAAACTGTGGCCATAAGTCCCTTGTATTGTGTTGTTTAGGGCCAAGAGCTCACTCTAACCTTTTCTCTCCCCTCCAAAACACACATATAATGTGCTAAAATAGGGAGGTAGGGGGCAGGCTGAACAGGATGCTGAAATCACCGAGCCTTGGGCCAGGTACTCTCGGGCACTCCAAAGCAAGGGTTGGGGCTCCCAAGTGGCCAGGAATTTCCCAGGAAATTCCGTGGAATTTCAAAGCATATAAACCTAGAACAAAGATCACCAAGCTGTGTGTACTTTCTCCAGCATTCAATTGAGAGGTCCTGAAACTCAAATACTTAATGATAAGAGCACCATTTACATAGTGCTTCCTGGTTTATAAAGCAATTTTACAAGCACTCTCTCATTTGAGTCAGCTATTATTATCCTCATTGTACAGATTAGAAGACAAAGGGTTAGAGAGGCTAAATTACTCAGCCTGGGTCACAGGAAGTGATAGAGGGAGAATCAAACCTAATTTCTGTCCTGATTCCAGGTCCTATTTTTTTTTCCACTGTACCACTGGGTTTACCACTGCCTTACCCTCCTGGTAAAGGGAACACCTGACCTGGTGTAGGCTGGTTAGACTGGACCTCTCCCTAGTGATAGGGAGAACATAAGGTCTGAGATGGCCAGACTGACTGATGGATAGCTATGAGTATAGCCCAGGGGTAGGTAACCTGCAACCTTGAGGCCACAGGTGGCCCTCTAGGTCTTCAAGTGTGCCCTTTGATGGAATCCAAATTTCACAGAACAAATCCCCTTAGTAAAAGGATTATAATAACATATAACATATTATAATAATATAATATATAATAAAAGGGCTACACTATAGCCCCTGCCACCAAAGTCATTCTGCCAACCCCTGAATTTCTTATTAGTTGATCTACTCATGATTGGTCTGTTCAGAGATACTTGAGGTCTGTTTATCCCAGATTGGAAAATTTGCAAGTGGCTCCAACTGATTATCAGCTCCAGTGCTGAGAAAAATAATTGTTTCTCTCTTACATTAATAGCTAATTATTGAATTAGGACTAAAGTGTTTCCCTTTCCTTTTCTTCATTTAGAAATCAGCCCCTGTAGGTTATTCAGGCAGCCTTTGAAGTGCAGGCCTCATAAAGAGAGGAAATCTCGGGTGAAACTGATGCAACTGGAAAACTCAAATTTGTTCGATTTGATGGATTCTCGCCCTTTGTGTTTTACTCGGATCTGGATGAAAGTGAACTCCCCCCTTTGTCTACACAGGGTGATATGGGTATAGATAAGTCTCTTTGACCAAGACTGAGTGATCAGAGTCACATTCCCCCAGACCCTCATTAGAATAAGACCACCTCTCGTTATAATGTTCATTCTCGAATTACTTGTTAACCAGAGTTGATTTCCACCCTCCACCCTCTTACGCACCTCCTTTTCCAAAGACTTTATAAATATCGAAGGCTCTTTGATCATCAAGGGAATAAATGAGCCCATTTTGTTGACTACTTGCTAGCTATAGTCAATAAAATTGATTATAATTTATTCAGAAACTGTCTCTCAGAAATTTTCAATCACTACAGTATTTAAAACACATAGACCCTAACTACTGTGGCCATTCTGAGTCAGTCTATTACAGTCCATTTCCTGGGAGCCGTTATTCCTGGGAGTAGCTTAATTTCTCAGAGCCAGAATTGGCAGGAGCTAAGGTGAGACAGATACATATTACCATGATCTTTTTTTTGTATGTGGCGCCAGTTCCATCATGAAGCCTGGTAGTTAGCTTAAGGTGAGAGTGGCTACCACCCTGGTCTTTAAAAAACTGAAACTGACTACTAGAGATTGCCCAGAGTAGAGTCTAGCATATTTTGCTACTTTAACGGATCTGTGATCTCACTGAAGTGAGTACTTTCCCCAATAATGAAAAGCATAACCCATCCACACCTGCCTACCATGTGTGATTCTTTCCCACAAGCTCCCATCGATCTACCCAGTATTCATTCACAATATTTACCTAGGATTAGTGTGATGATCAATCAACTCTGTCCTTTGTCCATGCAGCTAAATATCACAGCATGGACATTTTTCATCCACTTGATTTTTCCTCTGTGAATACTTAGAACTCTTGAGTGATCATGATCTCACTTAGGAGACTCTACAATGTTTTGGGTCTTGACACAATCAATATGATGTCATATACAAAAAGGAGCATCTGGAGGACTTCAATGTTTAGAGGGAATCACTTTTTGATTTGGTCTTGGCATTGGACATCCTCCAAGACTGTAGCAAAGATGGCATATTTCGGGGAGGGGGAGGCGGAAGGAGATGTTCCTTGTTATATACCTCATTTGATATTAGAGCACGGCTCTGGAGGAGAGAGTGAGGCTGGTGACTTTGCACAACCCTGCCTTACTCAAATCCAATTCACTTGCAAGTCATGACATCACCTTTCTGATGTCATGGTCCTCTTCAAGAATGAAGGACAAACAACAATTTGATATTAGTAATCAAAGTGTCATATAAAATGGAAGTTCAGAAGGAAGCACAAATTAGCAGGCAGCTTTTCAAGTGCAGAATTTGTTGTATACTTTCTATACAGCTAGGTGACACAGTGGATAGAATGCTGGGCCTGGAGTCCATGGGGCCTGAATTCAAACTGGGCCTTAGTCACTTATTAGCTATGGTGACCCTGGGCAAATCACTCAACCCTGTTTGCCTCAGTTTCCTCACCTGTAAAATGAGCTGGAGAAGGAAATGGCTAACCCTTCCAGTTTCTTTGCCAAGAAAACCCCAAATAGAGTCATGAAGAGTGGGACATGACTGAAATGACTTAACAACAACCACATATAAAGTTATGTCATTATGTCTCTCAAGGATTCTTGCATGATTTTGAATGAATGGGAGATGACTTGTTGGAGAAGAGTCATTTATGGAGGCATTTTATTCCCCTGAATCAAAGGCTTATTTATAGCCAATAAACAATAAGCACTATGGGACCTTACATTCTCTGTACCTTTCAAACAATGGGATTACAAAGATGCAGTCTGCTATATAGAATGCCACTGGCCAGAGCCTACCTGTTCCATACTTTCATCAAGGATGCTCTTGCTATGCGTATGGATTATTTTCATAAAAATTTTGCAGAATTGCATGCAAATTCTTTTTTGTTTCTCTTTTGATATAGAAATGTTCGTGTTTGTTAACTTGATAGCAAAAAAGAAAATAAATTTACAGAAATGAAAAAGTAATAATAGGGGTTTACATTCACTGATATTCTCTCAATTGCCTTTTTGAGAGGTGGTACCCTCCAACTCACATATACTTTGATAATCTCTCTCTCCACACCTCTAGCACAGACCTTTGCTGCACTTGATTTAATCCAACTGTTCTTCCTATCGTAGGTATCTCCATTACCATTTCTACTTCCCCACACAGCACATCCCGGGCTAATGTGAGAGGTCAGTGTGAAGGCTCCTCTGGTTCTTGATGGTGATGAGTTATAAAAAACTTTTACAATTTTTTTCATTTCTTTCTTCTGTTTGCTGTCCTAATTCAATCCCTAAATGTCCTTGAGAAGATTTTGAGTCTCTTGCCAAGCTTTCTTTAAATCTGTTCTTTTTCCCTTTATAATGCTTCTCACTATTTTATGAAACAATTCTGCTCAGAATCTTCCACTATCATCCTCTGTAAGATTTTACAAAGAAATTGATTTTCTAAACAAGTGTTATCCTTGGCTGCTATATTTCTCTGCTTGGCAAAGACATCAGGGTGCTTAATTGCTGAGGCAGTTTCTAGGCTCTGTTGGTCTTATTATGGCAACTAATATATTTCAGTTAAGCCTTTTTTATACTTTTTTAAAATTCTGAACTTAAACACAAAAAAAGAGAATTCTCAAATACACAGCAGAACACAAAGAGGTGTATGAAACCACCAATCTCCATTTTATATAATTTGCTTTAAAAAAATTATATATACAACAAATTCTACATTTAAAAAACCACCCGCAGTTCTGTGCTTCCTTCTGAACTTCCATTCTCTTCTACACACTTTTAAAAATGTTTCAATGGCCTTTTTTGGTATCATGATTATTAACCCTCTGTCACACCATGAGTTGCCCCTCCCCCAATTAAAAAAAAAACAGTGAGAAGGGGGATGGAGGGTAGAAATCCCTGCTGAGGCCACATCCAAAAGATATGTCTCCTCTGACCTGGGGCTCTGTGCCTGGGCCAAGCTTCTCCCTCTGCTGTGTTTTTAGTTGAAGAGATGAAATGGGGTGGTCAGCCCTGTTTGGTGTCATCCTGGATCACTCCACCAATTTCCATCTCCTAGGGTTAGGCCTATCTGGATCTCTGAGGTTCAGAATGCTGGATATTCAGGGCCTTCTATGGCATCTCAGGTCAGAGTGCTAGGGGACCTCAGAGCTATTGGGAGCCTGGACTGTCTTATCTGCGCACTGCTACACTGTACTGGTCACTGACTCCCCTTGGAGCTAACCAGGTTCCCGCTCTTGCTGTTTCTTGATACAGAGCCTTGCTGGCCACACATGTCCCTGGTCTGATACAGAGCCTTGCTGGCCACACATGTCCCTGGTCTCCCTGTGGGGAGACTGCCAGTTTATTAGCCTGAGCTGGTGATAGTATTGCTGGACTTCTGGCTGGCTTTTTGTTTGGTTCTGGGGTGACAGAAGGCACTATTGTAGTTTGTCATTGGATCATTATTCAATTCGATGTGAATTTCAGGCTCTTGCTGGAGTAGATATTTGGGAGCTGGAGAAGATGCCTCAGTACCAACCAGCTTCTTGGCCAGAAGTCTTCGTGAGTTAAACTTCTTTAGGATAAGGATATAATCTGTTGATGTCTAATTTTTTTGTCCATTTCCCATCTTTTTATGATCAACAACTCATTTAAATAGGCCAAGTTGGTGTTATTTTAAGTTCAGGCCATTATTCTCATTTTTAGTATTCCTAGCTTTGTATCATTTTGATCCTTGCTTTAAAAGTTTCTTGCATAACCTTGGAGAACCAAGGGCTACTTCTACATCATGAAAGGGATCAAAGTGGGATTTCGTGGTGTCCAAAACCTTGCAGAGAGGATTTTTCCAACAGATGTTAGGACACAAATTTTATGGCCACTGGTCTAGCTAGTGCTGGATATGTCTATATCTACATCTATATCTGTATCTATATCTGTATCTGTATCTAGATCTATGTCTGTATATGTATATATGGGTGTGTATGTATATACGTATAGATATATAGACAAAATAGAGAGATTTTTACATAGTAGGGGGTTCCACAATCCATCCCTATTCACGAATATCTTTCCTTAACTCCTCATCCATCTACCCTAGTGCCTGACTTTTCTACCACTAGTTTAGTCCTTAAAGGCCTCCTCAAGGGAATAGGAGCACCCAAAGATCATAGAGTCATCGATTATGGATCTGGAAGAGGCCTTAGAGACCATCTAGTTTTACAAAGATGAAACCGAGGCCAAGAAATGTTAAATAATTTGTTTAGGACCACATAGCTAGTAAAGAAATATCTAAGGTGGTATTTGAGCTCTTATTTTCCTGACTCTGAGTGCAGCACTCTGTCCACTATATCGTACTACCTCTCAGAGAGAAGGAAGACGTGGACCCTGTACTCAAGGAGCCAACAGGGTGTGGTTGAGGGCTAAAGGAGAGGTACAAAGTGCTAAGGGAGAGGAGCAATGAGAGGGTTTGGAGTGGCACAAAAGTACATAAACAGGAAAGTGATGAACTAATTCTGGGAATATCAAGTAAGCTATTATGGCTAAGTCATCAGATTTGCACAGAGGAATGGTTGATAAAACTGGGCAGGTCGGGTTGAGCCATATTATAGATGGCCTTGAATGTCAGTCTGGTCTGAAGGTACTATAGCTATCATAGAATCCTAGAGTTAATAGGGATCCCATACAGCAATACAGCCAGTACCTGAGTAGGAATCCCCTCTAAAACAATCTTAAATGAGTATCTAACCTCTGCTTTAATACCTCCACTGATAGGAAATTCTCTACCTATTGAGGTGGGCCATTTCACTTTGGGAAGGAAGATGAAAATCTATCTCTCCACAACTCCATTCATTGTTCCTCATTCTGTCCTCTGGGGTTTAGTAGGACACCAGGGTTCACCTGGCTCCCCTGGACCACCTACAAACTCAGGGCTTACTCTGATTTCTATTTGCTGCTTCTCAGGACAAGTCAAACTCAGTGCTAAGCATTGCAAACAGAGCACTGAGAGAATTCCAGTTTTAGAAACCTGGAATTTGGCCTCCAGAATCTAAGGCATCCCGATACCTATTGACCCTACCCCAGGTGGGCCCTGGCACCAAGTAACAAACAGGTGTAGAAATGGTGGAAGCAGATGAAAGAGAAAGGTTGAATTGAAACCACTGGCTCCATAGCCCCTTGTGGAAAACTTGACTCTGTATAGAATTGGGTCTGGCCAAGACATTTTTATTTTAGCAACTAAAGGTTCCCCAAAATGGTTTATCACAGACTCAGAGTCTTGGTACTATATAGAAATTTCTCCACAAGTGAGGAAAAAAATGAATCTTTTCATAATCTTTTATACTGGATTGGGAAAACAAAGACACAGCTTAGTATAATACAGTTTTGGGTCGGGGACATGCTAACTAAGTTGTAATTAGAATACTCTGGCAACAAATAGCCTATTAAATAAGATATTTATAGGAAGCTAAGCTGGTGCTCTTAATTGTTCTGTCTAGTGACAACAAAGATTCCCATAGGAAAGAGAATTTCCCATAGTCCTTCAGAGTTGCCATGAGTCAACAGATAGAATGCTGGGCCTGGAGTTGGGAATTCAAAACCTGCTACAGATACCAACTAGCTGTAAGACCATGTCCTCAGTTCTTCATCTGTAAAATGAGGGGGTTGGACTTAAGACCTCTAAGGGCCCTTTCAATTCTGCAATCCTCTGACCCCTGGGTACCCAAACCATTATCTCTGCCTCTGGCCATGGCAGCAGATTTATACCCAGTGGCATCCTTTGAGAATATGTTCCCATCCTCCCTCCAGGCCATCCTGATGCCTCCACCCTTAAAGGCTTCCAGAAGCCCTGGGTTGGATCTGAAGGCATTAGGATTGTCCACCTCTCTGAATCTTTGAATTAGGAAGTCCTAAGTTCAAATCCAGCCTCAGACACTTAATAGCTGTATGACCCTGGGTAAATCAACAACCTCATTCTGCCTCAGTTTCCTCAACTATAAAATTAGGATAATAATAGTACCTCTCTCCTAAACTTGTGGTAAAGATCAAATAAGATAATTTTTAAAGCACTCAGCACAGAGCCCGGCACATAGTAGATACAATATATGCTTTTCCTCTCTTTCTCTCCCTCCTTTCTTCCTTCCTGTTTTCTTCCCTCTCTCTGTCTTCCTTCCTTTCATTCTTCCCTCCTTCCTTCCCTTTCTCCTTCCTTCCCTCCCTTCTTCCCTCCTTTCTTCTCTCTTTCCCTCCCTCCCTCCCTTACTCCCTCCTTTCCTTCCTTCCTTCCTTCCCTCCTTCCCTAGTTATTCTTTGGGGTGGGGGGGAAGGTGAGAATAGTTCTGAGAAGCCTGAGTCAGACATTACCTGGCACAGAGGGCTGCAAAGATCACTAACTAGTTCTATGAGCTTCCTGTGGTAAGAAAGAATATTTGCCACTAATTCATCCCTTAACATCTCTGGGCCTCATTTTCCCTATCTGTAAAATGAATGGGAGTGGATTAGATGACTCCCCTAAGGTTCATTTCAACATTAGTAGTCCATGTTCTCTGAGACCTTATGGAATGTTATGGCTCCTGGATAACCTTGGACCACTCACCTCCAGTCCACCTACCTCTCTGAACTGCCCCCCTCTCCCCCACCCACCCTCCACAACAGTGCTGCCCATCACTCCATTGTGATCTCCCTCCTTTTTTGGAACAGACAAGAAGAGCTTACAAAAAAGAGAAAAAGAAAGTAAGACACTTTTTTTTTCCTTCTTTTCCAGGGGAGTGAGTGGGAGTGAATGCGTCAGTGCTTGGGAAAAAAAAGAACCCCTGCTCTGGACTTGTTTCTGCAGGTTTGTTATATAATGCAGTCGAGCCTCTTGCTCTACCACACAGAAGGAAAAGCAACCATTTCGGGGAACTGACAGACTCTCACTTGCATAAGCAAGATATGACAGGGCCAAGGCCCAGAGTGGAAGACCGCCCCCACCCTCACCCCCAACCCCCTCCTCTACACCTGATTATCTGTTTCATTGCTAGTTCTCTGTGGTTTCAGGGCTCTCTTGGGGGCTTCTCCAAGCCTATGGGGCTTCCTTAGCTATCTCAGAGAAAAGATGCACAGAACAAATGCCATAAACACTGTGAGGACCATCTAGCCTGGAATCAGGGTATTTGGAGTCAGGGTACCTGGATTCAAATTCTGGCTTGACTGTGACTTTGGGTAATTGACCTTTCTGGTCTTTAATTTCCTGTATAATTGGGGGTAGGTGGGGGTTGGATTATTAGATTACCTCTGTAGTCCTTTCCAGCACCTCATCTATGGTTCTCATTTTACAGAGGAAGAAGACTGAGATCCAGAGATGTCAAATGACTTACCCCAAGGTCAATGTCTTTGTTAGCAGCAGAATTCATTAATCTTGACTCCTCCTCACCTGCCTTTACATCCCATGAAAACATCACCTCTCCCTGGCATCCTCTGTCCAAGTTATCAAGCTGAGCTATGGGACCCAGGTTGGAGTATAAAGAATTGGCTTCATCGTAGGGATTTCTGAGGTCAATTGAGAGCACCTTGAGGATGTGATTCTCAGTGCAGCCTCACCAATCCTGGATGATGCTCAGAGACTACTTCATTCTCTATCCAGCTGCCCTTAGCCTCAGATCTGGTTAGGGAAATCCCCAACTTTACCAGGGGACTGGAAAGAGCCACTAGAGACTCAGGCCCCTCCTCAGAAAAAGGCTGAAAGGGCAGGCTCCCTACTTTGAAACCTAGGAGGAAGAACATAAATCTTTTGCCACGTAGGGTTGACATCCTTTTGCCCTTGTCTGCAACAATAATGAAAGTCCTTCCCATTTCAATAGCTTTACAATTTTTCATGGCACCTCCACTTGAATTTGGTGAGATAGGCTTTGATAATTTATTCCCGTTTTAGAGAAAGGGAAGCTGAGGGCCATAGAGGGCCAGCGATTTGTCCCAGGTTGAAGAAGGGGTGAGTGGCAGAGCCATGCTTTCCAATCTTGCCTCTGAAACTTATTAACTATGTAACCACAGGTCAACTGTCTGAGCCTTCATTTTCTCATCTGTAAAATGAGGGGGTTCAACTAGATGGCCTCTAATATCCTTTCCAGCTTTGAATTTATGAACTTATGATTAGAGCCCAGTTCTCCTCTCAGTCCCATCCTCTTTCCACATTATATTTTCTTCATGTCTCCACAGGGGAGGATTGGTCCAGAATTAGAGTTGCCCTTACTCCCAGTCTGGGTTTTTTGGCTTTCTTCCATTTCTACCCAATCCCTCATACACAATACCATGCCCTCCTCCCCCTAGTAAGTAAGAAAAAAAGCCCCAGGATGGTTTGAAAGATTCTGACACCATCTTTTTTCTTTTTAAAGTAGAGCCAAAGCAGCACTTATTCTACAAGCAGGAAGGAAAACCAGCTTCTTGACTTTTCTATGAAATATATCCTCTTAGCTAAGATAACCAGCAACCTCTTTCCTCCTCAAAAGAAAAAAATTAAAAAAGCAAAAAAATAAAAAATAAACCCAGACTCTGAGGAGAGCAGATCTATGATTCCCTCCAGCTTTCTAATCCCTTCCATCTCTGCCCCTTCCTTGTAAGGAAACACCTGAATGTTGTGTTTTCTGGAGAATGCTGTGAGAGATTGTTTATGTTGCTGCAGCTTTCACTATTAAGCCTGGATCCCTCAAGAGGCCACTCTTCTCTGCCTACTTGGGGGAGACACTGGTTTTAAGGAATGAAGTCTTGAAATTAATGGCACTATATATAAGTAAGGGAGGTGACCCTGGTCTCTTGGGAGTCTTTTGTTCACTGCAATCAATATCCTTTAATCATGCCTTGTAATTTTTAGAGCTGGAAGGGACCTTAAGAACGGAAAAAAAGTGGGGCCCAGAGTGGAGAAGTCACATGCCCAAGGTCACAAGGACAGTAAGTAATAGAGCTAGTATTTGAACCCAGATCCTTTGTCTCCAAATCCTGGGCTCTTTCTACTGTTCCAGGACTACAGCCTCCTAGCCTGAGGAACACCATTTGCTAAAATAGTCCCCTAGGGAGGCAAGCATGTGTGAAGAATGAAGGCAATCACATCCTCAGAGGTCAGAGGCTGGCTTAGGGGGCAGGCCTGTCCCACTTGGCAGATTCCTGGCCCTAGTTATTTCTTGATGAAGACGCCTAAAAATGGGATGGCCACCGTATCAAAGACCAGGAGCTGTCTGCTTCCAAAGCACCAAATCCAAAGAATTATTCAGAGCCTTGCACAGATTTCAGGAAAGCTTAATTTAAGCAAGAGTGGTTACATAGTAACCCAGTTAACCTCTCTGTACTTTCCAGTGAATTATGCTACTTTACAAGAACCTCCCCCCCCCCCTTCAGGCTAGCCCCACCGAAGGGCTGCCTGTCTTCCCTCCTTCCTCCTCCTCCCCCCTCCCTAAGCTACCTTGGAATGCAGAAACCATTTCCCTTTTCTGTGGTGTTAGTAACCTCTTCAGAACAACCTGCCCCCAGAGTATTCAGACAACTGGGGGGACCACCTTGAACCCCCAATCTAATCCAATAAGCACATCATTGTCCTTCATCTGCCCTCCCCCACCCTTACTTTCTGCCATTTAGCTGTGGGAGATAGTGCGTGTGGTAGTGGTGATGGAAAGGTCTCTAGTTCGACAATTGGGAGACCTGAGTTCTAGTCCCCTCTGCCACTGCCTTCCTTACCTGTGCCCTTGAGGACTCCCTTCCCCTTTCCTCGGGGCCTCAGTTTCCTCCTCTGTAAAATAAGAGGGTTGGACCAGATGATCTCTAAGATCTCTTACAGCTCTGCCATTCTGTGAGTGTGACATGTGCAAAGGACTCATCCTAACGAATCCTCCATTCTGTGTGTGCAGGGCTAGGCCCCTCTTGGTTGCTACCGAAAATATGTATTATATTTTAGGAATTAGGGCAGTAGCACATTGCCTTGCTCCCCTACCTAGCTGCTTCCCTGTAAAATGCCTCCCGTCCTAAAGGAGGCTATTTCCGAGGAGAACAGTGGAGGGGGTGAGGATGCTGAGCTATCTACCACCACCCCTATTCCCACCTTATTAATAAATGTTCTAGGACTAACAAAGTTATTGACGTTGTGGAAGAGGGCCAGGACCCTGGGTCCGACGAAGCTCGGCTCTTGCGCCTAGGAGCCTGTAATGAAAAATAGACCATACGGGAAGCGCAGCCTCCAGGGAAGGAGGGCTGGGAAACGGACTCGCTGCTCCCGTCCTCTGGGAGCCCCCCCCCCCCCACTCACCTGCCAGCAGGGACACCAGGTGTCCGAGCACGCTCAGGCAGAGCAGCTTCGCGGGGATCCAGGACCCCATGGTACCCAGCACTGCGGACGCAGAGGCTGACAGGGAGGTGAGCAAGGAGCGAGACTCCGACGACGTCTGCCTTCTCCTCTCCCGCTGCTTTCAAGTGCCCCTCCCCGGGCCTCTGGTGCAGCGACTCCCGCGAATCCCCGGCTCTCCCAGCTACCTCCGACTTTTGTGATCGCTGTCACTGGAATCTGCCTCTCTCCCCCTCTTTCTCTCCCTTTCTCCCGCCTCACCCCCCCAGCTTGGTGGGAGGAGAAAGGAAGGGAAAAAGAGAGCCCCTCTTGCCACAGATTTATCAGGATGTTGCCAAGTAACACTCGGGGAAGAGAGCTTTCAGCTCAGCTCCCTCAGCATCGAAGCAGGGAGCCGAAGGTGAGAGACCGGGGATCATTCCCAGCCCACTGCTTTCCCCCTCCCATTCACCCCTCCCAGCCCATTGGTTCTTTAAATAAACATTCCCTGCTGTCAAGAGAGTGAATTCCAACCACGTGCTCCTTCCTTCTCACCAACAGAATAATTTTTTTCCTCTTCCTGTTCCTTGGCTCTTCGTGGATATTCCATTCATTGCGTTGTGTAGGAGTCTAAGGTGGACTTCATCCCAGTGGTTTCTGATTCGATTTATAGAACATAGAGAGTCAGAGCTGGAAAGGATCTTAAGAGCTTAAAATGTCAAAGCCAGAAGGGGCCTTAGACCATGGAATAATGTTAGAGCTGGAAAGGAGCTTAGAACCCAGGATGTCAGAGCTGGAATTGTAAAATGGTAAACAGAGAAGGAACTTCAAAGTTCACCTAGTCTAGCCTTTTTATTTTACATATGGAGAAACTGAGGCCTAGGGAAAGGAAATGACTTAGCCAAGATCATACACCCAGGCAGCCAGGAGGCACAGTGGGTAGCGGCCTGGAGTCAGAAGGACCTGAGTTCAAATATAACTTCAGACACTTAATAACTTTGTGACTGTGGGCAAGCACAGTACCTGGCCCATAGTAGGTACCATGTACATATTCACTATTATTAGTTAATAGGAGAGCTGGGTCTCTTCCTTCTCAGACCCTTATTCTTTCCACTAGACCATATTTTACTGTGTAGAAACACATTTCAGGACAGGGCCCTCAGGTCTGGCATTGAGAAGGAAAGAAAGACCTCAGAAAGGAAGATGGGAAGCGCTAAAGATAGACTTCACTGACTTTCCAGTTTTGCTGAGGGCTAAAGGTCACCTGCTGCCTTGGTCTCACTGAGGGGCCTCCAAGCCCACTATTGTCTTTGGCCCTCTCTCTACCCCTTCCCACCACACACATCTCTTCCTTTTCTGTTTTTTTTTCCCCTCTCTGTTTCCTTTTCTCATACCCTCTCATTCCTTTTCTTTCTCCCGTTCTTTACCACTTCTTTGCTGCTTAGGGCTCAGGCATGCCTCTGTAACTTCTACTTTGCCCCCCTATCCAATCAACAGAGATGCTCCTGGTGCATAGGCCTCTTACCAGATTAAAAAGGTCACCCACCTCTGCACTGAACTGGACTTCGGTTTGATCATAATCAAACTATCCCTTATGAGTTGAGCATAGCTATGGGAATTTTTCATTTCCATTTATTCCTCCTGCAACTTTTGGCTGATATTGATCATGCCTGACCAAAGCCTGTCCCACGGGATGTAAAAATTTACTTGCAGTTTTAAACATTCCTTAGATAAGAAGCCAGAGGAAGAATCTCATCTGTGGCTGACTCCTTTTGTTGTCAAGTCATTTTTTCAGTCATGTCCAACTCCTTGTGACCCCATGTGGGGTTTTCTTGGCAAAGATACTGGAGCAGCTCACCATCTCCTTCTCCAGCTCATTTTAGGAATGATGAGGAAACTGAGGCAAACAGGATTAAGAGACTTGCCCAGAGTCACACAGCTAGTAAGTGTCTGAGGACAGATTTGAATTCACAAAGATGTGTCTTCCTGACTCTAGGCCCAGTGCTCTATCTACTTCATCACCTGGCCGACCTACCCTGACTCCTTGGTGTCCTCTTCCTCAATCAGTCTATCAAACTTCTAAATGGAATTTAATCTGTAATCTGAATTAGTTTACCTACAGAATTTGTTCGATGAAGTTTATTTCCTTAGGAGACATATACAATTATGACTATTTAACTAAATTTAACTTTTATGACATTGCAGGAAGTATGGGATTATGGACCTATCTTCTCTTTAACTTTTATGGCTTAAGAAGACTGTACAAGATTGCGATATGTAAAAGAATTATTTCTTTGTTTCTCTGACATAATTTTGCCTAAAGAAGCCTTGTCAGAATATTTATAGTAATTTAGGTTTTCTCTAAGGCTTGAACCTATGCTTGAGCATAATAATGACACCTCAATAATTTCTGCATTGGAGTAAATATATATTTGGTAACAGTTACCCACCACATGAACTCAGAGAGGAGCTATTTCTCCCATAATAGTATGTAGTAACCTTTGGCCCACCTACCCTCGAACATCCTTCCTGGCAATCATAATAGCCCATCTCTTTCACTATGAGGATCCTTCCCAGCCACCTTAGAGTTGCCTAATTAGCATAGTAAGACTCAAGCCCCCCATCCCTCCTCCCTCTCCACTGATTTCTGAGCTAGGACTCTTTCCCAGAGCTCCTGCCTCAGGCTATGATGAGATTCTAACTAGAATGGCACCATGGTGAATGTGAAGGCAGAGAAGCTGAACCCAATTCAATCCATGTTGTATCCTTGCTGAATATTTTTTTCATGCTATTGCTAGGTAAGCACCCTTTTGTTAATGGTTAGATGGTCTTTGAGTGTCTTATTTCATTACAATTTCAAACTCGAACTTCTAGCCTGAATCAGACTTGGCCCACAACAGGGGGAGAATAATCTTTGCCCTGTCTGTTACCTCCCAGAGGTATCACAAAATCTCATGAGATGATGAGTGTGAAAGCACTTTGGAAAGTGGAAACCACAGTATGTAAACTATTGTTGTCAAAATTAAGCAAAATATTGGAGCTATGCTTGGGAATTGGAAGAAAGGCAAAGGGAAGAAAACCATCCCTGTGGCAGAGCACATTATGGGATCTCAGAGCAGGTGTTCCTCAATAGTGCCCATGTGTGCTGCGCAGCTGGGTTGACTAGCTGCCAGGAGAAACCTCATTACAGATCATCTTGAGGCTAGAGCTACCCACAAAGGCTGCCAACCTCAACCTTTGATGCAGGGTGCCAAGGGGTTTCCCACCAGCTCAGACAGCAGGATAGAAACCACTGTGGGGAAGGAGAATCGTGCTTGACTGGTGACAGCTCTTGCCTTGACTAAGGGACAGTTTGCGGTGGGTGAGAAGGCTGAGGAGGTGAATGCGTATAAGGGGGTTGGGGTGGGGTGTACTTTGAGACTGGAGAATGACTGAATTTCTCAGCTGAGGACACTATTTAACTCCATGTAAGTGACTATTAGCCTCTATCAGAGGTGGGAAACTGGCCTTCTAGGTCCTTGGGTGCAGCCTCTTGACTGAGTCCAAGTTTTACAGAACAAATCCTTTTAAGGGGATTTGTTCTGAGAAGTTTGGATTCAGTCAAAGTGTCACACTTGAGGATCTAGAGGGCCACATGTGGTCTTGAGGTTGCAAGTTCCCCACCCTGGCAGGAGACCAGTCAGCAGCCTATACAATCTGAGTGCATCTAGAAAATTCTCTAAAACTGTAAATCACAGAGGAGTTGCCTGTGCACATAGGTGGTAAATTTCCTGGCACCAGTGAAATCATAGTTCTGAACCCCACTCCTAAAACAACAACAAAATCCTGCTCTGCATGCCTTATAAGGTCCTTGTGAGGATGAAATAAGATGCGTGACCATCAGATTTAGATCTGGAAGGGACCTTAAGACCCTCAAGTCCAACTCCTCAGCCATACTATCACTATTTTACAGACAAGGAAATCAATCAACCAGCATTTATTAATTGCCTACCATGTGCTTGCTGGGTGCTGTTAAGTGCTGAGAATACAAAAGAAAAAATTAAGGCAGGTTCTGCCTTTGGGAAGCTGACATTCCAGCTAGAAGACAGTATATACATAAATATGTATGTACTCATGGAGCAGGGTTACATGGGACAACCCCTTACTTGTAACAGTGTTAGTAGGACTATCCTTCATTTGTAATAGGGCTGCACAGGTCACCAACATCCCTTAAAGGTCATTCCTTGGCCTGCTACTTAACTCATTCCTATATTTAATCTTATCATTCTGACTCTAGGATAAACCAGGGACATGTTTATATATTTGATCATTAATTAATAATATTTTGACATCTCTCAATTTATCCATGAAGCTGAGTTCATCAATTATTATTTAGTTAACAAACTGCCTTTCTGAATAGTAGTTACTCATATAATTCTATATATTAAATCCCTTAATCCCCTAGAAATAAACATGTATTAAAGTTACTAAACTGCAATTTATTAACAATGAAAACAATAATAAAACAAATGTGTGAACAATTATTGACAATATTTTAGCTGTGATAATGATCTCACTCCCCTCAAAGCCTCACTGGAATGGCCGATGACTTCTCTTCACTTCTGAAAACACAGTCCTATACCATTTACTTCATATGTCCTAATAAAACAACAGTTGAAACAGTTCTAACAAGAAAGAAGTTTCACCTTCTTTCTCTCTATAATAACAGCTAGCATTTAGATAGCACTTTAAAGTTTGCAAAGTGCTTTATGGATATTATTTCATTTTATTCTCACAACAACCCTAAGAGATACATGCTATGGTTATTCCCATCTTAAAGATGAGGAAACTGAGGCAGCCAGAGATTAATTTACTCAGGATCACACAACCGGGAAATATCTGAGGCTAGTTTTTAACCCAGGTATTCTTATCTATTTTGTACCACTGCACCTATTAGAGAAATTAGAAGGTATTAGATCTTTTGTCTCTAATATCTCTCTTCTCCTTAGTTTATATAATTTATCTAATTCTAAATCTAATTTAATTCTAATATTTAATTCTAGTATCTAATTCTAAATCTAATTCTCATAGATCATAGTCAAATTTAAATGCATTCTCCCTGACTCCATAAGGAGAAGCATCTCATAGAATGACAGTCCTACCTATAACTCCTACCTTCTCTTCTCATAAATATATAGTAACAGTTTTTATGGCTTCTTGTAGGAGAGGCTTTTGAAAGAGGGGTTACACATGTAAGAGTAATTGGCTGGCATGATCTAGGTATAAAATGGATTTTTGGATAGATCTACAATGCCCTATCCCATATCTCAGGGAGACTGGAGTTTCTCTCCTTTGTGGCCAGTAGGCCATGTGTGGGTGATTGTTCCCTAGTTCTCCTGTTGCCAAGAGGGTATTGGACTTGGGCTTTTCTCTATCTATTCCACTTTAGATATTTGACATCTAGGAGTTTGATTCCTTTTGGGAGTTCAGGATAAAAGCCACATTCCTTGGTCATGGGGGTGGGACGTGGGGAGGGGGAAGTAGTTCCACCCCAGACCTGGGTGGTTACAGTTTAATCTCATCAGGTTTAACTTTTTCTCCCCATCAAATGGTTATTACACAAAAGACACAGATAGAGAGCAAATATATTTATGAAAAGAAGCAAGTAAGACAGTAATCAGGAAAGCCATACGGATCAGGTGGGGTGATAGGATACACAAGGGTTAGGGGCTCTGCAAACCAGGAATGAGACGAACCTCTTAGCAAGTGGTCTCACTTTCCAGTAAAGTTTGAGTAGAGGAACTGAGAAGGTAGGTTGGGGGAGGGGTTCTGTGGGAGGTTCGAGGAGAAACACTAAGGCTGAAATGGTCTGTGTGAAGAGTGGAGTTGGGAATAGATAAAGGAATTGCCTTGCTGCAGTGAGGACTCAGCTCATACTAGGTAATATATATTTATAGTGGTCTCAGGCATCAGGGTTGTGCAATTTACTCCTCTTCCAGGTGGATCGTGGCATTAATCCAGCAGATTTGCACTGGGAGTTATTAGGATAGTCCTGAGGGAGGTCTGATGTAAAATATCTAAATGTAGTCTTGCAAATTGCTTCATGTTCTGATAATGTATAAGTGTCAGCCTCCTAGCAGGTTGTAACAGTAGTTATGTTGCTACTGAACTTTGTCCTAGTCATTACACCAATGTGTACTGTGGGTTTTTTTCCACTTAGCATTCCTTTGTGTAGAAGAGGGGAATAAATTCCCGGTCCCATATCCTGATTCATATAGTACATTGAGTACTTCTCTTACTTCTCCATTTGAGGATACCTAGACCTAGTCCTTAGGTATTTTCCCTCTGGGGACTGGAGTGGGGAATTTAACAAAACTGAATGTGAGAAAAGGGGGTCCCTTCTCACCAGAGACCAGGCTCCTCAGGACTGAACCCAGTCAGACTGCATGCTGGGTACAAAACAAGCAAGGATGAGTGCCTATGAGATCAGGGCCTGGGTGCCTTGATTCTAAGGGGGAAAGTAAATAGATCTCATGCGACTGGTAATAACGATGATGATGATGACATGTTTATACACCACTTCAGAATTTGCAAAATAGTTTATGGCACTGAAAGCTGAGAGTAATTGGATACTTAACAGCTATTTTCCTTCTTTGTTAAGTGGAGGGAAGTGAATTGGATGATCTACAGCATCCCTTCCAGTTCAGACATTTTATGTTCTCATTTAGTCCTCATAACACTAGGACATAAATTCTATAGGTATTACTATCCCCATTTTATAGATGAGAAAACTGAGGCTGAGAGAGGTTTAGTAACTTGCCCAGGATCACACAGCTTGTAAATGTCTAAGGTGGGATTAGAAGTCAGGTCTCCCAGACTCCCAAATGCAGCTACTTCCCTACATGGCTCCTTTGGTCCCCAAGGTACAGGCTAAAGGGTCAGTGTATTCTCAACAGACATCACCGAAAGGGATCAAAGAAATGCTTGAGAAATGCCCTTATGTGTTATTTTGTCTTATGATGCCCCTAATAAATTGTGTACTCCAGGAAGTGAGAATAGGAGGGAAGATTGGGGTAGCAGGGAAGGTTGTGTCTTACCTAAATTCTCTCTTTCTTTCTGCCCACTCCCCACATTTATCATAGGCTCCTGAGATGCTGATGTTTTATAAATGCTTGTTGAACTGAATTAAATTAAGGCTGGTGGTTCTGAGGGGGAGGAAAAAATGAAAAGGGCTGTTTGCTGTTATTTCATGGGTGCAATTTATCTCTACCTTTGTGTCTCTAACCAAAGAAATAAGTTATCCCAAAGGAAACAATAGCAGACTGCTTTCCTCCCCTGGTACTAGCCACTTCTTTTGTTGATTTTTTAAAATAATACCTTTTGTTTTTTAAACATCTAAATTTACCTCTGTGTCGCTGTATCCAGAGACCCATCCCATATAATAAAGAATTTGTGACTACCTCTTTTCAATTCATTCTAAGCAGGAGAAACTTTCAAGACCTATGGGGCATATAGCAGGTGGTAAAGGTCCATGTCCTTCTCCCTAAACTAGAGACTTGGACTCTTCTCTCAGATCTTTACAGGTCTGGCTTCCACTCAGCAGAGAGACAGCAGGTGGCCTTTTACTTAGCCCTTATCTTTCTTTTTTTCTCCATTCTCTCTGAAAGATCAAAACATTTCTCAAGAAGCAGATTAGAAAGAGTTATGAATGCCAAAGGAATCTGACTCTTCGTAGGTAAGAGGGAGCCATTAAAGACTCTAACCCAGTGTTAACCCAGATAGAAAAGGGATCGTGAAACTGTAAATTGGCATCCCTGAGTAGCATTGTTTTTTCCTTTGTTAAATATTTCCCAATTATATATTTTGATCTGATTTCCTATGTTTGACACCTGTTCTAACTCTCCACTCTATTTTTCAAAACTTTGCTTTTATATTAATTTACTTTTTTAAACAAAAAAAAAATAGATTTTTTTTCAATTAACAAGAATTTCTCTCTGATCTCTCTCCGCAACTGGGGAGATGGAAGAAAAACCCTCACCACAGTAGCCAAATAAAATGACTTCCCAGTGTGGCCATTTATGTCTTATTTTAGATCCCAAGTCTATTACTCTGGCAGGGGTAGAGAAAATGGCATATCCCTGGCATCACAGAGGTCATTGCATTGATGAGACAGAATCCTTCACTTTACTCTGCATCAGATCATGCAAGTTTTCCTAGGTTTCTCTGATTAACACTTCTTTAATTTCCGTGTCTTTTCCATTACAAAAACAGCATGGGAGACCGTTCCTCTTTTTTTAGCTCTCTTTCCAGTAGTCTGTAGTGATATTGCTAAGTCAGAGGGGTATCCCCTGTTAAGGAACTTTTTAGGCATAGTCTAGATTGCTTGACTACTCATAGCTCTAATGCATTAATGTGCTTGTACTCACAACCTCCCTGATACTCGTTATTTTTGTCAAGAAAGTGGCTTTTTGCCTTTGTATCCATGGTGTCTGGCTCATAGTGAATGCTTATTAATAAGTGCTTTTTGATTTGGGGGAAAAAAAAAGACTTGACTGGAGGGATAACATGTCTAGAAATTAAGGGCAGCAGTGTTAAGGATAGACGAGATTAGCCAGAAAAGGATGCGTGATGTATGAGGCTATTATTACTATTATCTACGTGGGTCTGGCCTATCCCTGGACAGTAACAGTGGCAACAGTAAGGAGAGGACTGACAGGTGTAGAACTGACAGGATTTGGTCACAGATTAACTATGAGACATAATTAAGATGGAGAAGACAAACAAAAGCCCAAAGTTATAAACAAGGTAGATTGGATTAATGGAGGAACCACTGACAGAAACCATAAAGTCAGAAGAAGAAACTCGATGAGTCCTTACAATCCTAGTGTGAACCACTGTGTGGCTGGACCCCCTACACAGAAAGCAGGCAGGTGGTGCAGTGGACAGAGCACTGGGCTTGGAATCAGGAAGACTCATTCTCATGAGTTCAAATCTGGCCTCAGACACTTATCAGCTGTGTGACGTTGGGCAAGTTACTTAATCCTGTTTGCTGCCTCAGTTCCTCATCTGTAAAATGAGCTGGAGAAAGAAATGGCAAACCACTCCAGTATCTTTGCAAAGGAAACCCTAAAATGGGGTCACAAAGAGTCAGACACAACTGAAAAATGAACATAGAGGGCATGCTTGCTCAGATATGGGCTGGACTCAATACCTCCGGGGTCCTTCTCAGTTCTGAAATCCTAAGATCCTAGCTTCCTTCAGCACCACAGGATCATAGACTTCAACCTGGAAGGGGTCCTCTAGAATGCCTTCATTTTACAGATGAGAAAAATAGAGGGCAAACTGACTTGTGCAAAGCCACATATGTGGGAGAGCTGGGATCCCCTCTGCCATTCTGCCTCCCAATCTTTTCTGGCTGGAACACAGGGAGGGATTCATTTTTGCTCTTTGAGATTAAGGGAATTTTCACTCTTAATTGACACTTTTGATCTACAGTATTAGAATTAGCTATAGATCATCATTACTGGGCCTATGTTTCCCCATGTAAAAGATGAGAACTTTGAATTAGTTGATCATCAAGGATTCCGCTCCCTCTCAAGAGATTGGGATTCGATGTCTGAATACATGGTACTTAAAGTTTTTGCCTCATAAGGGTAGCTATATTTTTGTTCATGGTTCTGAAAGTAAGCATTTAGAGATGATGCTTAAATTCTGTATTGACTACCTCTGTATTTATACCTTAGACCTGTCCAGGCTCTTGGGGGTGGGGATTTCTTAACTCCTTTAAGTTGACACATACTACACCCTTAACAGGAAGACAGCTGGACTGGGAGTCAGTGGTGTGTATAGGGAAAGAAGATTTGGGATCAAACAACCCATGTTTGAATCCTAATTCTGATGTTTTCCATCTGCGGGACACCACTTGGACAAGTCACTTGCTCAAATCTGTAAAATGAAGGGTTGGACTAGATGCTCTCTAAGGATCTTATCAGTCAGGAGCTCTGGGTTCTAGTCTCACTTTAACTGCATGACCTTAGACAACTCCCTTTACCTGGCTGAGCCTCAGGCTTAAAGATTGTTAGGGATGAAACAGATCTTAGAGATGGTCTCATCCAACCCCTTTATTTTATAAATGAAGAGACAGAGGCCCCTCTATAAATGAGAGGGATGGGCTAGATGAGGGCACCTAGGTGGCACAGTGGATAGAGCACTGACCTTAAAGTCAGGAGGATCTGAATTCAAATCAATCCAGCCTCAGACACTAGCAGTGTGACCCAGGCAAGTCTCTTAACTCTGTTTGCCTCAGTTTCCTCATCTGGAAAGTGAGCTAGAGAAGAAAAAGGCAAACCACTCCAGGATCTTTGCTAAGAAAACCCCAAATGGGGTCATGAAAAGTTGGATATGACTGAAACGACTCAATAACAACAAAGACAAGGTGATCTCTGAGGTCTCTTCCAGATGTAAGATTCTATGATTTTAGGTCAGATATTAGTTAGTTCCCTTTTTGCTTCTGAACTTACTTTCTCAAACTTGAAGGAAGGCCCCCTGGTCCTAGTACTTCAGGGTTTGGTGAGTGTGTTCCCACTACACCCCAACTCCAATCAAGTTCAGAGCTATTAGGACCTCCCAGAGGAAAAAACAATTACTAGAGGTGGAAGCCGGGGAGTGGGGGAAGGGGAGGGGGCTGAGGTAAAGGCTATTGAGGGGCTGTTCCTAAGGTGATTCCTGTATTCTTTACCCCGTGTCCCCATCTCCTGACTTCTCAGTGCCCAAGAAGCAGGAAGCCTCTTGCTGCCCCCAGACTGGTGCCTGAAAGAAATACCTTGCCGAACCTGCCACTCCCTTGTTGGCACAGAAAAAAGGGAGAGGTTTAAGTGGAAATCACATGTTTTCTTCTTCCTCTTGGCACTGACAGGTTCAGACTCTGGTCTGGGCGTGGGGAGGATGGAGGAAGGATAGAGCATTGTACACTTTTCATTCTACAGTCGTCCATACCAAATTGTAAAAAAATAAAAGTAAAAGTGGTTGACAGGAAACCACCAGACCAGCCTAGAAGGAAAAACAAAATGTTATTAAGAGCAAAGAATACTCTATGATCTGATTTGGGGGAAAAAGGGGAAAGAGCTAATAATAATAGGAAGTTGGATGACTCATTTTCCTTCTTTGTTAAAATAAGGGCAGTGGGTTAGGATAATGTCTAGGCCATTCCAGTTCTAAGGTCCCTTTCATCTCTACATCCTTCAGCCTAAGATCTCTTCTAAGTCTGATATCCTATGTTATAATATCCCTTTCAGCTCAGACATTCTATGTCCTATGTTCTAAGGTCCTTTTCAACGCTGACATTCTGTGTTCTACATTCTAAGGCCCCTTTCATCTAAATATCCTTTGGCCTGAGGTCTCTTCTAAATCTGATATTCCATCTTATAAGATCCCTTTCAGCTCAGAAATTCTGCATTCTATGTGTAATGGGCAGCCATCCCACGGAGCATTTGTTGAGTCCCTTGAGCTTTGGCATGATGAAACCCTTACTGGTCTTGGTCCAATCATATCAATGAGACTATGGACTTTTGTCTTGTTTTCCTGCCAGCAAGGAAACTGCTGCTCTACTTCAAACATGCTATCATTCCAAAGTTAGGGCAAGAAAAGTACATGAATTTCCAGGGGGGAGGTTCATGGAGAGGTGGAGAATAGTATAGGACTCACAGAGGGAAGGAACTAGTTTCTCAATCTATTAAAAGTAGGCATTCTTCTTTCTCTGGATTGCTTTGTGGAAGATAGGATACTCGAGCTGAACTTTAAAGGCATGAAAGGGTGGCGGGACCCTGAAGACACTAGAGGAAGAATAATTGGGACTTAAAGATTCCTAAAATTGGTGGGGTCAAAAGCCCAGGTGAGGAGTCCCTTTGGTGAGGACAGACAAGTTCCTGCCCATGCGAATTTATTATCTAGACTCTAAGGTCCCATTTAGCTCTGGCACTCTATGTTCTATGTTCTAAGCTCCCTACTAGATCTATATTTTTTTAAATTTTAAGATCAGTTTCAACTCATCTTTATTCTGGTGAGTCATTAAGTCTTCACCATCTCAGTGTAAGTGAGTTTCTCAGTTATATTACTTGGCAAAGAAGGCTATGGAGCACTTGGCTGGTAGACAGATTCATAGATACAATAACAAGAATTTCACAGGACAAAAAGCCATGAGTGGGTTCTAATCTGTAATAGTTGATATGAATATTCACATTCTTGAGCTCATATTGAAGTGAGATATAACAGAATTGATTCCACAATTGATTGATTTCTTAAATCATGATTCTAATTTTTATATTTCTCCTCTAATTTTTAATATTTCCTCTTTAAAAAGAACATTGAGCTTAGGATCAAAGCATGGTGTTAAGGACCAAGGGATCATAGATTTACAGCTGGAAAGGACCTTAGAAGTCCAATGGCTTCATTTTACATATGAGAAAACTGAGGCACAGAGGAGTTAAGTGTCTCTTGCTCAGGGATGGTTTCAGAGAAACCTGAGAAGATTTATACGAATTGATGCAAAGCAAAGTGAACAGAACCAGGGAAACAACTTATAGAATAACTACTATTATAAAGACAAACAATTTGAAAGACTTAGGAACTCTGGTCAATACAATGATCAACCACAGTTCCAGAGGACTCATGATGAAACATGCTGCTCACCTCCAGATAGAGAGGTAATAGATTCAGAGTGCAGGTTGAAGTATATATATATATATATATACACACACACACACACATGTATATACATGTATATATACACGTATATATACACACACACACATATATATACACATACATACACATGTGCTATATATGTTTTTGATGGGTTTTGTTAATCTTACTATCTCAGTGAGAGTGAAAGAGGTAGGAAGAAGAGAATTTGGAGTTGAAGATAAAATAAAATCAAATTAAGACAAAAAGCTTCCTGCTCAGGGTCATCAGCCCATAAGCATTAAAGGCAGGATTTGAATTTGGGCCTTCCAGACTCCAAGTCCAGCATTCTTTCTACTATATGATCTAGGATTCAAATCCCAGCTCTGCCACTTACAGCCTTGGGGGAAATAATTTAGCCTTTGTGGGCCTCAATTTCCTCATCTGTAAATCGAAAGAGAGTTGCAAGACTTGGAGTGAGAGGACTTGGGTTCAAAATCCTATTCTACCATTCATTGTCTGTGTAACTTTGGCCAAGTCACTTCACTACTCAGGGCCTCCATTTCCTCATCTGTAAAATGAAGGCATTATATTAGATGATCTTTGCAATCTCTTCCAGCCCAGAAATTCTGTGATTCTAATTTACCCCACCTTTCCCTAGAATATAACTTATGGAATACAAGCAAGGACCATAACTATTTTCATAAGCTTTTTACTTCAGTCTCTGCAAGGAATTTACAATCTGGTGGGGAGCAGGTGGGGTTGGGGGAGGGCAAGAAGGTAAGAAATAAGACAAAAACACAGACAACTCTAATATGAATTATAATATAATAAATGTATTAGATCGGTCAAGAGAGACATGAGAGACTCAGGACAAGAATCTTTTTGCTGGGAAGCTCAAAGGTTAAGGAACTGGCAGCTGAGCTAGGTCTTAAAGAGGGGATGGATTTCAAAAGGTGGATGTGGGGGGAATGAAGAAACCATTTCAAGGACGAGGGATAAGCATTGCAAAGGCATGGAGACTTGAGTGCAAACTTCATTAGCTCTATTTTCATAGCTGAGGAAACTTAAGATTTGGCAAGGCAACCTAATTTGCTCCAGGGTCACATAGCTAGTAAGCATTGGAGCCAAGTTTCAAATTCAGGTCTCCTGACTCCAACTCCAGTGCTTTTGACACTAGGTAGGTTGCCTCTTAAAAGCAGTCTATTTGAGAGAGGAGTGGGAGAGAGGGCCAGGAAGCAGGTAGGCTGGGGCCAATGGGATACAACCAAACACACATGGAAGGAGTGGCAGGGTATAATATCCCATCTATCCCTATCAGCTGAGCTAGCCTTAGCCTCTAGCATGGTATCAAAGGGCCTGGATTTGAATCCTAGCTCTGCTTTTAACTACCTGTATGACCTTGGGAAAATAATTTCATCTCTCTAGGAATCAATATCTTCACCTATAAAATGGACTGGATGATCTCCAAGATTCTTTTCATATCTAAATCCTATAAATAAATCAGGGGCGAGGAACCTTTGGCCTTGAGGCCACATGTGGCCCTCTAGGTCCTGAAGTAGGGCCCTTTGACTGAATCCAAACTTCACAGAACAAATGGCCTTAATAAAAGGATTTGTTCTGGAAAACTTGGACTCGGTCAAAGGGCCGCAGGTGAGGAGCTAGAGTTCCACATGTGGTCACAGGTTCCCCACCCCTGCAAGTATAAACCTATGAAAGGAGACTTCTCCATTCATAGTAGTTCTATTAATTATTTTCAAGTTGCAGTCAGGATTTCAGTGCTGGCCCTTTTCCAAAGGATTGGGCAGTTAATCTAATTTCCCTTTCCAGACATCATGAAGGGCCTAATCTTTCCTAGAGGGATCTTATAGAGATTTCTCCTAATTACTTAATTACTCTCTTCAGTCATAGTATCCCTAGGAACCTCTCAGAAGGTACTAGGATTTGGACTCTGTGACCAAAAAGTTCTCAGTCAAACCCCACTCTCACCCTTAGGAAAAAAAAAATCTCTCCCATTCAGGTTCCTAAGGTGCTTAAAATAAATTGGCCATTAGAGACTTGCTCCTTTGGGTAAATCATGTCTTCTTTTAAAATGCAAATCTTGGCAAGAGGTGGGAAGAGGGGTGAGGTGGCAGTCCTGTAAACATACAAAGCCATTATTAAGTAATTCACACTCATGCACTAATTATTCAAACATGTGTTCCAGGGCTTAGTCAGGTGAGGAAATGTTTTTAGAGAGGAAGGAAAGAATCATTTTTATACTATAACCTAGAGTCTCTGAATTAAAAAAAAATTTAAGTAATTCTTTTAATATAATTGGTTTCCATTGTAATCCTCTATATTTTATTTTACAAATATAAAACCATTATTCTTAGATGAGGTCCATCACACACACGTGTGCGCGCACACACACACACATACACCCTACACACGCACAAATTAAGAACCCTTGCCATAGGGCAGTGGAGGAGAAAGCAAGACTGGAGGTGATGTGTACTGGCATGTGGAGGGGAAAGGGAGGTAATTAAAAGGACACTGGACCTCCAGGTTAGGGGAGGACAAAAGAGGAAGTGGAGTTAAAAAAAAAAAGAGGGTAGTGGGAAATAATAGATATATTTGGCAGACTTTAAAATTGCAGTCCAACTGGTTGGGTGGGTCCTGCAGACCTTAGCCTTATTTCTTCTGGGCACGGCCCAATACCGGGTACACAGCAACTATATTGATACTGATCCCCCACAAAGGATGGAGATCAAGGAGGAAGCATCTAGGAACAACACCTGGACAGAGAGGCTTTCAGTGCTTTCACAGCAGAGCTCAACCTCTCCTCAATCCTTCTTTTTGATATACTTGATGGCATGCTTCACCCAGGCCTTATGAGGGTCTGCACAGATCTCACGATTTTTCTTTGTAGTCAGGCTGGAAAGAAGAGTTAAAGAAATGTCATCAGTGAGTGAGATCCCGGCTTGTCTAGAGTTCAGCGTTTATTAAGTCCCTGTTGTGTGCAGAGTACCCTGCTATCTCCTAGTGGGGCAATGCATATAAAGTGGGGGGAGAGGGCAGTGGGAGGGACAGGTTAATTTTTAAAATACTTATTACTTGAAAAATAAAAATAATTATTAAAAAAGGGGAAAAACAAAACAAAAACAAAGTGGCTCTGTAGCTCACTTCCCCCTTTCTCACCCTCAGTTTCCCCATCTGAAAAATGAGAGGATTGGATTAGATGGCCTTTAAAGACTCTTTCAGCTCTAACATGTCAAGTTCTAAGGTCCATTTTCATCCTAACATTCTGTATTTTATGTTCCATCATCTGTATTCTGAGCAGGAGTCAGTCAATCAACAAATATTTATTAAGTGCCTACTGTGCTTCAGGCAAGAAAGGTGAAAGATAATCCCTGATCTCCAGGAGCTCATGGTCTAATGAGGGAGATGACATGCAAATGACTAAATACAGGCAGTACAAAACACGTACAAGTGTGTGTCTCTACAGCACCTCGGGGTTTACAAAACATTTTCCTCACAACAACTCTATGAGGTAGGTAGCACAAATACTACCACCCCCACTTTACAGAAACTGAGGCTCAGAAAGGATTAGTAGCTTATGCGCCCAAAGTCACAGAGCTACTAAATGGCAGAGCCAAAATTCAGACCCAGTTCTCCTTTCTTCAGATTCAGCCATCTTTCTGTCTCTGTCTCTCCACTGCATCATTCCACTTCCCAAATCACTTTCAGCTCTTATGTTCTTAATTGAACTTTATTCTGTTTTAAGCTCCTCATTCTCTTCCCCTCTTCCATTGAGAAAGCAAGAAACACAAAACCCTTATTACAAACACACACAGTCAAGAAAGTCAAATTTCTGCTCAATCTTATGTTCTTGATTCTATGTTTTATGTCTTAAATAATTAGCTGTCACTTTTATTTTCTTATGTACAATGTAATACATAAATACAATAGACCAAAGTGCAAAATCTGTTTTAAAATAGATACAATCTTATTGGTGATGCCCTTAATTTTATGGGCTAAGGTTGCTTTCAGCTAGGATTTCTTTCTGTTCTATGTTCTAAGGTCCCTTCTAGTTCTGATATTCTGATTGTTCAAAAACAGAAGCCGTAGGGCATGATCTCAAGTAGTATATAATCCAGGCTGGCATGCCAAACATAACAGGCATGAGAGAAGCCTCGAAAGAGTCTATCCCACCTGTAGGAGGACAGAGAAGTAAACTGGACCAAGGAGTGCTGAGTGGACATCAGATCAAAGAGCCACCAAGAGCAGGTCAGGGCTAATCTGGGAAGGCTTTCTGGAGGACGTCACTCCGAAGCCTGACAATACCCACTTTCAGAATAAATTGATTTGGGAGGGAGGCAGAGATTCATGGAATTTGTCACCAACTCTGTCTTGCCTCAGTGACCAAACCCTCTTGTCTCCTCAGGTCATAGAAGCATCAATGTATTTTTACTTTAAAATGTTCAATTGGAAATTGAGGGAATGCCCATTAACTGGGAAATGACTGAACAAGTTGTAGTATGTGATTGTGATGGAATGCTATTGTTCCATAAGAAATGATGAGCAGAAAGATTTCAGAAAAACTTGGACTTCCATGAACTGACACTGAATGAAGTGAGCTGAACCAGGAGAATACTGTACACAGTAACAGCCACATTGTACAACGGCTAACTCTGATAGACTTAGCTCTTCTCAGCAATACAATGATCCAAGACAATTACAAAAGACTCACGATGGAAAATGCCATCCATATCCAGAGAAAAAACTATGGAGTCTGAATGCAGATTGAAGCACACTATTTCCACTTTTTTTGTTTTTTGGGGGGGGGTGTTTCATGGTTTTTCCCTTTTGTTCTGTTTCTTCTTTCACAACATGACTAAAGTGGAAATATGTTTGATACAGTTGCACTTACATCACCTGTATTGGATTGCTTGCCTTCTTGGGGAGGGGGTAGAGGAGAGAGGGAGAAAAATTTGGAACTCAAAATCTTATAAAAAATGAAGGTTGAAAGCTATCTTTACATGTAATTTGAAAAAAATATTTTTTGCAAAACAAATTTTTTTGAGTTCCAAATTTTCACCCTACCTCCCCTCCCCCTCTCATTGAGAAGGGACGCAATTTGATATAGGTTATACATGTGCAGCCAAGCAAAACATATTTCCATTGTTAGTCATTATTTATCTATGTGTTTGTCATAACTCACCCACTGGAATCAACTGTCAGTCAATAAACATTTATTGAATGCTTAATTATGTGCCAGGCACTGTGCTGAGTGCTGGGAAACAAATACAAATAAATCAGGCAGTCTGTGCCCTCACTATGTAGTGAGGGAAGACAACACGCAACAGGTATAGAAGCTCCCCAGGGCAAGAACTGGGCTGCTTTTCATCTTTATATTCTTCCCTCCTTCTCCCCCAGCCCCCTCTACCCAGCACAATGCTCCACACATAAAAAGTGCTTCAAAATGCTTATTAAACTGTATTGATTTCCACCTATTCCTCACTGCTAGAGCTCCAGCCTATGTCCCACCCAAGCCAAGTCTGTCTACCCAAGAGGGAGGCTTCATTAATGACTAGGAATCACCTGTGATGTCAGTACCCTAGAGGCAGCATCCACTATGGCACCTGAAAAAGGGAATTCAAGCCAGGCAAGGCTGGGGTTGGGCTCCCTCATGCCCTTCAGGTTTCACAGGTCAGTGAGTGTAAAACCAGGCCCTAAATGGTTCTCTACCAGTTGTGATTCAAGAGGCCCCATCCTTGTATGGGATTCTAGATTTAGAGCAGGATCCTAGGATCCTATATCCTAAAGCTGGAAGGAACTTCAAAGAATACCTAATCCATAAATTAGGAAACTGAGGCCCAGGAAATCTTGCTCACAGTCACATAAATAGTAAGTGTTAGAGGCCGGATTGGAATCCAGGTCCTCTGACTCCAAACTCAGGACCCCTCTCTCCATCATATTCTGCTGCTTCTCCATTAAAGTTTTTGCTCCTTTGTATCAAAACATTTCTGCCTTTTTAAACCTGCAAATTTCCCTTAGGAGGAGATCTCACCATTTTCATTATTAAACTAAGCTCTCTTCATTCCATGACACCTCTGTGTAAATCTAATTTTTTCCTGAAAGCAGGCTTGAATGTGGGGATGAGGACAATGGAGCATTAGCCTAGCCGAGTAATTCCCATGGCCAGTCATTCCAGGCATCTATGAAGAAACTGACATAAAGAAGAAAGGGAGTGGGAGAGCAGGATTGAAGAAGAGCTGAGGGGAGACCTGGGTACTAGTCTCTTCTTGAAAACCAGCTGTGGAACCTGGAGTGAATCAATTCTCTCTCTACTCCTCAGTTTCTTCACCTGAAAAACGGGAACACTCAGGACTGGGCTAGGCTGCATTCCTACCCGTTCTCTCTCAGGGGGTCTTCCAAGCCCAGTCTGAGAGAAATATCTTGTCTACTTGCCAACCTACAGAAAGGTCCCACAGCCTGTGGCCAAGGTCACCTCTGACATGTGCTTCTCATGACCCTCATCTGCCTCCTTGACCTCCCCAGAAAGAAGTACTTACATCACTCCACGTTTCTGGCAGGGGTCGGAGGTGAAGCGGAAAGTGGTCAGGGCCTTCAAGGGCAGGGGGAACTGAACGAAGTTCTTGCAGCAAACGCTGATTTCTATATTTACACCATAGGGGCCTGCCAGAAAAATAATCAGAGTTTTCATTTCTATGGTGTTTTCTGGCTTGCAAAGTGCTTTCCTCCTGATGACCTTGTGAGCAGATGTTTTTAACCCCCTTTTGTAGATGAGAAGATTGAGTTCTAAAGAGATGAAATGACTTGAGCTAATAAGTGGTACAAATCAGGATTTGAACCCAAGGCTTCTGACTCCCAGGCCAGTGAGTTTTCCAGGATGCCATTGCAGAAAAAGCAAAGAAATGGTGTCAGATGTGTCTAGGCAACCAGCAATGACCCTAGACCCTGGAACAGAAAGAAATTAAGTGGGCCTGAACAAAATTCTGGAGAAGTTAATTTAAAAAATTTTTTTAGTTAATTTTACTGGCATTTACTTGGTACTTTGCCTATGTTACTTCCTTTAAGCCCCATAACAGCCCTGTGAGGTAGGTACTACAGTTCAATTAAATTCCACAAACATTTATTAAGTACCTACTGCGTGAAAAGCCCTATAGATACAAACAGACATCCCTAGTTTACAGATAAGAAAACCAAGGCCCAGAGAGGTGAAGTTATTTGTTCAGCGTTACACAGCTAGTGAGTGTGAAAGGCAGCCACAGGATAGGAAGCCGTATCTTCTTGGCAATAAGTCCAGCACTGTAGCCATGAGGCCACATTCCCTCTTCACATCAAGGCTCTTCTCCTTCTTCTCCACTACCTCTTCTTTCTTATTCTTTTTTCTCCTTCCTTTGAAGATGGTAAAATTCCTTAGGGACTGTCTATTATCACCATGATCATCATCTTTGGGATTTTCTTCAATAAATTCAACCATGGTTAACTGGATGCCTCCTCTGCTTGCTGTGCTCAAGCACTGGAGATTCAAAGATGAAAAAGAAATCACCCATTCCCAAAGGATGGCTCACTATTTCTCAAATCAAGGAAATTCTCTGTGGTCGTGTATCATCCCACAATGCTGTTCCATTTTTAGGGTTTTTTGTTTTGTTTTGCACTAGACTGTCCTTAAATGGTCTATGGTCTGGGAGGAAGGGTAAGAAGATTGTAGATACAAAGCAGGACATGCTAAGAACTGAGGAGAGGTGTGTACATGGTCTAAGGGGCTCAGAGGAGGAAGAAGTTACTCTTGGGTAGAAGGTGTCCAGAAAAGCTTCACGAAGAGAGAGCACTTGAATTGAAAGAGAAATGGGAACTCAACAGGTAGAAAAAGAGGAACAATATTCTCAGAAAACTCAAGTAAAGGCAAGATTCATTTGGTGGTTCTTTGTTCTATGGTAAATGCAGCCATCACAAATTTGGGACGGTTGGGAGACTTAAAAAAGAAAAGTATCCTATTTAAAAGGAAGAAGGACTGGTTTATAGCTAAGGTTATACACTATCTAGGCCTCCTCAATGGAACCTTATGAGAACAAATCATATGCTCCTAAACATCCAGGCTGAAAAGCCCTTCACATTCTTCCAGTTCAGCTCCTTCATGAAGTTCAGAGAGCAGAAGGGACTTTACCTAAAGGGAGAAAACTAGCAGGAGCAGAGCCAGGACCAGAGCCCAGGTCCCCTAACTTCCAGTCCGGTGGCCTTACTGCCATGTAATAAAAGCATTTCTCCTATTTCTAACCCTTGCCAGGAGGGGCCAAAAGAAGAGGAAGGATCTTTGTTCAAGGAATTTGAAGGCCAAGAACCCTGTTCCCCATCTCATCCCAGATGCCTCCTTACCTGCTTGAGTGAATGGAAGAGAAGTGCCCAGGATCAGGGCCACCAGCAGGGTTGCCTGGAAGTAGAGCATCATTCTCTGGTGTCTGTCCTCACCCTGAGCCAGTGACCTCGATCAAGGAATGAAGAAGGTCCAGCTGGTATTTAACCTCCTCTAGCCTGGCCACTACGCCCACAGCCCACTTCAAAATCTTAGTCATCGATGAGGCCAAAATATTTTTGACATAAAAATCACGAAAGGGGAACTTGCCATTTCCTCCCAAATTAAGGAAATTCTCTGTGGCCAGGTAACCATCCCACAGGGACCTTTCTATTTTGATGGGGTTTTTTTTTTGTCTTTGTATCCCCAGTACCTTGCACGAAATAAGCATTGAATAAATGCTAGTTGAATGAATGGGTTAATAATGAATGAGTGAGTGAATGAATGAATGGTGGGAGATATCACTGGGGTGGTTCTTACTTTAAACAGCCATCTCATTCCTGAAAGTCCTATGTAAAGGGAATTCTACTTACCCATTAACATCAATTATTTCATCGGACAAGTTTGGTTGACTTCTGGTTCATCCCTGAATGGTAACTCCTCATGTGATAAATGAGCCTTTTTTCGGTTGCCTATGACATAGTTACTAATGTGTGAATGAATCGAATCTAAACCAAACGGATAAGGAGAGCTTCACAAGTAAAGGCAGTCTCTGTGGTGAATCCTTTTGAAAGGTGAAGATTTTTTTTAAGTGAATAGCCACCCCCATAGTTTATCTATTTGCTTTTATATTCTGTATGTATTACAGGTTTAGAGCATGTCTTCCCTTGATATTCATCAGGAAAGAAATAGCTTGCTTTGGCTGATTTGTGTCTTTCAGGGCTATGAACACTCAATTCCTCCCCAGCAACCAACCGAATTAAATTAAATTTTGCCTAGGGGCAGCTAGATGGGCTCATGGATAGAGTGCCAGTCCTAGAGTCAGGAGGACCTAAGTTCAAATCTGGCCTCTGACACATATTAGCTATGTGAACCTAGGCAAGTCAATTTACTCTCTTTTCCTCAGTTTTTTTTGTTTGTAAAATGAGCGGGAGAAGAAAATGGCAAACCAGTCTAATATCTTTGCCAAGAAAACCCCAAATGGGGTCATGAAAAGTCAGACATGACTGAAAATGACTGAACAACAAAAAACCAATTAAAAGGCTTTTCTTTTCCTCAAATACACAGGCAGGGAACAACCACAGAAGGTCTGTGCATGTTCTGAATGCCCCTCTATTACACATCAATTCACATGTCCAGAAGCAGGTTCACCAAGCCCCCCGTATGGGTTGGCAGTAGGCAAAGTACATTGCACATACTCTGAGGATTGGGCCTCCATTGGCCATTACAGATACAACGGATCTTCTTCAACGTGATTCCTGAAAGAACAGCACAGTATAATAGGAGTAACCCTAATGACCTAATAACTTAGGAGTCAAGGGACCTTGGTTCTAGTTTCCACTTTCCACTAATTTGCTGTGTTACCTAGCAAATCACTTCCTTTCTAGGCCTCTATTTCTTCCTCTATAAAACGAGACAGTTGATCCCTTTCAGATCTGATGGTCTACATCAGGGCTGTCCAACCTTAGGTTATCTTAGGGCTGCACTAAAATAAAATAATTATTCTAGCACTGCACCCAGAGTAAAAAATACAGTACCCTAATAGGAAGTGGGGGAATGCGTGTCATCCATATGACAGGCGAAGGCACGAAGAGCAAAAGCAAACACAAAACTACAAAGTGACGACACAACAGTATAAAGGCAAGTGCATACTGACTAGTCTGTATCATACAGACGGAACGCATCCCACAGATTGACTGAAAATTCCGTGAGATATATTCCGTTTGTAATACTGCTTAAGAACACCAAAGAAAATCAGCATCAATGAGATTATTTATTAGTGATGAAATTAATAAATCTAACATGCATTCCACGCAAATTATTATTTTATTTTCTCACTTGTGAAAATTAAAACCCACAGGAAGGCCGCATAAAATCGCACTGTGGGCCCCATGCGGCCTGCGGGCCGTATTTTGGACAGCCCTGGTCTGCATGGATGGTCTTGGGTCTCTTCTAGCTCTGACAGTCATGGTCCTCAGGTCTCTTCTAGATCTTTTCATCTCTGTTCTGAGGTCTTTCCCAGCACTGACAGTCAGTGTTCCTAAGGTCCCATTTAGCTGTGATAGTCAACAAATCTAGGAAAATCCAAAGTTGTTCTTATCTGTGTGCTTCAAAAGGACATGTGCTAAAAGTTAATAAAAAGTCAATCAATCAATAAAAAAGGAAGGGTGTGTGTCAATCTTCTTTGAGTACTATTCAGAAGTCTGGAACTTCCTTTCTACCATTCAGCTGCCTGATGTGGCCTCCTAACTTTCTCCTCATAAATCCTTTTGTAGTTTTCTTCCCCATCTTTTTCTCTATTGTTTACTTTATTTTCTGAAATCTTAGCTTCCTCTTCCTCTTCCTCTTTCCAGCCTGTTATGCTTCCTGTAGGGTAGGGAAACTAGGTGTTTTACCATTCATTTTATATTATAGTATAGTCTTAATTCCCAAGGACAATACTGTAAATTCTCTAAGGGTTAGGCTCATTGTCCTATTTACTTTTGGATCCCCTACAAGACTGAGGCAACATGTCAAAGCAGAGAAAGGGTGACGATGAAGAAGAAGAAGAAGAAAAAGAAGGAGGAGGAGGAGGAATAAGAAGAAGTAGTATTTATTAAGTGCTTACTATATGCCAAGTGAGGCAGCTAGGTGGCGTGGTGGATAGAGTACTGGGCTTGGAATCAGAAAGACTCATCCTCATGGTTCAATCTGGCCTCAGATATTTCCTAGCTGTGTGATCCTGGGCAAGTCACTTAACCCTGTTTGCCTCTGTTGCCTCATCTATAAAATGAGCTAGAGGAGGAAATGGCAAATCACTCCAGTATCTTTGCCAGGAAAACCCCAAATGGGGTCACAAAGAGTGGGACGTGACCAAAAGGACTCCATAACAACTGCAATGTGCCAGGCACTATGCCAAACACTGGGAATACAAGCAAGCAAGCAAGACAGTTCCTGCCTTCAAGGAGCTTACGTTCCAATAGTGGGAAAGTCAACATAAAGGAGAGCTAGAAATGGGCAGGGAGAGGGGGTCGTACACCAGCCTGGGCAAGATAAAGGAAAAACTCACTTGTCAGAGCCCAGCGACTAGAGGACAGAGTCCACGTGGTCACTGTGGTTGGGGTAATCAAGAAGACCTAGCTTCAAGTCCAGCATCTGACATATACCCCATACTGGCCTTGTGACCAAGGCAAATTATTTAAGCTTCCGGTGCCCCTAAGCAACTTTTTAAGATGCTTAATTGCAGAACAGTTGTGATCTGCATCAGGAGAGGGACTTTCCTTATTCAGAGTTCCCCAGACCAGTGAAATAACAGATCCAGTAAGAACAGACTAAAACCAACCAAAGGCCAAGCACAGACTTGTACAAACTTAAACATTTGCTGAATGAATTCCTCTGTTGATTAGCCATATATTCAGACTGACCAGTAGAGAAGATGCACTTACTTCCCTAGCAGTTTTTCCCCAAGAAGGCAAGTCTTGCCTATTGAAGCTTTGTATCTTTACCAGTCCCTGGCACAATACTGTTATGCACTAGGCCCTTAATAAATATTTAGTGAATTGAACTGAATCCACCTGGTGCCTAATAAGAAGTGAGCTTGATCTCAGAGGGGTTAGGAGGTCAGCAGAAGACTTCAGTTGCTCTTGTTACTCCTTTTCTCTCTCTCTCCCATATCCCTCCTTTCAACATACACACACACACTGGGATTTTCCCCAACATAGGAGCAGTTTTTTTTTTATGAAATCACAGTTAAGAACATCAGAATAGTACCACTGGACTATCATATTATATAATCATAAATAGACTCAAAACCAGTCTTTCAAGGAAAATTAAGGGGAAGTACCCTTTTCATGGACCTAACTTTTCAAGCCACACCAAGAATTAGGGGAAAACCAGGCTTAAAAGATAACCTGAGGGTTTTTTCCCCCTCTTCTGCCCACCCAGTCCACATTACTCTAGTTAATACCACATCTGCTTGGTTACACATCTGGAAGTTCCCTGTGACCAAATCCTATTTGCTTCCATCCCCTTTCTGTGGCATTTGGTTTCCACTGGGATGAAAAAGAAAAAAAAAAACCCACAACAACAATGTGCAATCCACAACTCCACTGTCCTTCTCTTTGGTTCTTTTGTCTCATAGGCCAGAAAAATCCAAGAAAGGTTAGAGGGTTGGAGTTGAGTGGTAGCAAAATCACCACTACACGCTGATATTCCTGGCAGAAGCCCCTTGAAAAGATAGGAGAATTCTCCAGAAAGAAAGAGGATTACACAAAATAAGGCCAGCTTAGAATGAGTCAATTCCTTCTCCTCTGGGTACAGCATGGTACTTGCATTGAAGAAACTCTCAGAGTTGGGAGAGCCAAGTAGGATCCCTCAGGAATCATCTCCTCCATGCCTTGCCTTCAGAGCAAGCACGCAAAAATATTCCATCTTTCTTGAGACTATCCACTCCCTGGAGTCTCAGGTAGCTTCAGAGAATGTTGGTTTTATTCCTTTTTTTAGCTGGAAAAAGAGTATATTGATAGGAAGTGGGAAGATGGGGAAGATGTGAGCTACATGTTATATTTAATTGCAAGGATGTATTAATCAGTAAGAATTATCCAGGGGAGTCCAATCTTCCAGTGACTCTTACTGTTAGCTCCACTCCCACCCCCATCTTTGTCTCCTCCATCTTACTGATCTTCAGCTGAGAGACCTTCCTCAGCTTTCCTATGAGTCAGCCATTGTCACTCTTTATAGGGCAATAAAAGCAAGAATTTGTGCAGCTTCATTTGGAGGCAACAGTGATTCATTTTCCTAAAGTTCCCCCCCACCCTCAACCCTGTATTCTAGAATAACGGCCCTGGCATCACATGGCACACAGCAGACACAATTTCAAAATTTTAAAATATGGGAATTTTAAAGGGAAATTTTATTGGTTCAAAGTTGGAAGCAGGTTTCTCCGCCCCCGCCCCCCCTTGCCCCAGAATCTCCTAGAAACAGAATGTTTCCATGAAAAGTGGACTTCCAAGTTGTGCAGGAAAATAGGCAATGAAGTGAGATTAGTGGGGATGTTAGAAGGGGAAGGGGGAGATCTCAAATTTCCCAATAGGCCCCTGGGAAACTCCAGCTCCAGCTCAGGCTTCATGCAGGAGGCTGGTAGAGTGTCTGTGCCTATGTCCATGTGTGACAGGACTAGCTCAGGGCTTAGAGCCAGAGGGATAGATGGGAGCTGAGGGCCAGGTGTGGATGCAAAAAGAAACAGTAATCCTGGCAGACTTTTAGTCCCCAGCTTCGGAAAAGCAAAGTTGAAAGAAAATGAGCGAAGAGTCTAAATGACATTGGGGCAGGGGAGCTATCTATCTGCATTAGGCTCAATTTCAGGTGGGGACAATCTGATCTGATATACAGCCTAAGTCCCTGCAACATCTCTCTGAATCTCAGAGGCGGCTGTACTCCAAGGAGAATTTTTTTTCTGTCCCTACCCTTCCAATTCCCAGTCCCCCCCTTCCCCACCAATTTAATAAGGGAAAGAGATGCACCCAGAGACACCGAAGTCTTAGTGCCAGAGAAGCTGCTTAGTCGCCATATGACTTGACTTTACCTGAGTTTCAGTTCCTCTTCTACAAAAAAGGGGTAATGAGCAGAGTTCTGCACTCCCTCCCTCATTGGGTTTTTGTGGGGAAATGGCTTTTTAAATCCTCAGAATGAGCTAGAACAGGACAAGTCCATAATGCAGATGTGGGCCCTGGCTTTTCCCAGAAGCAGTGCTGAAGAAGACATTTTATAACCATACCTTTTTATGAGCTTAGCTGTGTACACAGCAATGCAATTTGAAACCATGTGTACAGATATGAAGGATAGGCCTACGGTATTATAGATTGCAAACAACTAAAGTATATATACAGACAAGCTCCATCTATTCTTGAGATATAGAGATAGATAGAAAGGCACATACATTTCTAACCTTAAACAATAGCTGCTGAGATCATGGTTCTAGGGTGTGGGTGGGGGCAGGGAAAGGTACCACTCCCTCCCTGTTCCATACCTGGGCATGTGGTTTGGATAGCGTTCAGTCCAAGGAAGCTAAGGCTCTAGCGAGAAGGTTTAAATTCCTTTTTTGAACCCTCTTTAACTCACTAAAATCCCAACCTTGGCATCATGGATATCATTTTACTTCGGGTTCAAGTCTTAGGGTTTCCCCAAGAACAGAGGGAGGGAAGAAGGTATCCAATGTACAATATGAGTGATATTTATAAACTATATTTATTCCGGCACACAACACATGCTAAACACATTAATAGAAGGAATTAAACAGGCTACAGTAATTTCAATCATAATTGCCGTTACAGGCTGCTAGGAAGCTGATACTTAAATTTCATTAGAACATAAAAGCAGTTTGCACGACTGTTAATTATGTATTTTATTAGCTTTTGTTCCAGCACCAAACCCAGTCCTGGTATAGATCTACTGGTAAAACAGCCAGGTTTGGATCAATCGTCTTAGTGTCTGTCTTCTCTGATAGAGAGACTTTCCCTACTGCCAGGTCACTCCTGCTACTGCCAAAACCAGCAGTTCTCATTGAACCCAAGACCTCTGGGTTTTTCGGACTCACAAAGTTGCTTCCAAGCTTGGACACAACACCTTAAGTACCATGTTGAGCCATCTACTCAGGAAAGAAAACATAAAGTGGAAAAAGGAGCCAAGGCATTAGACAGAAACTCACCTTGTTGAGTCCATTCTCCAGTGCGGAGCAGTTAAGGGGGGTGGGGTGGGGTGGGAATGAGCGTCACATATCCCTTTACCCCCTTCACAATAGTTTAGAGACAGAGTATACTAATAATAAAACAGTAATAATTAGCACATGTATAGTACTTTAGAGTTTGCGAAACACTTTACAAATATTATCACTTCACCCTCATCACAATCTTGGGAGGCAGATCATATTATCATCCTCATTTTAGAGATAAGGAAACCAAAGCAGACGTGACTTGCTCAGAGCCATGAAGCTAGTAAGTGTGTGGCATTACTTGCTACAAGGAAGAGTCATAAGAGAAAGTGCCAGTCATAACAAAGGAGTGTCTTCTAACTGACAAAGCACTCCACCCTCCTGCCACTGTCACAGGACAAGAGGAGAGCCAGAGGGAAGGGCCCAGGGAACAAAGAACAATTCAGGATTTGCTACATCCTCAAATGCAAAATTCTGTCACCAGCAGGTCACTACATGGCCCTAAAATCTAGAACCAAGAATGGCAGCTGAGTATGCTTCATGGAATGGCCCCCAAAGGGTTGTCACTTAACCTTTGTTTGACCTCCACTGTAAAATGGAGATAACAACCCCACCTCTCAGGGTTGTTGTAGACATCAAATGAGATAATACACGTAGAGTGTTTAGCACAGAGCCTAGCACATAGAGTAGGTGCTAGGGAAATGCGTATTCCCTTATCTTCCCCATCATGTTATCGACCATCTCTCCTCTCCCCGAGTGAACTTGCAGTTTACTAAGAACCCTAGACTTTTTTTCAGATGAACTGCTCTCTAACCATATTTCCTCCATCTTCCTCCTACTTGAGATGTTGGTTTTTTGAACCAAAGTGAAAGACGTTCTATCTATGCCTATTAAATGTCACCTTATTAGATTGGGTCTAGCACCCTAACCTGTCAAGATCTTTCTGCATCCTGACACTGCCATCAGTAATGACACAGATTGGTTGAGTAGCAGTACACTGGAAAGGGAGACAGGATAGAGCCCTGGTTTGGCTACAACTTGTTGTGTGACCTAGGGCAGGTCACTTGGCCTCAATATCTTCATCTAAGAAATGGGGATAATAATTCCTGATCCTGCCTACTTCCTTATGAGAATCAAAAAAAAAGTGGTGAATGAGAAAGTGTTTTGAAAAGATTATAGTACTATTCACCTGGGAGAGACTGGTATTAATACTACTTTGGATCATCAATTAACCTTAATATTACTTAGCACTATTACTATCATTTTATCCCCAGTGGCCAGTACATAGCGAGTGCCTGTTGGTTAATTGGTTGATTGTCTGATGATATATAAACTTCTTGGCTGCTCCAACAGTCTATGAGAATCTAGGATCAAATGCAGTTTTACGCAACCCAGGGCTACGAATGTGAGAATTCAATATGAATGGAGGTCTGGAAATTGTCTCAGACCTAGAAATATAAATCAGCTGGTCAGCTGTCCCTCTGGACCTAGTTTCTGTCCTATCACAGTTTTCCCTAAAGAAAAGGCCCTGTTCCCAGAACATAAATGGCTTTGAGAGAAGAGCTCCCAAAGGGCAGTTCTGAGAACAGAGCCTGGCCCCACCACTCACACACCCCAGAGCAGTTTCAGATAAGGGCCAATCTCCTATTTACAGCCCTGAGTGGTGGCCTCTAGGAATCCTGGCTATCTCCAGCTCTATTCTGCCAGGTGGCAAAGTCCTCTGGAGATGAAGATGGCCAAGCCCTCTGGGCTGACAAGCTCCCAGGGGAATGGGACAGACCAGGGCACTCAGACCGAGAGAATATTTGCAGGCAGCCCACTTCTCCTTTGTGGTCTCTGCTGGAGGAACTGTTCTTGCGTTGACAATCCTGCCTTTACATAGACTAAAGGAAATGTATTGGGTCATACCCTACCCCACTCACTTCTGTCCCAGAGAGCCATGGCCACACTGGGGATTCCTGAGTCTGCAGGACATCATGGTTCTGCTTTTGCCCGTGTCACCCGCCAGTCTTCATGCTGACACTTGGCCCACACATCTAGGTCATTATAAAATAATTCCGTTGAGGGAAAGAACTTACAAGAAGAGTTCACAAAAAGGGATCTGACCTGGTATAATAGATACAGATGTTTGGGGATGCAGGCAAAGACAAAATAGCTCCTACCTTTATGGAGCTTACACTCCTTAGGGTAGTGGTTGGCAATCTATGGCAGTAGACCAAATTTTTACATGTCTGGTAAGCTTAAAATATTTGAAAATGTAGAAACCATTCTTAGCTTGCTGACTGTACAAAAATAAGTGTGTGTCGGATCTGGATTTGGCTTGGGTGGGTATTTGCTGACCCTGCTAAAGAAGGAGGCAACATGCATACAATAAGTTTATACTATATGTATGTATATATGTGTATGCATACATTTATACTCATATGCATAAGAATATACTTTGTTGTTGTCATTCAGTTGTGTCCAACTCTGTGACCCCATTTGGGGTTTTCTTGGTAAAGATACTGGAGTAACGGTTTGCCATTTCCTTTTACAGATAAGTAAACTGAGGCAAACAAGGTTAAGTGACTTGCCCAGGATCATACGCTAGTAAATGTCTGAGGATGGAATTGAACTCACAAAGTAGAGTCTTCCTGACTCCAGGCCCAGCACTCTATCCACTGTACCACCTAGATGCCCTAAGAACATACTTATATATACACATATATGCACATATATATGTATGTATATGTACACATTTGTATATGTGTGTATATGTATGCATACATATATATATTATATATATACATATATATGTTACAAGTAATTGTATGGATGGAGGTGGGAAGAGGCACTAGGGATTGATGGGATCAGGAAAGGCCTCATAGTAGGTAGCATTTCAGCTGAGCTTTAAAGGAAACTAGGGATTCTAAGAGGTAGAGATGAGGAGGGAGAGCATTCCAGACATGGGAGACAACCTAAGCAAAGGTGTAGAGATGAAAGACAGACTATGTTGTATAAGGAACAGCAAAATCAGTACGGGAGAAGGACAGTAATATAATAGTTGGAAAGCTGAGTTGCAAAGGGCTTTAAATGTCCCAAACAGAAGTCAATATTTGATCTTAGAGGTAATAGGGAGCCAATGAAGTTTATTGAGTGGGAGAGTGACAATTTCAGGCCTTCACTTTATAAATATCACTTTGGCAGCTCTGAAGGGTAGCCTGGAAAGGAAAGAGACCTGTGGCAGGGAGGCTAATTAGAAAGCTATTACTATAGTCTAAGCATGAAGGAATGAGGGCCTGAGCTAGGGTGGTGCCTATGTGAGTGGAGAGAAAGGGAGAGATGTTATAAAGGTAGGAACAATAAAATCTGGCAATGGATTGGATATATGAAGTAAGTGAGTGTAGAGAGTCAAGGACAACACTCAGGTGACTGGGATGATGGCGATGCCCTCAGTGTTGTGAAGGTAGAATTAACAAGGCTTCATTTTACTGAAGGGAAAATGGACCCAGAGAGAGCAGCAAAGTTACACTTGAGTGAGTGACAGAGACAAAACTAGAATCCAATGCTCCTGACTCCGAGGCTAGTTTGAATGCTCTTCCCACTCCAACCACAAATGCCTCCTCATTCTAGGAATTCCACCCACATCACCAGAACTTAGCTCATAGCCCACTGAATTGTGCATGCATGATATCTGTAAGTGCTTTCACCGAAGCATGTGAGGGTTCAAAAGAAATCTATGCCCCTACCTTTAGAATTTCCAAATGGGTTCATGGCAATAGCTCTGTAGGCCACACTCTCAGTAATACATTGGCTGAATTTCAGTCTGTGTACTGCCCTCACGCACAGAAGGAAAAAGGAGGTGCCATCTTCCCCATGAATGCTGGCAGAGAGCTGCACTCTAACATCAGAGACCCCAGTTAAGGCCAGGAAGAGAATGTAGACCCAAGAGGAGGCTCCACTTCCAGCCTCCCAAACATAGCCTCTATCCAGCTGTGACCACCACAGTTAGTGGCCTTCTGGCATTTGGGAAGCTGGCCAGTGCTCATTTCATTGATACCCCTACCTCCATGCTTGCCCCTATCCCAGTTCCTCCTGCAGGCAAAGCCCTGTCTCTGTCCAGGGCTAGTGCTGAAGGGAATGGAAAGAAGAGGAAAGAAGAGGCAGAGGAGATAGGAAGGAAATAAAGGGCAACCCTCAGTCTTCTCACCCCTCCTCAATCTTCCCATGGCTCCTCTTCACCCCACCCTCTATGCTAAGAACCTTTCTTCACATTTTTAAAATTTTTTAAATTGAGGTCATTCACAGAGAGCTCCTTCTTCCTTCCTTCTCTACATGTCACATCACTCAGATGCCTTCTGTCACTATCTCCTCCTTTAATGCCTGTCACGTGATGAGAAGAGCCTTGTCTTTGTTAAGAAAAACTCCTCCACATGCACAAGGGATCTCAAACTACACCATCTCTGATAGATTATCCCCTTTGTCTCCCTACTCTTTCATTTATCTTCAATCTCTCTATCTATTGGCTGCTTCTCTACCATCTACAAACATGCTCGCTTCTCCCCATCCTCAATTTTATTGGCCCATTCCCTCCAGTTATCATCCCATATCTCTCCTCCCTTTGGTGACCAAAATACTGGAGAAGGACATGTATATATGGAGATGGTGCCTCCATTTCCTTTCCTCTGACTCTCTTCTTAAGTCTCTTCAGTCTGGCTTCTAACCTCATAATCTAATTCCAATTGTCCTTTCCAAAACTACCGATGATCTCTTAACTGACAAATCTAATGGTCTTATCTGAATCATCATCCTTCTTGATCTCTCTACTGCCTTTGACACTGTTAATCCTCCTTAGTACTCTCTTATCTCTAAGTTTTGTGACACTACTCTTCCTATCTGACCATTCCTTCTCATTCTCCTTTGCTGCATCTTCATCCAGGCTGTGAGTGTTCCCCAAGGCTCCATCTTGGCCTCTCTTCTCTTTTCCCTCTGTACTATTTCACTTAGTGACTCACTCAGCTCCCATGGACTCAGTTATCATCTCTCTATAGATGATTCTCAGATCTACTTGTCTATTCTCCCTCTTGATCTCCAGTCTTACATCAAGAGCTGCCTTTTAGACAGTTTGATCTGGACATCTTTTAGATATTTTAAACTTGATATATCCAAAACTGAATTCATCATATTTCCCCAAACTGTCACCTCTTCTGAACTTCCTTATTACTGTTAGGTGTACCACCACCCTCCCAGTCATCCAGGTTCACAACCTAAGCTTCAAAGAGGAAGAAAATAAAGCTTTTTAGAAAAGACCATTTTATTGCTGACTTTCTATGTCTGCCTTGGAAACCACCAAATTCTTCCAGTGTCTTAGGCTGTCTCAAAATTAGGTGACCTTGTTCTTCAGCTAATAGCTCCTTGAGGAAAAGGTTGTGGGACAAAAGAGGCAAGGAGCCATTGGGTGGTGAGCATCAGTCAGGAACCAGAGAAGAGCTCTTTCCGTACTCCCTGAGCCCTAGCTCTTCCACAAGGAACCAGTACTTCCTCCCTCTTTACTTGCTTAGCACCTTATCTACAATCTAGCAGAAGGCTAAATCCTTTGTGAGTGAATCATAGGTCAAGACATAGAGGTCACTAATGTAGCACAATCAGGATAATAGGACAATTGATTTAAAGTGTGGCCAATGACCCTGGCAACCAGCTTTTCTCTTTTGTTGAGGCCGCCTATAACCAACTTCAAAAGGTGAAGCTAGTCAAGGTCAGTATCTGTCTGGTAACTGGTACATGGTTAAGTCATTGGCACACATGAACAACCTAGCCTCAATTAGTTCAGGTTGGAGGAAAAAAAATTCCTCCAGAGATTAAATCTGAATTCAGTGGTAATGATAGAAAGGGAACATCCCATTCAAAATAACTAGGAAATAAATAAAATATCTGCGAGTCGATCTATCAAAGCACAGAATATCTGTATATTTACTATTCCAAAAGGTCAAGTCAACAAGCATTTATTAAGCCTTAATTATGTGCTAAGCACTGTGCTAAATGATGAGGATATAAAGGAAGGCAAAAACAGTCCCTGCCTTCAAGGAATATACATTCAAATGGGGGGAGGGATGTGAACAATACACACACATACATACATACATACACACACATACATGTACATACAGAGGCGATGGAAGATAATCTTAATGAGGAAGTATTAGTACGGGAGACCAGGTCCTACGACTAGGAAAGGCCTCTTGTAGAAGTGAAGCTTTGAACTGAGTCTGAAGGAAGTCAGGGAAGTTAAGAGTCAAAGGTAAAGAGGAAGAACATTTCAGGCATGGAGGGTAGCCAGTGGAAAGGCACAAAGTGGGGTCAGGGAGCAGTAAATAGGCCAGATTGGTAGGTCATAGAGTGTGTGGAAAGGCATATAGCAGAAGAACACTGGAAAGGTAAAAAGGGCCAGATTATAAACAGATCTCAATGCCAAACAGAGTACTTTATATTTGATCCAGGAGGTAATAGTGAGCAAGTATATAGGGAGGAATTGAATATGAGTGGAGATGAGAGTGGGGGAAAATCTGCTGGAGAAAATGGAAAGGAATAATACAAGTACAGAGGGTGGCCATGGTGAAGGGAAGGGTCACTTCTTCATGTGAGACCAGAATAAAGAAGGAAATAATGGGGAATATTTCTGAATGATATGAGCTGGGGAGAAGGGAGAAGAGTGAGCTTAATGGTTTCATTTTTTTTCAAGGAAATATGAGGTAAGATCCTCAACTATAAGAGTGAAGGAAGAGAGGGTACTGTGGGAGGTTTGAGGAGAGACAGGAAGATAGGGAACAGCTTCTGTGGAAAGTGGGATACCAATCATCAGGGAAGAGTAGAATGATTGTCTTGCTTCAGTGAAGAACCAACTGAAATTAGATAACAAATCTGTGGTGGACTGTGTTGGGCACTGTGTTGTAATTTCCTTCAACTCTATTCTGCATCATGTAAATAGTAGTGAAAGAAGTAGATGATGGGAATAATTCAAGGAAGGGGTTTGAGAAGGTGTGATTAAGGGGGAAAGGATTCAAAGATAGAGGATAGGGTAGAATTGAGTTGGTTTACCAAGGAGTTGGGATACAGAAGGGAGAAGAGTGTAACCAATGCAAGGGTGAAGGCCTCAAAAAGACTTAAGAAATGTAGGGAATAGAGATCCCAGCGAGAAAGAATAACAGTGTTAGAGGCCATAAGGCATAGTGAAAGATGGAATGATAAAAAATTATAATCAGATAAGAAATTTCAGAATTCATGAAAATGGAAATAGATTGTGGGTGATGGTAAGATCAAGCATATGATCATCACTGTGTGTAGCTGAGGTGGAGTGGAGGAGTAGGTCAAGGGAACTGAGTAGACTGAGGAACTGGGAAGTTGGAATATTTGAGATAGCATCACTATGCATATATTAAGTCCTTTAGTATAAGGGCAGAAGTTGAGGAGGAGAGAAAGACTATGAGTCAGACAATGAACTCAGAGAGAAAGGAAAGAGAATTGCTGAGGAAGATAAGATTGATAGATAATGGCCATGAACATCTGGATTGGGTGATAAATTTGGATAATGCAAACCTTAAATTAAGAATAATTAAATCACTTGAGGACTACTTAGTGCTCATGGCTGGGACATGACAATATAATATTACTGAAGATAATTTTCAGATTTTGTGCTATACCAATCAAACCACCAAAAGCATACATCAAAGAACAAGACAAAATTATATCATAATTCGTTAGAGGAACAAAAGATCTAGAATATCAATGGAAATAATGAAAAAAAGTGGAAATTAAGGGGGAATAATTCTTCCAGGCCTTATGCCATATTATAAAGTAGCAGTCATCAAAACCATTTGGTAGTAGTTTTAAAATAGAAAAGTAGGTCAATGGAAGAATCAGAAAGAATTGACTTTAATAACCCAGAGTTTGAAAAATCCCCAAATATAAATTACCCAAGAAAGAATTCCCTATTTGACAAGAACTTCTGGGAAAATTAGAAAGAAATCTGGCAGAAATTAGGTTTAGACCAAAAATCTTACAACATATACCACAATAAATTTAAAATGGATACATGTCCTAAATATTAAGGATTGTAAAAAAAAAAAAAGAATTGAAACAGATCATTTATGCCTATCATTTAGATCAGTTATATCTTTCATAGAGGCAAATTCTTAAATGAGGAATAGGGTCAATTTTCATGAAATTAAAAAGCTTTTGCATAAACAAAATTAATGCAACTAAAATAAAAAAGGAAATGGTTGGCTAGGAAAAGAATCTTTGTATGAGACATCTCAGGCAAAGATTTAATATCCAAGATATATAAATAAATAACTAACAGAAATATATAAGACCAAAAGCCATTCACCATTAGATAAGTAGCAAAGGATATGGACAGTATTTTTTAAAAAAGAATTTCAAACTATTTACAACCATACAAAAGAATGCTTCAAGTCATTAATAATAAGAAAAATGCATATTCAAAACAAACTCATACCCAGCAAACTGATAAAGATGACAAAAAATGGGAATAGTTAATGTTAGAGGGGTTGTAAAAAGATGGCCAACTAATGTATTATTGGTGGGGCTGTGAGTTGTCCTTTTAACTTATGGGCTTTGGTTCTCTCTCCTAGAGCCAGGCTAGCTACATCTTCCCCCAACAGAGCTCCAAAGGATGACCCTGAATGGTTAGGATGATTCTTCTCTAGTGCCATTGGCTTTCTCCCCATTGTTGCAGCCCAGTTCCATTTAATCATTTAACATCAATTAGATTTTACAAAGGATTATTTACTTCAAAGATACAGCAAGAACAAACATACAAGTTTTCTCCCTAATACATCTGGGGCACACTCTCCCCTATGCCACCATGGGTTTCTGGGGGAGTAGAGTCAATTTATCTCAGTTCCTAAATAATATTGTTCCCGACTAAGTTCATGTCCACATGTGGCATGGCTTCCAGGTAAGCTTTTCAAGTAGGTTAGAATCCCAAAAATCACTGCCAAAGAGCATCAATGCTGCACTGGTTCTAAAACCTAGACTCCGGAACATGAGGATGCCAGAGTGCCCTCCTGATTAACTTTTAAACTCACTATATCTTGAGGCTCTACTCCTTTCATCTAGAAAAGGAAACAAACAAACAAAAAGGCCAAAGATTCTAAGGCCCTTCCCCTTCCACATGGTCTCTCACCAGACACTGAGTAAGACAGTCACCAAGCTCCCCTGGACTTGAAAAAAGCAAGGGAAGAGTGGCTGAAGTTGACTTGGGCCTTTGTGAAGATGCTAACAATTCTGGCTATGCACTTTCATGCGTCTGGCCAACTAGTACCAATTACAGAATGTCTATGTGTACTCCACAGTCTTTCCAAGGCACGGCTCTTACATGTTAATAATAATGATGATGGCAATAATAATGGCCAGCATTTATTTAGTGTTTTAAGGCATGCAAAGTATTTTACAAATATTATCTCATTTGATCCTGACAACAACTTTGGGAGGTAGGTGCCATTATCCCTATTTTATAAATGAGGAAATGAAGACAAGCAGAAGTTATGTGACTTTGCCCAGGTCACATAGCTAGCAAGTATCTGTGGGCAGATTTGAACTTAGGTCTTTCTGACTCCAGGTTCTGAGCTCTATCCACTGTGCCACCTAGCTGCATCATTATCATGATTTGACCAGGAGCTAGCTCCCTAGCATCCTCCATATGGAGATACTGCATCAGCTGAGCAAGTTGATGGGGTCTGTGCATGCACCAGACCTCTTCTATATACTCTTAACCAGTCTGGAAGGAAATTTGGAATTTTGCAAGTAAAGTGAGATTCCACTCCTAGGTATATGTGCCCATAGAGATCAATGACAAAATGAAAGGCCTCATATATTTAAAGTATTTATAGCAGAACTTTTTTTTGTGGAAGCAGAGAACTGAAAACAAAGTTAGTACCTATCAACTGAGGCATAACTGAATTGTCAAACAGGAATATAATTGATTATTGCACTATAAATCACAATGGCAATGATGAATACAGAGAAGCTTGCTAAGACTTGGGTAATGGGGCTCTGGTGCATGCCCATAGGGCCTCAGATGTCTCACAGGGAGGATACTAGGGAGAAGAGGACATCTTTCCACACGGAGGTCTCTAGGGAGTTGCTTCTTGGACAGTTATGATGATGGATGAGGGAAGTGCCTTGGAGAGGTCTACTGTTAAGCATCATAGATATTCATAACTGGTTGCATTCTGCTAACCACATGATGAAGAGAAGGCTCTCTGATTAGCAACTGAAGCATTCAAAAAGTCCTATCAGTTTCAGTTACAGTCTCTTGGCCATAGCTTCCCCTGGGCATATGTAAAGAGCTATTGTGATGATTAAATGAGATAGCAAATGTAAAGTGCTTTACCAACCTTAAACACTACATAGATGCTAGTTTTCATATGCTAATTAGTTTTGTTGAACTTTTTTTCTTCCTTTTTTTTCTTTATTATATGAAATGGCTCTCTGGAGGGGATGTGGGAAAGGACACATTGGGAAATATAAGTAATGTGAAAACAAAATATGTCTACTAGGTCTATTCCCAAAGATGATTAGAGAAAAAGGAAAAGAACCTATATGTTCTAAAATGTTTATAGCAGCTCTCTTTGTGGTAGCAAAGAACTGGAAATTTCAGGGATGCCCATTAAGTGGAGAATGGCTGAACAAGTAGTGGTAATATGATTGTGATGGAATCCTACTGTGCTATAAGAAATGATGAGCTCAGTGACCTTAGAAAAGCATGGAAAGACTTGCATGAACTAATGAAGAGAGAAAAGACCAGGACCAAGAGAGCACTGTATACAATACGGCAATATTGTTTTAAGAGTGACATTGAGCAAATAAGTCATTTTGACTATTAGAATATCCAAATTAACTCTAAAGGACATATGAAGAAAGATGTTATCTACATGTAGAGGAAGAACTGATAAATAGAAGTTTGTATAGAATAATTATACATATACACACCTATTTGTGTCTAATGATAGCCATCTCTAGGGTGGGGGGAAGGGAAGGAAAAAAAAGAAATTTACATAATAACTTTATTGTGTATTTAAAAGAAATAGCAAATTCTACATAGATTTTCAGTTTCACATGCAATCATATTTTTATTATACCACATTATGGAAATGCTTGTTTTATTCCATAAATTTAAAATAAAATAAATGTGAAAAAAATTAGGTGCTGATAGGCAGTTCTAAAAAAGAAAAGATGTCCAAAAATTTTAATAAAACCTGCACCATGTGAAAGAATTTCTTCTGCAGGCAGTTATTAACTATAGTCAGCATCACCAACAAAGCTCTTAGGCTAGGCTCACCAGTACTGGATTTCACCAATAAGATGAGTGTAATGGTAGGTAGGTCTGAGGCAAATCATCAACAAACACTTATTAAGTGCCTACTCTGTGCCAGATGCTGTGCTAAGTGCTGGATATACAAAAAAAAAAAAGAGGGGGGTGGGGAGAGGGAAGATCTCTGCTCTCAAAAGGCACAAAATCTCTGCTCTCACAATCTAAGGTGGAGGGAGGGGAGGAGAGACAACTTATAAGCAACTATGCACAAACAAGATACATACAGGATAAACTGGAAGAAGAGAACACTGATGAGGCCCAAAAGAGGCTACTAGGCAGTGTTGTAGATAGAGGAATCAGGAACACCTGAGTTCAAATACTACCTCAGATACTTACTAGCTGTGTGACCCTAGGCAAGTCATATACCTTCTGTCTGCCTCAGTTTCTTCCTCATCCCATCCCCCAGGGTTGTTGTGAGGATCAAATGAAATACTATTTGTTTAAAAAAATCTTTTTTAAAAAAAGGAAAGGCGCTCTTCCTCCTCCTCCTCGTCCTCCTCCTCCTCCTTTTTCTTCTCCTCCTCTTCCTCACTATCATCACCATCATCTTCCTCCTCCTCCTCCTCCTGCCGCTGCTGCTTCTCCCCCGTTCCCTTGGAGTGGACCATCCTGGTGCCTCTTTTGTGAAGTGGTGGCTGAGGAGACCTCGGGACTCGCCATGGCCGACGTAAAGCCGAAGGAAGGAGTCAAGACTGAAAACAACGACCACATTAATTTGAAGGTGGCAGGACAAGATGGTTCAGCGGTGCAATTTAAGATTAAGAGGCACACACCACTTAGTAAACTAATGAAAGCCTATTGTGAACGACAGGGTTTGTCAATGAGGCAGATCAGATTCCGATTTGATGGGCAACCAATCAATGAAACAGACACACCTGCACAGTTGGAAATGGAGGATGAAGATACAATTGATGTATTCCAGCAGCAGACAGGAGGCGCTTACTAAAAAGAATCTACAACTCTTCTCCAGAACTGTGCTCCCAAGAAAAACAATACATTCACAATTAGAAACCAAGATTTGGTTCATCCACATCCTGACTACTGCAGTATAGTTTTCTCTCTTCTTTGATTCCCTTCCCCCGTTCCTTTATTGTACATAAAGTAACTGGTGTATGTGCACAGGCATAATGCTTATTTTTTTTTAACTAAATGGCCGATGGTACGTTTTGATCAACATCAAATGGAGATGGGGAGGGGAAAAAACAAACTGGTTCTGTGAAAATACCCCTTTTCTCCATTAGTGGCATGCTCATTCAACTTTTATCTTTATATTCCAGTAAGTTATTTTGCTCTCACTGTTTAACAACAACAACAACAACAAAAAAACCCACAAAAAAATCCTTGCATACCTTGTTTGATTGGATAATTTCAATGTTTTTCTTTTATCATTGTAAAGCCAAGGACGATTTTATAACTTTTTTGTACGTAGCTGTTACATGTAGGGCAATCTCTGTCTCTCAGTAGGGATAAATTACTATAAAGAAATTGATCCTAGATAGTTTTCCCTTCAAGTCAAACATCTGGTTGTTTAAATAAACTTCTTGTTTAAAATAAAAAAAAAAAAAGGAAAGGCTTCTTTCAGAAGGTGAAATTTTAGCTGAGATTTGAAGGAAGCCAGGCAAGATAGGAGGCCAAGGAAGGAGAGAATTCCAGGCATGGGAGATGGCCGCTAAAAATTCGGAGAGCTGGGAGATGGAGTGTTTTGTGCAGGGATCAGCAAGGAACTGCAAGAGGTCAATGTCATTGGATTATAGAACATGTAAAAGGAATAAGGTATAAAGTAATGGAAAGATAGGAAGGGGCCAGATTATGAAGGGCTTTTTTTCTTTTTCTTTTTATTATTTTTATTTTTCTCCACTGTGTTGGTAATCAAAATGGGCTCCTTAGCACTTAGTTCAGCAAGTGCCCTTGAAGAGTTTGGCCTTTGTTTCCTTTGATTAATTCAGCGTCTTTGATTGAGTCTTACTAGGCGCTAAGCCCCAGGCCCAAACCCCTATTAGGTGTAAAACCTTAGTGGGTGTGGATTGGCAACTAAGGTGGGGCCCAAGGTGGGGCTAACTCCAGGGAGGGCCTAATTTACAAGTCTGGGAGAGCAGAGACTTTTAGACCATGTGGGTTTAAGTCTGCCTCTCTGTGACAATTCTAAGTCACCTGGGTGAGTCGCATGTGTGACTCACCCCTGACGCTGAAAAAGATATAAAAACCAGGCGTTGGCTGTCTGTTCTTTGGAGCTCTCTTACTCACGGCAGTGGTGGTGTGCATGACTCTGGGCCAGCCCTTGTTCCGAGCTCCCGGGCTGTACCTAGATGTTGGTAACTATGAATTGTATTGGGTCTTTCTGTTGATGTTTGTAATTTGTTTGTATTTTGTTCGGAAGTTCAGGGTGCTGGATTTTTCCCCTGAACTAAGTGAATGCTGTCTGTATGCTGAGTTGAAGTAAGCTTGTCAACCCCTTCAACCTTGCTTTCCTTATTAAAGCAGATCAAAAGAACGTGTGCTTTCCCAGCGTGCCAGCAGCTTTCTGGGTGCTGGCTGTGGGTGGATCTTACACCACCACAGAAGCTGCTAGTCGGATTGTGGAAACACCCACTTAATAGTATTTTGTTTTTTTCCAATTATATGCAAAGATAGTTTTCAATATTCACTTTTACAAGATTTTGAGTTTTGATTTTTTTTCTCCCTTCCTGCTTCCCAAGACAGCATAAATCTGATACAAGCTATACATGTATAATCATATTAAACATATTTCTACAATAGTCATGTTGTGAAAGAAGAATCAGAACAAAAGGGAAAAAACATGAGAAAGAAAAAAAGAGAGAGAAAATAGTATGTTTTGATCTGCATTCAGACTCCATAGTTCTTTCTCTGGATGTGGATGGCATTTTCCCTGTTCATCATTTCTTATAAAACAATAGTATTCCATTACGTTAATATGCCACAACTTGTTCAGCCATTCCCCAGTTGATGGACATCTTCTCAATTTCTAATTCTTTTCCACCACAAAAAGAGCTGCTACAAATATTTTTGTACATGTGGGTCCTTTCCCCCTTTTTTATGATCTCTTTGGGATACAGACCTAGTATTGGTATTGCTGGATCAAAGGGTGTGAAAAGTTTTATAGCCCTGTAGGCATAGTTATGAAGGGCTTTAAAAGCCAAATAAAGGAATTTCTATTTGATCCAGGGTGCAGTCTGGAGTGACTGGAGTGTAGTGAATAATGAGAGTGATATGGTCAGACCTAAACTTTAGGAAAACCATTTTGATAGCTAAGTGGCCTGGGATAGAGAGAGACTTGAGGCAGGGAAGCCTACCAGTAGTCTATGGTAATAGGCCATGTATGTGTGATGAGAGCCTGCATTGGGGTGGTGGCAATGACAGAGGAAAGAAGGAGCCATATACCAGACATGTTCCAAAGATGTAATTGATAGGGATTGGTAACATATTGGATAGGGTTGGTGAGAGAGAGTAAAGAGACCTAGGTGATACCTAGGTGATAGGTGATCCCTGAATGACTGGGAGAATGGTGGTGTACCCAATAGGAATAAGGAAGTTTAGAAGAGTGTATATTGAAGGAAAGATAATGACTTCAGTTTTGGATAACTTGAGTTTAAGATGCCTATGAGACGTCCAGGACAAGACGTCCGAGAGGCAGCTGGAGATACAAGACTGGAGGGCAGGGTTGAGGCTCACTGGACAAGCAGATGTGAGAATCACCTACATAGAAATGATCATTGAATCCACAGGAGCTGATGGGATCTATAAGTGAAATGATATAGAGGGAGAAGAGAGAATAGCCCAGGACAGAGTCACAGTCAGCAAGCACAGCCTAGATGAAGATACCAGCAAAGAAGATTGAGGTATCGACAGAAAAATAGTAGGAGAACCAAGAGAAAGCAGTGTCACAAAACCCAGAGAGAAGAGGAGAAGAGGATGATCAATTATGTTAAAGGTGGCAGAGAGGTCAAGAAGGATGAAGATTGAAAAAAGATCATTAGATTTGTCAATTAAGAGATCATTGGTAGCTTTGGAAAGAGCAATTTGAGTTGAATGATGAGGTCAGAAGCCAGACTGCTGAGACTCAAGAAGAAAGAAAAAGGAAAGGAAGTGGAGGCACCTATTGTGGACATCTTTCTCCAGGATTTTAGCCAGAAAAGAGTGAGGAGACATGAAATGATAGCTGGAGGGAATGGATAGATCAGGTGCGGTTGAAGATGAGGCATGTTTGTAGGCAGTAGGCAAGCAGCCAGTAGTCAGGCAGAGAAAGAAGATAAGTGAAAGAGTGGGGATATTAGAGAGAGCAATCTGCTAGAGATAATCAGGATGGAATGGGATCCCTTGTGCATGTAAAATTTTCCTCAGTAAGAAGGGTCATTTCATCAAGTGGGAGAGAGGTAAAGGAGTAGATAGTGACAGAAGGCATCTGAGTGATTCGAGATGAAGAAAAGGGGAGAAGAAGGAACTCTGTGTAAATGTCCTCATTTTTTTTTCAGCAAAATATGAGGGTAAACTATGAAGCTGAGAGGGTGGGGTAAGGGGAGTAATGGGAGGTTTGAAGAGGGATGGAAAAGTTTGGAAATGTCACTGCGGTGAGTGGGATAGTTAAATCGATTAGGAAAGTACAAAAGGATTGCCTTGCTTTGATGGGGGCTCAGTTGAGATTAGGTAGCATAAATCTGTTAGGGATTCAGTGTGGTTTCAAGATCTTATCTAGCTTCGTTCAGCAGCATCACAACAGGAGCAAAAGCAATGGATGTTGGGAGTGATCTAAGGCTAGGGCTTGGCATGGTGATAGGTGATAGATAAGGGGGCAAGGGCCTCAATGAAGAGGACGATATAGAGTTGAAGTAGTTCTCCCAGGGGTCAAAATGGAGAAAAGAGGAGCTAGGGTGATGGTCAGGGAAAGAGCTGAGGGTTGAAGGTTGGAGGATAAAGAACAGAGTAAAGGGTTGGAAGGTGAAGGGTAAAGGTTGTAAGGCATGGTAAAATAAACGAATTTCAGAATTCACGAACGTGGAAGTGGGACACATGTTGGGTAATGGTAAGATCAAGAGCATGACCGTCTCTCTGTGTAGCTGAGCTGGGATAGAGGAGTAGGTCATGTGAAATGAGTAAGTTGAGGAACTGGGAAATTAGGGTGTTTGAGAGTATATCGGTATGCATGTTTAAGTTAGCTAGTATGAGGGCAGAATCTGGGGAGGAAAGACATTGAAGGATAGAAAACTAGAGATTGCTAGATAGCAGCTTGAAGAATCTTGGTTGGGGATAAATAAATATGACAAATATGAACCTCAAAGGAGCAGAGGTTACCTAGTGGTGGAGGGAGAGGGAGAGTTTGGAAGTGGGAATGGGGATTGGGGAGTATTCTGACTCTGCCACATGGCCAGTGAGTCATGGGTATGAGTGAAAGTGTAACTAGTGTGAAACGGGGGACCATCGATGCTGGGTTAGGAGAAAGGAGCCAGGTCTAAGTGAGTATAAGAAGTAAAGAGTGAAAAAGGAAATGGTTTGAGATAAAAGCAAATTTGTAATTTATGGAGTAGGCATTCCAGAGAGCCCAGATGAAGAGATAATGACTGCCACATGATGGCAGGGAGGGCCAAACTGAGAGGCATAGGAACAAGGAAGCAAGCAGTAGGGGATGAGGAATGGAATTTGTGTAATGACAGTTGGACATTCAGAATCACTGGACCAGGAAGATATGCTGGAGTGGGAGTATGCTAACTATTAAGGAAGAAGTTCAAACAAGGCATCATTGCCCCTGGGAGAACAGGAAGCCCATGTGGATATGGAAGGTGAGCTGGTAGGGAGACAGGAAGCACTAAGGCTGGGCTTTCTTATAATATGGAGGTTCTAGGTAGGGATTCATCAGTCATTGGACTGGCCTCAGGGTGGAGTTGTCTCAGGGCTTAGGTAGTGCTGTCTAGGTTGAAAAAGGATGGCATGGAGGTGGGGAAGATCAGGGTAAGAGTAAACTGGTGTGGAGTTGGAGCAGTGTGCTAGAGCGCTGACCAAATATCTGATCCAAACAACCAAATATCTTAGAATCAGAGTCCTTCCTTTGCTATTGATACCCCCTTCCTCCCTCTCTTTTCTCTTGCTCTTTCACCTCCCTTTCTCCTCAATCCTCCCACCAGCTCACACCTATCAGAAATGACAAATGCTGGAGGGAATGATAGATTAATTAACTGTTGGTGGAGTTGGGGCCTGGTCCAACCATTTTGCAAACCAATTTTAAACTTTACCTGAAAGGCTATAAAACTATGCATACCCTTTGACCCAGCAATACTATTACTAGGTCTGTATCCCAAAGAGATCAAAGGAAAAAGACAAAATAGTTATAGCAGCTCTTTTTGTGGTGGCAAAAATTGGAAATCAAGGGGATGTTCATCAATTGGGGAATGGCTGAACAAGTTGAGGCATATGATTGTGATGGAGCACTATAAGAAATTACAAGCAGGATGGTTTCAGAAAAAACACAGCGAGACCCACATGAACTGATGCAAAGTGAAGTGAGAAGAACCAGGATACTATTGTGCACAGCAACAGCAATGTTCTAATGATGATTCACCATAAAAGACTTAGCTACTCTGACTGATACAATGATCTGAGACAATTCCAAAGGACTTGTGATGAAAAAATGCTATCCACCTCCAGAGAGAGAACTGATGAACTCTGAATGCAAATTGAAGTAACATTTCTCACTTTATTTGACTTGCTTTTTTTTGCGATATGGACAATATTAAAATATGTTTTGCATTATCTCATATAAGTTGATTGTTTGCCTTCTCAGTGGGCAGGGGAGGGAATAAGGGGAAGAGAAAAAAATTGGAACTCAAAATTTAAAAAGAAAAGAATGCTGAAAATAAATAAATAATATTTTTTAAAAAATTCCCTTGATGCACTCTGTAGTTATTAAAACTTCTCCTCTCAACCAGTTGACTATGAATCCTCTAAATGTAGTTCAATCTGTAACCTGATTTAGTTTAACTATAATCCATTTAACTAGGTTTATTTCCTTAGAGGATATATGAGATCGTGATTTAACTAAGTTTGTTCGACGTTTATGGCCTAAAAGGCACTATGTTAAGCCCTTTACAAATATTATGTCATTTGATCCTCACATTAACCTTGAAAAATTAAGTGCTTTTATTATCTTCATTTTACAGATGAAGAAACGGAAGCAGACAGAAGTTAAGTGACTTGCCCAGGGTCACACAGCTAGTGTCTGAGATAGAATGTTGTATCAGTAAGGCAACAATCACAACACAGATGATAATTGTCAAAATGCCTATGAAGTTCTGTATCACAAAGTATATGAGACTCTCCACATAGAGGGTAGAAGAAGTAAACCATTTATTCAGACACCAGAGAACCATATCCCACAAGCTATTTATCTAATCTATCAGAGCAGCAAAACATTACATATATAACTTCACAACATGGAGCCTCGCCATCCCAAAACCTCTCTGACCCCCTGCTGGGGTCTTCCCCAGACAAACTCACAATACAGCGAAGTCAGCTTGTTCACCTATAACTATCATGAGGGCAGCCATTAGCAGCCATAACTGCGCTCTCTCTCTCTCTCTCTCTCTGTCTCTCTCTCTTTCTCTCTCCATTTCTGTCAGGAAGCTCCTCCACATGTGTCTTAGGCTTCCTGTGACATAAGCAGGTCACACAGCCTATTAATGGGTGGGAAAGATCTTCAAATCTAAATTGCTACTACAAATGTGAGCTCAGTCCTTCCTAATTCAGAGCTCATTGCTCTATCTCCTACAACACTTAGCTGCCTTGGTCCCACCGGCCTCTACTTAGAGACTTTCCCACAGGGCCAAACCACGCTGCCTCTGGAAGCAATACAATCTACTTTTATTCAGCTCTAATGATTAAGCAGTATTTCCTTATATCAAGCTGAAAGTGGCCTCTCAGGGCAGCTAGGTGGCACAGTGAGTAGAGCACCGGCCCTGGAGTCAGGAGGACCTGAGCTCAAATGTGACCTCAGACACTTGACACATTTACTAGCTGTGTGACCTTAGGCAAGTCACTTAACCCCAATTGCCCTGCTCCCCCCAAAACAACAACAACAAAAAAGAAAGTGGCCTCTCTGCCACTCCCATTCACTGTTCCTAGTTTGTTCTAAATGGAACCAAGAAGAACAAGTCTAATTCTTCTTCCACGAGAAAGCCCTTGGAATGATGGAAGACACCTGGCATGTCTTCCCTTCTCTACGCTGTTTACTCCCTTGATCCTGCTACGATATGGTCATCATTCTTCTCACTAAGCTGGTCGTCCTTTTGGGGATGTACTCCCACATATCAATGTCCTTCCTAAAGTGTAGCACCCAGAACTGGTACCACATTACTATGAGTATGGTCTGGCCAAACCAGAAAATAACAGGACAATCTCTCCCCTCATATTCTGGAAACACCTCTCTTAATACAATGGAAAAATCACAGGAATTTTTTTGGTTGTCATATATCACATTCTTGACTCATATCAAAATAATGCATTATTAAACAGCTACTAAGTGCAAGGCACTGTGTTAACTGAGTTTGCAGTCTACCGAATTCTCATCTTTTTTTATTGTCTAGCCACATTTCCTCCACTTTGTACTTATAAAATCATTTTTTTAAACCCAAATGATGAACTTTATGTCTACTCCCTTTAAATTTCATTTTATGAGATTTGGTCCTTTGCTCCATCCTATCAAGATCTATTTGGATGTGGATACTGTCTTCCAACAAATATTATCCCTCCCAGCTTCGTGTCATCTGTAAAGACAGCAAGTGTGCCCTCTCTGCCTTCATCCATGTCACTGGGCCTTGATATCGTATTCATCTCTTCCTAGTATTTCTTCCTTGCTCCCTCCCTCCACACTCTTACCCATAACTGGTTCTTATCTCATTTTCGTGTTGCCTTCTCTCACTGGCCAACTTGTTGCTGACACCCAAACCCAGAGTCTGGCATCTTTTTGCCCTTCCAGACCCTACTGGGACACAGGTTTCTTTATTTTCATTGGGTTTTTCTTTAGTGGTATGTCTATTCTTTCTTCTAGGGGTTTACTGGCATTGTTGTGCAGTCTTGTGCTTCCTAGAGAGTTCTCCCTGCTTTCTTTTCTTCCCTGGTACTTGTTCATTATGTGGGATCTCTTTTTTGATTACTCATTTCTTCTTTTCTTCCCTGTTAATTTTACTGTAAGGATTTCCTTTCTTTGTTTTCTTCCTTCCTTCCTCTTTTTTCTTCCTTCCTTTTCTTATTCACTTTTATTTAATATTGAGGCTTAGAGAGATGAAATGACTTGTTCAAGATTGGGACCCAGGTCTTCTGACTCCAATATCAGTACTCATTCAACTATATCTGAATGCCTCTCAAATTTATCGGTGGTGCAGTAGACAGACCGCTGAGCCTGGAGTCAGGAAGACCTGAATTCAAATCTGGCCTCATATTTCCTAGCTGTGTTACCCTGGGCAAGTCATTTAACCTCTGTCTACCTCAGTTTCCTCCTCTGTAAAATGGGTGTAATAATAGCATCTACCTCCCAGGATAGTTGTTGTTATGAGAATCAGATGAGATAATATTTGTAAAGCACTGAGCACCGTGCGTGGCACCTATTAGGCATTCAAATACTTCTTTCCTTCTCCTCGCCTATCTATCTGTCTGCTATATCTATATATTCCTTCCTTCATATATATGTGTGTATATATGTATATGTGTGTGTGCATGTGTGTGCGTGTGTGCGTGCGTGTGTGTGTGTGTGTGTGTGGAAAGAGAGAGGAGAGCAAGAGAGCTGTAAGATGAAGACTATTCCATCCCATAATCTCATTGAGGTTTTATAGACCTCTCTTACTTAACCCACACCCTCTCCCTCACACGTAAAAGCTCAAGAATAAAACCAAAGGAGTTGGGGACCTTAGTGATCACCAAGTCCAACTCAGCCAGTCAACAAGCATTTATGAAGCGCTTACTATGTGCTAGGCACTCTGCTAAGCCATGGGAATACAAATACAAAGAAAAAAGAGTCAGTCCCTGCTCTCAAGGAGCTTACATTCTAATGAGGAAGACAACACATAAAAGAAAGCTGAAAAGGAAGAGTGGAGGAAAGAAATTACCCGGCGCAGGAGCAGGATGGAGATGTCCAGAGGAGTGCAGCCTGTTCAGAAATGAAAAGATGGCTGATCTAGATGCCCTCCTAAAATGGAGGTTCTGGGAGGAGCCATCCATCAAATTAGAGATTTAGAGTAGTACGATGACATCGGTTTCTTTCCCGGGTTTCATTCATTTCAAGAAACAAGGAGGTATTCACGGTTAGTAAACTAGAGTGGTGGTCGCCAAATGGGAGCCTGCCTCCCAAGGGCTACGTGATCATACAGTCAAAGGGTTAGAAGACAGGTTGCATCCCATTCTCCTCAGGATAGCCAATCATGAAACTTGTCTCTCAACTTAGCCTTACCTGGCTTTCTCCAGTTATCAGCCAGCACTCCCCGACTCTGCTCACCTCTTGTTAATGGCGGGTGCCCCACCACTGGTTTTGTGCTCAGGGGCAGTGACCTATGTATCCCCATCCCTTCTCTCCCTACTTTTGTTTGGGGTGGGACAGAGGTAATTGCACAGGATGAGAAGTCACAAATGGGTTGTTATTTCCATCGTAGATCTCATCACATTATCTTTCCCTCACCACCCCTTCTGAACCTCTCTGCTCCTGATGAGGGTATCATGATTCTCCCACCCACCTAGATTCATAAGTTCAGTGCTATCCTTATTTCCTCACTTATATCTATATATATATAATATATATAGATATTATATATATATAACCAACATATAATAAAGCACTTACTCTGAACAACATTCTTCACATCATCTGTCACTTCCCCCCTCCTTTTATTTCTATATGCACATCCACCAACTATCTTAATCACCCCTTGCTTGGACAATCACAATAACCTAAATAATTTCTTTGCCTTGAACTCCACCGCACTGTAGGCCTGACCACGTGACCCATACCACCCTTCCCAGCTCATCTCAATGAACTCCAATGGCTTATCTTTGGTTTATCAAAGATACAATTTTGGTATTTAAAACCCTTCACCACCTTGCTCTAACCTACCCTTCCAGCCTTATGGTATGTTATGTCCTTTCCAATGATCCAGTCAAATTGGCTTTCTTGCTATTCCTCCCACTCATACAGAAACACAGCTAAAAGATCCAGACATGATAGGAAATTAAGTATGATGCCATCCCCTAGTCACACAAAGAGATACGGATTTATACTCAAAACTTTCTGCTGAGTTAGAATCAGAGACATGTCAACTTTGCATGCTGTTTTTGCATTGTGTCTGATGAATAACTACACACAGAGAAACATGACTCTTGCTGAAAAGTTGTTACAGTCACTATTATACACTATTGTTTGATTTTTGCACTATATATCTTTACTTTAAAATGGTTTATTATTTTTGTTTTTTCAAATTAACATCTATTTTATTAATCTGCCCCACACCTACTATGCCTACCCATTAAGCAAATAAGACAAATAAAGCCATGATAGCTTTATTTAAATATACTTTATTTTGAATAAATACATAGCTGCATACTCCAACAAAACAAATTCCCACATTATCCGTGTCCGAAAAGTATATGTCCCTGCATTTAAAGTTCATCACCTCTCTATCAGGAGATGAGTAACAAACTACATCTTCATTCTTTTGGACTTACGGTTTTTCATTGCATTGATCAACATGCTAAAATCTTGCAAAGTCGGTTTTCTCTATTATGTTTTATCATTGTATAAATTGTTCTCCTATTTTTGTTCATTTTGTTCTGCATCATTTCATAGAAGTCTTCCCAGTTTCCTCTGAAATTATTCCAACGCTTTTTTTTTTGAGGCAGTTGGGGTTAAGCGACTTGCCCAGGGTCACACTGCTAGTAAGTATCTGAGTCTGGATTTGAACTGAGGTCCTCCTAATTCCAGGGCCCATGCTTTATCCACTGTGCCACCTTGCTGCCCCTCCATCACTTCTTAAGGCATAATAATATTCCAGTATATTCATATGTTACAATTTGTTTAGACAAGGATACAGGTTTCGAAACTCTTTCAGATTACTAGGTGAAACCACCTGCTTCCTGTGACAAATAAGGAGGGAATGTCCAACGGGGTATTTCCTCTGCTGAAGAAAACATTCAAATGCCTTTTTTTTTTTTTTAAAAAGTATTTATTTTTACATCCTTTTCTTTTCACCAAATGCTTTTTGAAGTCCAAGTCCCTTATCTGGGCAAGAGACAGAGACCAGATTGGATTTAGATTCTGGGGGAGGAGGGGAAAAGACATCAGGGAATGAATCTAGGCTATCAGAAAACCTACCAATCAGTAATGAGGGATAACCAAGTCAGTAACAATACCAAGGAGAGCTAGTTGAGTGCAACCTTGTGGTTGCTGTTGCTTGTCCTTTGTTCTCAGAGAGGACCATGACGTCAGGGAGGTGATGCCATGACATCAGAAGAGGAACACAAAAGTAAAAGGTGAATATTTTGATTGAAATTTGAATCCCAGGTGACTTAGAAATCTAGTCCAACCCCTTACTGGGGCCTTTTAGAACCCAAGCTTCCTGATGGTATATAATCCTGCTTCTACTCTAATTGCCCTCTTATGTAGAACTGAAAGTAACTCTTAGAAAACAGTTTTCCCTTTTAAGGATGTGTTCATTGTATTCTTAAATGCCTGAGTAACTTCCCCTTCCCCTTTTTTCCTTTTATAGATCTGTTTGGGCTTCAGGAGATGCTAGGGAACTAATGAATGAGGTCAGAGAGAAAAAGAAACTGAAACTTTTAATAATAATAATCCTTGTTTATATTATAATAATCCTACAAATGCAAGTAAGCCCCATCCCCTCCATTCATGGGGGCCCATGACCAAGAAGAAATCTGCTTCCCTATACAAGTGTAGCACCATGCCCCCGTCTGGGCTCACACTATTGTTGACACGTTGATCCCCAGAAGAGGGGTCATTACTAGTCTCAGGGTTCTGAGGATGTAACTTTGTGGGCCCGACCGACAGGCAAGCACTTACTGGTGTGCTCCTATTAACAGTCAACTAGTAGACATCGGTAATGGTGATCACATTCACTTAAAAATAATTTCCTTTGGTAAAAATACTTCTTGCTTAAATCAAAACCCAGTGTGAACAAACCCAGTGTGAATATATAGATATATTTCCCTGAATAAATCAAATCCCTTGTGTGAGAAACGTGGTCATACCCCAGGAAATTAGTTTAAAAAAAAATAAGAATCGATGTCTGATAAATAAAGAACTGATAGACACATTTAGAGAATAATTTTACATATGTATACCTATTTTTGTCTAATGGTAGCCATCTCTAGGGTGGGGGGAGGGAAGAAAAAAAGGAAAAAAAAAGAAAAATAAATAGCAAATTGTACATGATAGATTAGCAGTTTCACATGCAATAATCTTTTATTCTACTTTGTTATGGAAATGCTTGTTTTCAAAGACAGAGATTCTGAGGGTCTGGATTCAAGATGCTGGAGCTAGACCTACCCTGCCTATGAGGAGCAAAGTTAGAAAGCCTGAGCAGGGGCAGAGAAGGGAGAGACCAAGGAGGGTCATCTGTTCTACTGACATGATTAAAAGAGCTGAGGGAGCTTTTGTGAAAAGGCTGGCTCTTTCCCCAGCTTCCCCTTCTGGTGCCTATCTATCTACAGATGCTAATACATAAATCTGCTGCTTCATTATCCAAACATTTCCAATAAATTGAATTTTGATTCGACCACAAAAAGACCAGAGTTTAACTAGAGACAGAAATTAAAAAAAAAAGTTAGGCAGAGATCCCAACTCTGCCCAAATATTAGGAATTTTCCTAATTCAGAGCAATTGTGACTGAACTCAGGATAGTTTGTGTAAAATAAACTTTTTTATAGCTGAAGAGCAGGGAACCACATGAATCTTAGGGGTCATTATATCACCCCCTAGGTTTGAAACAAATTAAATGTTGTCACAGGATGTTAAAAATTGAGGGCTCATCTAGAATAACTTTTTTTATTCTCTCTGGGGGTTTAAATATTGTGCTATTTTTTACAAATTGTTTTGGATTTCTTTTAAGTAGGATTTCCTGCACTGTTGTTTAAGCATTATTTTTGAGCATTTTTATTATAAGTCTCTTAGTTTATATCTATGAATACCAGATGCTTTATAATTGTCTTAATTGTGGTTGAAACAGTCATTACTATTTTTAATTTGTTGGAACTAGTAAAATTGTTCCGTCAATTGCGGTATCCGTTGGTGGTTGTCCCTTATACCAACACATATATACATACCTTTACACATATATGTGTATATATATATATATATATATAGTCAATTGTCTCATGAATATCAAAATCTATAAATTAATATTTTTAAATGCCATTCTCATGTTTTCCACCACCAAGAGATACTACAAATAACCAAAAGACTTAATTCCATATGTGTGTGAATGTGTGTGTGTGTATTTTACGTATATATAGAGAGAAAGAGACAGAGAGAAAGAATAGAACTTGTGTTTAATGAGAAAGGTGCTAGATACTTCATAAAAATAAGTATCCAAGAATTGGGGAACCGTAGAAAAGTATATATAGGACTAGGGTATGGAACATCCAGAACTAAAAATATGCTTTGTGAATCATTTAAATATTCAAGAATACCTAAATAAAATATTTTAGATAGGGTACAGTATCTGGAAATTGGTTCACGGTCCCCCATTAAGGGGGAGGATTTACGTAATATACTTGAAACATTAATGAATGGAAATGATGATTTCAGCATAGCAATTGAGGTTTGGGTTTGAAAATAGGTTTGGGGTTTCATCCATACAAAATGGTACAGAATATTGAGGCAGCTAGATGGGGCAGTTGTTAGAACAACGGGCCTAGAGTTAATATGACCTGATTTCAAATCCAGTCTGAGACACTTAACTAGCTGTATGATCCTGAGTAAATCATTTAAACTTTGCCTGCCTCGGTTTCTTTAACTGCAAAGTAGGGTAGTAACAGCACCTACCTTGCAGGGTTGTTGTGAGGCTCAAGTGAGATAACACTTGTAAAGTGCTTAGCACGGTGATTTGCATATAGTAAGCTCTTAATAATAGGCATTTGTTCATTTGTCCTTCTCTTATAAAATGACTCTTCCTGGCAGAAACATATTGAGTCTATCCTTTATGCCAAGGGTATTTCCCTTGCCACCACCTAGCTGTCCAAGAAAGGCAAGCTTCTCCAACTCAAATAGCAACCTGACTTTGAAAAGAATACCCAAAGAGAAGTCCATCATGGTAGACAGAGCTACTTCACCAGGTGAGGTCTGTGGTTGAAACGATTCTTACTGTTTCTAATTTATATTGTTAGAATTAACCAAATTGTTTGGTCAATTGTAAGATTGGTCAGGGAACCCTAGCACTCCCTGAAAGGCTCAAATATGCTTCCCCTGGAGATAGATTGCAAACTTTACACATTATTACAGACAGCAAAGCAATCCAAATCTAGGAACATCTTCGGGGAAGATCTCTACCCCTCCCAGCTCCCCGCCCCCCACCCAAAACTGTAGGGGATTGGGCTAGATAAGCAACAGAATTGTTACAGAAATTGGTGGGCCTCTGGCAGTGACAAGATATACTGCTTGATGAGAAGCCTTAAAGATCCCACTTTCAAGCACTCCTGGAGGTGTACAGAAGCAAAACCCTGGCCTCCATCCTTAGAATGCATTTGTTGTTGTTTGGTCATTTTCAGTTGTGTCTGACTCTTCATGACCCCTTTTGGGATTTCCTTGGCAAAGACACTGGAGTGGTTTGCCACTTCCTTCTCCAGCTCATTTTACAGATGAGAAAACTGGGGTAAACAGGGTTAAGTGACTTGCCCAGGGTCACACAGCTAGTAAGTACCTAAAGCCATATTCAAACTCAGGAAGATGAGTCTTTCTGACTCCATGACAGGCGCTCTGGCAACTGTACCACCTAGCTGCCTTCTCCTAAAATATTAGGAGACCTCTGAGCTTTTCAACGGCAAAAGCAAGACCATTCAGCTGCCTCAATCCCCATCTTTTCAGAGATTGCTCCATGTGTGCTCACATTAATACACAAATATGAATGCAAACAACAATATGCAGTATGACAGCCACATGGGTTATTATACTATGCTTAAGCAATACAATAGCATAGCAATAGACACGAATTCAAATCATGAAAATAGTATCCGTGACTTTTTATGTATCAACATAGATTAATTATGCATACAGTAGCAATCAAACTTTTAAAAGATACAATATATCATTAAATTCTGCAATTGTATAACAATATTCTCATGCCAATATAGGCTAGGAATGAAGTCAAGCTAGTTTGGATAAGCTTATTACACCTCCAGAAAATAAAAATACAATTAAAAGTTAAATTTTTTTTTTTAAATTGCAGGATATAACCAGGAAGAAACAAAATTCTCTTTATTTCAAAAGAAAACCTTCTCACCATGAAAAGAAAGAGGAAATATGCAAACAAAATGTGGTTTCCAGAATGGGAAGACAAAATCTCCTGAGAAACAGACTGAGAAAAATTTTCCTCAAAGAGGGGGTACTTGCCTAGAACACTAGGTACTTGCATGTGCACGCGCCGCACACACACACACACACACACACACCCCTCTAAATATTGCTAGTATTGAGATCACTTTGGTACCCTCAAAAATTTGAATATCTCAACTACATTGATGAACATGTTAGGTACATGGAGACTAGAACCAGGAATTCAGTGGAGCCAACAGTGGCTTCCCCAGTTCATGCAAAGAGTTCCACCAGGAATGATGACATTGTCTTCACTCCCCTTTTAGTGATGTTTAGGCATGAGCCGCGCCTACCTGTGGATCTCTGTTTTGGAGTCTGTGAAGATGGAGAGGTTGCAGAATTCTACAAACAATACATCTCTAGTCTGAGAGAGAAGCTAAAGGAAGTTTACCACCTACCCACAAAGATCAGCTGAAAAGATTGCTGTCAGAAATAAGGGTATGATGCTCTGGTTTGTTGTCAAACAAAGCTTCAGTAAGACGGCAGAGTCCTGCTGAGAGATCTTGGTGTTCATGGGACACATTAATTAGCAGATAGATGGAAAGCTTCTTCTTAAGAATAGAGAGATTGGGTAACTTTACTATTTATAAAATGGCCCCAGAGACTGAGGTGAGAACGAGGTTGTGGGGATCCTATGAAGACACATCTCTTTGAGACCATCCTTCTTCCCTCTTGAGACAGGGATTTGTTTTCCCAAGAAGTAGACAAAGCTGTCAAGTGACCTGATTGGCCCCTGCTTCAGCTCCCTGGTCACCCAAGGACATAAAAAGTCCCATTCACTACAATCAGTGTCCCTTAGACTTAGTAGATTTTTGAAGACTCCACAAGTTACCGTATTCTTCACCATCTCCTACCCTGATGACCAGACGTTTCTATATGGGAAGATGTGGGCCTCAACCAGAGGAGCTAAGTGCAGTTGTGTCCTTCTTGTCAATCTTTGCTATGTTAGGGCAAAGTAAACCTCCTTTTGCTAACCATTCAAAGACTTGCAATTGCCTCATTTCATCCTAACATAGAACATGAGCAAAGACAGTAGAGGTGTCAGAGCCATCTCCAACATTTGGTATCATTATGGTACTCTGGGATAAGACACGATGGCTTCATGTCTTGGCTTATATCATGGCTGATTTGGGAGAAGAGTTCCGCAAATATAGAGGATAATGTGATTGGATAGTGGGAGATGCATAATTCTAGGTTACAAGAACCCTCCTGATCCCATATGGGAAAATATTTTCTATGGGACAGGGAACAGCTTCTTGCTCAGTGGGTCCTGGAAAAGGTTGCTTGGGAGGGTAAAAAAAAAAAAAAAGCACCAAGTTCAGCATTCCCTGGTTTTTGTTGACTATTCTGCCCAAATTGGATTGCCAGGATAAGATTGAAAGTAAATAGGGCTGTCACATTTATCAGCTAAAAAGAGAGCTCTTGGCTCCCGGGAACTCTGCAATGAGAGCTGAGGGACAGCCCAAAGGGCTGGTGGCTGTGGAAGTAAAGAGAATCTCTCCTAATGGGGGGTGGGGAAAACTGCTCAACGGTCTCCTAGCCAGAAATTCTGGTACCTGCTGAGATTGAAACAATGAGAGAGGAGAATAGATTTGGGAATTCCCACCAATGGAGAGAAAGCTCTAGGCTAGACGACCACTGCTCCCTGGAGAAGAATGACTCCCTGCCCCAAGAGAGCCAATGGTAGGCAGAAATTTTCCACTAAGGAGTTTCGATGGCTGCTCAAGTTCAAACCCAGACCCAAAAAGCTACCGGCACAATGGCTCCTGAGGGCATTTTCTAGTGAGGCCATTGCCAGGCTGTTCTTTGCAGCTGACTTCCAGAGCTCTCTGAGCTCTCGAACAGCACCTTTACAGAGTCCACCTGCAAACTGGGAATGCCTTTGACTTCTTTTTGAGTGGCTGAGATGGGGAATTATTCATACCTAGGCTTGTTAAGATGAACTCCTATTGTAGTCAGGTCCCTGTTAGGGCTCTGCAAGAGACTGAGTGAACTTCTTAAAGGATATGGCTTTGATAAATTGGATTTATGTGACCCACCTGCCCAGATGGAACTTCCTCATCTTAGGTCCAGCCAGTCACAAGCAGTTAGATCGTGACTCTAGGTGGGGCACCACCTAAATGATTTCAGATTTTGGCTGTGGGTCTCCCTTGCCCTACAATCATATAGGTGTGAGCTGAATAAGTAATGCTATTTGAGCAAGAGATTGGGAGAGTTATGGTTTGAGTAAATATTACTATAAGTAAGAACAGGCACTCTGAAATGGGAAGAGGAGGAACAGAGCCTGATTCCTTGTTCGATAGGCAGGGGGCAATGACATCCTTAACCAGGGGGAATTTTGGGTGTGGCCCCTGAAACACATTGTTGATAAAAAAGCAATTGATGGCCAGTCCATGGGGCCTGCTAGTAAATTGTACATGGTAGTTCAGTGCCAGGGCACTAGGGGCCCTCCAGCCCCACCCAAGCCCAAGGTAACATTTACATTATCCAGGAGGAGGTTAGCAAGAATAAAACTTGAAGGGAAGGGGTATAACGGGCTTAGTATATGTGTGGGCCCTTTTAGCAACCTTTGTTACAAGGTCCTTCCAAGGTACTGGCTAGGCTCCACTCTGAGCTTTCATCATCAGCCCCCCTAGCCTGCCAATCTGGGAAAGTCAGGACCTCCCTCCAGTATAATAAAGCTGTGTGACCTTGGGCAAGTCACAGAATTCTCTCAGAGAGCAGAAATGGGCATCCAGGACAACCTTTAACAACACAGGGAGTTTCCTCCATGAACCCCCACTCAAGGAAACTGGCCTGCCCTTCTCCCACCTTCCTTTCCCTCACTCTTTTTTTTGGAGGGGGGTTGTTTTTTTTTTTTTTGGCAGGGCAATTGAGGTTAAGTGACTTGCCCAAGGTCACACAGTTAGTCCATGTGTCAAGTGTCTGAGGCCGAATTTGAACTCAGGTCCTCCTGACTCCAGGGCTGGTGCTCTATTCACTGTGCCACCTAGCTGCCCGCTTTCCCTCACTCTTAGCAGCTAGGCAGTACAGTGAATAGAGTACTGGACTTAGGAAGACCTGAATTCATATCCAATCTCAGACACTTACCAGCTGTGGGCCAGTCACTTAACTTCTGTCTGTCTCAGTTTCCTCAAATGTAAAATTTGGATAATAGCATTTAGCACAGTGCCTAGCACATAGTAGGTCCTTCCTTCTTTCCTTCCTTTCTTCCTTCCTTCCACAAAGTGTCCAATAAATTCCTGTTTAACAGGAAAAGAATAAAGCAACAAGTAACTCAGAACTCCTGCTGCTTGAGTCAGAGAGCAGTCAGAAGGCAGCCCATAATGAAGCGCCATAGTCTCTCTCTTCTAAGCAGAGTTACATCAAACCAGCCGTTACAGTCTGAGCATCTCCCACCCGGATCCCCCCACCATCTCCTTAGCTCAGAGAAGGGAGGGATCGGTGTGAGCTACAAATAGATGGAAAAGATTTCCTAGGGGAAGTCAGGCACCTTGCAAAAGCCCTTGACAGACTTTTCTGGGCTGCCCTCCCCCCTCCTTCATACCACTTTATGATGCCCCTCCTCGCCTCCCCTGCCACCTACACCTCCAACTTGACTCAACTTAAAAAGCACCCAGCACCTGCCTACGGCACACACCCCCGAGTTTCCCCTCACAGCTGATTCCCATGGAAACCAAAGGAAAGGAAAGATAATTTCCTTCAAAGCTCAGCTCTAATGCCACCTCCTACAGGAGGCCTTTCATGATCCGCCCTCCCCCAGCTGCTGGTGCCTTCCCTTTTCCACCCCCACCAATTATCCGGCATTTATTTTAGAATTCTTTTAATGTACTTATGTATGTACAGGTCATTTCCCCTGTGGGCTACTTAAAAGAAAACAGTGGTCATTTTTGTCAGTGTCGCCAGCACCTAGCCTGGCAAACTGCTTAAGAGCAGGAGCTAAGCTTTTGCCTTTCTTGGTTTAAGTAGAGCTTAACACAGTGCTAGGCACATAGGCTACATAGTAATGGCTTAATAAATGCTCATTAATTGACCAGCTGACTGACTGATTGTTAAAGAGTCTTGAAGTTCTCTACATCTTCTTCCTCTGCCTCTCATCACACAGACAGGGCTCAGCACCCTGTGGGTGGGGGCCTATCCTCAGTCAAGCTATTTGTTCCCCCAAGGGCAAAGACTGTTCCTTACTCTGAACTCCAAGTATGAAAGCCAGGACTGTTTCCCCTGTGAGCACTGAGGATCATATCCAAGTGATCTCTTTGGACTGAATGGCTCCTTAAGCAGCTCTCTTAGGTCACCCAAGGGCAGAGATGGACCTCTCCACTGAGACCCATTCCCAGGAAGCCAGCACAGGAGCAGAGGGTCAAGGGCTCAGGCCTGGAAAGACTGCTGAATTTGGAATGGGAGGACCTGAGTCTAAATCCTGGACTAGCTACTTACTACTTGTGTGACCTTGTCACTTGACTTCTCTGGCTGTCAGATTCATCATCTGTAAAATGGGGTTGTTTGACCAGACCAGGAATTCTTAACCTTATTTGTGTCATGGACTCCATTTGTCAGTTTGGTGCAGCCTAGGGACCCCTTTTCAGAATGATGTTTTAAAATGCATATAATAAAGTATATATGATTACAAGGGAAATCAATTATATTGAAATGCAGTTATCAATTTTTTTTAAAAGACAAGTTCTGGGAAGAGCCGGCTTCTAAGCTTCCTTCGAGCTCTAAGTCTATGATCTGATAAATCCCAGATTGGTGGCGGGGGTGGGGGTGGAATCCCCCTTCCCCCATCCCAGGCCTCCTGTTTCAGAAGTCTGCCTTTCACGTTAGACATTTTCTCTTATATTATTTTCCTCTTCCTTCTTAAAATCACAGAAATCACAGTTCCCATAGAAGAGTGGCCACTGTCTCTAGTACTACCTGTACCTCATCACACATCCAAGCAGGAAGAGCCAGACTACGCCTTTCTCCTCACTGCTACTTCCAGACCCCCATCACTCACTCTTCCTTTGAGGCTCCTTCCATACAGATCATAGGCCATTCATTAATTACTCAGAGGATTTAGAGCTAATGAGGATCTTAGGAGTCAGGTAGGCCAACTCCAATCATTTTACAGACGAAGAAACTGAAATCCAGAGGGGAAGAGATACTGCCCAAGGTCCTACACTGAGTAGCCAGGCCAAGACTCAAAGCCACCAACTCTAAATTAGATAGGCTTAAAAGAGGACTTTTTATTCCTCTGCCCTAGGGAGCAAAGATGTCATTGTGTCAACAACTTTGATCAATAAACACAGTGGAGTCATGAACCTTATCTCCCTGCACATGTATTATAGTCCAGCCAGCTCCTTCCCTTGCCCTCTTCACCTTACTAAGGGCATTACGATACACAGAGGGCCAGTCCCAGGGATTTTCCCAGATTTGCTCATGGAACATTATAGGCTGAGATCAGGGGGATTTTTCTCACTAATCTCAACAAACTTCCTAAGCTTTGATTTTGACCTGGCGCAGGCTCCTGACCTGTGTTATCCTATACTCTGTGGATTCAATAGTGCTTGCATTTTCGCTGAAAACAAGAAACATACTTTCACTTTGGCTTCCAATTTAATCCAACAGGGTCTTGAATCCTTCAAAACTTTCTCTAAACAAAGAACTCCTTCGGTGGTCTTCAAAAGGAGAAAAGATAGCCCACTTTCATGGCTCTGAAAAGATCACAGACTCTGTCTACCTTTTCCTTTCCAAATGATTTTTCATCATGGGGTCAAAAGATAGGCTGGGCCTTCCAAAGCAAAACTATCCCACTATAAAATTGAGAAGTTGATTAAATATGCCATGGATTCCCCTTACATGCCTTTTCATTCCCCATCCAAGGTGGCCCCATGCCCAGTGGCTTCCTGCTGTCTCAGACTCTATATTTTGGAGGGAATCATCTGATTGTGACAGAAATGTTTTCCTTTTTCTGGAGGGAGAAGGTATGGGGAGAGTGGTGAGACATAGAGACACAGAGAGCTAGTATGCTTAACCCAAAGGTATGGATCAGTTATGTTGGAAGTTCAGGTACTGGATGAGGGAGGCACTTTTTTTTTTCAGTAAAGCCCTTTCATAACCTTCTATTGGCCACATGGACTGCTGGTAAGTGTAGTTTTTCCAACCTTAAAGTAGGCCGAATGATAATTATCCATTGAGACAGAGAGAGTCCGGGATAATTGAAGAGCTGTGTGGAGAGGGGATGGGGTACAGATATTCAGATGGACAGTGGGAGTAATTGAAAGTGGAGGATGTTCCTAATACATACTCACCATAGGCTAGAGACTTGCCTTGCTCGCTGGTCTGTTTAGGAAGTGATCCAATGGAAAAGAACTTGCCCAACTGTGCCTACCCTAGGGCACTGATGGTACCTGGTGACCTTATCTGCTCTTCAGTTCTTTCTTCCCCCTGCTTCATCATTCACTGCCTGGCAAACTGATTGCTTTGGGGAGTTTCCTGTTTGAGTGTTGTTTCCTTGTTATTTGTACTTTAATGATGGATTTTGTCTTTATATAAAGTTAATTTTATCTCTTTCTAAGTGAGTGTTTGTTAGTGGGTATGGACAAGGGGGAGATATGCAGTGTCTAGCTGGAATTTTACAGTCTACCACAGGGCAGAGGGGTCAATTTCTGCTCAGCGATTACAGGAAAAATTCTTCTCTGGTATCAGGGTTCAAAGTTTTATTATCTTTCATGAATAATCAGCATTAATCAGCTGGCTGAAATAGCTGGGGAGAATATCTGGAGGTGCCCTTGCTCTAGTGACTAAGAAAAATGAGATTATTCTGAGGCCTCTAGCGACTCCTAAAGGCTTCAAATGGGAGCGTCCTCCTAGGGGGAAAAATCAGGGCCTTTTCTCTGATGGGAAGCACATAGACACTTTCATCTTTGTTTTTGTGTTTTTTTCCAAACTTTATCTTCATATTAGCTTCCAATGAATTGACCCACTCCACTCCACTCCTTCCCTCCATATGGTTATTAATGCTTGCTAAATGATGATGCTAAAGCAAAAATATTAGCTTCCATATAATTGCTTCATATGTTGTAACTGTATTTGTATGTTGCCTGGCTGAAATGAATTGTTTGGTGGGTTATGAGCTGTTCTTTGGTTACTGGCTAAATCCTGCCATTAGGGATGGAAATCATGAATTTCTGAGCATGATTCTGGGAACAAACTATCATCTTGCTAATGTTAATATTCATAAGGGATTAATAGTAGGAGTAGAACTCAAGTATAAGATTTTTTAAAAATAAATGATTGTTTTTTAAGAATTATATATTTTTCCATCGGTAAAAATCCAACTTCTTATGCGCTTCCCTATCTTCTCTCCTCACCAAGTTTGAGAACTTCAGAAAACAAAACCCATTACAAACATATAGAGTCAACCAAAACAAATATCCACATTGTCTATAACCAAAACTACATTTGTCTCATCCCATTTTTTGAGTCCTTCACCTCTCTATCAGGAGGTGGGTAGCATATTTTATCATTATTCCTCAAGAATAATGATTATCAACGTTTAAGTATAATGCAAAAGAGAAGAGGAACATTAGGATCACCCACATAGGGATATCAGTCCACTTCACTCTAAAGATGTGTTTCCAGATCCAGGTGAATACTCAAACATAGCAGACAAAATACAAATATGGGATACTGTCTGGGTATCAGTCTATGATTTTCCCTTTGAGGAGGAGAAATGATGGAATGAACTTGTGACATTTAATAAAGGAAGATGAGGCACAGCACAGCACAAAGGCACAGAACAAAATGTGAGGCCCAAGTTAGTCATGACATTTGGGTTGACACCTATATGGTAAGATGCTTGCCATGAGGAGCAGGCTAGACTGTTCATGTGCAAGTGATGCCAAGTCTGTACGCTCTCTGGTGAAAGCCCTACTATGCTTAATGAAACAGTGGCTACCCCGCCCCTACATCAGAGAGATGGCATCGTGGCAGTGGGGATAAAGTCCAAAGCTATTTCTGCTTTGTTAGTCAGAAAGAGAATTCAACAAAATTTCAAAATGGAGCTTTGGGATGGACCTCTGAAGCTGATACTGGGGCAGAGATGATAAAAAGATGCCCAACGTAAGGACTTGCTCAGAAAATGACCTGAGGCCTCTAGTAGAGATCAGAACCAAGCTGGCTAGAGAAGAGCTAAAGGGTTGGTAGGACTCAGACTTGAGTAAGATATACTGTTTGATGGAAAGGTCCAAACCCCCCCCCCCCATCTGAACATCGGAGGGAGCCAAAGGAAAGAAACCCTGATATCATGTGTCTAGAATGTTTAAATTATTTTGGGACATTCTATGACTCCTAGGAATCAGTGAAGATGGTACTGGGAGAGACTGGGAGTATCATCCAGCAAAGGGCCACCCTCCCAATTTGGGGGACTGGTGGACACAAACTCAGTGAGTAGGCAAGAATAGTGTGGGAAAGGATAATTTCCCCTGATACAGAAAATATAAACAGGTTGAACCAAGTGGCCAAAGGACTGGTAGGCTGGAATGACTTGAGGACAGCCCTAAACAATGAAATAGCAAATGAGTGACATTGATCACTGAACAGGCTGATGAAGTAATGGAAAAGGCCAGGGGAAAAAGCGTCACCTCAAGAACATATGCTTGTGCATGGGCCAAGGAAACTAATCGGGAGAAGTGGGGCGAGAGGAGGGAATAGCCAGCAGGCACAGGGTCAACTAAGGAAACATAAAAAAATCTGGTGAGAAGTGAACCTACCCAGGAGCAAACCCATTCTAAGATTATCCCTTCCACATTGCTACTTTCCCCATCGCAGTTTCAATATATCACAGGTTAGAATAAAAAATTAAATGGGAATTTTTTGGGAGTTTTACAGAAGCTTCAGATAACACAGAAAATTTTAGAAATTCATATACATATGGTATTATATAGCATCAACATATTTATCTTTTAATACCATAATAATTCAGACCTTCTCTGGTATGAAGGGAGGACCAAAAAATTTTACATGGATTTTCCAGATCTTGGGCATACCGTGCCACACCCCTGCCCCCACAATGTGGAAGGGATAACTATGATAGGAAGGTAATGAGATGAAGAGGTTGAGGTAAACCAGACTGACATGAAAACATCATCATTAAAAGAAAGCCAAAAGGGCAGAATTTACTTCCGGTATAACTGGAGAAGATGGCCATACTTACTTTAGGCTATGAGCACTTAAGAACAGAATGCAACTTTGGTGATAAAAAAAAAAAAAAAAAAAAACAAAACTCGAGGGCTTAAGGATCTGCTTTGGGGAAAAAAGTGAGGTCAGAGCAGGAAGTCACAGGTCCCCACACATGATGAGCATGACCTCATCTGCAATTCCTAGTGAGCCTTTTCCATCTGATAGCACAGAAACAGAAAAACAGGAAGTATAAAGTTATCTTTAAAAGCACCCATGCTGATGGACAGAGAGATGTAAACAAAGATTGTCTCATATATGCACTGATGTTGGACTATGCTGATCCAAACGAACCTATTGTCCTATATACTGATGCCAGCCTGAAGGGACTAGAAGTCCTGGACCAAGAAAGTGATGATCAAACGAAACCAGTGGCATTTGCCAACAGCCAGATTCTTTAACCCTACGTGCAAGCTAGAGATCCTGGCTTTGATGTGGGCTGTAACTGAGAAGTTCAGAAACCATACAGTTATCCCTTCCACATCATGAGAGCTAGAGGTATGGCATTCTCATGATCTGGAAAATCCCTGTAAAATCTTTTGGCCCTCTCTTTGTACCAGAAAAGAAATCTGAATTTTTTCTTTTTCTTTTATGGAATGTTTACAGTTCCTTATTGTAAAATTTGGGTTATCATATAATACTAAACATATATTTTATCCATTTTGGAGTTTCTAAACTTTTTCTAGGCTGTCTGCTGACCTTTGTGTATCATCTGCTGCTTTGCAACCCCCCCCCCAAATTCCCATTAATTTCTTATGCCAACCTGCGATATATCAAAACCACAATGGGGAAAGTCGTGATGTGGAAGGGATAACTGCATGCTGAGTGAACTTGCAAGCATGGATTGTCAACAACTCTCTGACATAGTCTGACCAAGTTAGATTCTGTTCTCCAGAGATAGGTGACAGCACTATTAATACAGCATTCACTACCAACCAAGGAAGCCCCATGTGGATGCAGATGGCCTCTCCAGAAGCCCACGGAACACCAAAGCTATGATGATACCTGAAGAAAGAGTGAAGACCATGCATGGGAGCATCTACAGAACTGGATTACAAAGCAGATGGAAGAATGATTGAAGGTTGGGGATGGTCACCAGACAGCATGCCAATAACCTTGTTTCATCGAGCCAAGCTTTTTAACCTATGCATGAGTAGCAACGAGAGTAAGCCAATGGCTGCCAAAGAACTAAATAAAGTGATAGAAGCCAAGAAGTGGGGTGTGATAGCAACAGACTCTCAAGGCACCAATCTCTTTAATGCATTTTATTGTTGAGACAATGGCAGAAGTTAGAGCCATGTGATAGATTACCATACCAGACTGTCACTGGTCCCATATGTGGTACCAGGAAGCAAGTGGTACTATTGCTACACAATGCACACTACTCTATGGCCATGAAAGTGTTATATGTTGTCTTTGGAGGGCATATTGACCAAGAAAGGGCCCTAGAGGTAGCAGGAAACAGATTTAACTGATCCAAGATGGCTTCACATGTCACCAAGAAGTGAGACTTATATTCACGGTATATACGGCAAAGCACTACCAACTCACATGACCTATTTGGAAATCCTAACTATAGCAAACTTTTGGTGCTTGTCTGCATTGCCTAACCCTGGAAGGAAAGGAAAGAATACAAGTCATATATTGGTAGTGATTAGCCAATTCACAAGATATGTATGAGCATACCCAACCAGAACACTTGCACTATAAAGTATTAGGGGAGATACTTCTCAGTATATAGGCCTCCCACCAATATCCATTCAGATCAAGGCAAAAACTTTGAAAGTATTCTGCTGAAGAAGATGTTAGTTTTGGTCAGCACTGGAAAGTAACAAAACCGTAACATCCTTAAGGGGACCCACAACCTGAATCCTTCAACTGCACACAGATCATAAAAGAGCCACCGAGACCAGAAGAAAAATTGAGTGGAGTAGGCATGTGGCTGTATTTGTACATATTATACAGTTCTGCCTGGAATGACCCACAGGTTTTCTATCCTACCTGTTGATGCATGGGTATGTCACACTCAGTTGACTGAATCTGACCTTGTCTGCATTCCCAAACCCTGAACTGAAGCTGACCAGATGTATGCACTCCCAGCCTCTGACTACTCTGTAAAAGTCCTAAACTCTCCCCTCCAGGATTCCCAAGCTTTCTCTATGACTTTCAGTAGTTATGCAAAACAACTTACCTTGTGAAACCATAGAATGTTCTAAACCCCTTACACCTGCAGCCCCTTTCCCTCTGCCTAACTTCTCCCACCTGCAGCTTGGCCGGTCCCTCTGCCTTAGGACTCTATATAAAGCCTGTTCCCAGCCCCCTCCTTAGGTACTCCACCACTTGCTATGTGGCACTTCAAAGTAGCTCCCTTGCCTTGATTAAAGACCTCGATTTTGCCATCCTGGATGTTTTCTCTTGAATTCAAACTGACAGGTAGGAACCAAGACTGCCTGTCAACTTGTGTTTTGGACTTCGAGAAGGAAGAGATTGTGGATACCCACAACCAGTGTATCTTTCCACCTAGCAACATCAGCACAAAAGAATGACAAAAAAAAATTGACAGTGCAATGCCCAAGTTCATTTTCAAGACTTTCAACAAGGTGAGAGTTCTGCTGAAAAACCTTAATGTTAACAGGACATACAAGTTAGCAGAACACACTGAAAGCTCCTCTACATCTTGTGGACAGGCTGGGCAACGTTCCTGTTTACACCAGTTAGTCCCAGATATTGGGTGGGGTGAAAGAGGAGTGGAGTCCCGTAAAGACAATTCACCACAATCATTTATTGTCAGCTGGTGAATGAGTTCGACTCCCTGATGGAGGCTGATGGTACTCATCTCAGTAAAAGAGACTTCAAGGTCAATGCTGCTTCCTTTACAATTTGCTTCTTCTCTTCCTGTTGATAATCAGGTCCATATTTTGTTCCGAAGGTTGTCTCTAGCACCACGGGGAGACAGGTGAAGGAGATTTGTGTGCTTTTTCTGCCCTTGGGAAACCAAATTTTTATTGGGGGAAGGACAAGTGCAAAACTGTCTTTACATATGAAATAATTAGGAGTCAGAACAGAGGCAGCCTTGCCTAGGGAACAGAGGGCTGGCCTCAGTCTTTTGGATTTGGGTTCAGCGCCTGCCTCTGATATAAACTAGCTGCTTTTAACCTTGGGTCCACAGACTCCAAGTGGTCTGTGGATAGAATTCAGAGGATCATGAACTTAGACGGGGGGAAATACATCTTTATTTCAACAGAATCGGTTTTCTTTGTAATCCTATGTATTTTGTTTTATTAACTTAAAAACACGATTCTGAGAAGTGGTCCATAGACCTCACCAGGCTGCCGGGGCGGGGGGGGGGGGGGGGGCCGGGGAGGAGGGGCAGGGGAGGGGAATGATTCGGGGTAAGCTGGGGCTCTTGAGTCGGAAGTTAAATTGTTAAACTTTCTCAAATATTTACACCTGCGAATTCCGGAAACACTGCAAATCAGGACTTGAATTATTGTTTTGTTGCTTGACTTAACTTAAAGTGATAATGAAGGAAATGTTAATAATGCAGATTAAACTTGAAGTACGTCGTGGTTGCATCCCCCCCCGCCCCCAGCTAGTTGTTCAAATATTTACCAGAAGTGGCATGGTGTGTGATAAAGTAAAAGTCAAATGAAATTCTGAGCACTACCTATGTCTGCGGGTTATATTTCCTACTGATTCATAAAATGTTATTTAAATCTCCCCACTCCTGGTTTCCTCTGCTACTGACTAGCTGTGTGACCCTGGGCAAGTCACGTCCACTCTCTAGACCTCAGTTTCTCCCTGTGTAAGAAAAGGGGGGGGGGGGGGGGCGGAGCTGCACTCGGTGGCATCTAAGAACCCTGACAATTCAGACAATCTGATTTTTATAAATGCAGAAACTTTCTCTCCCTCTCCTGCGCGATCCAGGAGGCGAACCTATTAATTGACAAAGTATAACTTCGCATATGTTGCAATGATTTGCATAAAAGTGTCTGCAGAAAACGCATCAGTCCCTTTTCTACTGTTTTCATGCCCTCACTGTAAGTTTTTTGGCATTGGGTGCAACACACCCGGACCCAAGACGTCCGAGGACCCATTCCTGCTCCAAGATGCCCTTTCGGGTCTTTTCTCGGTTCGCAAAGCTCTTGGCTGAGCAGATGTCTGCAGAGCACGTAAATTACAGTCCACATAGGCTTCGGCCATAGCTTCCCAAGGCTTTTGGCACCACGTACTTCTGCCGCAGTCAGGATGGCCGAGCGGTCTAAGGCGCTGCGTTCAGGTCGCAGTCTCCCCTGGAGGCGTGGGTTCGAATCCCACTTCTGACAATAACGTGGCTTTTGCTTTTGTCGGGGTTCCGAGAGAGTGGTCAGACGTTAGACTTCCACCTCGGTTATGTGAAGTTGCCACACTCCACTTTGCACTACGAGAATTACAGGCACCTATCCCAAGTTTCGCGAAAGAACGGATTAAACCCAAGAACGCCAGAGCCAAGACCAGCCCCTCAAAAGTTTTAAAATAAACTATGAAGCAAAAACGCGGAGTTGTCAGAAGTGGGATTCGAACCCACGCCTCCAGGGGAGACTGCGACCTGAACGCAGCGCCTTAGACCGCTCGGCCATCCTGACTTCCTGCAACGCGCCTCTACTGCCTTCTCTGTTGTAGAGAGCGTAGTGGGATGTGCTGCATTAAACGTTAGTGGCCCCTGCTGGAATCCCATGGTACACACAAGTGTCCTGATGTCGCAAGCCCAGACTAGGTTCCGCCCCCCGGGCCCTCCCTTCCTCGCCGGCTCCTCTCGGCGCCAGCCCGTCTGGCCCTCCCCCTGGGGACAACAGCGGGAGGTGCATGAACACTTCCTCTCTCCCCAACGAACACGACTGCGCATGGAAAGAGATCTCTTCACTGCAGCCTCATATGCACCCCTGTATAATTTCGCTCTGCAGAAATCCCAACCCTTCAAAAAGCACGGATTATACTGAATTCAATCAATACGGGGGAGACACAAAAATGCAAAGGAATTGAAAGCTTACTCTGTGCCAGATTCCATAGTAGCAGGGATACAAACCTAGACACAGTTGCACCCCAAAGCAGATGTGATTTTTTTTTCCGCCTCTAAAGCACCACGACCCTTTGCAGTTCTTGGACAAATAAAGAAGTTGGACTAGTTATTTCTAAGATTCCTTCCAGGACAACAAATACTAATTAAGCACCTACTATCAGGCATGGAAAGAGACAGTGTCTGCCCTTAAGCAGTTTGCGACTGAGATGTAAATGGCGGTAATTGTGGATACAGGAGATACACAGATAAATATAAAGACCACATAATTTGGGGGCGCAGAGAAATAAAAGCGGATTTAGCGGGGGGGGGGGGGAGGGGCAGGGGGAGTCACTGAGCTTACCCTTGAAGGAAGATGATGCGCTTGATAAGACCGGAGCGTGGCGTAGTGGAAAGAGCTCTGACTTTGGCCCTGGAAAATCGGCGTGTTCAAATCCCGTCTCTGGTGCTCCCTGGCGAGCGCAGACAGTCGTCGATTCAATTTGCTGGTTGCTAGTGATGCACAAAGGAACTCCCAAGTTTGGGAAATGTTTGGAGGGCAGCCCCATGTATAGAGCCAGACCTTGAGAGGCCCCAAACGCCGGAGTGGCTACCTTTAAACGTCGGAAACAAGATGTTCGAGCAGAAGAATGCATGTGGTCAGAACTGTTCTTTCAGAAGATAATTTTGGCAGCACGTAGTTCAGGTTCCAAAAGAGAGAGTAGAAGCGAGGAGGTCAATTGGTAGACCCCTGCATATAGTCCAGGGGAGAAGCGATGCACGCCAGAACTATGGGGAGGTGGGGGGGAAGAGGAAGGGGGAGAGACAACAACTCTTAAAATACGTGCCGAGATGATTGGTAAGAGTGGTACCCTCCACAGAAACAGGAAAATTTGGAGAAGGCATAGGGGAGATGAAAATGAGTGTCTTTTGGCCCTGTTGAGTTTGAGATGTCATTGGCAATGAAGGGCTGGAGCTCTGGAGAGAGAACACAGTTGTGTAGGTAGATTGTGGAATCACCTCTATAGACATGATGATTGAACTCATATGACTGCAAGGAGGAATGTAAAGAAAGGAGACTTTTTTTTTGGAGGGGAGAAGGGAAGGCAATTGGGGTTAAGTGACTTGCCCAAGGTCACACAGCGAGTAAGTGGGTCAAGTGTCTGAGGCCATATCTGAACCCAAGTCAGTCCTCCTGACTCCAGGGCTGGTGCCCTACTGACTGCACCACCTAGCTGCCCCAAGAAAGGAGACTTCTAATAAAGTGACCGAGTTGAGTGATCCTGATTAAGCCCAAGCCTCCTGTACCTCAAAGCAATGGCAAACATGAAGGAAGAAAGGAAGGAAAATTAACAGGGGAAAAAAAGGGGAAATGAATAACCAAAAAAGAGATCCCACAAAGTGAATAAGTGCCAGAGAGTAAAAGAAAACGGAGAAATCTGTAGTAAATACAAGACTGCAACAGTGCCAATAAACCCCTAGAAGGGAGAACAGACCGCTAGAACTTTCAGAGTGGTTTAGAACCTTAAGGAGAGCTATGAAGGGAAATCTGACATTTATAAGATTGGAAAGAAGATCACTTAAAAAAAAACAAACAAGAAAACAAACCTGAGAATTTCCACCAAAAAAAATATATAATGGATAGTCGAAGTAGGACAACATGGAGCAGGATGGCTCAGACACTATGTAAAAAGCAGAATTGGAAGAACAAATGATAAAATAAGATTTTTTTTTTAAAAAAGCAAAATTTGAAGAACCCCACCCCCCCCAGGCTCTATAAACCCAGAGGCAGCATGATATTGTAGGTAGTCAAGAGTTAGCAAGACCTAAATTCGAGTCCTGCCTCTGACACATCTTGCTTAGGGGCTACTGGGCAAGTCATTACCTCTAGTCCCCAAACAACTTTCTAAGACTACGAATTGCAGAACAGTTGATGATCTGCCTTAGAAAAGAGTGTCCTTGGCAGAGATTTTTGCACTTGGATGAAATCACAGGTTCAGACTTTCTCACACCATTAAAAAAAAAATCAACCGGACACTGCTGCTTGAGTCTCTTTTTTTAATTAATTTTTTTTCCGATGAAAATCTTCTTTCTTTCCCTCATCTCCCCCTGTCCATAACATTGACAAAGCAATAAAAATTAAATCCCTGTTACAAAAATGTATACTCAAGCAAAATAATTTCCCTTATTGACCATGCCCAAAAATTTGTGTCTCAATTTGCACCCTGTGGTATATTGGCAATCAAGATGGGCACTTAGCACTTATTCAACCAAGTGCCCTTGAAGAGTTTGGCCTTTATTTCTTTGATTAAATTAGGAGTCCTCAATGACCTCCTTGCCTCAAGGGAAAGCCTAGTTTACATGGGTTTGAGTGACATGTTTGTGACATCAGAGACCATGTGGGTTTAAGTCCCATTTTTGTGACGCTTTTAAGTCACATGGGTGAGTTGCCGGTGTGACTCACCTTTGACCCTGAACAAGATATGTAAACCCAGAGGTTGGCTTTCTCCTTTGGAGCTCTGAGCCACAGCAGGAGTGGCACATGACTCTGGGCCAGCTGTTGTTATAAGCTCCCCCGTTTTGGAGAAAACTCAGATGTTGATGCTTCTCTGGTAATTGTATATTGTGATTTTGTCAGATGGAAATCTGTCTGTTGATCCATGTTTATTCACTCTGTTTGTATTTGCTCTGAAGCTCAGGGTGCTGGCTTTTCCCCCTGAGTTGAGTGAATGATATTTGTAAGTTGGATTAAAGTAAGATTGTTAACCCCTTAACGTTGCTTTCCTTAGTAAAGCAGATCTAAAGAACCTGTGGTTAGCCTGTTTCTTTGTGAGTCCTCTAAAATGATGGTTGGTCATTGTCTTGATCAGAGTTCCTAAGTCTTTCAAAGTCGTTTGTCTTTACAATATTGTTATTATAGTATAAAACATTCTGGTTCTGATCACTCTGCATCAATTCATATAAGTCTTCCCAGGTTTCTCTGAAACCATCTACTTACATCTGTAACCCCAGTCTCATTGTTATGAGACTCTTAATTGGTGGAGATCAGTGCCCTGCATCTACATGAGGGATGGGGTAGAGTTGGCAAGAGAAGGAGAGTTCCAGTCTTTTCAGTAATTGTACCCACTTCGAGTCTCTTGGGGTTCTATGGTTGCTTCAAGGGCTTCTTGCTTCAAAAAAGAAAAGATGGAAGCTGCCAGCCTCACTTCAGGTTGCTGAAGGAAAAGACCCTGGAGTGAAGCTGACGTGAGAACTGACAGTCTCCATCATGTCTTCAGAGAACTTCCGCTTGGGTGAGATCTAGGACTCTTTCTCTCTTGGTTGGACTGAGCTACCTTGCTCCCAGTGAGAAAGCTCTTTCATTCTGTAGTGTTTGGTATACATTCTCCTATGTATATGTTCTCTGATTTCTGCTTAGTTATCAAATTGAATAAATGGATTTCTTTGATATTCCTGTGTGTGTTCCTTGTGGCATTGGTGTTTGATGGGAAGGGAGTCAAGCCCTTGGGATATAAAACTTGGGATGGTCCTGCTTCTTTCATTAATAAAGCAATGAGAAGAAGTTAGTTTGAATCTGAAAACCGTATCCCCCTAAACTAATAATATTTAGGAGAGTAGATAGATGTGATTCAAGCCTAGTATCCCTTCTCTCTGAGGAAAATAGAGTGGTGGCCTCTGGCCCCAAATTCCTGCTTCTCCTCCTGGCAGGAATAAAAGTCTTCTATGGAGAGGGGGTGAGGAAGAAGAGACTAGAAATGTCTATTCTGCCTCCCTTTAAGCCACACAATGACACCCCTATGCCATATATGGGGGACAGCCCTTACCACAATTTATTACAGCACAATACTATGCTATCACATTCATATACCATAACTTGTTCAGACAACTTATGGACACCCCCTTAGTTTCTAATCCTTTGCTGCCACAAAAAGAGCTACTATAAATATTTTGTATTTATAGTTGTCCTTTTCCTCTATCCTTAATCTCTTTAGGATATAAACCTAGTAGTGGTAATGATAGGTCAAAGACCCTACACAGTTTAATAGCTTTTTGGGCTTTGTTCAGAATTGCCTTTCAGAATGGCTAGATCAGTTCACAGTTCTACCTGTCGTCCATTAATGTACCTGTTTTTGCACAGCCCCTCCAGCAGTTGTCACTTTTCTCTTTTATCAACTTTGCCAATCTGAGGGGTGAGGTGGAAACTCAGACTTATATTAATTTGTATTTTTTCTAATTATTAGTGATTTAGAGCAGAGGTGTCAAACACACCCAGTTACATGAGGCTAGTACCTATTGAACCAGATTAAACTGAATTAAGTTAAATAGAAATTGAGAAATATTACACAAAATAAATAAAAACACAACAGAACATAGATAATGTTAATATGTGGTTTTCTAAGTCAATATGCTTCCATAGCTTAAGTGCACCACCTCCACATGATCCCCATTCCTTCTCCCTCTCCACCCCCAACACCCAGCTGCTAGTGCCTCCTTTCCTGAAAAAAAAAAAAATTTACCTTGTGTTTACTTCATGAATATTTTGCATCTACTTCACAGAAACCGCAGGAGTTGAGAGTTGGAAGGGATCTCAGTGTCCAGCTAGTCTCATCTCTACAAAGAAAAGAATCTCCATTATTACATATCTGATAAATGAATATTCAGCCTTTGCTTAAAGACTTCCAAGATTGGAGGAACTTATCACCTCTGAGGGCAGCCCATCCTACATTTTGTGTGAGGTAGTGAGGAAATAAAATGTGAAGACTTCGCAGGGAATATATATGTATAAATATATATTTATATCTATTCATATTCATATCTATACTTAGAAATGTTTAAAAATCAAGAAACAGGGAAATAGGGAAGTGCAAAATTCTAAGGCTGTGAGAGTCCGATTACTCAGCCTCTGGGAAAGTTTCTTTTTTTTTTCTCCTAAACTTTTTATTCTTTCTTCTGGTTCTGGTTTAAAGATTTACTAAGTAAGAATAGGGTCACTGTGACCTGCTTTCCTTTACTGTAAAAGTACTGTAAAAGGATGGAAAGAGTCTCCCCCTCCCCTTATCTTATTCTCTTTCTTTAGATTTATAGATGTCACCTCAGTTGTAATCATTAACTAAGGGAATGGGAATTGGAATTTCTGTGCCTTGATTTCCTGGTTCTTTGTCTAGTTTTTCCTTGCTCAGATTGTAAGCCTGCCTCCCAGCCAGTGGTGAGAAGGGTCAGAGGTGGGCGGGAATTCTCTTGCATTAGGTATAATTATTGGTGCTTTGTTCCTTGTGCTTTTGCCTCCCTTGCTAGATCTGTTCTGGCAGGGGACACCCTATTCTCGTGAGAATCGAATAAAATTTTATTTCTGTTCTCACCTTGAGATGGCTTCTTATTAGAAAATAATTTTTATTATTTGGTGAGAGTCTTTCATCCCACACAATTTGGAACATTCGAGTGTTAAGAAAATTTTTGCTGACATCAGGAATTTTCCCCTTTGGAACTTCTACCCACTACTCCTGATCCAATCACTCTAGAAAACAATTTATAATGGTGCAGAGAAAATATCTATAGCCTTTTACCCAATAATCCCACTGCTAGGGATATGCTGCAAGGAGATGAAAGAGAAAAAGAAAGGTTCTATATACACCAAAATATTCATAGCAGCATTTTTTTTGTGCATGTGGCAGCAGAGAATTAGAAACAAAGTCTATGCCAATCTGTTACAGAATAGCTAAAAAAGGATGTTGCATGAATATAATGGAATACTACTGTACTTTAAGAATAATATGAAGAATTTGAAGAATCATAGGAAGATATATATGAACTGACCCAGAGCAAAGCAAATAGAACAAAAAATAATATATGCAACGGCTACAGCAATGTAAATAGAAAGAATAAAAATACAAACTGAAATGCTGAGTAATTATAATGACCAAGCTTGTCCCTGAAGAAGAGAAAATGTACCTCTCTCCCTTCTTTGCAGAGGTAGGGGCTTTAGGTATAGAATACTTCATATATTTCAGACTCAATTGATACATGGTTAATTTTGCTAAACTGTTTTTTGTCCTCTTTCTTTTTTATTCTTAGTTTAAAGGGGTGGCTCTCTAGGTAGGAGGGGGGAGAAGGATATATTTGGAAATGAAAATGATATAAAAACAAAATGTATCCAAACAAATTTTTAGAAAAATACCTCTACTCAAAAAAAAAAACCCTTACAAAATCAAAATCAAACATAGCGTAACTATAATGACCAACATTGGTCCTAGAGGAGAGCTAAGAAAGTGTACCTCCCAGCTTTTATTGGAGAAGTGAGGAGATTAAAGCATGGGGTAATAAATAAATGCTTGTTGATTCATCAATCAATCGATTGATTCATATACTGACAGATGCAGTTGCTGTCTTCACTTTGCTGAATTTTTAAAAAAAAATTTATTTTTAAAGTTTTATTTCAAGAAAAGGTTCAACAGGGAGGTGACAGATCTATTTAGAGTGAGCGAATGAACGAAAAGAAAATTTATTAAACAATCGTAATAATGCCTCTTCTTTAATGCCATTTCCACCAATAAAATCATATAAATTTCTGATGTTTAACCATTCCAGGGTACCAAAGACTTTCTTTCTTCAGTAGTTGTGGCTGTCACACCTGCAGAAGCAGTTTTCAGGGGGCATCTCCACAGGAGTTACTTTCCAGAATGATGGCTGGGGGTGCCTTGCTGGAGGCACTGCCATCCCCAAAGCTCCTAAGTTTAGGGTGCCAGGATATATCTATCAGGGGAGAAGGTGGTCAAGGTAGTGGTGGTTTGGTTTTTTAAATAAAATAAATGCCTATTGAATTGAACCGAAATCAAATAAATAAGTAATAATGAAAACAGTTCAGGTACGTATCCTGGGGGGTGAATGATCAGGAAAGAAAGTTGTGGAGGTGGGAGGAAATTACGTCATGCTCTTGATTATGTGAAACTATTTAGAATAAGATTTTTTTTTTTTACAAGAGTTCAGTTTTCACATGGAAGGAACATCCCAAAGTGGTAATGGGAAGCACACCCTTGGGATTATACATATTCAACCATTGGTGAAACTTTACAAAGCTTGAAATTATACAGCCAGGAAACTGGCCCAGCCCTTTCTGCAGGGTGTGAATGGCACTATTAGCAAAAGCAAGGAAGTCTGGGAGGAGAGCACGCAAGAGCTGGGGGAGTGTACTTGACAGATAGTTACAGGGGGACTGTGGGAGTATGTAATTGGGCAAGGAAGGAGGTAGGTGGGGAGGAGGAGTCTGGAGCTGGCACAAAACCCCTGCAGACTCTTTCAGTTCGTATCTCCTTGGTGGTTTTCGCAACTATGTTCAAATCAATCTACAAATGTTGATTAGGGGCCTACTGTGCTGGATGCTATAGAACGATGGTGTCAAACTGAAATAGAAATGGAGACCGCTAAGGATCCATGCTGGCTGCATATCGACTTGGGAAATAGCCTGTTAACATTATCTGTGTTTCATTATATTTTGACTTATTTTGTTAAACATTTCCCAATTTTGATCTGGTTCTGGTGCAGTAGGGAATGTTGTGGGCCAACAGAACGTCAGACACCTGTGCTGTTTAAGAAGCATTTGGGCTCCTCAGGGAAGGCACTGTTGACTGCTTCTAGGTCTATGTCACTTAAGGATGAATCATCTAATTCAATTTATAGTTCACAAGCCCCCATTTCAACTTAATCTCTGCAGAGGCATAGTATTGGTGCTGGTATGAATTCAGTTCAAAGCCTGCCAATTCCAGTTTTGCTGAGTGAAGAGCCATGGCATTTTGCTTGGCCCAGACACCTGCAGCTAAGCATATTATAAGAGTTGAAAGGAATTTTCTCACCAGGATCCAAATAGTAGATATGCCTGGGGCAGTAGTTGCTGAGCGCAGATAAAGGAACTAGATTTGACCTAACGGGTTGTGTTGGTTTTTTTTTTCTTAGCTGTCTGAGTGACGTTGTGAATCTGACTCACAAAAGAGCTAGAATTGCCTTTGGGCTATTTGACTAAAAAGAGCTGTAATCACTCTCCTGCAAGGAAGAGGCTGCACCATAGCTGCAAATTAGCAGAGAATCAGAAGATGGCAGCAGCTCAGTAGAGAATCAATCATGGAGGACCAGCAAATGGAAATGTGGTAGACAAAATAAGCCAACAGATGGCATCTGCAGCTCACAGCACAGTGGATAAAGCAGCTCACAAGTCGGCAAGGAAAGCAGTCCAGTAGATGACATCACCAAGCTGATAATTGATATCAGTAGTGACAACCTCTAAGACAGATGACGACTCAGAAGTACAGCTGTAGAAGAATGAGTTTCTCATGCTATGCATGATTTCTACATGTCTCCTTTCTCCTATCAATATTCTATTATTACATATTCCCCATGGATGTTCCTTTTTCCAGAAGTAATGGGGAGGGATCTGTGAGATAGTATTCACTTGTATATATGAAGTGATTTTCCTTATTTACCTTGATCTTCTGTTTAATTACATGTGTTTTACTTCAGACTAATGTGTCAATTCAAAAAACAATTATTCAATTTAATTCAACAAGTATTTATTGAATATCTTCTATGTATCAGACACAAAGGAAAGGAAGACAGCAGTCCTGTGTTGGGATGAACCAAGGTTTGGAAAATCATAGGGCAGCATGAGAGAAAGGAGAAAAAAATCACAGGTGCTAGATGCTTGGGGACCCAAGAAGGAAAATGAAGTAGACCCTGTCCTCAGAGAACATATATCCTATTTGGGGAATACAACATGTATAAACCGATTTGTTTTTAATTAAATTTTACTTTTTCAATTATCAAGCACTCATTTTTTCTCCCCCTGCCCCCCACCACCAAAAAAAGAAAGCCAAATGTGTAACAAATGTTATGGGGAGAGTCTGGCACATGTGCAGACCCCATCAGCTTTTAAAGATGGCATCTCCATGTGTAGGAAGAGAGGGAGCTACTTCTGGGACAATTATGAAAAGGCACAGACATTTTATAACTGGTTCTGGTTGGCCTGCTGCATGGTTGGGAGAAGCCTTTTTCCATTGGCTCTATAGCTGCATTATCTGTGACCTTCAAAAAGGCCTAAGTCAGCACTAGCCATGGGTTTTTCTGTATTTGCATCTGAGGTGGCAAGATGACCCCTTCACTTCTGGTAAGAGAGCCATGCTGTAAGGGGAAGGGCCACCAGGTCTTCACCTCTGAGACCATATGGCTCCAAAAAATGGTCCTGAATTCATGGCTGCCTTTTCCATTTCTGGTACAAGGAGTAGAGTCTCCAATCTGAGCCAGGAGCTTGAGCCACGGGGATCCCCGAGTCTAGGAATCTAGGACAGATATTGTAGTTAGCCCAGTATTGATGTTCTGATGTAAAGGATTCCAGCTCAGCAAAAGTTTTAAGAGATGCCACCTTTGAACATGAATTTGGTGGGACCAATCTTATGCAGGAACTGAATTAAGTTTTGAACCTAATGCCTCTTCAGGCTATTCCCCAATCCCAGACTGATTAGGGGGATTATGGCCCCAAGGTGTTGATGGAATATGTTTATATATTTGTTCTGTAAAATATCTGTAAAGCAAGTATTCCTTTTTGAAAATCCAATTGTTGTTAAATGGTTAAATGAAACTCCCCCCCTAAAATTAAGGGAAATACAGATGGAGGAGGAGAGGGCCCAAGTCAATGGTAGAAAAGAAAGTCATCTCAATTCTCTAAAGGTAGCTGAGAATCCTAAGGGTGGGCTAGTGAGGGGAGAAATGGACTCAGCCCCCAGACAGTGGGACTGGAGTTAACCATGTTACAAAACTATGCAGTCAAGCAAATCAAATTCTCCTATTGATTGATGTGTGTCTCATTCTGCATATTAGTCCATCTACTCTCATTTAGGAGGTGGGTAGCATTCATCATCAGTCTCAGGAATCATGGTGGGTCATTGTGATATCAAAGTTCTTAAATTCTTAAGATCAGAGTTAAATTTTTTATAATATTGATATATTATACAGTTATCCCATCTACATCACAGGGGTTGGGGTGTGGTGCCCCCCACAATCTGGAAAATCCACATAAAATTTTTTGGCCCTCCCTTTGTACCAGAGAAGAAGTCTAAATTATTATGGTATTAAAAGATAAAATAGGTTGATATTATATAATACTATATATATATTTATGTATTTCTGAGTTTCTAAACTTTTTCTGTGTCATCTACTGGCCTTCACATATTGTCTGCAGCTTCTATAAAACTCCCCAAAATTCCCATTTAATTTCTTATACCAACCCTTGAAACCACAGTGGGGAAAGTCATGATGTAGAAAGGATAACTGTAAAATATTCTCCTGGTTCTTCTCACTTCACTCTGCATCAGTTCATTCAAGTCTTCCTAAGTTTCTGTGAAACTATCTTTTTCATCATTTCTTATAACACAATAGCATTTCATTATATTCATATGCTATAACTTGTGTAGCTATTCCCCAATTGACAGGTACCCCCTTAGTTTCTAGTTCTTTGCCACTATGAAAAGAGCTACTATAAATAGTTTGTACATACTCACTTGTAAGGAAGAGGCCATGGGCTAACTCCCAAAAGAGCCATTATCCACAGAAAGGAATATTTACTATATTTACAGTAAAGCATACTGTACGTACAAAGTACGTACAAGATGATACAAAATCATTTCGAGAGAAAGCGCAAGCAACTGGGTGAATCAGGGAATGGCTCTTGGAGGAGGTGGCATGCTTTGAAGGTGGCTAAGGATTCTATGAGGTAGACATGAATGAATTACAGACATAGGAAACCATCTGTGCCATGGAATGGAAGTGGAAAATGAATGCCATGTAAACAGAACAGTTTGATTAGAACAGAAAGTGCATAAAGCAGAATAAGATGGAACAAGATGGGAAAGGTAAGTGAGAACCAGATTGTGGAGGGCCTTAAATGTCAGGTTAAGGATTTTGTATTTTATTCTAGGAGTGGAAACCATTGCAGGTTTTTGAGTAAAAGGGTAATGTGCTTCTGTCTGTGTTTTAGGGGTATTAATTTGGTAGCTATATGAAGCATGAATTAAAAAGGGAAGAGAATGGAAGTAGAGATACTGAGAGTTTTTTTGAAATAAACTATGAAACAGGTGATGAGGGCCTGAAGTAGAGTAACAGTTGTATGAGTAAAAAGAAGAGGAAGGATGTAAGAAGTAGAAACAAGAAGAGTTGCAGTTGATTGGAAATAGAGGAAGGAGGGTAACAGAGAGAGAAGGGTCAAGAATGGCTCCAAGGTTGTGCCTTGAAGAATGGTGGTCCCTTTGACAAAAACAAGGAAGTTTGGAGGATGAGGAAGTTTTGGGGGAAATATAATGCTTTATTTTGGACATGTTTGAGATGCTGATGGAGCATTGAGGTGAACATGTCTGGCAAGCAAAAGGTAATGAGGGATTGGAGTTCAGGGGAGAGATTTGGGGGTTATTTCCTTAGAGATGATCACTGGGAGCTAATGAGATCACAAAAGAAGAAGGGGGAGGAAAAAAAGAGAAGGCCAAGGGCAGACCCTTGGGAGATGCCCATACTTAGTGAACAGAAGGAAGAGGAAGATCTTGCAAAGAAGACTGAAAAGGAGCAGTCTGAGAGTTTGAGGGAGAACCAGGAGAAAGCAGTGGCACAGAATCCAAGGGAAGAGACTGCGCGCTGAATAGGGTCAAAAAGGGGCTGAAAAGCCAAGTAGAATGACACCTGAGAAAAGGCCACTGAATTTAGCAGTTAAGAAATTACTGGCAACCTGAGAGAGAGAGAGACAGGGAGACAGCAGTTTAAGGTAAGTATTTGGTTCCAAAGTCAGATTACAAAGTGTTGAGAAGCTCATGGGAGGTAAGGAAATGGAGCCAATGAATGCAGACGCATCTTTCTCGGCATTTCGCTATGAACGGGAGAAGAGATATAATGATAGCTTGCTGGGGTGGTGGGGTCAAGTGAAGATTTTTTGAGGAGGGGGGAGACCTGACCAGGTTTGTAGGTAGCAAGGAAAGAGCCAATATAATACATCCAATACATTAAGAGAGAATTATTGAGGAACTACGCTGCTGGGGAAATGGGAAGAGAGGATATCCAGGGGACAGGTTGGCCTTGGCTAGAAAAAGGTTTACTTCATCAGAAACCTGAGCAAAGGAGAAAAGAATGGGGGAAGGTAAAGATAGGCTTTGAGTTGTGGGTTAGGGCAGAAGTGGGTGTCCTGTGATTTGATCTGAAAAAAGAGAAACATCGATGGGGGCTCCTGAGCTATGATCTTGTGATGTGCTGTCTAAATCTAGGGTAGCTTCCAGATTTCCACAATTGAAAGAGGCCTAGGTAAACAGAAAAAAAAAAGATTTAATAATTGGAGGCATGTTATTAGTACCCAGGAGTAAAGTGTAATAAAACTAATTAGAGATAAGCAGAAGCACCCAGAAGAGAAGAAGATTGTTCCACTTTGCTTTCCTTCTCAAATACAGAGGCAGGTCCTAGAGGAATTTTGCTAAACTGCTGGGGGGATGAAGAACCATACTATTAGGGTTTACAGTGGGAGTTCTTAAGTTTTTTGCGTGTCTCTTTTGCCAGACTGGTTAAGCCTACTGTTGGGTATAAAAAGTTCACGAGACATAATTTCTGGGTAATTAATCATTTTAATATGACATGTACAGTCACGCAAAGCATATTGCCATGGTGTGAAAGAAAAGACAGACTGAAAAAAACAAAAACAAGAAGAATAAAGAAAATGTAAAAAATATGCTTCAATCTACATTCAGACTCTATCAGTTTCCAGCCATGAGTAAATAACATTTTTCATCATAAGTCCTTCAAAGTTGTCTTGAATCATTGTATTGCTGAGAATAGCTAAGTCATTCACAGCTGATCATTGTTCCATATTGCTGCTGCTATGTATAATGCTCTCCTAGTTTTGTTCACTGCACTTTGTATCAGTTCATATAAATATTTCCAGATTTTTTTCTGAAACCCTCCTGCTCATTATTTCTTATGGCACAGTAGTATTCCATCCCACTCATATACCATAGCTTGTTCATCCATTCCCCAGTTGATGGGCATCCCCTTAATTTCCAATTCTTTGCCACCACAAAGAGTGAGCTACTAATTTTCAGTGTCATTTCCAACAAACATTGAAATGCACAAGCTCGTGCATTTTCCCTGAGAAGAGGATTACATGTAGGAATTTTGTATTAATGGGACCCCAGATACAGTTATGGACTTTATAAAAATGTAATTGGGAGTCATGGCAGTGACCACCTGGATTCCAGATGGGTCCTGAGTAGTGACCTCAAGTATCTTAGGAGTGTTTGCAACTCTGGCTGAAAGGTATCAAAGGTAGAAAGTATATTAGATCCTCTCTTTGGGAAAACTTCATGAAACTTGCCCTGTAAGTCCCTTGGATACTCTGAACCCCAGATACACTAGGGAAACTCTACCTAGTGGCTGACCTTCTGGAGACTGGCCCTGCTGGCTGCAAAGATGGTCAGAGGTTGATATGAACCAGGGTAGGACCTCTGTGTCTTTTGGATTCAGTCAGCTAGAGATCAATGGAAATGGGGGAAATTCCATCAAAGATAAGAAGTGTGGTGACCTGGAAAAAAAAATCCAGCCAGGCTACTGAAGAGGACTTGGACTCCAGTAGCCACTTGGGATCCTTCACTGGGGAAGGGACAATGATTAAACTGGGAGCTTGACCTTTGTCCAGCCCCAGGGGAAATTAGTAACCAGAGGCATTGGGGCAGAAATAACTACACACCCTGAGAAAGAGATCCCACAATCCCTTTGCTCTCCAGCCCTGACTGAAAAAGCAACCCACTACCATGGAGGGAACAGCTTCCTATCCAAATCTGTCTCCTTAGGCAGATCTTTTAGTTATCACCCTTAACAGATCCTCTGGTTTAGAAGGCCCATTAAAGTTAGATAATTGGCAAGAGAATTACAGGGAATATGGAGCTTGGGGAAGATTCCTTTGCCAGCTTTTGCCTAGGATTCCAGGACTTAAAACCAGCCTCCTGAGATGGATTCCATCCTTAGTAATTATCTCTTATGTCAACATGGCCGTTTTAAACTTTGTCAAAGTCCTTTCACATATTGAATCTCATTTGATCCTCTGACTCACCTATCTTATGGGGATTATTAGGCAAAGTTATTAGGTAAGTTTGAAGATGTTACATCAATATGAGCTTTTCTTATGACCATCTAAGCTGACTTCAATGCTATAAACAGTAATTATAGGAGTCAGGAGACTTGGGTTTTAGTCCCACCTTTACCACTAAGTAGCTTTGTGAGCTTGGACAAATTACTTCTGCTCTCAGTTTCCCCGTCTGTAAAAATGAGGGAATGGGGCTAGACAATCTTGTAGTTCCCTTCTAAGTACAGAATCTATGATAAATGGTCTAAGTATTAAACACCAAAGGGGGAAATATATTTTTTCCCCTATAATTTAGTTTCTTCTATTCCATCGCCACACCTGGGTCTCAGGGCGGGGCAGTGGTAACTGCCACCCATGTTCCCTTCACAAATTAATCAGTTGGTTTTTCTCATAAGCTGAAGTGTAAGGGAACTAGATTTGGAGTCAGAAGCCCTGGCACCCATATATGCCCACACCCACCCTGAACTGTCTCCAGAACTCTTTTGGGCCCTAGGAAAAGTTGGGAGAAAGCGTCTAGAAGGAGTCATCAGTCCCTGGGTTGGGGTAAGTTTTCTTCATAAGTTATTTCAGCTGGGAAAACTGTAGGGAAAGAGGCCTAGTGAACAAAGGCCACTCAATATCCCTGGCTACTCCCTTCCCTGCCCAACCATCCCCAGCATTTTTGAAATAGCATCACAATTAATTAACCCTCTCTCGTTTGGCTTCCTGTAAGAAGTGCCCGATTTAGTTTAAAAAAAAAAACAACCAAGCCAGATGACAAGAATATAACAGGAACTGACATTTTTATAGCACTTTGAGGTTTGCAAAGCCTCTGCATTATCTCATTTGATGCTCCAAATGACCCTGGGGGGAGAGGAAACAGATTCAGAGAGGTTAAACCAATGAGTATCAGGCTTGAGATTTCAACCTAGATGTCTCCTAACTGCAAGCTCAGCACTATTTCTACTGCTCCTACTCTGCCCAGTATATAAAATATACCATCCCCTTATCTTTTCTGCTCTGAGTCCTTTTGTGCTCATAACTCATCCCACACAATGAGCTCTTTCTTACAAGATTGCCTCGCTCTCCAGTTGCCCATACTGTACAATTTAGCACTTCATTCTGTACTGTCTTATTTTCTTATTGTTCCCTGTGTGTCTTGCCTCTAGTGACTTATACATTCTTTGAAACAGAAATGAGATTGGAACTGAAACACAGAGAAAATAAGATATTTTTGTGATTCTTTTAAATATACTTTATTGATATCTCCTGTTTTTATATCACTGACATTTTAACCTGTATACTGCCCACTCTTCCTCCTAGAGGGCCATCCCTTAACAATAGACCTTTTTTCTACTAATTTATTTTTTTATTTTTAGTTTACAACACTCAGTTCCATAAGTTTTTGAGTTCGAAATTTTCTCTCCCTCCCTCTCCCCGCCCCCACCCCCCAAGACAGCACGTAATCCAATATAGGTTCTACATATACCTTCACACTGAACTTATTTACATAACAGTCCAGTTGTAAAGAAGAATTGTAACCAATGGAATGAATCATGAGAAAGAGGAGACGAAACCAAAAAAGATGGAGAAAAAAGAAAGAGAGAGCAAATAGTTTGCCTCAATCTGCATTCAGACTCCATAATTCTTTCTCTGGATGTGCACAGCTTTTTCCATCATGAGTCTTTTGGAGCTGTCTTTGAACCTTGCATTGATGAGAGAAGCCAAGTCTATCAAAGTTAGTCCTTACAGATACTGTGTGTCTGTAGTCGTGTATAATGATCTCCTGGTTCTGTAGCCCTTTTCCTAATAACATTTTTTAAAAAGAGAAAAAAAATCAGCCAAACCTATCAACACATTAAAAATAACCTCATTACTTTTCTTCCCAAGCCCTCTCTGCTTCATAGAGGCAGCTGGTGGAACAGTAGAATGCTGAGCCTGGAGTCAGGAAGGCCAGAGTTCAAATGTGACCTCAGATGCTTTCTAGCTGTGTGACCCTGAGCAAGTCATTCAGCCTCTATCTTAGTTTTCTCAGCTGTAAAATGGGGATAATAAGAGCCTTTACCTCTCAGGGGTGATATGAAGATCAAGTGAGATACGATTGTAAAAAGTGTCCCTCTCCTCTTCCTATACTTCCCATAACTGTTCAGGGGACCCCCATCCTCCCAGTCACCCAGGCTCACAACATAAATATCATCCTCAACTCCTCACTCTCCCTTGTTTCAACAATCCAGCAAGCAGTTGCTGTGGAGGTGAAAAACCAAAAACAACCAGCTCACAGAACGCTGCAAGCCCAGGTCTTTTTGATCTGCTTTACTAAGGAGAGCAATGGTTAAGGGGTTAACAATCTTACTTTAATCCAGCATACAAACACCATTCACTTAGTTCAGGGGGGAAAGCCAGCACCCTGAACTTCAGAGCAAATATAAGCAAATTACAAACAACAGACCAAATACAATTCATAGTTATGAAGAAAACCATCAACATCTCAGTTCCCCGACCTGTGCCTCCAGGAGTGAGAGCCTTAAGCAAATAACTCTGTTCTCTCTTTTTATACATTTTCAGACATCATCGAACATCATCTGACCGACCAGAACTTAGTCTCTTACTACTGGCTCTGGAGTTAGCACCTCCCTTCATTGGCGCCACCTGGAGCCCCACCTTAGTTACCAATTCATACCCACACAGGCTTAACACCTAATAGATAGGGGTTTGGGGCCTGGGATTTAGCACCTAGTAAGGCTCAATCAAAGACACCCAACTTAATTGATATTACATCCCTCAACCGCTACATCCAATCTGTTGCCAAATTCTATTTTACCTTCCTAACATCTCTTGTATACTGTCCTTTCTCTCCTCTGCCACTACCACCACCCTGGTGCAGGCCTTAAGTACCTGGACTATTACAACAGCCTCCTGGTTGGTTTCCCTTCCTGGAGAGGCTCTCCATTTCAACCTATTCTCTACTCAACCATCAGACTTATTTTCCTTAAGTGGAGTTTGACCATATCACACCTCCTCCTCCCCACCCCATTCAATAAACTCCTTATCACTTCTAGCATCAAATATAAAATCCTTCTTGGCATTCACAGCCCTTCCTAACCTGGCCTCTTCCTACCTGTTCAGTCTTTTTTCGCCTTCCTCCCTTCCATGTACTCTGAAATCCGGTGACACCGTTCTTCTTGCTATTCCTCCAACATGACATTCCAAATTCCAGCTCCAGGTGTTTTCTTTGGCTGTCTCCCGTACCAGGAACTCTGTTGTTTCCTCATTTTCACTTCTGGCTTCCTTCAAGGCTCAGATAAAGTCCCACTTTCTGCAAGAAGCCTTTCTCAGTTCTCCTTAATCTTAGGACCTTCCCTCTGTGATTCTCTCCAATTCAGCCTGTATAGAACTGTTTGTACATAGTGGTTTGTATGTTGTCTCCCTCATTAGACTGTGAGCTCCTTGACAGCAGGGATTGTCTTTTGCCTTTCTTTGCATCCCTAGCACTTAGAACAGTGCCTGACATGTAGTAGGTGCTTAATAAATAATTGTAGTTGACTTTGATTTGATAGTGGAAATATCTAAACATCTGGAACAGAGAATAGCAGTAAGTGGGGAAAGAACTGAGGCCAGCATGAGGATTAAAGGACATCCCACCAGTTAAGCCATTGAGCCTCCTTGGATATGTGGGGTCAGATGTTACCACACATACCATCTAGATGTTCTAAGGAACTGAGCAGGGACCAGATAACAGTGCCAGCTCGGGAGATAAGACATCTAGGTGGCTGCCATGTCCCTCAGTGGCTCCATGACCTTATCCATGTACAGAATTGCTGCCTTGGTACAGAAAACTACCCATTCAGCAAGCGGTACATAACAGAGCCTCCCACTCCTGTGCACAATCCTCTTTTGCTACTCTATTTTGTTTATAGAACTACTCATTTTATTTGTTAATTTTTTATACAGAATAAAAAATAAAATAAAATTTAGGAGACCTTTTCATTGTCTCACAACCTGTGCTCTTCTTGTTCATCTCTTTCCTTCCATAAATCTTCCATAGAGAATCTACCTAATGCACTAAAAGCTTCTTCCAATTATCTCAATATTTAGTAGATGCCAGGGCAGCACCTGGAGTGTCCATCTGTTACCCTCAATGCATCTCTTTTTCTGTTCATACATGTCCTTGATTGTGTCTTTGCTATCACTTCTTACCAGAAAATCCTACAAGTAGGTTAATTAAAAAGCACATTGCTTTGCTAGACACTGTGTCATAGCCCAAAGGGAAAAACTGGCCCACTTGCCAGAAATTGGGAGATAAGTTCCCCCTTCACCCCACCCCACTGCCAGGATTATAAATGGCTCAATTCAGGGCACAAACAATGATTTAAATTTTTTTCCGAGGTACTGTATTTAGAACAATAAGTTTTTTTAAAAATTAAGTTGATCCCACCTTTTTTAACCTCAGTGCAAGTTTAGTTGTGACATTCTTTAAAATCATCATCAAAATAATTAAAATTTAAAAGTTAAAAAATTTAAAGCCTATTAAATTAAAAAAAAATTTTCATTAACTTGTTTTTTTAATTCCTAAAGTGTTTTGTCTTGTTTACTTTCTGTGCTAGGTTTTTCAACCCTAAATCAAACTCTTTTTTATACTTAAGCAGGTCCTGTTGGCCCATTCCCAAATGGACTGACTTCTGTAGGAGAGCTTCATAAATCACTCATACCCACACCCACACCTACACACACACACACACATGCGCGTACGCCCCCACAAATACGCCCAACAAGCATTTCATGAGCACCTTCTGTTTTCAGAACTGAATATACAAAGGACTAGGAGATATATATAGGTAGTGTGATTTAATGGCCAGAGAGCTAGTCTTACAGTCAGGAAGGTCTCTGACATACACATTAGTGTGTGACATTAGACAGATGATATACTTTTCAGTGCATTCAGTGGCACAGTAGATAGAGCCCTTGGCCTGGAGTCAAGAAGACTTAAGTTCAAATCTGGCCTCAGACATTTACTAGTTGTATGACCCTATGCAAGTCATTTGACCTCTATTTTTCCTCACCTTCCTTAACTGTAAGTGAGGTAATAGTTGTACCTACCTTGCATGATTGGTCTGAGAATCAAAGAAGATAAGATCTGTAAAAAGCACTTAATCCAGTGCCTGGTACATAGTAGACACCATAGAAATGCTTATTCTCTTCCTTTCCCCTTCCCAGTGTACCAGACAAACTGTCTAAGACTCTAAGATGCAGGGCAGTGGTTAATTTGCATTGGCAGAGTTTGCTCACAAGAAGTTTCCTACATCAATGAAATCACAGGTCTGGGAGAGAGAAGTGAGGGGTGGGGGGAGAGAGGGAGAGAGAGACAGAGAGAGAGATGGTATGTTCCTTCGAGGGATATACAATCTAAACAGGAGTAGTAGAGTAAAAGCCATCAATGTAGATGAATATTGTGACATTTTTCAGACTATATGTGACTTATTCATAAATCCAGCACTTAAATAAATTGATGCTGTTGCATGAAGGAATTGAGAGGCCTCAGGACAAAGATAGATTATGAGTAGAGTTACCATGTGTGACTTGGAGAGCTAAAGAAGGTGGTCAGAGCAAAATTTGTTTTACTATTGAGCATTTTTTGTGATTAAAAAAATTATCTCTGAAGTCTTTGCTTAGAAGTAGGAGGCAACAATAGATTTTAAATTAGTTATAGTCTTTGGATCAAAGGTTTTAGAGTTTTAATCGAGGAAATTCAAACACCAAGTCAAGCAGTTTTCCAATTCCTGTCACAATTTTCAAATAAAAAAGAAGTCCCCATATATAACAAAATATTTATAGCCATTCTTTCTGTGACAGCAAAGAATTGGAAATAAAGTAGATGCCCATCAATTGGGAACTAGCTAAACAAAGTGTGATACATAAATGTAATGGAATATTACTGTGCTGTAAGGAATGACAGATGTGAGGAATACGGAGAAGCATGAGAAGATCTATATGAACTGATGCAGAGTAAAGTAAGCAGAGCCACAGTGACTATGACAATATAAATGGAAAGAACAATGGCACACCAAAATATCAAAAGTAAGTGTAACCAAATTATAAAGATCAAGCAGAACTCAAATGAAGAGATATCAGAGGACACCCCCAACTCTCCCTTTCATGGAGGTTGGAGGTCCACAGAAGTTAAACATTGCACAGGTTTGGGGACTTTCTCAATGTATTGATCAGTTGTGATTTTTTTTTCTCTCAAAAATGCTATTTGTTATATGAGGTGGTTCTTTGAGAGAGGGAAGGGGAAGAATATTTAGAATAATTCTGATGAAGTAAGAAACAGAAGCTATCAAATAAAAACATATTTTTTTAAAAAAAAAAGAACTGAAAAGCCTTTTTTTTAAAAGCCAGTAATCAACCAACAAATTATTAGTAGTTGAGTGCCTTCTGTACAATGCACTATACTAGTAGTGTCTAGCTTGGGAGATATACACACCTAAAAATATATTGCAAAAGGAGATTCATTTGTTAATTCATTCAACAACTACTTATTAAGGACCTACTATGTGCAGGGTCCTGTGTTATTCCCTAGGGGAGATCAGATCCAAAAATCAAACAAGACAATGTCTGTGACCTTATGGAGTTTGCATACTAGCCAGAAGAAAAATATATATAGTTTATATATATATAAAATATATTTTTATACATATATTTATATGTGTGTGTGTATATATACACATATATATGCATATGTGTGTATATGTGTAACAGGTATGCTCTGGCTCATCCTCTCAGGCTTACTCAACAATTTCCCCTAGGGTTCTAGGAGGCACTAATGTGTCAGGCTGCATCTCTTTTCTCTGCCATCATCTTGAGCTCCCACCAGCTTTGCTCCCTCCATTCATTAGCACAAATTAGCACTCCAGGTCCATTTGATCACTTAGTATTGATAAACTTCTTAAGAGGGATATTTAATCATAGATATAGCAAGAACAAACATAAATATTTCTCTCAATAACTCTAGGGCATACTCTCCCCTAGACCACCTTGATCTCTGGGGAAGTAGTCTGGTAACTTAGCTCTGTTCATTTATAATCCTCGTCCCATCAAGTTCACATCCTAAAGGCAGTTTTGCTGCTGGATGAGTCTGAGGATTAGCCTTTGTTGGCAGGGGTCCAGAAGGTTTCTCACAAAGATAACTACTAGCTCCTCAGGTATCACTTGCAGGACTGGCAGCAACACCTGTCTTGGATTTCAGGGACCTGTGGCTTACCCTCCAATGATGCTATACCTAGAATGGGGGAAGAATGAACAAGAAGACCAAAGGAGTTTCAATTTCTTGGGGACCATATGGCCTCAGAGGGAGACAGTCCTTCTTCCTCTATGGCATGGTCTCTCATTGGATGCCGTCACAACACCAAAACACAGTTAAAGAGAACAAAGAGAAGTTGGCTCAGGCCTTTTTGAAGATGATGACAGTTTCAGCTATGCAATCAAAGAAGCTCCTCTCAAACATGAAGTTGGCTAACTAGAGCCAGTTCCAAAATGTCCATGCATGTACCACAGATTTTCCAACATACTTCTCTCCCACATCATATCATGATTCTCCCAGATGCAACTCTTTAGCACTCTCTGAGTGGAGAGATTCCATTTGCTCTCTAGTGTCCTTCACCTTCAGGTACCATTATCATCTGAGGCCCTCTGCATTTGTACCAGATATTTATTACACACAAAACTATTCATAGGACCTGTATCTGAAACGGACCTTACAGCTGCCCAGCTAGTCCAATACTCTCATTTTTCAGATGAAAATAATGAATTCTTAAGAATTTGAATGACTTGCTCCAAATTACACAGGTTACAAGTAGCAAATCTGGGATTTCTGACTCCAAATCAATTTATCTAATATGTGATATGGTAGAATAGTTTATAAATCTGGTAAAAGAAGCTTAAAATTGCTATGTGTAGTCTCAAGAAGGAAAGATCTTTATCAGTTGATGTGGGCTATGGGGGTGAGTGTTGGGAAGAAGCAGTGGCTGTCAGGGAAGTCTCCCTAGAAAAGGGAATATTTTGAATTGGCACTTGGAAGGCAGGTAGGATTTCAAAAGGCAGAGATAAGGTTATGGGTTGGGGTTGGGAGAGTGTTTCAGGTATAGAGAATAGGCATGAACCAAGATATGGAGGTGAAAAAACACTGGATGTTTATGAACAAGTGCCAACAGTGTAGTTTGGATAATGTTCATTAAAAAAAAAAAAGAAAGAAAAAGAAAAGAGAAAATAAAAAAATCTTGGCTTGTAATTTCATCAGGGTGGGGAATTCCGAATGTGGAAACTGCCTCCACCAATGCATATAGGCAAATCACCTCCCATCAAGGTGGGGTTGAGGAGGGACAGCCTTGAACTATATATGCAAATGAAGGTGTGGTTCCTGATTAGCATAGAGAAGGCAGAGCACAATGTCATGAACTTGTATAAGAGGCTTACTGATGTTGTTTCAGACAGACTTCAGAGATACATGAGGAAAAAAAAACCTCCAAAGAAGTGGTAGAGAAAGAAAGGCTTTGGAATGATAGACATGCATGGGAAGCCATCCCCTTCATACCCCTGGACTTGCTTCAGGTTCTGGAAACTGTTGAGCATGAACCTCCTCTAAGTGAAATCATTCCTTCTCTCCTTGGTTGAACTGAGGCCTTACCTCCTACCCAGCTAAAAAAACTCATTCACTCTTCTGTATTTTTGATACTTTCAAATCTGTATAATTTTTCAAATCTGTATAATTTCTGTTCTCTGTTTTGCTTGGATAAACAGGTTTAGTTGTTAGCTAGCTGTGTAACTGGCCCTTGGTGGAGAGGGGTTAAGATGGTGTATCAGTAAGGCAATAAACACAACATCAACAATAATCATGAATATGCCTGTGTAGTTCTGTATCACAAAGTATGAGAGACTCTCCATAAAGAAGGTAAAAGAAGTATAACATTTATTCAGAAAACCATATCCCATAACCAAATGTTCAGCTCCCACAGCCAGTCAGCACACTTTATCATAACAGCAAGGAACTTAAAACACCATATAACAGCCTGGAGCCTCACCATCCCAAAACCTCTCTGACCCCTGCTGGGGTCTTCCCAAAGACAAACTCACAGTACAGCTAAGTCAGTCTGTTCAGTTTTAACAATCACGAGGGCGGCCATTAGCAGCCATTAGCAGCCATAACATCTCTCTCTCTCCCAGCATTTCCTGTGACATAATTTCCTTTTCCTGTCAGGAAGCTCCTTCCACCACATGTATCTTAGGCTTCCTGTGACATAAGCAGGTCACATGGCCTGTTAATCGGTGAGAAAGATCTTCAAATCTAAATTGCTATTACAGATGGTGAGCATTAGCCAATGGTTACCCTCTCACTTCAGAAGGCTCCAAGCTCATAGCAAGAGGCTAGAGATATTTGAGGGCAGAAGATAAATATAATTTTAGCCTGATAACTATTTTTGGAGGCTGGAGGAGAAATTGTCCTGCTTTGGCTATCCCAGACCAGCCTCTCCATATAAGATATTACCCACCTGTAAAATTATATGTGTGGGTTGTCTAAATGTATTGGTTGTTATCCTTCCTTCTTGAAGAGGACCAAGATGACATCACTATGCTTGAGTCAAGATTCAATGTGTCCAGCTGTGGCTGATCAGGCCAATCTGAGCTCAGAATGCTCTACCACAGGTCAGGCACAGATAGTCCATGTGAACATTTAGGGCGATACTCCAAACTTGCACATCCTATGTTTCCTTTGAGCTGTTTCAGTTCTGCTTTGCTCACAGAGCAAAGCACCTTCTCTGATGTAGGAATGCCATGCTGAGCAGTCCTGTGCCAATGTCTCCCATGTCACACAGTCAATTCCAAAGTTCTTGAGAGAGACCTTGAGAGTGTACTTGTGTTGCTTCTTCTAACCACCATGTGAACACTTGCCCTGTGTGAGTTCTCCATAAAATAGTCTCTTTGGCAAGTGTGTGTTTTGCATTCGAACAACATGGCCAGCCTGTTGGAGTTGTACTCTCTGAAGCAGAGTTTGAATGCTTGGCAGTTTAGTTTGAGTAAGGTCCTCAGTGTCTGGTACCTTATCCTGCCATGTGATCTTATGAATCTTCCTAAGGCAATTCAAATGGAAGTGATTCAGTTTCCTGGCATGGCCCTGATAGACTGCCCAGGTTTCACAGGCATACAACAATGAAGTCAGCACCACAGCTCTGTAGAACTTCAGTTTGGTACTTAATGTAAAACCTCTTCTCTCCCATACTTTCCTTTGCAGCCTCCCAAACACTGAGCTAACTCTGGCAATGCATGCATCAACCTCATTATCAATGTGTACATCCTTGGAAAGTACACTACCAAGGTAAGTGAACTTATCTACAGCATTCAAAACTTCTCCATTTGCTGTAACCAATGCTTCCACAAATGGATGGTATGGTGGTGGCTGATGGAGCACAAAATTAGCACAAGCAGCAGAGAATTGATCCATACTTCATTGCATCTCAGCTTCAGAGGCTGTATTGAGTGCACAATCATCTGCAAACAGAAAATCATGCACCAACACTCCCTCCACTTTGGTCTTGGCTTGTAGTCTTTTCAAGTTGAAGAATTTACCATCAGTGTGATAGCTGAACTTGATGCCCTGTTCATCCTCACTGAAAGCATTTGACAACATGGCTGAAAATATCATGCTAAATATATACATAGTAGCTTGAAGGTTGCATAGATAGTTTTGATCTAAGGTCGGGCCAATCCTTTGGGGAATTGGAGAAAAGCCATCACACTAGCTAGGGAGGAGTGAGGAGCAGGTAAGATTTAGATAAACCAAAGGTGAATGATATCTCCTCTAGTCTCCTAGGGGGTATGGGGCTAGAATTATATCTAACTGCCACCCTTCAAATAACTTTGGTCCAGGGGTATGAATCTGGGTCCAAAAGAAAAGTTTCTTCCTTGATCACTCCTAAGTGGGAAGGTAGCCATTAGCTGACACTCAGTATCTCCCCACCAATGGCTAGTTACACAAAAGACCATCACAGATAGCTAACAGCAAAGAAACTCATTTATCTAAGCAAAACAGAAAACAGAATTTTGGGAAGTTATACAAGTTAGAAAGTATAAAAAAACACAAGAGTAAACAAGCTCTTTATTTTTAATAATTTTTTTATTTTTTCCCAGTTGTATGTCAAGACAGTTTTTAGCATCCATTTTACAAGATTTTGAGTGCCAGATTTTTCTCCCTCCCTCCTTTCCCCTCTTTCTAAAATGGTAGGCAATTTGATTTAGGTTATATATGTGCAATTTTGTAAAGCATATTTCTATGTTAGTCACAGTTGTGAAAGGAGAAACAGACCAAAAGGAAAAAAAATTTTAAAGTAAGTGAAAAGAATATTCTTTGACCTGCATTCAGAGTCCATCAGTTCTTTATCTGGATGTGGATAGCATTTTCCATCATGGGTCCCTTGTATTTGCCTTGGATCATTGTGCTGCTGAGAAGAACTAAATCATTCATAGTTAATCATCATACAATGTTGCTGATACTATGTGTAACAGTTTTCCTGGTTCTGCTCATTTCACTTTGCATCAGTTCTAAATGAGCTCTTTAGTTGGGCAGGAAGTAGGATCTCAGTTCAAAAGAGGGAATGATTTCAGTTAGAGGGGATCCATTCTCGACATTTTCCAGAACCTGAAGGAAGTCCAGGGGCATGAAGGGAATGGCTTCCCATGCATGTCTACCATTCCAAAGCCCTTCTTTCTCTACCACTTCCTTGGAGGTTCTCTTTACCCGTGTATCTCTGAAGTCTGTCTCAAACAAACTCAGTAAGCCTCTTACATAGATTCATAATGTTGTATTCAGCATTCTCTATGCTAATCAGGAGCCATATCTCCTTTTGCACATATAGTTTCAAGGCTGTTCCTCCTCAACCTCACCTTGGTGGGAGCTGGGTTACATAAGTAACAGCTGATTTGCCCATCTGCATTGGTGGAGGCAGTTTCCACATTCAGAACTCCCTACCCTGATGAAATCACAAACCAAGGTTTTTTTTTTTTAAGTGGACATTACCCAAACTGTTAGGACTTAGTCATAGACAACCAGTACTTGAAGGGAAAGCCTTTATAGTTTTGAAACATGAAATGGGGCCATTTCAGAACTATGTCCTTCAATTTGAGGAGTATTCAACATACATGTTCTGAGACTGCTTCGAATACAAATTGGGTATTCTCCTGAGGTTGTGCAGAAGCTTGAGTCTGGAGGTCATTCACAAGCTCCGTTAGCAGATTTCCTACAGTGAAGTCCTTGTCCTTATCCTCTAATAAATTCTCCATGTAGAATCTCCCTAACGTGCCCATAAGCCTTTCCCTAAGTCTTCTTACTTTCATTATTTTTCTCTTTGGCTACAAGACGTCCTCTTGTCAGGCCCTCGTGAATGGAGGACTTTTAGGTGAAATGTTGCTGGGCACTGCAAGGAGGGTACCACCACATTCGCTTGGAGATATATTAATTTCCTACTATGTGGAAGGCACTTTGCTAGGTGTAGGGGGTTCATAAAGATGCAACAAGGGACCTGCACGGAAGAAGTTTGCGTGCTCAACGAATTTACAACCAGTCACCTGCTTCCTCTTTTTCTCCTGATGAACCTCCTAGTTCAGGTAATGCCTGTCCTCTTGCCTTAGATCTCCCAAACTGCTATTCCTCTTGCCCGGAGTTTCCACGGCGAAATCCTGTCCCAGAGACTCCCCATCAGGGATCTATCTCCAAGGGCAGAGAACTAGGAAAGAGTTAAAAGAGAAGGCGGTGCCGGGAACTTTAAGCATCAGCAAGTACCTGTATATCTCCCCTGCTCTCCTCCCCTCCCTGGATCCCTCCTTCCCTGGCGCCTCCCAGAAGCTCGAGTAGGAGCGTAGGGGTGGCGCAGTCTGTGCTCTGTGAGCCCGAGAGAAACTAACGCGGAGCCAGGCCAGTCCCTCGCGGAGAGCAAGCGCCAGGCGCAGCCGCTTCCATCTCCGCCTCCACCTCCACCGCCGCTGCCTGGAGCAGGGACGCGGAGATCGAAGCGCAGGCGAAGCATCGGTCCCCGCGGTCTTCAACCCCCAAGGTTGGGGGTTGGAGGGCAACCGGACCCATGGCTGACTTCCCATCCAAAGTCAGCACCCAGACCAGCACCCCGGTGCAGGGCGGCGCCGGTTCCTCGCTGCCGGGGATCGGGGCTCTCCGACCAGACCTCGGCTTCCTCCGCTCTGTATTGGGAGTACTGATGGTGCTGGAGATCGTGAGTTCGAGCCTCTGTGCCTCTAGGGCCCGCTGGCTGAGTTGGGCGGAGAAGGCTTGCGGGTGGCGTTGGGTACATTTGGTCGGGAGGAATATGGGACCCCTATCCCGGTAGCTGGGGATTTGTCTCTGGGAGACCGCGCCTGTAGTCTCAGGGAGGGGGCTGAAGTGGGGCAGTTCCTGTTCCCCCAATTACATGCACTGGAACCAGAGAGATCACACACACACACACACACACACACACACACACACTCACTCACTTTGACATAACCAGGACCCTGTTAGGACTGGATTCCCGACCCAGACCCCTGCTCAAACCATTTAAGGAACTTGGATGGTTTGCATTTAGCAAATTCTACACTTGGCATACCTTCTACAGGACTCCAGTGGACCTGGACCTGCCCGCCCTTTCCCCTAACACAAGCTCATTCCTTTTGCTTCCTACTTGGTCACGCCTTAGTACACCTTAGTCTTACCCCAGTCCAAAAAAGGGGAGGGGGGGGAGTACATTCTATTTCGTTCCACCACACACCTCAAATTGTTCCCTGCCCAAGAGTTGTTTTTGTCTAAGGGAGAGGTGTCTGAGGCCACCTAGGGTGGCTTTTTTCTGTGAAGCTTGGAGCTGGGTGCACCTGGTTCTTGCTGGGTGAGAAACTAGGCTTGACTGGTCCCTGGAGCCCCACAGTAGGTGATCCACAGCTTTAGCAGAGAACCTTAAGCTGACCCTCTGCTTTTCTGACTTGTTTGCAGTTTGGGGACTTGAGCATCTTTTAGAGAGATGGTCCATGTTATAGACTGTGGAATGCATATGCTAATCTTAGTACATATTGATCCTCAAAACTTTCCCACACATTTCCAAAGTATTATGTAAGCTAGACGACCACCCTGAAAGGATCTTGTGGAGAGAATGTCTGCATTGGGTGGGAAGTTGAAGTAGATGACCTGGAAAGACCTCAAAGGCCCTTTCCAACCCTAAGATTCTATGTGTGGTCCCACACTGAAGCACAGAAAAGCCAGCTTTTGGAAGCTAGTAGCTTTCAGATGTGAACTTTACCTCTTCTGCTTTTCAAGCCAATGGACATTAGAGGTTCTTGAGAAAATGTAGTCTGGCAGAACAACTTAGGAATTTGCCCCAAATGTAATCCACCCTACCCTCTCTGCAAACTAGCCCTTGATGACGAATTGAAGGCATGTTACTGTGGACCAGAGAGCTGCCTAAAAGCCAAGAAGCCCTGGGGTTCAAGTTCTCCCTCCATGTGACTAGTCACTAGTTCGCTTCTCAGAGCTAGGCAATTTTCAAAGACTTATCACAGAGAAGGCACCAACCTGCAATGGTGGAAGGGCTTTTCTCAGCATCAAGCTCCCTAGGCAAGTAAAATCAGAGGGTCCAGTCCCTCTCCATAGTATAGATGATCTTCCCTGAGGAGGTAGAATTGTTAACATAACAGGATTTATTGCTTCTCTTTGGTGATGGGTGAAAACACAGCCCCAGTCTCTCTGCTTGTCAATGGCTCGGAGACCATTGATGCCTTTCCTCTTCCTGAGCATTCTGGATACAAGGAAGCCAGTGATGGAGGAGGAAATGGATGTGCTCTAACTTCTATTATAGCATTAGCATGATATTCTTGGGTTTGTTCTAGAGTTCTCATTCTCTGGGCCTACGGACAAGGCTAGGACTCTGCAGAAGAAGTGGTAAGCATGAACTTTACTCATCATCTTCTCTGTCACCAGCCAGAGAGGCTCAGTTTTGCCAATATAAAAGGGCTTTAAGATTTATTCATTTCTTAAAATGTGGCCTACAGTTTAAGAAGCACTGAAGGGGTTGCAAGTGAACATAAGAAGCCCTGCTTTAGAATACAGTTTTAAGAAAACTCTGACCAAGTCATCAATAAGGTATAGACACAGAGCACTGAGCAGGATGGAAAGCACTGGAAAGCAATAGATAACAATACCTTGTATCTGTATAGTGCTTTAACACTTTCCAAAGTATATTATGTGAACCCCATAGCAGGCTTGTGGGGTAGACAGGGCTGATAACAATTTTGCCATTTTCCAGATGAGAAAGTAGAGTCAGAGTGCTGAAATAATTTGTCCAAGGGCCTGCAGCTAATTGGCTGCAAAGCTAGAAATTAAATTTAGTGGACAGACTGAATTGGGGTTAGAGGATCTAGGTCCCACTCTGTTTTCCTGCTTACTGCTTGTGTGGCCACAGTGAGGCCTTGGAGGTCAGTTGTCTCCTCTGTAAAATGAGTGGGATGGACTACGTAATCTCTAAATTCTATGATCTTATCTTAGATTTTAATCTGGAGAAGAAAAGACTTTAGGGAGGACATGATCACTGTTTTCCAGTATTTAGGCTATAAAAAATAAAAAAAGGAGTTTAGACCTGTTCTGGTCAGCAAAGTGGGGGCAATGAAGGGGTGTTGCAGAAGGGCAGGTTTCAGCTCCACATAAGGAAAGACTTCCTAATAATTAGAGCTGAATGAAAGAGAAAAGGGAGGCTTCGGGGGTGGCTGGATCCCCATGCTTGGAGGTTTTCAAGTGGAGGTCTGGATTCCACTTGTAGGGGATCCCCATTCAGGTATGATTTGGACCAGATGATCCCTGAGATCCCTGTGAATTCCAAGATTCTGTAATTCTGTCTGCTGGTTGTCTCTGCAGGCTTTTAATCAGGCTATGTTGTTACAGCCTCTTCTTGTGGGAAGCCCCAGTTTCTAACTCACCCGTGGGCAGTAGGGTGGGTGTTTTGAGGAATTCTGTCTCAGAGCCTTCTCTCGGAGGGAAGGGGAGGGGAGGAGAGGGCAGGAGATGGGTAGAACCACCACTTTCTAGCTAGGCTTATCATATCGGGGGGCAGGTGTGGGGAGCAGGAGCTGGCACATCAAGCTGGCTGGTTCCGGAAGTTAGTGATGATGAGTGGCTCATTATTCTGTTCTGGCTTATTTCCAATAGGGGCAGACATAGCAAGTTTCATCTAGTTCAGGGGTGGGGATCCTGCGGCCTCCAGGCCATGTGACCTCAAGGCTGCAGGTTCCCCACCCCTGAACTAGTTGGTGCTTCAAACTCCAAAGAAGGCAAAGCTGCATCAGTGCTGTAAATGGGACCATTTGCCTCTCAAGCCTTTTCTTTTTTACATTGTTTCCTGAGGCTGGTGGTAGTGTAGCCATACTAATTGTCCAGGTTGAAAAATTAGGGTCAAAGCTCCAGCTGACATCCAAGAGTATCCTAGTTCAGTGCTGGGTGCCTCCAACCTTCTTGATCATTCTAGCAATGGGAGGCAGAGAATGGGCTCTTTTGGGAGAGGTGATAGTCAGCTCTGAGGTATCAGAAAGGAATTGTTTTTGGCTATCCTGGAACTCTGGGCTTTTCTCTGTCCTTCCTCCCCCCACCCCAGGGCCAATGTGGCAGTGGTGGTAGTGGTGGTTAGAGCCAGACTCCCCCTTTGAGCAGGGGTCTGAGTACTTAAGCTTCATTCCAAAAGCTAAATATTAATGATCTTTGGCTGATACATAGTTTTGAATGATCAATGTTTCTATTCATGTTAGCTATCCAAATTATTTGACCTGGCATTAGAGGTCCTTCACAATATGGGTCAAACCTACTTCCCCAGTCTTTTCTCCTGCCAAATGAACTGTCCATCAGTCAAGTGGGACTGCTTACATTTGTCGCACTTTTCTGCCTTTGTCCACCATTCCCTACTGACCCAGACCCTAACCTTTAAGTTGCCCCTATAAGGCCCAGTGACTCTCTGAAGCCTACCCTCATCACCAGAGCCTAAACTGATCTTCCCGCCTCCTTTCATCTTCTGTCCTACTTACTTGCTCCCCTCCTTTGGCACAGTGATCACATACTGCTTAGTGCTGTCATTGCCTTATGTGTCTATCTGTGTCTCCCCAGTTAGATTGTGAGGTATGAGCATAAAGCAATGAGGCTGGATGCATTGCTTTAGTCAACAGACCAGAACATAATACTCCTTTGGATGGATTTCACCTCGGGAACTACCTGTACACTAATTCTGGAGAAGCGTTGAGTCCTGGACTAGGAGTCAGCGAACCTACATCTTAGTCCTGTTTTGCTATTTCTTGGCCATGGGTCCTTGGACAAGTCACTTCAGGTGTACAGCCTGTTTCCTCTTTGATCAGACACTGTAGGAATATCTGCCCTGGGTTGTGTTGGCACTTGCATGTAAAGTGCTTGACCCAATGTGCCAGTAGAAGGGGACACTTTCATTTCTGGGACTCTTCTTTGGGAATTACCTAAAGCACGTTCTTTTTAACCTCCTAGGGAGCTGGGGGAGGGAGGTGTGTGGGGGAGAGGCACAAATCCTCAACTTTCCAGGCAGATTTTGGGAAATAGCCAAAAGTCTTGGAGATCCAGACAGTTGAACTAGGTATCTTGGGTCAAAAAATGAGGTGACTAAAGAAATCAGATAGATTCTCCTGTTGGGCTCCTAAAATATCTCTAAAGGCCTTTCCCAAACAGGAGGTAGTTTTGAAAGTGTTTTGGACAATGGGAGCAGCTTAGAAATAAGTGTGTGGCCTCCCAAGGTGACTGACTGCCTTGAAGGATATCTTATTCACTTGAATGTAAGACTTTCTGGTCTGTTGACTAAAATATCAGTCTTATGACTTTATTGTGATAAGCTAGGGCGGGTCTTTCTCCCTGGGATCTGGACAAGAAATTTGTCCCAGGCCCCAGGCAAGATTTGAAAATTATACCTCCCCTGTGTGACCTTCTACAGAAGTTTTGAATATTCCAGGTCACATTTTACTTGACTTGTCACAAAATGAATTACTACATGCCATAAAGAATGGGATTATTTGGCATTCAGAAGTATAAAAAGTCACGTATATTAAAAAATCATTCATAAAAAGTCACATTAAAAGTATGCCCCAGCCCCTGTTTATTGTGCTGTGGGCAGCTACCTACGTCCCCTATGCCTAGTCTTGACCCACCCTACTCTTCTTTGGGTCCTTCACAGTATTACCTTATAGCGTCCACTGCAGGCCTTCAGGAAGGTCTTGCTGGCTGGGTGGCTAGTCATACCTACAGTTTGCCGCATGGGAGTGTGCCAGGCTGAGCTGTGTACTCCATGCATCACTGCGTCCCACTGTTTGCCCAGGGTGATAACTGTGTGAATCTGGTATCAGGTTTAAATCCTGCCCAGCCCAAGTTTGGCATGGAAGGCAGGGCCAGCATTCATTCCACTTAGAGTCAGAAGTTCAAGTTTTCTTTTGGACCTGCTGCATCTTTTGAAAGGCCTAAAGAGAACTCTCTCACTATCACCTGGAATGTGAGCCTGTGTTCCTTTTGAGTGAAGAATTTCATCGTCAAGGAGTACCACCCTCCTCTGTGGCCTAACTAAACAGCCTTATTGTTCAGTATCTTTGTTACAAGCCTGTGTTCAAAGAAGTCCCATTTTTAATAGCCTGGGAAGGAAGATGTTGTGGTTGAAGGGTACTAAATGTGAGCTGGACTTTCTCGGCTCAGGAGTTACCACATTTGCTGCTACTGGTTTTTATAAGGCTAGAGATGAGATAGGATATAACTTAGCAACCACCCTAAGGCTGTTACAGTGGGAGGAATGTTGCTTGAGGAGTCAGAAGCCCCTGCCACTTACTGCTTGTGTAATTTGTGGGAAAATCATTTCCTTCCTCTGGGCCTCAGTTTCCTCCCCTGTAGAAGGAGAGTGTTGAATTGACTTCTAAGGTCTTTCCTACCTCTGGTATTCTGGGATTTGGCTGGAGGAGCTCTAAATCTGTGCCCCCATACCTAGTAGGCAGTTGTCCCCTAAAGAGAGCATCTGGTATGTCCCCTGCAGGAGTGTTTGTAGAGATTCCCTGGAGTTGGGGGAGGAGAGGGAGGTGACAATTCATCCCTCCTTGGTTAAGAGAGAGGCCAGGCCTAGGTTTCTGAGTGTGTGTGAGTATGTGTGTGTGTGTGTGTGAATGTGTGTGTGTGCATGTGAGTGTGGGTGTGTGTGTGTGAATGTGTGTGTGCATGTGAGTGTGGGTGTGTGTGTGTTATATACACATCAAACAAATCTTCTTAGGGTTCAGACATCCTGCCCCACTGTCACCTCCACTGGTAAAGGGACCAAGTCATTCAAACTCCAGGCCTAGTAACACAAGACCTGTACTGATTTGTGTCAGCCCTAGAGTCAGAAATGAAATACTGAGGGCAGATACTTGAGAACAAAAGACCGATTTGTTGAAGTGCTAATGTTGATTGGAATAGAGGGCTGGTGCTGAGAGTCCAGAAGACCTGGGTTCAAGTCCTGTCTCTGACACTTCTGTCAGTGCTGGATTTTCAATGAAGGGAGCTGAATTTGGACACTAGCTCTACCTCTTACTGGTGTGGCTTTGGGCAAAGAGCTTCATTTTCCTGGGCCTTCGTTTCTTCATCTGCAAAATGAGGGGGTTGGATAAGAGGGACTCAGTCCCTTCCTGCTCTATATCTATGACTATGTGATCCTATAAACTCTCCAAGACTAGAAATTACAAGATTTGCTGGTCTCTCTCTGTCAAAAGATTTTCCATACCTAGAGTGTCCTAAAGGTGGGAAAGAATTAGAAATTCTTGTAACCTAAAAGGCGGGAAAGAATTAGAAATTCTTGTAACCTAAAAACTTAAATTCTTAGCATCCTCTGCCCTCTTCTCCTATACCTGAGGCCATGATTACCTGAAGAAGGAGAAAGGATGCTTGGGAATGAGGACCATTTTGCATTTTCATGGGTCAGGCCAAAGAGCTAGTAGGGATACTTTTTTCTTGGCTGGGTTGGTCCTGGGTGAGCAGACACAGGATGTCACTGGTCTGTGCTAGAAGCCTTTCCAGCTTGATAGAGGTCACCAGAGCCAGGGGTCTCTCCAGGGCATGATGAGACACCAGAGGATTTGACAGCTTCATAGTCACATGATCCCTTTCTTTCCCACAAAAAAACACAAAAACATATTTGACATGAAGTGGGCAGACTAGCCAAATTTGTGGGCAAATAGTTGTCCTGAGAAGTTTAAGGTTTCACCCCAGGTTTCACAAGGGAGTATGTGGTAGAACCAGGAAGAGGACCCAGTTAACCCAATTCCCAGACCAGCAGAGTAGGCCCCAACCTGGGTCTACCAGCTGTGACCCTTTACTTGGAAGGCAATGAGGCTGCATCCCATAGTTCTGTTTTTCTTGGTGGCTCTCCAGCCAAGCCAAGCCTTGAGGAGTTGTCAGAGTAGCTCACCAGAACCAGCCACCAATCTGAAATACCAAGGACGACCATAAAGCCAAAGCACACCCAGTTTTTTGTTTTGTTTGTTTATTGAAAGGGGACCAGTGAGGTCCAGGAATAGGGAAGTCAGTACTGCCTTCTCCTCACTGAACACTGCCACCTGTTTGCAGGTGCCTGTCAAGTAGTTAGGGAGAAGGCCCTGAGAGCATTGCAGGCCTGCGACAGGGGTTGGGGTTGGGAGGGAGGGCATGTTGCAGGATGACAGGAGGCTGATGATGTCTCCAGTATAGAATGGCTCCCACTCTGCTCTGAGCTCTTTACATGGAAGTGCACAGCAGGGGTTAGAAGCAGCACTGACCTCCCCAACTTCAGGTGAAATTCCAATGATGGTGCAGGCAATAGAAGACATGTATGAAGCTACAAATGACCCTTGACATTTGTATCAAGCATTGCATCTCATTTGATGATAACAGCTCAGGGCCCTATAGCCCCAGTTGGTCTGCAAAGCCCCTTTGAGACAAGGATCCTCTTAGTATCGTGGAATTTAGAGCCCGACGGGGAACTTAGACATCATCTTGTCCCAAACTTTCATTTTATAGATGAGTTTGTAAATGGAAGCTGCTCAGGGAGAGGAAGCAGTGTGTTAATCTTCTCCATTTTACAGGTGAGGGAACTGAAGGTCAGATACATCCAGTGACTTGTCTAGAGACCCAGAGTTAAGTGTGAGATTCAAACCTGGATTTTCTGACTCCAGGTCTAACTTTTTCTCTAATATGACAACGGGCTTCCCCTCCAGCCCCTGCCAAGAGTGAGCTAAGTCACACTTGCCATTGGAGGAAACTGAGGCCCAGAGAGATGAAGCCACTTGTTAAAAGACACATAGCAAGACCAGACTTGTCTGGTCTCTGGGTGCTTTCTCCAGAGGCTACCTGACTCTTGGGCCCCTCTTGCTTTGCTTATAAGATGAGGCCACAGAGGTCTCCTGCCTTGACCCTACCCCAAGTTCTGCCTCCGTCTTTACCACCACTTCTGGGCTTCTTCCTTTCTAAACTTGACTTGTCAGTGAAAAGGGGCTGTTGTTTTTCTAAGGCCAAGGCAGTTAAAGACCGCCTCTGTGTCCCCTGCCCCTTTGTAATCCTCCAAACAATGCCTTTTCTTTTCCATAAAGGCCCTTTCACCACCCCCAAGAAGTGAAAGGCAGAGGTGGAGGCTGGGCCTGGCAAGGCCACATTCTGGTGTTACCACAGACAAACGCGGAGGCACAGCTGTGGGTCCTGGTCGCCAGTGTGCCCTATGCTTCAAAGTGGAGAGGGATGGAAGATGAGGGAAGAGCTGATTTTGATCTGTGGGAATGAAAGGAAGGGGCAAAGTAGCCTCAAGGAGGAGGGAATTAATTGTCCATCTCTGGTCTTCATGGTTCCCTTATACATGAAATGGAGAGAAGAATCCTGGCATCCTCGAGCAGAAGGAGGTCTGGGGTGGAAGTGGGGGACTTTGGGGGCAGGGGGGAGATTGGCTGGTCCAGCACGCTCAGGTCTAGATAACTGTCTCTTTCTGAAGAACTCCACACACAAAGATTGCTATTTATCATCTGGGTGATCTCGAGCAAGTCATCTTATTTTCTCATATGTAAAATAAAGGGATTAAATAGTTCTGACGACCTTTTTGGGGTCCTCATGATGTCTCAGTGGTTCAACCCCACTAGTATGTTGGCAAGGAGGAAGTTTAACAACTCATTTCTTTAAAGCACCGAATTTTTATCAAAAGGCCTACCTTCGCAGCCTTATGCAGTGGCATGCTCCCTGTCCCCTGCTGTCTTCCTGATACATGCTTCTGTGGCTTGGCTCATGCTGCTACCTCAGCTGGACCTCCCCACCAACCACCTTCTGTTGACATTCTTAATCTCCTTCTAGGCTGAAGTTAGGTGCCATTTCTTCCCTGCAGCTAGCTGAACATGGTTTTTCTTAAAACTAATCACTATGTAAATATAATGAGGAAACTTTTCCCCAGAGAAAAGGAGAAAATGTACCTACCTGACCTATTTGCAGAGGTGTGAGATTGTAGGTCTGAAACATTGCCTATATTGTCAAATTTGCTTGATGAGCTGGCTAGATTTGCTAATGGATTTCCCCCCTTATCTTTCTTTTTCTTATTTTTTGTTACAAGGGATGGCTCATTGGGCAGGGGAGGAGGAGACATACTTGGAAATGAAGGTGATACAAATACAGAAGAGATCACTTAAATTTTTGTTTTTTGAAGAAAGTGATCTTTTTTTCCCTCCTCAAATTTCTCCTAGCACTTTGCCTGGACACTTTTCACTTTTTTCACTCTCCCATGGATCTTAGTTTTTTGTAATAATGATAATAATAATATATGTTCCAGGCACTACAATAAGAACCTTATGATTATTATCTCATTTGATCCTCACCATAACTGTGGGAGGTAGGTGCTATCATCTCCATTTTACAGATAAGGAAACTGAGGCAAACAAGGGTAAGTGACTTGCCCAGGGTCAGACACACAGCCTGAAAGTTCCTCAAGCTGGATTTGAACCCAGGTCTTCCTGACTAGAGCCCAATGCTCTATTTATTGTACCACCTAGCTGATCCATGTCTTGTGTACCTCATAACCCATTAGATTCTAAGCTCCTTGAAAATAGCATCTGTTTTATTTCATCTCTGTATTCCTAGTGCCTTCTACAATGCTTAAAAATATTTGTCAAATTGAATCCAGTAACTGATTTGATGCTCGCAGTCAAAGTTGCCATGCAGGTAGATGTGGTAAAGATGACGCCTGGAGGTCAGAGCCATCAAATGACTTATCCGGTGTGACCTGGCTAGCTTCATGAGACAGCTGGGTAAGACAGAAAGATCCCAGCTGAGAGGAGAAGAAACATTTCTTCTAGAGCTGGCTCTACTGCTGATTCACGTGGTGACCTTGGGAAGGTCACTGTTTGTCTTTGGGCTTCAGGGTCCTCCTCTTTAACACAAGGAGGTTAGACTAGCTGGTCTCTTAAGGGTCCTGCCATCCCTGGTATTCTGTGATTTCATGAATACTATGACTAATACCTGACTCACCCGAATCCCACACAGAGCTTCCAGGTAGCTTATCTCTACTAAAGTGCAATGAAGATAAAGATTTGATAGCAGAGGTCCAAGTTCGATCAGACGTATAGGCTTATCACCAAATTGTCCTGATGATGCATGTAAAGATGATGGAGGGAGGGCGGAGCTGCTCAGCTCTTGCCTTACTTCTGTTTTCTCTGCCAAGGAGGATGATCTTTGGCCTAAAAAGGACAGAACAAAAATAATTAATAAGGTGTTTGAGATCTCAAATAAGGAGACATAATAAGAGAACATGTTGATGTCCTTGAGTTGAAATCATTTGGCCCAGATGGATCAGGGTACTGAAAGAACAATGGTTATGATTACTACGATACTGTCAATGATCTTTGGAAGACTGTGGGGAACTGGAGGAGTGCTGTAGAATTAGAGAAAAATAAACACTCACTCAATTCCCTCTCCCCCCACCAAAACAAAAGAGGTGGGGAGGAAGAAAGGAATCTATAAACTGTAGGTCAGTGAGTTTGATTCGAGGAAAAATTCTAGGACTTATATTAAAGAAGCAGTTAGTGAAGTTCTAGAAAAGGAAGCAGTGGTCATCAAGAATAAGTCACAACCAAATGTGAACCATACCAGGAGGCATGGAAAGACTTGCATAAACTGATGCAGAGTGAAGTAAGCAGAACCAGGAAAACAATTTATACAATGACTGTAACAAAATAAATGGAAAACAAATAAAAAAAATAAAAGCTATGAAGTTATAGTGCTAAAGCTTGGTCCTGAAGAAGGGTTTAGAAAATGCACCTCTTCCTCCTCACAGAGGTGGGGGGGGGGGATATTGACTCTGTCATTGGGAATGTCTGTTGTCTTGTTAGTTTCAGTGAATTGTTTCCTCTGTCTTTTTAAATTTTGTTACGAAGGATGGCTTGCTGGCTAAGGAAGGGAGACAGAATCTAATCAGAAATATGTTATGCAAAAATAAAACATATCAATTAAAAATAAGTGGGGCTTTTTTAAAGGTCACATTAGAGTAATTTCCTTTTCTTTTTTTGATACACTTATGTAGATAAAGGGAATGCTGTAGTTACAGTTCACTTAGATTTTGGTAAAGCATCTGATAAAGCTATTCTTGGGGATGAGATGGAGAGATGTGGGCAAGGTCATACTATGGTTAGATGGATTCAGGATAGTTTGGTTGGATCAAAGCAGTCTCTAGTGTAGTGTCTTAGGGATTTCTGCTTGAATCTCCGCTAACATAGATGGAATGCTTGGCAGATTTGCAGGTGACAGAAAATTGAGGATAGCTAATGGGCTGGATGTCAAAATCAAGAGCCAAGAAGATCTTGACAGACTTTGCAGAGGTGGGTTTTGCCTTTATTTAAGGAACAGAGTGGTGAAGTTGTTTTTAGCATATGTCAAAGAAATATCATTTCATAGGACTTTGGTTCCCACATATTGCAGTACTCAAGATAAATAACTGCAAAAGGACCACCATAAAAATAATTACAGCCTATTCTCAAACTTTTGTTTTATAAGATGAAGAGATGTAGAAATTATATTAAACTTCATAGCAAATAAATTTATATTTATAATATATATAAAATATATAACAAATATGAATAAATAAAACAATAGCAAAAAAGGAACTTGATAAGATACTCCAAATTAAAATAAAAATTAAAAACTTCAGTGCAAAGGTGAGCATAGGCAAGGAAAGCAAAAAAATATTGTCCAGGAGAAAGCACTGAAAGAGACTAAAGAATTGTATACTTGGAAGCCTCACACTACACACAGTATATGCTTCAAGAAAAAAATTGGAAAGAGCTGGATTTAGGGAGTGCTGAATAATATCACAAAAATTAAATTAATTATATTTTGATGGACAGGAAATAGAAATAACTTGTTATTGATGTAGCAATTTCTTCTGAACCAGTTGTCTAGATCTAGTTAAAGCAAGGATTAAAATTAATACAAAATGACTTGTGTACAGGCACCCTTGGGGCCACAAGAGGCTGCTGGGATACTCTCTGGGGTTGGGCAAGCTCTTAACATCCATGGAGACATTGTAGCAAGAGTGAGTCGACCTCAGATCTTTTCTGCTTTCCAGAATAATATCTGGTAAAAGTTGAAGAAGCTGAAATCATTGAAACAGAAAGCAGCAGGATATATGATCAAACTTCAACCCTGATGTGGTCGTGGGAAAGAAACTCTGTTCATGAAAAGAAAAAAAGAGATGACCTTTAAAAGGATTGTTGGAGAAAAAAAAAAAGACCCAGATTATAACAAACAGCTAACTATAGTTTAGGACAAGATTACTGAGCTTGATGACAAGCTAAAACTGTATGAGAAGTAACTGAAATCAGTACACTGAGCATTTCTAAGTAAAAGCATTTGTTTGAGCACCCTGAGGCACAAGGAGCAACTCTAAAAGAAGTGGGATCTGTAGAAAAATTAGATGTTCCTGATTCTTCCATTTTAGTACAGTTGACTGTTACCAGAAGACACCATAAGCCCTGGAGTGGGACAACTGCCTGAGGAAAATACCAACTACTAGGATCCTCTGAAATCCTGCTTGCTGTATGAGAGAGCTGCTGGAGAAAGCCGCCGACTAGTTGAGAACTAGCTCACCATAAAGTAAAAGCTATTCCTGGAAAGAGTGACAATAAATTGCATTCCTTTTCCAGGACCTTTTCATATGAAAAAGACTGATAATTAAAATTGTAATTTTTCCTAATTAGGATTAACACATGCTTATAATGTAATAATGCATGTATTAATGTAATAATAATAATATATGATAATATAATATAAATAATAATAACACATGCTTTGATTTATATTTAGTTAACTATGAAAAGTTTTTACTGGCCTATTCAGAAGACTATGACCCTAAAAATGAAGAGTATTATCCTCTTACAACATCAGCTAAACAAAATGGAAAAAAGGGTAGAGAGAAGGGATTTAATACTTGTAGAAAATGGAGGGGGAAGTAAATTATTAAATGTATTTCTATGGTTACTAGTTTTACATGAAAATTAATATAAAACTAATAAAAGAATAAAAAATATACTGTACAAATTAAAAACTCCAACATGACTTACTTAGACAAGTTATTGATGCCCCCCCCAAATAGGAAACTGGTAGAGGAAAGGACGTTGGCACCAATTATAACAATTTTGTAATGAAGTTTAACTATTATAAATCAGTTGCTAAAACAAAGAGGCCAAAAGAACCTACAAACCACCTCAGTCATCAGATTTATGATCGATTTGCCAAGCAGAAAGAAACGGCAGTCAAGGACAACACTGGTTTACAAAATAGTTTGTTAAATTTTATGGAAAAGGATGGTGGAAGACCATAAGCCATACCACCTCAAAAAAAATAAGAGAAGTGAAAGGAAAAACAAGTTTAAAGAGAAGCAATAGTCAAAGCCATCCCCTGGGCTTGAATGAAAAATGAAACTGGAAGGAGAACAACAAAGGGATGCAAGATGGAAAAGATCTGTGAGAATTTTTTATTGTTGAATAACAAACTCCTTTTATCGTCAAGGGCAGTGGAGCCATCACATTTGGCTGCCAGCATTATAGTCCCAGATACAGAATAAGTGGAAATGACGTTGAAGAAAACAAATATAGTTTAACTATTAAAAAAGCATTTGATTTTGAGAGAGCAAAAGGCTACCTTAAAAGCTCTTCTCCATTAAGGCATCTCCCATGTGTATGTCAAAATTATATAAGATTCTTTGAAAGATATAATAAAGAGAGTGGTTATTAATATCAAGTGAGGCCTAAAAACATGCATGTGCATGTCAAAGGTGTTTCCCACCATGACAGATGAGATGCACTGGAAAGTTCAAGTCAAAGAAGGATTTCCTAAAGATAATTAGGTCTTTCCAGTCATTCCCATTTTCAGAGGATATTGTGCTGATTGCATCAAACCCTGAAATGTTGCATAATGAGATGCATAGTCACTTAAATGGGTTTGGCCTAATTATCCACACAGAAAAAACTATGTGAATGAAACTTGCCTGTTGTTTAGGGTAGACTATGAAATGCAGTGCATAGACAGTTTACAAACTGTGTATATGTGTATTTTGGAGAGAATATGCAAATGTATGGTGAGTTGAACAGAAAAAAAGGCAGTTGAATTACCCTTGAGAAATTCTAAATTTCTTTTAATAACCTCAGTTTTCTTCCTAAAACAAAGATTCCCCTATTTTAACATCAGCATTCTTCCACTGATATTGTATGGCTTCGAGTTATGGTGAAGTTAAAGATCGCCCCAAGGGCAATGGTGATGTGCATGGTGGGGGTGAGCAAGCTCTACTGTGTTACAAAAATGAGGAATTACACAAAAGAATCAATGTAAGAGTCAGGATCAAAGAAATATGTGATAGAACAAAGATGAGCTGGCCACATAGCTGTAATGGTAATCAGGGCAGGATTTTTTGCTGTTCTTCTCTTAAGTGCCTTTGATGAGTCTGGCCTTTGTTTGAATGAGGCAGGTAAAGTAGGATCTTTTGTCTTGGAGTGTTTCTCAGCCCTAAGTCATTGACTGGAAACAATGTATATGATGTGGCACTGGGGATTTGAGAGCTTTCCCACATCCTAAATGGTGAGCCTCAAGCCCTCAGGATCCTGAACAGGGTATATGTACTGGAAGGTTAGCATTTGACTTCTGGGGGTACACTCATGGAAAGGGTGACAAAACTCTGGGCAAGTCATTGAAACAGCTTTGATAGCTAAACCAGATATTGGTGCTTCTCTGGTAACTCTGAACTGTGATTTGAATCAGACAAGGTCTGTCTGTTGATGTTTGTAATTTCTGTTTGTATTTGTCCTGAAGTTCAGGAGGCTGATCTTTTCCCCTTGAACTAAGTGAATGATGCATGTATGTTTAATTAAACTGAGACTGCTAACCCCTTAAAGTTTCTTTCCTTAGAAAAGCAGATCAAATAACCTGTGTTGGCAGCCCTTCCTGTGTGCAATTGTTGGTCTTACACAGCCACAGCAGCTGCCAGCAACATTGTTAGGATGGTGAGGGATATAACCAATGCACAGCCCAGGTGCTCCACTAGCATCCTCATGATTTCAAAAGGATGCAGAGTAGACCCTAAGCACATCGAGTGGAGTCTTTGTATCAAATATATGGGAGGACAGGGACAAAAGTTTCTCAAGGTGGGAAGGCATGGATGGGTTGTGGTCCCATCATTAGGGAGGGTATATAAATTAATAAGATCATAGATCCATTACAACATTGGAGTAAGGAAAAATTTCTCCAGTAAGAACTGTCCAAAGGTTGCCTTAGGATGTAGTGGGTTCCACCTCTCACTAGAGACTAGGGGAGTTGATCCGAGGCAATTTGTCAATTTGATTAATTTCGCAATCACCTTAATTGGGAGATATCTGAGGGGTACCTCCCTATGGAGAATGGGCACGCCCAATGATGCCTTGCTGTGAGTTGATTGACTGGCTCAAGAGGATGAACTCTTGTTAACAAAGCTGGGCCTCTCTGTGCTCTGTAAAATTAATAAGACAGATTAATTTTCTCTTTCTTAGATTTCTCTACCAGCAGATAATAGAGTGGACCTCTATTCTGGAGCTATGAGGAGAACTGGAAAGCATATGGGAGTTGTTTGTCTTTACAAGTGGCTGAGACTTGAGTTTTTGAGAGTTGACTTTCCAGACCAAGAGATGGTAATAGCCAGGGACTAAGACATTTATTGTAAAAATACACATGGATGTATGTGCTTACAGTGTCTGGGTTGGAGAATTCTTAATTTTAGTAGTAGGCAACTAGGTGGCCCAGTGGATAGAGTACCAAGCCTGGAGTCAGGATGACTCATCTTCCTGAGTTCAAATCTGATCTCAGACATTTACTAGCTTTGTGACCCTGGGCAAGTCACTTAATCCTGTTTGCCTCAGTTTCTTCAGCTGTAAAATGAGCTGAAGAAGGAAATGGCAAACCACTCTAGTATCTTTGCCAAGAAAATCCCAAATGGGGTCACAAAAGAGTGGGGCACAAGTGAAAAACAATAACAATTTTAGTATTTCAAGGATTAGACCTCCTTGAGAGAGGAGGGCATTTTTCTGATGTAGTATCTTCCTTGAGTAACGTGATGATCTACATAGTTCCTAAGCATCATCCTGCTTGAAAAGCATGGTTATTCTAACTATACAAGTTCAAGAGGAAGGGTATTGTTTGGTGAGCAGCTTCCAGAGGAAGACTAAGCCATGGGGTGGTATTATGAATCTTGGTAGTAGGGGGGAGGGGAGGTATAAGACTCTTTGGGAAAGAGGAGCTCAATGGAATGTCAAAGGGTTGCCCTTAGAGCATCTTCACATTCAGTCTCTTCCTGGGGGCAGGGAAGAGGGTGGTAGAGTTGATGGGCTATTTGAGTGTTCTGAATGTTACCTGTTTATGAACTCCTGTAAGTCCTTCCATCTTCTGTATTTTCCATGGAGTGAAATATATGCTATTCCCTATGCTATCTGCATGTTCTACCTTGAGTGTTTGTGTAAGTGCTGGGGACCTCTTTTATCCACTTTTGGGGAAATCCAGCCACAAACTATATCCTGAGTGTATTACATTTTTCTGGAGTGGAGGGAGTGAATTTTAGCTGAAACTGACCTTCACAGATCCCTCTCAGTCCATGTAAACCCGGAGTACTGGAGGCCCCTGGGTCACAGGTTACATATGCAAAGGCTGAATGACCACTTCTTTATAAAGGCAGTCAGTTAGTCATTTATTAAGTTATGCATGCCTAGTATGCACCAGGCACTGTCCTAAGCACTGGGGATACACAAAGAATCAAAAGATGGTCCCTGCTCTCAAGGAGATCACAATCTAATAACAGAAGAGACAATAAGCAAATAAATATGTATGAACAAGCTATATACAGGAAAAATAGTAAATAATTTAAAAGGGAGAAGGCACTAGAATTAAGAAGGGTTGAGAAAGGCTTCCTGTAAAAGACAGAATTTTAGCTAGGACTTGAAGGAAGCCAGGGAACCTAGGGGGCAGAGATGAAGAGGGAGAGCATTCCAGGCTTGGGGGGCAGCCAGAAAAAATGCCCAGAGCCAAGAGAGAGAGTATTTTGTTCATGGAACATCGAGGAAACTGGTGTCATTGGTTAGAAGAGTATATAGTGGGGAGTAAAGTATAAGAAGACCAGAAAAGTAAGGCTGGGAGGAGAGCTCGGTTGTGAAGAGTTTTGAATGTCACATAGAGGATTCTGAATCGATCCCTGAGCCACTGGAGTTTATTGAATGGAGTGGGGAATGAAGCGGGGTAGGGAAGCATGTTGACATGGTCAGACTTACATTTTAGGAAAATCCCTTTGGCAGCTGAATGGAGGGTGGCTTGGAGTGGGCAGAGATTTACAGGGGGCGACTAACCAACAGGCCACTGCAATAGTCCAAACGGGTGAGGTAATGAGGGCCTGCATCAGAGTGGTGGCCATATTAGGAAAGAAGGGAGCATATGTGAGAGATGCTGCATAGGGGATATAGAGAGGCCTTGGCCACCGATTGGATACAGGAGGTGAGAAAGAGTGAAGAGTGGAGGATAACGCCTAGGCTGTAAGCCTGAGAGACTGATAAGATGGTGGCGCTATGGTGGGTGAAAGCTGAAATGCCTGAGGAAACAAAAGTTCAAGCTTTCTGAACATATTGAGGTATTAAGTAATGCATGCCAATTGCTCAACAAACTGGGACCAGGCCTCCTCGGCTTGGCACTGGACCTCGAATGCAGAGGGAGACAGATTGTGCGTTAAAAACAATCAAACAAGACCAATTAATTAAAAGAAAACAACTAACCAGTATAAAAAATTAAGTAATCTGATAAGATTAGGGACTTTCCAAGTTGGGAGGGGAGGGGGAGAGAACAGATGCAATTCCCTGAAACCAGAAAAAAGAGGTGTCCCACTCCCCACCCCCCAATGTCTGTAAACAATCAAAGGAACATGGAAACAATAACCAATCTGATCACTATGAGGCCAGTTTTCTGATAAGACATATGGGTTGCTTGAGATGTATAACTGTGAGAAAACTCCTTCCATCAATCTTTGAATCTGATTGTATTTCTGGTCAGCATAACCTACGGCAGACCTGGAGGCCACTTGTGGCATTCTGGGTCCTTGGATGTGGCATTTTGACTGAGTCCAAGTTTTACAGAACAAATCCTTTCATTAAGGAGATTTGTTTTGTGAAGTTTGGATTCAGTCAAATGACTGCAATTGGGGACCTAGAGGGCCACATGTGGCCTCGAGGCTGCAGGTTCCCCACCCTGACCTAGGTCCTTAGCTAAGGTTCTCTAAGCAGCAGGTAGAGGTGGTCCAGTTTCCCAACCACACAAGGCTAGGTTCAAACGAGGCAATAAGGTTTTCTTACCATTCCCATAATTGAATAAAGTTTTCTCACAAAACAGAAATTGGACTAGACCATAATTGAATAGAAAGAGAACTGAGCTAGCTCCATGATTGAGTCACAAGATGGAGTCAGTATGATTCAGTCAATCCCTGATACCCCTTGCTGTTCTGATCCCTTCAGTGCCCTGGATAGGAATAAGGAAGTTAGGAGGGCAGGAGGACTTAGGGGGAAAGATAAGCAGTTCTGTTTTGGACCTGTTGAGTTTATGATGTCTACTGGACAGCCAATATGAAGTATATTGTATCGGAGACTCTTGTTGAGGTATGGGTTGGACTAAATGGTCCGAAGTCCCTTCAAAATATGTATATATGTGTGTGTATACATATGTATATATACATATGTGTGCATGTGTGTGTATATATACACATACACACACACAAATATACATATGTATATATGAGCTGGACTAAATGCTTAGCTCAAGGGTGTGATTTCCACTCCAGAGGGAATTGGTTCTCCCCTTGCTGTCCTTGTGAAAGCCTTGTAGCCTTGGCTCTTCTTCCCCAGCTTCTTGCTTAATTTGGAGGAAGGGGCGAATCACAAAGGCAGCTCTTGGATGAAACTTGAGTCCTTTCTAGGACAAATGATCCTATCTGTCTCCCAGAAGGCAAGAAGGGTCCTTACCTGCCCTTTTGTTGATGGTCATAGCTTTCATCCCCCGGATTTATGAAGGATCTCTGGTTGCCTATTAACACAGCTTTTCCAGCGAGATGTGACAACCTCTTAGTAAATGGTTGTACGGATGGGGGAGGGAGAGAGCAGTAGGGAGGAAGAAGAGCAAACTAAACTACAGAGCTATGTTTCTGCCCCAACTCAAGCTGAGGGACTGAGATTTCACACACTGAATCCTAGAGGTAGAAGAGCATAGTGTCAGCTCAGAAAAGTTCTTAGAATGTTCAAATGTTAAACATTGACTGTCAGAGCAGGCAGGAACCTTGGCAATCATCTCACCCAATCTCGTTTTACAGATGAGGAAACTGGGGCCCAGAGAAGGGAAGTGATTTGTCTAAGTCAAACAACTGATAAGTGGCAGAACCTTGAATGAACCCAGCCTAGCAGGGACAATTTCAGAGCTAGCTGTGGATCCTGTGGGCGTGAATTGCCAGACCTGTAGTCTAAAATCACATCCATTCACAGCTATTGAATTCTTGTTTGATACATCAAGTAAACATAATCAACCGGCTGGTGTAGGTTCAGAGGAGAAGAATATGTGAATTCCCTCTTCCTGTCACTGGCAATGAATCACAGAACCTCAGAAAAACAAGGGATCTGAGGAGGCCATTCAGTTTAATGTCCCCATGGGTACAGGAGTCAATTAAGTTTTTGGTGCCTGGACTGAGGCCAGAAGAAATCAGACAAGCCTGGTAAGCTGCTGACATTAGGTGGGTCCTTTGGGATCTATGGCTTTCCTGGGCCAAGCACTCAGTTCTCTCCTGTCCCTGAGGTGTTCCACTCCTAAACAAGTACTCTTACAAGAGGCTTCCAGCTGAGTGATGGAAGGTTCCTGCGCCTATATGCAGGCCATTTCAATAACTGTATGAAACTTGAATATGGCCTATAATTGGCATCATTTTTAGTGTATATTTGTGTGAGGTTTTTTCCCCTTTTAGAGATCTTATGGGGAGAAAGAAAAATCCTGTTAATCCAAAAATGTTTGTAGCAGCACTTTTTGTAGTAACAAAAAACTGGAAGGAAAATGGGTGTGGCACAATAGTATTCCAGCACAATCATATCTCACAACTAAAACATATTTTAAAAAAATCTAATATTTATTTTAAACAATGAAAAGATAAAAGGAGAAATATTTCATTGATCTTTAAAAATAAGGTTTCATTTATTTATTTTTCAGAAATCTGTGCCTATGCTTTTAAAAAAGTGCTTGATGCTAATCCCACACGCACTTGAGCCATTGCAGTGACCTCACCAGCCAAACCCTCAGTGTGGTCTCAGAATGGGCAGGGATGGGGATGGGGGAGCAGGTAAGGAAGGACAGGAACCACCCTCCTCCTACCTAAACTTGCTTACTGTGATGTTTGGCCCCAGAGTCAGGTGGTTCCTGGCACCACCATTTACCATGTAAGTAACAGTGGACAAGTTGCTTAAGCTCTGTGCCTCATTTTCCTCATCTAAAAGATGGAAATAATAATAGAGGTCTTGCCTGTTTCATAATACTATCAAGAAGAAAGCTTTGTAAACCACAAAATCCATGCAAATATAATCTATGATTTTTCTTCTTCCAAGGCCTTGTCTGTTTAATCCTCCTTTCTGAGCTGTGTCTAGCTATCAAAAGTTTTGTGCTTCTCTCCTCTCTAGAAATGGACGTGCCATCAGAGGCCAGGCTCTGGCTCCTACCTTTGACAGTTAGCTGTATTTGCACTACTTGCTTACCCACATTATTTGGGAATTGTGATGATCTGATTCCAGGGATCTTGAAATGGTAACATTTTTAAAAAAAATCATTTTGGAAGTGGGGTGGCCTAAGCAGCACTCATTATATGTTGCTGTTGTTCAGCTGAGTATGACTCTTTGTGACCCCATTTGGCGTTTCCTTGGCAAAGATACTGGAGTGGTTTTCCATTTCCTTCTCCAGCTCATTTTACAGATGAGGAAACTGGGTCAAGTGACTTGCCCAGAGTCACACAGCTAGTAAGTATTTGAGGCCAGATTTGAACTCAGAAAGGTGAGTCTTCCTGACTTGAAGCCCAGAACTCTATGCACTGCACCACTTAGCACTTACTGTCTGAATTCCTTATCCTAAACATTTTATTTGCTGATCTAAAAATACATCTTCAGAATTCAGAATTTCTTTCAGGATAAACAAGAAAAACATCCTGGAGAGGGTTGTTTTTTCCCAAACTTTCTAAATATCCTCCCCACCAGACAGGCCCCTTTTCCCCCTGCTTCTCCTCTTCCCTCCTACTCCCCCATTTCCCCTGCTTCTCCTTTCCCCTCCCACTCCCCCATCATTAGAGTTAAATTGGGAAGGCTTTAGGAACTGAGTCTTTAGCGGTATTGGGAGGACAGTGCTCTAGTGATCTCAGGCAGCCCAAAGTCAGCAGTTTTGGAGGAAAGACCCAGAGAGGGAGAGAATGCTTCTCCCACTTTCTCCCTAGAGGCTGAGAACTGAGGCCTAGGGGAAGGGATCAAAGCAACACAGAAGACCTACAACTAGCTGGAAGGGACTCCGAAGGTCATCTGATACATTCACCTCATTTTATAAATAAGGAAAATGAAGCATAAGAAAGTTAAATGACTTTGTACAAGGTCACCTCAGAGTCAGGATTTGAACTTGGGTCCTGTGACTCCAGCTCCCATGTTATTTCCACAGTATCACCCTTCATACCAGCTGGGAAGAGCGGGCCAGTATCCGGCTTCCCCTGGAGTGAAGCCCATACCTATGCAATGCCAAGCCAGCAAGGCCAGCGGGATCTGACTGCCAGTCCACTCGAGGAATCTGATCCCAGAGTGGTATGTCCTAAGGGACTGTGCCTATAGCGTGTACTAAGGGGAGTCTGAGCAGGAAAGCCCTTTTGTCTGAGTGTGAATTTGGAGATCCATAAATTCTGGGCTAGGGAGTAGGGAAAAAAACCCGGTCTTCCTTGTTTAAATCATTAAGAGACCTTCTGCCCTGAGGCAGAAATCTCACGTTAACACCTGGCTCAGGCATCAGGAAGGGAAGCGCTGGGAAGATTTGTGCCAAAGCGGCATCATTCCCACCCCACCCAAGCCCAACTTTGAAGGCCTGGAACTTGCAACATCACACTGTGATGCAGAGAAATAGGGATCCATTACAAACTCCTCAGCCCAGCATGTGAAGCCCTTCACAGTCTGGCTCCAGCCTATCTCTCGTTAATCCTCTTCTGGTATCCCACATTCTAGCCACACTGGACTTGAACTTAGCATTTGTCCCCCTCCTTTTTCCAGGGGCAAGTCACTTCTCTCTTTGTTCCAGTTTTCTCACTTATAAGGATAGTAATGGGGGATTATATAAAAAAATGGGGATAATAATACTACAATGATGATAATAACTCATGCTTATCTGATGCCTTACTGTTAGCAAGGACAGCTAGCTAGGTGGTGAAGTGGATAGAGCATTAGACCTGGACTCAGGAAGAACTGAATTCAAATCCAGCCTCAGACATTTACTAGTGGTGTGACCCTGGGCAAGTCACTTAACCCTGTTTACCTCAGTTTCCTCAACTTTCAAATGAGCTGGAGAAGAAAATGGCAAACTGCTCTAGTATCTTTGCCAAGAAAATCCCAAATGGGATCCAGAAGAATTGGACATGACTGAAACAAATGACCAACAACTGTTATTAAATCCTATTTACAACTATGATGATTTAATTGGTATCTCATAACACCCTCAGTAAGGGAGGCAAGACAGAGGCTATTATTCCTCTTTTATAGGTGGTCAATCAGTCATTAATTAAGCTTTTATTAAGCACCTACTACGTCCTAGGCACTGTGCTAAGTGCTGGGGATACAAAGGAAGACAAAAAAAAGTCCCTGCTCTCAAGGAAGAAGCTGGACTGTGATAGAATTGACTCAAGAGAGTTTAAGAAATATAACAGTGTAAAGAAACATACAGATGTGTATTTTTAGTTCACCAGCTGGGGAAGAGAACATCACTGTATGGGTACCACCATTTTCTCAGTCACTCAGGCTCAAAACCTATGTGTCAATCTCAACTCATCACTCTCCTCCACCCCCATATCCAATCTGTTGCCAAGTTCTGTCAGTTTTACCTTCCCAATATCTCTTGTACACAGGCCCTCATCACCTCATACCTGGACTATTTAGATAGCCAGCTGGAGAGTCTCCCTTCCTTAGGTCTCTCCCCACTCCGGGTCATTCTCCACTCAACTGTCAAACTGATCTTCCCAAAGTAGTTTTGACTGTGTTGCACAGTTCCCCCTCCTCTACTACTAAGCTCCAGTGGCTCCCCATTGCTTCCAAGATCAAATTATAAAATCGTTTGTTTGGCATTCAAAGCCCTTCACAACCTGGCCTCCTCTTACCTTTCCAGTCTTATGGCACCTTGCTTCTCCCTACCCCCCATATTACTGCAACCCAGTGGCACTGGACTTCTTGCTGTTCCTCAAATAAGACAATCCACTTCTACAATGGGCATTTTCACTGGTTATTTCCCATACCTGAAATGCTCCCCATCCTCATCTCTACCTCCTAGGTTCTTGCAAATTCCAGCTAAAATCCCACCCCCTACAAGATGCCTTTCCTGATCTCCCTTCATGCTAGTGCCTTCCCTCTTTTGATTCCTTCCTATTTATCTTATGTATATTTTGTTTGCGTGTAGTTTTCATGTGGTCTCCCCCATTAGACTGTGTGCTCCTTAAGAGCAGGGACTCTCTTTTGCCTTTCTTTGTATCCCCATTGCTCAGCACAGTGCCCAGCATGTGTATGTATGTTCAGTTACTCCCTCATGTCTGATTCTTGGTGACCCTGTCGACCATAGCATGCCAATAATGTCAAGGGGGTTTTCTTGGCAAAGATAGTGGAGTGGTTTGCCATTTCCTTCTCTAGGCCTGGCACCATAGTAGGTATTTAATAAATGTTTATTGACTGCCTGATTCTACTACTTTCTCCTGCCATATGTCCCCAGAGGGAGGAGGCTGATATCTTCTTCACATAATTCTGTGAAGCCCATCTAGAGAAAGCCAGCCAATCCTCCACCCTCTGTGACCTTTGCAATCTGCCTTCTCCCTTCTTTTTCATGAGGCACTGAATTCCCCTGGGGAAAGAGTACTACTGTTATCATCATTACAATCTATTATAAATCTACATTATCTAGTCTCCACTGGATCCTTGATCCTGTACCACAGTCCTTTTGTTCTTTGATTTACTCTAGTAAACTCTCCAGAGGCTGTTGCTTATCTTCCTTTTTCTCTGAACAAGATTTCTCTCTACAACATATTTTACAGACAAGTGGTCATGCAGTCTTTATTCAGGAACCTCTAGTGAGGGGGAACTTACTATCTCCTCAGCCCATTCCATTTTAGGATAATTCTAATTGTTAGGAGTTTCTTCCTTAAATTAGGCCCAAGATGTGCCTCTTTGCAACATCTATCCATTGCTGCAGAATTTGCCCTTCAGAGTCTGGTAGAACAAATCCAATCTCTCTCCCATGTAGTCTCCCATGGCCCTTCAGATTCTTAAAGGTAACTAACTATAATTTTCCTGCTGTCCTCCCTTTTCCAAGCTAAACACCCCCAATCCCTCACATGGCATGATCTGGAGGGCCTTCCCATTCTCATCATTTTCTCTGGATGTTCTTCAGTTTATCAATGTCCTTCCTAAAATGTGTCACCTAGAACTGAACACAATTCTTCAGATGTGGACCTTGAACAGGGTAGAGCTATGGGCTTGGATCTGAGGGCCTCTGAAGTCCTTTCCAACTCTGAGCTTTGGAGAGCCAGCAAGGAAAGGAGGAGGAGTGGGGGTGGTAGCAGGCTTCCTTGCACCTGTCCCCATGGAAGGGGAGGATGAGAATGGAGATGGTAAGGATTGGATTTCCCTACAACTGGAAGCTGTTAAAACAGTAGTTCTCAAACTTTTTGGTCTCGGAACCCCTTTATACTCTTAAAAATTGAGTGCCTCCCAGTAACAGCAACATTGTCCAATGACTAACTTTGATAGACTTACCTCTTCTTAGCAAGGGAAGGATCTAAGACAACTCTGAAAGACTGATGATGGAAAATGCTGTCTACCTCCAGAAAAAGAACTATGGAGTCTGAAGGCAGGTCGAAGCAGACTATTTGCTCTCTTTTTTTTGTTTCTTCTTTCTTGTGGTTCCTCCCATTGGTTCTAATTCTTCTTTACAACATGACTAATGTGAAAATGTGTAATATGAATGTATACGTAGAGCGTATATCAGATTGCATGCCATCTTGGAATCGGAGGAGTGGAGGGAGGGGAAGAAAATTTGCAACTCAAAATCTTATGGAAGTGAATGTTGAAAAATAAAAATAAATAAATATTTTTTAAAAGTTTGAAAAAAAATGTGAGTGCCCCTCCCCGCCATATGGGTTATATCTATATTTACTACATTAGGAGTTAAGGCACATTAGTATCATTTTGAAAAGTTTTGACCTTATAGGCCCCCTCAAAACTGCTGTGTTAAAGCATTAGGACCTGTGAGGAAAGAAGAGGAGTTTGACAACCACACTTGTGCTCTACCTCCCAGAGCGGAGACATGGGAACAAAATATGCTATAGCAGAGGACAGACAAGTCTCTGATACGGGCCAAGGAGGCTATGTGCTTTCAGGCAAAACATTTTCCAGTTTTCCAGGCAGGTCATTGATCTTGCTTTAGAAGAGATAGCATGGAAGGCAAGGAAATGGATTTTTTCTACTGCTGTCCATGGACTGTTAAACCCTACCTTTCTCAGACCACCTCTGACAGTTCCCCTGTTATAATTAGAAGCCTGAGCTGGAGGCATATTGAAACCCTGCTGGTGGCTTTGTTTCTTTTTAATAATCAATAAGAAACCATGTGGCATATTGGAGAGAGACTGCCTTGTTTCTTTTTAATAATCAATAAGAAACCATGTGGCATATTGGAGAGAGGCATGCCTGGTGGAAACCGTGCCTTTGATACCTCCAGGCCTAGTAACTGGACAAGTCATCAGAATGTGAACTTGAAAGCAGGAACATGCTTGCTTTTCTATTTGCATCTCTAATGCTTTTCTTTAATGCTTTTTTTTTCATTTATTTACTTATTTTGCTAGGAAACTCTCTAAGATTCTGAGTTGCAGTGAAGGCAGATTTTGGTTTAACATAAGATACTTAAAAAAATAAACAAACCCTACGAATTTCTCTACAAAGCAGATTCCACCCCACTCCCAATCATTAACTGATCGATTGTGAATAGCAGAGGATGTATCCTTTCTTTTGACAGTATGGTGCTAACATGGACTACTGTATTTGACCAGTTTTGTTCCTTCTGGCCAGCTTTACTTACAGTGTTGTTATTGTGTATGATTCTGTTGCCACTGTTTTCTTCTCTCTGTATCAGTTCCTGTAAGTTTTCCCACATTCCTCTGAAATCTCCACAATCATCATTCCTACATTCCTGGACATTCTTATAAGATGATTTGTTTGGCCAATTTGTTCCCCAATCAGTGGGCTCCTATGTTGCATCCCATTTTTAATTTTGGTTTCTTCTTTTAGCTTTAGAGAGTTAAAAGCTAGTTTCAAGCTTTTGCTTTTTATCAGAGCTCAGACACAACAGACTTGGTTTATCTGAGCTTCTGAGAGCTCAGGTGCTGACTTACCTGCCCACTGTGGTTCATTTTACCGAAAGCAGCTGGTGTTGGCAGAATCATGTCATGTGGAGCTACTAGCCTCTGTGTAACTTGGTCATAGATTCACTCAAGTTGAACTTATAGACTCAAAGAATGTTAGAGCTTGAAGAGACTATAAAGGTAACCTAGTCCAACCTCTCCCTACCTCCCTATTGTTTATATGAGGAAACTGAGGCTCCAAGAAGGACATTTTGCCTTAGGTCACATGAATCCACCCAGGAAAGGCTAGAGAGAATGTTAGTTCTAAAGAAGGCCTTGTTACTGTGAAAGCAGATCCTTTGGATATTTAAGTACATAATATGATGGTGTTTCTAAATCTAGGTCAGATCACTAGCAGGGAAGCCAGGTTTCCAGGTGTGACATCAAGTAGGTCCCTTCCAAGGTGTGACCATGAGTGAGTGCCTTTAACCTCTCTAGATCTCAGGTTTTCTATTCACAAAGTGAAGATAACGCTACCTAGTCTCTTCCTACTGTCCAGTGAGTCTGTGGGAATAAAGGATAGTGATCCTACTAGCATGGAGGCTTAAACACTTCTACAGCATACACAGTATGATGGTGATCAACAAATGGAGATTCCCACATCCCCCACCCCAACCCCTGGCCATGGTCCAGTTAGTAGGGAACCTGACTCCTAATGCTGTGTTCTCATTCTGCCCTTCCAGGTGGTGGGTTTGCTGACCTGGGCCCTGATTGCAGCCACCCCTTATTACTACTACTCAATCTATGGCTGGGTGATGTTTGTAGCAGTCTTCCTCTGGCTGGTGACAATCATCTTCTTCATCATCTACCTGTGGCAACTACATTTGAAACTCTACATGGTACCCTGGCCTTTGGTGGTGAGTGCTGGGAGTGGCCTATGAAGTCCCCAGAGGGCAGGCATTTCTGGAATTAGCCGTTATATTTAGGGTTTTCTATCCCTTGGGTTCTTGTCAAGAGGCATGAAAGATACTAACCAAAACAAGGTTGCAGTCTTTAATTTATTGAACAATCTTGTGTACAGAGCATCAGGTTAATGCTGGAGGTGGCAAACATCTTACCTAAGACAACGTCTCTACCCTTGTGGTACAGTCTGACAGGAGATTGGCTGAAAGGATATTGGGTTCTTAAACCATAAAGTCATAGTTTATAGGTCTAAAGGGACCTAAAAATCATCCAGTCTAATCCTCTCACTTTACAGATGAAGAGGCCTGGAGATGTTAATTTGTCCAAGGTCACACAGGCATAGTAAGCATCAGAGGTGGAAGTGGAACACAGGGTCCTCTCAGAGGACCCAACTCTGTGGACCACAGTGGCAGCATTGATACTGGTCCATACAAGGAGGAGTTTTGTTGGGAGCAATGGATAGTGCACTAGGCCTGAAGGCAGGACGTCCAGAATTTAAATCTGGCCTCTGACTCTTACTAGCTGATTGACCCTGGACAAGTCACTTAACCCATTTGCCTCAGTTTCCTTAACTGTAAAACATGGATAATAGCACTTACCTTAAGCACTTAGCACAGTACCTGGCCCGTTGTAGGAGCTATATAAATACCTATTCCCTTGCCATATAAATGTTCATTTCTTTTGTACTCCAGAAAAAGAGAACTGAGACAAAAAAAATTATTTCAAATGTTTAAAGGGTTGTCACTGATTTGACAAGGAGGCCAAGGGTTTAAATTACCTCCTAGGTAAAGAACTTGAAATGAAGTGGCCCCTCAACATCTTGCAATTAAAAGACAATTTTAAATTGCAACGGGCTAGGTGGATTTTGCCTTCAGGTCCTCATAAGTCAAACTTATGCCACTGCTGGGCCTTTGGTGATTAAAATCACATTACTAAAGGCTTAAATGTTTGAGTCAAATACTGTTTTGGCATCTGTGGGGATTTGGCATCCGGAGTTCATTTGGAGTAGAGAAATGATGAGCCTGCTGTGGAGGCCTGAAGTAGAGCAAAAAGGCTGGTAGTATTCCTAATTATGTATAATCGGCATTATCCTCATCGATTCCCACCCCTCTACCTAGGGGACTATCAGGAAAACATCAAAGGCAGAGCTTGCCATTTGAGGAAGTTCCACCCAGAAGGGCTCACCCATGATTCTGTGGCACAAATGTAACAGGGTTCACTAACCCTCTGTATCCTGATTCAGCTCTGCAAAAAAAAAAAAAAATGTGACCTCATTATTGTGCTTCCCCCATGGCCTCCTTATTTGTAGTTGAGATCCAAAGAATCTCTGCAGCTGGGATCTGGAGCTTTCAAAGGGTAAGAGGCACATGATCTTAAGATAAGCAAAGCTTGGAATAGGCAGCATTGTTCTGAATTCAATGACTTTTTAAAATTAGGAAATGTGAGTCATCCCCAGAGACAGAACTGTTTTGTTAGATCTTTACATCACTGATTAGAAGCCTGTCTTCCTTCTACTGGCAGGGCAGGATTGGAGGGAAAATCCTAGAGCTACGAAAAGAGGACTTAACTGAGTCATAGAATCCCAGGGCTTGTTGTCCATCCCCCTGTGTCCATGAAAGGATGCAACTGACTAAAAAAAAGGGAAACTCTCCAGGAAAGTTTCCGTTGTTCCATTTAACTACCCATTTTAGTATTCAGCAATCCTTATAGCCAGGGAGGAAGTCTTTGCCTTGTAATAGTAATTTAGAATTTCTTTAGTCCCTGGCAGTCTTTTAGTTATTATTGGCTTCGAGTATTCTTCAAACTCATCTTCTAAGCCAGAGATTGCCAACTTTTTCAGTCCCTGAACCTCTTGGATTTTGGCAAACTTTCCTATAACCCCATATTCAATGTGAAACATAAGAAGTGTTATCATGGACAAGCACAATGAGGAGTAACAGATTAATTTTAATAACATTCTCTATACCTCTTGACAAATTTTTTAAACTCCCTGTGGATACATATACCCCAGATTGAGAAACCCCTACCTGAAACAGTAGTGTTACCTCTGCCCATTTTACAGGTGGGAACAGAAAGGTACAGAAATAGTGCTTAGCTTGGTTTGGAAGGAGGCATGTCACTGGCAGAGGTGGGATAAGATTTTGTAGCCCCCAATTCTCTGGGTTCTTGATATGTGCTTACCTAGCTGAATGGGGGCAGACAGGCGGAGGACCCATTCTTGAAAGGACTAGTATTTAGTCATTATTTAAGTTACGAATCATGTAAAAGGGTTTTTTTCCCCTTATTTCCACTCCTGTCCCCTCTTCAGGCTCAAGTGCCTCCCCAGTTGTCTTCATTTCTCAGCCTCCCAAGAGCAGAGTCCACTGTCGTTTCAGAATTGTGTGGGGTTCTATACTGGGTCTGCCATGATTCTGATTTCACCATCCATGGGCACTCAGCCTGTGGCCTGCATAGCATGCCTAGTAGTGCCAAAAGGTGGAGACTACATTTTCTTCTTGGTACTCTGACTTCTACGTGACAGCACCTGCCACAGACTCTTGGAACCTTCGTGAAAACTAAGAGCCCCTGGGGGGCAACGGCCCAATGAGGCGCACTCTGTAGCCAGAGGAAAGTAAGGGCATAGGCTCGCTTGCTACATCTGACTGAGTAAGCTTTTACGTACCATCTGGTGAAATACAAATAATTGCGATATTCAGAAACAATGATTTACCAGGGAGATGGAATGCTGGGTGGGTTTTTTAGTCCAGTCCCCCACAAGTATGATACTGGATAACAGTGATACAGTGCTTTAGTTTGCCAAGCACCTTTAGATACCTCTATCTCATTTTTACATCTAGCCCAGGAAGCTGGTAGAACAAGTTATGTCATTTCCATTTTACAGATGAGGAAACTCAAGACTTACAGATATTGTGACTTGCCCCAGATATTGTGACTTACAGATATTGTGACTTAGCTTGCTATGTAATAGAATCATTTTGTGATGACAGGACATGTTTATTCTTTACATGTGATCTCCATATCCAAACATACCATCATGCTAGATTTGTCCATTAAAGCTTTCAGTTGAGTGGCTTAAGAGTGAAAAGAGTTGATACACATTCTTTTGGCCTCTTCTGATACCTCAATAGCATGTTCCGGTTCATAAGGAGCAGGGGGGAAATCCTACCCCTGCTGGCTCTGGGCTAAGTGTTGTGAAAATTTTGTTTGTCAGGCTTCAGATGATAAACACATTCCTACAATAGTGAAAATCAAATCCCAAGACTAATACATCAGCCAGGAGGTAATACTTTAAGATTCTCCAAGCACTATACATACTTCTGATTTGATCCTCATAGTTCTATTACAGGGAGGTGCTACAGGGATTTTCCTCATTTTACAGAATAAAATGAAGTAACAGTTGTGATTTACCTTTGTCATATAGCTAGCTAGCGTCCGAAGTGGGATGTGACGTTGCCTTTTGGGAAGAGAATAAACCTTTTAGATTGCTAGAACTAGAGCCTCTTGTTTTCAGCTTCTTTTAATCTTTTTTCCCCCAGCTAATGATATTTAATGTAAGTGCCACCATTCTCTACATTACTGGATTCATCACCAGTGCAGTTGCAGTTCAAAAAACATCAATAGCTGGTTCCTATATATTCGACAAAAGGGCTGCTGCTTCCGTAAGTGCCTGGTTCCCCTTTGGTCTTGTCCTCTACAGTCAGGGAGGGTGAGCACTGGGTGGAAGGAGGGGGGAGAAGACTGGACATGCAATGTATTCAGGACTCAAACCAAAAATATGGTCGAGGGAAAGGTGCAATGGCAGGACTATTTTCCATTTCAGTCAAACCCATTTTACTTTGTAGTTAACAACTCCTTTTTCTTAACAACAATGCAAAAGGCACTGAGCTATGATTTCTCACTTAGTTCTATTTAATGAAGATGTTTGCAATGAAACTTCAATTAACCAGAGGGCTAAGAAATGGGTGGCTCCAACTAAATCAATCTTAATGTTTTGTTGAAAATATTTCTAGAGCCTACTTTCCTAATATAAGAACTGGGAAGAGATTTTTTAAAAAAAATTAGCATTTCACAACTAAACATTAATCTTCCCTTCACAGATGCAAGAGGTTGGGTTAAATCTGGATTGATCCGAGGACATTCCCCTGGAAGTTTTTCCCCCTCCTTTCTTTTGACTAAATACAGTTCATAGGGATCTTAGAGATCACTTGTCTAATTCCCTTATTTTACAGAGGAGGAAAGGAAACCCAGGAGAAGTAATGACTACCTAATGTCACAAAAAAAAGTTAGTGGCACGACTAGGACAGCATCCAGATCTCCTGATTCTTGCCACTACACCAGATCCCTGAATCAGTTTATCTGGCTGTCATTTGATATTTTTAAATTCTGGTTAACTGCCTGCTCCAATTCACCAAAGTTTTACTCTATTTATTAGTCAAATCAAGCAGGTTGTTGTCTCATCCTCCCTATGACATCCACCAAGCTGATTCATCCATCACCAGTCCATTTCTGTTTCTCTTCTCAGTTCTTTGCATGTGTAGTGATGATCACCTATGGAGTGAGTGCTTTCTTCAGCTTTCGAGCCTGGAAAGGAATGGGCAGCAATGCAGCTACTAGTCAGATGGCTGGTGGCTATTCCTAAATCCAGCAATGCCCGTGAACCACCTTGGTACTGAAGTCTACATGCCATCGTGTAGAGGCCTGGACACCACTGGTCATCACAAGGAGGCTATAACTAGCAGAAAACCAGCCCAGCTGTGACCAAATGTGCTATCCTCTGCTGATGGAATCTGTGCTCTCACTCCACTCTCAATGGAACACAATCCACCACCCTGGATTGGCATAAATTGGCATTTGTGAGCAAGGGCAGGGAAGAGTGCAAAGAATGAAAGGGTCAAGGATGTCAAATGACCTCACCATCCTTTTAGTCAGGGAAGGCCGCCTCTCAGGAAGTGGGGTTGTGGCCATCCCTGCTTTGAATTTGAAAGGCTTCAGTTTCCAGGATCAGGAATTCAACCCCTTTTACCAGCATTAAACCTGCTAACAAGTAACACCTCAAACCTTGTCATCCTATCATGTAAATACTGTAAAATTAACCATGGTAATGGGTAGTTGTCTCATAGACTTCAGCTATTCAAGGTAGCTATTGGAATTTCTCAAGCTTGTGCCCCAAAGCTTGTCTCACCTTAAACAAAAAGTCAAAGTTGGAATTACAAAGAGAGTATCTAGCAATGTAAACTCTCCTCTTCCATTTCAATGGGAAAAGGTACAAATTGTCATCTTCCCTTTCATAACATCCATGGCTAGTTATGGGACAAAGGCAAGGAAAAGCCTATAAGATATTAAAAATAACAATAAATCCCATTAATAGGCTACTAAGATAGTGCTTATGTACTAGTTTAAGGTCTCACTAATATGTAAGTGGCATCTCCATGAGGATTTTCACATTTTAGAAGCTTGTATTTAATGGAAACCCTAGTCTTTACCTGCTTCTCAAAGATACTTGCTGTCCAGTTTTTTCCCTATACTTTAAAACATCATTTTCACCTTTACATTCTCTTTGAAAAAGCTAAATACCAAGATTGATTTCCTTCCTGACACCACTGGCTGAGCCCAAAGGCTATGGATTTGGGGGTGGGTGGCTCACAAGTTTGCCTGATCGTTGGATAATAATGATTTTGTTCTTTGTACATAAATAAAGACCATGGAAACATTTGTTTGGAAGAGCTGTGGATGGATATTTTTGTAAATGGCTCCATGATACTGTTGCCTTTTGACTAATTTGATTCCTAGCTTTTTGGGGCTGGTGATCCTTCTGGCCTCAATAACTTCACTATCCCGGTCACTAGCAGGTGCTGTGGGAAGTGTTATTTTCTCACTGTGAATTCCAACACGTGGTGTGATTCCCAGTATGACTCCCCAGTCCTCCTCGCACTTGTATACTTGAAGAGTCCTCTAGTATAATCTCCTTGAAAAATTCCAAGACCCTACTGATGATGGCCATTGTTTGGATGTTTTCCTTTCTGTCTATGAAGCCAGGATAAAGGACGATTGCTCATATCATTGACCCACTTAAAAAGGTCCATTAGAAACCCCAGTGAGAGTGTGGTATTAGTAATTATTGAGTAGCTATGTCTCAACTGAGCTCCACTGGTGAGATAAGACTGACACCAGAGAGAGAAAGAATTAAAAAGGCCGTGGCCCATGGATTAATCAATCTAAACTAATTTTCCAAGTCAAAAGAGTATCGACTCTCAAGTAGTACAGATTAATATGACTTATAGTATGCTGAACTATAGACAAGATCCAGTTCAAACCTGTATTCTTAGGGACAATCTCATACTAAACAAAACTATAGAGCTACATGGGTTAGAAAGGACAAAATAAAAGGAAGCCAAAGTCTTGTAAGTAAACATCACATGTTCTGGTAGAGGCTCCACTTCAGCCTGACCACCTTGTGGGACCCAGTCACATGTTGTTCTCATGAATAATTACAATTCCTTCATACTTATTACAGACTTGATATAAGGGCACTGACTAACTGTAAATTACCTACAGGATGACATCACCTTCAAGTTTGGAGTTGGTCATTTACCTAGATAACTGCTTCAAAAGGCCATTAATAGAGAAGGCATAAACTGGGAGCAAGTGTGACCCTTACTTTTAACACCTGTCCTTTGTTACACATATCCCAAGTTTTGAAGAGTAGACAGGGCTAAAATTTGATGGCACATTCTAAAAGTTCTTAAATAAAATTTCACCTATTTTCACTTGTCCTCCCCCCTCAGATGTTAAAAATATGATCATATGCAAATACAGGTGCATAACATGTATGACATGTTATGAATAACATGTATGACATATATGACTAAGCTGAGGATGGACTGTTTCACTGCTAACAGGGGAAGTGAGTTGAAAGAAGTCTTGCTGAAATGTTCACCAAGCAGCACATAAGCTTCTTTTCAGGGTAAAGTGATTTAACACTCCTGAATCTCTATGCTCACTGCTCTAGAAGTCTGCCTGTGCCAGGACCCACTACTAGGCACAAATGTGGTCATCATTCAAGGCTTCCAGTCATTTTGTAGTCAACGCCCTACCCGATACCTTGGGTCTGTTTACTGATGAGGCCATTGGCTTAAGGTTTCTTTTTTTTACAAAATGGGGACAAAATGTGTTTTTCACCATCCCTCTGTCCTCAGTCTTTTACACATTCACATAGAAAGGCATGTACCTGTTGGAGTGCCTCTACTGCCCATTCCCCTACACACTATCTAAACCAGGAATGGGCACTATTCTTTCCTAAAAAGTGACAAAAACAAAAAGAACAGTTAGTTTTTTCATTACTGTTTCTTGGGGGCAGAGGAAATCTTATTTTTGTCTTTGTATCCCTGGTGCCTAGCACAGTGTCAAGCACATCAGAACTTAACAAATACTGGTTGGTGGATGCATATCCAAGTCAGCACCAGACTTGTCCAGCTACAATTTCTAAACCTGACAAAATAGCAAGTACTTTTTGAAGACCCAGGCATGAGATACTCCCACTGGTGATAAGAATAATTCCAACAAGGTTCAGGGGAAAGATACTTGCTGGATAAATAACTCTCCAAGACTGGATTATTCAGCTTACCTCTAAACCCCAAAAAGCAGTCACCTGAGGACAGAATTAAAGAAAGAATGATCTTTAATATTTGAATATCTGATGTTCTGGCAAAGTGTGTCAGATTACACTTATAGTAAAAAAAAAAATCAACCCAATCCATGTTTCTCAATACATGACACATATGTATATACAATCTTCAGTCCATGCCTTAAAACAGGAACAGTCAAATTAAAATTCAACAGTCTTGTTTTCAATTTAAAGCTCAGTCAGATAGCCACTTATTATCTTTTCTCCAAAGTGTTTTGACAAATGTATGCATTTTCTTATCAGTACCTTGAAAGTTATTAGAGAAATCAAACATTTTCCTAAACTGAATAAAGCAGAGATAATAATTCAAACTTTGCTTTTAGAGCTCTGCTTTTTAGGAAAACTGAACATTTTCCTAAACTGAAAAAAGAAGAGATGATAATTCAAGCTTTTGCCTACTTCCTCCTCTTTCTTGCTTACTCACATGTGGACCAGTGGAACACTATCTTGGGAGGAGAGGTTTTAAGAGGAGAGAGAATATTAACAAGTTTAGGACTTCAACTCTTTTTGCAGGAAAAATTGATCTCTGATGCACAGGACTTTAACAAATTTACACTAACCATGGGAGCATTATAAAAAAAGCACACGTTTCAGTCCCTCTTTTCCAATATAAATCAGACCTCAGTATGTAACTTGTAGGGTTTGACAAAATGGAATAACAATATAGGATAACTTTTCACCCAAGAATACTTTAAACCTAAAAAACTTTACAACATAATACTTAGCCTTCTTCTTAACTGGACATTCACAGAAGGGCCCAAACCAAATTCACAATATCTTGGAATTTGCTGCTAAAATGTACACTGTACTTTCAAAGGGTGCTTTGGCTAGACATAATGAGACTGCTGCTATGAGGACCAGTACAAGGTCATGCTGAGGTCACAAGATTTTTACAAACCTAAGATTACGAGGTGGTTTATATATTTTACTTCTAGGCAAACAGCTTTTTAGTTTGGGGGAAAACTCCCAGCCAAACCCTGTGTTCCCCAATGTTTCTAATACATAAATTCCTACACAAATGAGCTGGGGTTGCATAACTGTCTGTAGGTGAACAAACACTATTCAAAAAGACACCATAAAACATATAGGAGTAGAATTCCTTGGGTTGAAATGTGTACCAGGCAAAGACGGCCTTGTGTCACAAAGATGTGTGTGGAAAACCTGTTCATATCTGAGATGGAAAACATGCAATGTAATGTTTTGATTTAAGAGAAACAAACATGTGTTGCTAACACACTCATCCTGGGTGTCATCCCCCCCCCAATATACTGAAAGGGAGTGACAGCTGAAATAGGCAATGTAATTTCACCCCTAAGTGAATGCAGTGTACACACACACACACACACACACACACACCAGTCCTCTTTCCCTCACTGTCCTGAGCACCCAGGGGTTGAGGCAGCTCTGCCCGCCATACTAGGGCTAACGGGGATATTTTGAGAGAAGCCAATATTCCAGCAGGGTTCTTTATGATCACTCTACACTTAGCATTAATTAAAAGCACCAGAACAAGGTCAGTCTTTTCCAGCTGTATTCCGCCATCGCTAAGCACGTTGTTCATCACGCTGTGGTCACTCACCATCCTTCAAGTTCAGAATGTCCGAGATGATAAACTCTCATCCAGAGAACGTGAACTAATGTCGTAAATTGTTCTGAGAAGCAGGTATGGAAGATGACTTGCATAATGATGTCACCACTAAACCACTGCTTAAGTCCAGACTTCGGCCTTCTTTTTCCTTTAGGAAAAAAGAAACGACCCCTTAGAGTGACAATATATTCAAAACTCTTGACCAGTGAAGTCCTTCCTAACTCTGGATTCTAAATTCCTTGGGAAAGTAAGATATTTCTCTCCCTAATAATTTAATGTGAATGAGATTATTAGATGCTGCCTTTGTCCAGAGAAAAGCAGGCTCAGCATCTGTACTCTTAGCGATGAATGCTGAAAGTCAAAAAGAAAAGGGAGGGGAATCACTGTTCATATTACAATTATGCCCAAGCTCAACCCTGGTAAGATTCCTCCAAAGTAAAATATATTTCCTTACCCTAAAAAATTTAAAGCATATCCCCCAGAAATGAACACCTGGGAAAACCCAGTCTGAGTGGGAGGTATAATAATTTTTCACTCATATTCATCATCATTAGCAACAGACAGATCTGGTGGGCCATTGACTGCAAAACACCACCACTAACTGCACAATAGCCAGACTAGATCAGCATTACAGAATGGAAGGGGGTAAGGCAGAGTGCTTCTATATGACAGGTCCACAAACGGGAACTTATTTAGGGTTTACTGTGAGTGCTTTCCAGTTCCTCTTCAAATTATTTTGCATTCACTCAGTTTAGGTATCGTATCCCCTGGTAGAAGGCTAGTTTCCTAAGGGTAGGGACCATTTTTTAACTTTGTTATCTCCAAAGCCTGGCACAGTATCTTACACATAGTAGGTGCTTAATGTGTTAAATTGTGCTAAATTCCTGCAGCCGCAGAAGAGCTACTTAACTGTGGAAGCTACTTACAGCTCTGTAGTCCAAAAACATTTCTTTGAAGGCCAGGAAATCCGTAAATGTGAGCAGCATGTCAAATATATCACCTGCTACTTCATCTTTATGCTGTCTATTAATGGAAAGGTTAGCAATTTTAGGAATGAAACAGATTAAAATTTTAAAGTCTTCCTCTGGCTATTTTCAAGACTAAAAGACACCTCTACCACCCCCCACAAAGACATTCTCCACGAGGTACTCTGGCTCTTTCACCACTAAGACTTTTGAAGTAGAAAAGGAGAGGGGAAGAGCCATACACCTCAGGCTCCACTTACTGTAATGTTGTAGTGAAAGTTGCCATGTTAAACCCAGGAATCCTCTCGAGCAGCTGTTCTTCAATATATTTTTCGACCAAAGAGATCTAAAAGATTTGAAAGTCTCCTGATGAGTCATACTTAAAGAAAGCAAATGTTCTTTAACACGTAATGCAAAGGTAAGCATTATTACTCCTGAAAGTATATAAGCCTTTGTAATTATGTATCCTGTTTTCACAAGGTAGAGTTACACAAGTATCTTTACTTGATAAAGCCTTCTAAATTGTTTAATTAGCTATTTAGTTTCTAGCTTCTGTGTTAAGAAAATTAAGTCCCTGAGGCTAAAACCTATTCTAAATCAGGCTAACTAATCCTCCTGAAATCATGAGAAGCATCAGAGTCAGCAGAAAGAGCTTTGGAGTAGAAGTTAAAGAGACTTGGAGCAGAGTTCCAAGCCCTACCACCAACTTTCTGGATGACCCAAAGCAAAGCTTAGGTATGTTTATTATGTCTGTCTTCATTTTCAAATAGGTAAACAGGGACTATTAAAAACTATCCTACCTACCGGGTTGTTGTACAACTATAATAATTTATGGTAACTTTAGTAAAATTAAAACTGTGAAAGAATTTGGTAAAGTAAAAAGTATTATTATTACTCTCGATTGGATCTGTGTACACATAACTGAGGACAGGATCACGGTGGGAGGATATTCGATACCAACATTGTTTTTTAAAATAAAAAACTGATGTACTCTCCCAGACATTTTGATGAAAAGTTTTTGGAAAGAAGGAAATGGGAGGTAAGGAGAAGAATGATGAACAGGAGATGAGAGAGAAATTCAACCTGGGTTCAAACCCTTACTTGCCTGTTTATCAGAGCACAGTTATGTTTTAAAAAACAGGGAATACACTGCTCCTTTACAGAAAGAGGAGACCCATAGGTTTGAGAGGCAGCCTTATTCAATATGGTATTTAATTTTGCAGAATTTTTTTTCTTTCTCCTTTTCTTAATATTTTATTATAAGCAATGGTTCTTTGGAAGAATATAAGGGGAGAAATAACAGTGAAACGAGGTAATATAAAAACAAGGGACCAATTAAAAACTTATTTTGAAAAAGACATGGAATACTGCTGACATCTTTTGGTTCTAAATTCAAAGAACCTCTAATCTCTTGAAAAGGGAAAAAAAGGAAAGAAACTTACGTATTCATTAAAAATAGGGGTATAGATGAGTTTGTTTTCTTCTGTGTCTTCGAACTCTCGGTAGTACTTTTCCATGAAGTTTCTCTGTAATAACTGGAACTCACCATCTGAAGTGAAGCCATTAAAGTCATTTAAAAAGGATAAAATGAATCCAGTTAAAGGCTAGAAAACTGTCAATTACCTGAACAATTTTACCAATTTTAACTCACTCTAAAATTTAAGTTTGCTTTAAATCCTATAAGCAGCAAATTCACTCAGGGAATAAAAAAAGATTAACAGACCCCAAAAGGCATTTTGGTAGAAAGCTAGGTTAGCATTCGTAAAATTAGAACAAAATAAAAGAAAAACTCTACTTGAAATGGTAGGTCTCTGCAACTGGTGGTTTCTCTGTTTACAAACTACTTCCTTAATGGCAAATCCCAAGAGAAAAGAAAGCTGGTGGCTATTTCAAATGGGCAATATGATTAAGTTTAATAGCACGTTAGTAACTTAATGAGCAAATAGTACAGTTTAAACACATACAGGAAGGCCTAGGAAATCCTCTTAAGTCTTCACTTCTCTTTGAGGAAACTAATTGGCACACATTCCCCAGTTTTGTCACTCATCCCACAGTCTAAGTACAAGACTCTTATTAGAAAACTCTTCAAGAAGGAATTTACAGTTTTACCAATGAAATCAAATTCCAACTTTAAAAATAAAAGGCATGCTTGGTATCTCGGGAGCACACCTGTAGAAAAAGAAGCCTCAAAGTCTGCAGTAAATAGCCAAAGCTCACCATTAATACCACTTCCATAGCACACTGATCATAGATGTTTTTTAAGGGGAAAAAATCTATTAATATGCCAGAGTACCATTGTGCTAATTTCATCTGAGAAAAAAGTTATGGAAATCTGAGCCCTCCCTGTCCTTAACAGTAAATAAAATCCCCTCCCCCCAAAAATCCATCAACTACCCAGTGTCACAGGATTACAGATTTAGCACTCTTAGTGGCCATTAAGTTCAACTATCTTGTTTCACAGATGAGGAAACTGAGGCACAGAGAAAGGTCAAGTGATTTGATCCATGTTGCACAGTTAAGTGTCTGAGGCAACCTTCAGATACAAGTCTGACTGCTTTCTACACGCTTAATCACTGTGCTACCTAGCTGTTTTCAATGAAGTTTTTGATGCAGATCTATTCCCAACATTTCCAATTTTTATTTAAATTTTTATCTATCCTTCTAATTTTGTCTAGGACCAATCTAATTTCTCTCAAGGCTCAGATATTTAAATTTCTGAAAATCTGAATGGCTGATAGAAGTCAGGGCATCTCCATTGTCAAGATAAAAATGGAGACCTAAGGCAATCATCATTGATAATTTGAGCCAATGGGAGTTTTGCCTGAATTTTTTAGTTTTGCCTAATTATTTCAGTTCTGCACTAAACTTTGAAGGAATGAATGCTGCCACCCTACGGAAAGAGGTCGTGTAGCTGCACGTTAACGACAAAGGAAAGTTCAGTCTGAGGAAGCGACACTGTACAACCATAGTAGTGTGAATTCATCTCAAGATCAGGTATAAGTTATCCCACTAAAAATGACTTTGCAGTCTTATTTATCAGGAGAACAGCAATAAGATATACTCATTCAAAAGAAGAACACCATGAGGGGATAACCACCGTAACCCAAAAAATTATTTTTAATACTAGATATTTTCAAACATGAGCAGTGAAGCACAGGAAGAACATTTAAGTGAAAACAAAAGGAACACTGTGGGAGTAAACTGCAAATGTCAGGACAGTTTCAGGATAACATCAACAACACTAGCTCATGTTTGTATAGTACCCTGAGATTTACAAAGCACTTCCCTCACAACAACCCTAGGAGCTAGAGTATTATGATTCCTCTTTCACCAATAAGGAAAGCCAAGGCCCAGAGACCTGAAGTGACCTGCCCAAAGTCCTCTGGCTACGAAGCCAAAGAGTCAAGATCTGAAACTATGTTTTATGGTTTCAAGTACAGTATTCCTTCCACTACGAACTGCCTCAATGTAACATGATCACAAAATTACTCCAGAGGCCAGCAAAGATGGGAGACTTTAACTGCCTAGTGTTCCATTCTACAGTTCAGCTTGTGGTAAGTTCTTGACTTGCCTTCTTAACATGGTGGTCCCTGCACCTCTTAGGGGCTACTTAAGATTGCTAATCTATCCCCTTGGGAGAGCAGATTTCAAGGAGTCTTCAGGGAGTCTTCAGATGTGGAACTTTAAATACTCTGATCACTATATTTCAATGTAATTGATTTCCTTTGAAATCCTATGTACTTTTTATGCATTAAAATATTACTCTGAGGAGGGATCTATAGGCTTCATTCATCAGAAGGCCAGAGAAGCTTATGACATAAAAAAAATTAAGAATCCCTGGCTCTAGATGTCATCTTGACCAACAGGGAACTGATCCGTGTAGCAAAAGCAATGGGAACCTTGGGCAAAAATTGTCACCTTAGAGTTCCTGGGATCCAAGGAAGGCAAAGCTAAAATGGTTATATTCCAAAACTCTAATTAAAACAGAACCTTAAAGTTTTAATGTACCTTTAGAAGTCATCAAATCCAGCCTCCTTCTTTTTACAAAAAAGGAAGTAAGACCCACAGAATAAATAACTTGGTCAAAATAGCAAAGCTGGGCTAAAACTCACAGTCCAAAGCTCTTTTGACTAAATAAACTACAGTGATGTCAATTTTCCAAAATGATGAGAAAAGATAGATTTGGAAGGATCAGTCTTGTGAGGTAATGAGTTTTCTGTTATTGGAAATATACAAGTAGATCACAGAATGCCACCTATCCTCAGGTATGCAGCAGAGAAGAGTACTGCAGGGAGTGAGAATGTGGGCTAAAATCTCTTTCAATTCTGGAATTCCAATTCTACTGGCAATGTACTGCATTTAGAATAAAAATCTCTAAGCCAAGATGTATTATCTTCTTTTTACCACTGAAAAGAGTTTGTATTTTTTATGCAGAGTTTAATTTATGTTAAGTTAAGGCATCTATTTTTCTCTTTTATAATGAAACTTACCCATGATAATGTCCTCTATACATCCAACTACTGCATCAAATTCTGCATCAGAAGCGGAAGAACTGAAAATTAATATCAGGATTATAGGTCAGATCGTTTATCAAATAACTGGTTTAATTCTAATAATCAAAAGATATTTAAAGAGTAATCATATTTGCAAGATTAAAAAAAACAATTTTAAATGCCTTTTATTGGTATGTCCCACCTTTATAAGAACAAACTTTTACAGAAGGTTTTCTGAAACAATAAAAGGAGTCACTACAGAGTTCCTGTAAATACAGATTTGAGTCAGACAACTTTTTGGCAACATAACTATTTAATTAAGCAAGGAATCCCTGCTCTGCTCTACTTACCGCATCTTTGAAGCTGACCCCAAAACTAGTACAAAACTATCTGCTTATGGTCACCACAATCTGGAGCATTAAAACCTGTGTACCACAGCTGACGTTGGCCACCTGTTTAGGAGTGTAATTCAAAGAGTTGACTTGGAACTGCCCCAAACTCTATATGATTTTGGTTACCTTAGGGGACCTGCCCTTCCTATGCTGCTATCAAGGTAACTGTAATCAGTTAGATTTCATGGCAGGGTTTGAATATCACTGGCTTGAGATAGGCTGGTCCCCATTGTGATGGTGGCATAAAAAATTCCATGACAACATACACTAATCTACTAGACAAATCACTGGTTGGCTGGAGGTATGGCATTCAGGGTTCAAGCACAGAGTGGGCAGGAGGAAACTTATTGAGTTTCAATACAATATAGAAATCTACTCTATTCTTTGGATACTTTCTTCTAAGAGAGTTTTCTTTTAAAGTTCTTTTACCCAAAGATCCAAATTGTAGGAACAGAAGCTGGAAGGAATCTTTGAAAATTACCTAGTCCAGGGGTCACTCAATTACAGCTGCTGCCTGCTAGCTAAGCATGACTTTTACATAAAAAAAAAGTTTTACTGTATTTTAAAAATATAAAAACCATTCTTAGTTCCCTGGTTATACAAAAACAGGCCATGAGTCCAACTCTTGCACTTTACAGATAAGAAAACTGAGGCCCAGAGAGGACAGAAGTGACTTGCTGGAGATCAGACAGGTATTAAGTAGCAGAATCAGGATTAAACCTTGGTCTTTTGATCCAAGAAACAGTGGTGTATAATGGAAAGAGTACTGATTCTTGACTTAGAGGCCAAAAGTTCAAAGCCTACCTTTGGTGCTTACTTACCACCCTGTGTGACCTTGGAGACTTCCTTTAGCCTCTCTGGTCCTCACTTTTCCTCATCTGTAAAATGAGGAGGTTGGCCTAGATGGCCTCTGAGGTCCCTTTCGAATCCACATATATGATTCCTATGACTCCAGATCTTTCTACTAGACCAAGAGTTCTTGACCACCGGGTCCACTGATAGATGCAGGGGGTCCCTGAACTTGGATGGGAAAAAAAAAAAGAAATTACATCTTTATTTTTGCTAACTAACTGAAATTTAGTACTTCCTTCAATCATTTAAAACATTATTTTGAGAAGGGGCCCATAGGTTTCACCGGACCTTCACAAAGGTCCATCCCTGACACAAAAGGGACATGTCAACAAGCATTTATTAAGTGCCTACTTATGTGCCAGGCACCAGGGATAAAAAGAAAGGCAGACCAAACCAAACCAAACCCCCACCAAACCCAGGTCCTGACCACAAGCAGCTCACACACCAAAAAAAAAAAAGTTAAGAACCCGGAGACCACACCCACATTCCTCCCTCCTTACCCTCATTTTACGGATGAGAAACCTGCTTCAGAAAGCAGTTTAAGTGACTGGTCACCCAGGAAACATACTGAGGCAGCACTCGAACCCAGGGCCGAATTCATTCATCTGTCCACTCTAACACCTCGCTGCCTCTCCTCGTGTAGTTAAAAGCATGGGGGGCCCTCTAGTGCATTGCAACTTTTGACAATCCTTCTGAAAAATGTGCACGCTTCTGGTAGCTGCCTAAGAACCAACTTCCCCTCCCCCATCCTCACCCTCTCCAAAAAGTTGGGGCTTTGGGGCGAAGCTGTTGCCAGGGTTACTCACATGGCCAGCGCGAAGTTCTCTTCTTCTAAAGTGTCCATCATAGTTGACCGTGAAGCTCCCAGCCGTTCTGGGGCCTCCTTCCGCACCTCTACCTGGTCTGAGATGCGGCCTGAGCTCGGGATGGAGACTCCGAGAGCCTCGGGCTCCTCCTCCCCCGATTCCACCCCCGCCCCCTCCCTTTCCTCCCCGTCCCGGGTGGGCCGGGTCTCGCGGACCAGCCTGCGCCTGCGCACAGCAGGGACCACTCGGCACCTTACAGGGTGCTCCAGGTGCCCCAGGGTCTAAATGGTTGCCCCGCCCCCAAACCACGGCGCTCGCTTCGGTCCTGCGGAAGTCGCGAGGGTCGCAACCCAGTCTTCACCCAAGTGGAGAGGACCGTGAGCTTCTCCACCGGATTCGATGCCCCATTGAATCCGTTACGGTTCCGCTTCCCCCCACCCCGCCCCCCTCCGGCGTCGCCTGAACGTGGAATTTATCCTTCCCCTGCGTCTCCCCCCCCCCCGCCCCCCGCCGCGCCTCCCGTTACCATGACGACGGCTCTTTCCTCCTGCTCCTCCAATCCTGTCCCGGTGCCCTTCCTTACGAAAAAGGGCGGGGCCGACGAGCCTATCACCGCCGGCGGCGTCTGCGTCTGCCCGCCCTACGTGAGGCAGCGGGGGGCTGAAGGAGGGAGAGGGAAGTGAAGGAAGAGGAAGGAAGAAGAAATAAGTAATGAATACGTGAAAGAGGGGTGTATTATTAGCCTCATTTTGTGCAGCTCTTTTTGCGTCATTTCAGGCGTGCCCGACCCTTCGTGACACCGTTCGCGGTTTTCTTGGCACGAATAGTGGGGTGATTGGCGGTTTCCTTCTCCAGCTCATTTTGTAGATGAGGAAACTAAGGCAGAGTTAAGTGACTTGCCCAGGGTCACTCAGCAGATTTGAACTCAGAGTATGAGGCTTCCTAATTCTACGCCAGGTGCTCTATGATGCCACAAACCAAGAAACAGGCCCTGCAAGATTACTGTCATTTGCCTAAATTAGAAGTTTCTGAACTGGGGAACGTGAACTTAAAAAATGTCTTTTAAAATCACAAGTTCAGTGTAATTGGTTTCCTTTGTAACTCCCCCATATTTTATTTTATACACTTAAAACCACTATTCCAAGAAGGAGCCCGTAGGCTTCACCAGTGGGCACCGGGTCTGTGACACAAAACAAATTAGGAACCAGGGTTCAGGATTGAATTGCTAAAATTGTGTCTGAATTTGGATTTGAATCCTGGGGTCTTCTGACCCCCAAGGCTATTTACTTTTTACTACTAAAGCCAGGCAGAAGAGAGAGGGAGGAGAGAGAAAAGAGTTCACTTAAGAAATATATCCAGTGGAAAGGAGGAACAGCGAGATAGATGAGATAAAGCTGGTAGTGCTCCCCACCCCACCCCCTCCCCTCCACGTGAAGTTCAATACTCTAGTTAGTGGATAAGTATAATATGCGATAAATGAAAAACAATTGCTGTAAAGTACTAAGCTTGGAGCTTGCAGGCAGCTGGCCCTGGAGTCTGGAAGACCTGAGTTCAAATGTTGCTTCAGGCACTAACTGTGTGACCCTGTGTAATATTAACGGAATAGGAAGATCTTCCCAGTCCACTAATAGGCCCGTGTGACCTGCTTTGAGCTCTAGCCCAGCTCACAGCTGTAACACGTCCTGAGTCACATAGAGCCCATTGGGGGAGGAACTTGCCTAAGAGGAACTCGTTTAAAGGGGAAGCTTGCTTGTAGGGAGGCTCTCACACCTTTTGGTATTAAGCTTGTTAGGCACTGAGTCAGGAGAGTTGTGACGCCTTCTGGCTCTGAGCTTATTAGCCAAAAGTGCATATATCCTCTGAGGTTGGTATTTTGCTTTGGGGGTTCACTTATGAGATGCTTTTGATTTCCTGGGCTCTGAGTAGCCCTATGTTCAGAGCCCCCCCAACACTGAGATGTCTGCGCTCCCTCGATCCAGTGATGTATGTAAAGTATATAGCCATATTGCTTTGATCAGGCAGCTGAAGCCCTGTCTGTTGGTCTTTGTGCTAATTTAATTTCTCTGCTTGTGTTTTCTCTGAAAGTCAGTGTGCTGACCTTTCCCAAAACCACTGAATGTAATTAAAAGTAGGACTGTTGACTCCTTTAGAAGTTGCTTTCCTTTAAGGGCAGATCTAAGAGGGTGCTAGCAGGCCATCCTGGGTGTGACAGGGTGCTTGCTGTTACACCCTGTTTGCCTCAGTTTCCTCTCCTGTAAAAGGGGCTGGAGAAGGAGATGGCAAACCACTCCAGCATCTCTGCCAAGAAAGCCCCAAATGGGGTCAGGAAGCGTGGAACACTACTGAGCAGCAGCAGCAACAAAACTAAAGAGTGAGCTCCCCGGGGAAGGGGCATTTTGGCTTTCTGAAGAAAATGGTGTTTGACTTGAGCTTTAAGTGACGAATAGAAATTCATCAGAAAAAGAGGAAAGAATACATCCCATGCATAGACAAGCGTGGGGAGAGACACAAAGCCTTTGGGCTGTGAGGACAGAGCTTGTTGAAGACATAGTCCAGTAGTTGTAAGAAAAAAATGAATAAAAATAAGGTGGCATTAGCTTTTTCAGGGTGTTTAATGTGATAGCAAGGAATAAGAATCTTAACTGGTAGGCTATAGGGAGCCCCTAAGGTTTCTTTTTTTGTTTGTTTTTTAACAGCAGTTACCCTCTGGACATCTCAAACTAGGAGACTTCAGACCTAGATTCATTCTCTGTCTCTCTGTCTCTGCCTAGCTTCCTCCCTCCCATCTCTCTCTCTTCCCCTCTCCTCCTCCCTTTCTCTCTGAATCTCTGTCTCTGTCTCTCTCTCTCCCCCCCTTCCTCCCTCCCTTCCCATCTCTCCAGTGATCTCCTTTTCAGCATCTTGCACAGTGCCTGGCATATAATATAAGTGCTTAATAAATATTTGTTATTTGCTGATGGAAAAAGCCCTGGATTTGGAGATGACTTAAGTTCAAATCCTACTTGTATACTTAGAAGCCTTTGTGAACTTGTGCAAATTACTCCCTGATCTCCCTTGATGCTACAGCCTTGTCTCTATTGATTTGTCTTCAATTTATCTTGTATAAATACTATCTTGTGTGTACATAGTTGTTTTCATGTTGTATCCCCCATTATACTGAGCTCCTTGAGAACAGGAAATGTCTTTTGCCTTTCTTTGTATCTCCCGTACATAGTATGGTGCCTGGCACATAGTAGATGCTTAATAAATACTTATTGACTGCCTGCCTGCCTCAGTTTCTTTTTTAAAAAATCGCATGGTTTATTTTTATTTTTCAGCATTCACTTCCAAAAGATTTTGAGTTTTGAATTTTCTCCTCCACCCTTTCCTCCTCCTGCTCTTAAATGGCATTCAATCTGATATAAGCTGTACTTATACATTCTTATTAAACATATTTTCACGTTAGTCATGATGCAAAGAAGAATTAGTACTAATGGGAGGAACCACAAGAAAGGAGAAACAAAACAAAACAACAAATAAAAGGAGAAAAAATAGTATTCTTCCATCTGCATTCAGACTCCAAAGTTCTTTCTTCGGATGTGGATAGCATTTTCCATCATGAGTGTTTTGGAATTGTCTTAGATCCTTGCATTGCTGAAAAGAGCTAAGTCTATCAAGGTCAGTCATCACACATTATGGCTGTTACTATGCACAATGTTCTCCTGGTTCTGCGCATTTCACTCAGCATCAGTTCATGTACATCCTGCCAAGCGTTTCTGAAGTCTATCTGCTCATCATTTCTTATAGCACAATAGTATTCCATTACATAAATATACCACAACTTGTTCAGCCATTCCCCAATTGATGGACATCCCTAAATTTCCAATTCTTGGCTACCACAAAGAGAACTGCTATAAATATTTTTGTACATGTGGGTCTTTTCCCCATTTTTATGATCTCTTTGGGATACAGACCTAGAAGTGTTATTGCTGGGTCAATGGGTATGCAGTGTTTTATAGCTCTTTGGGTATAGTTCCCAATTGCTCTCCAAAATGGTTGGATCAGTTCACAACTCCACCAACAATGTATTAGTGTTCCAACTTTTGTACATCTCCAACATTTATCATTTTCCTGTTTTGTCATGTTAGCCAATCTGACAGGTATGATGTGGTACCTCAGAGTTGTTTTGATTTGCACTTCTCTGATCAATAGTGATTTAGAACATTTTTTCATATGACTATAGATATCTTTAATTTCTTCCTCTGAAAACTGCCTGTTCATATCCTTTGACCATTTATCAATTGGGGAATGACTTGTGTTCTTATAAATTTGACTGAGTTCCATGTATATTTTAAAATATAAAATGAGGCCTTTATCAGAGACATTGGTTGTAAAGATTCTTTCCCAATTTTCTGCTTCCCTCCTAATCTTTGTTGCATTGGCTTCGTTTGTGTAAAACCTTTTTAATTCAATGTAATCAAAACTAGGATTTGTATCTCTTTTAACAAGCTGTTAATTTCCTTTTCATATCTTTCTTCATAACTTTCATTTGGTTTTTAAAAATTTCTTTGCTCATTTAAAACAATTCTTTAAGTCTTCTAAAACTTCTTGTTGGATTTTTGTTCAATCTACTAGACTGATTTTTAAAAGTTAATAGCTAGTTTATTGAAATAACTAACAAGAGTTAGGATTCAGATCCAGGTCTTTCCCAATCCCAGGGCTCTCCCATGTTTGCATAATAAGAATCAGAGAAAGATGTAGGCTGAGAGATTAGAAGGCAGAGAAGGGAAGCTTACCCTTTAAAACTTCTGCAAATTTTGCAAAAGGATTTCTAAGAACAACAGGACTCGGGCCAGTTTATAGTGAGGCCTTAATAAATGCTTTCTCAAGGTAGCCAGCTATTCCTTAACAGAATTAACTGATAATCTCCATTAAACATCTCCTAGTTTTGTATAATTGTTTCACTTTGTTGCACGTGCTAAATGTAGAGGGGGAAAGATGCCAAAAGAAAAATGAGGAAAAAGGAAAAAGGTGGGGTTCAGCAAAGTGGTTAGAACCAGACAGCACTGGAAAATCTCTCCTGAGGTCTCCCAGCCCCCAGTAAGGTGACCAGGCATATGTGGCAATTCCCAAACCTCATCTACAGTTTAAAATAAAATTTGTCATGGACTCGTGTAGAGCTTAATTTTGGTCCACGGAATCTAACTGGTAAACAAAGGATCTATCAATGTAATATCAACATGGATCTTACAGACTAGGCAGTATCCCATCGAGCCATCTCATGTATGTGATTTGAAGGACAATTCCTCCCTCTTCTGGATGAAGAGCCACACTACAAGGAGACTGGATTAAAAATTGTAGGAATCCAAATTCTAGTCAACAAGCCTATTAAGTGCCTATAATGTGCGAGGCACTGTCTAAGCACCGGAATATGAAAACACATAAAAACATTTGAAGACCTCTAAGAAATTTGAAAAGGCATATCAAGTGATTTGAAGTTAAAAATGAACCAACGATTTATTAAATGTTTGCTACTGTGCCAAGAACTGTGCTAGGCACTATACAAAAACCAAAATTAAATAGTTCCTTTCTTCAAGAGATTTTCACTCACTTGGTTGAGATTTGAAGGAATGCAGAAGCATCTATGAGGAAGGATTGAATTTTAGCCATTGGCTAGCCAGTTGAAAAGGTACAAAATTGAGAGATGGAGTCTAATGAGTGGTACGGTGAATAGAATGTTGGACCTGGAATCAGGAAGCCCAGAGTTAAAACCCTTACTAGCTGTATGACCTTGAGAACTCACTTAACCTCTGCCTCAGTTTCCTCATATGTAAAATTGTTGTTCAGTCGTTTTTTTCAGTCATGACTGACTCTTCATGATCTCATTTGGGGTTTTCTCGGTAAAGATACTGGAGTGGTTTGCCATTTCCTTCTCTAGCTCATTTTACAGATGAGGAGCTGAGGCAAAGAGGGTTAAGCGACTTGCACAAGGTCATACAGTAAGTGTTGAGGCCAGATTTGAACATATTTGAGTCTTCCTGACTCCAGGCTTGGCACTCAATCCACTGTGCCACCTAGCTGCTTCCTCATAGGTAAAACGGTGGTAATAATAGCATGTACCTTTCAGGGTTGTTGTGAGGATAAGATGAGATAATATTTATATTTACAAACTCCTTAAGTACATATAAATGCTAGCTAGCATTTTCTCTTAGAAATTTTTACGGTACTTTGTTAAACACATTCTTTTATGGGTCTAGCATATTTTTTTCCAGGTACTCTAAGGTATTTTTCTTTGATCTTCCTAGGATTTGTCAAAATTCTTTGCCGCCCAATACTGGAATTATATATTCAAAGAAACAGCCATTTCAAATGGTTCAGAATACCTGTATCTGTACTTTGCATGGTTTTTCAATCTCCATTTTTATTTTAGTTAGTCAATAAACATTTATTAAGCACCTGCTATGATCCAGGTACTCTGCTAACTGTCGGGGATAGAAATAAGGGCAAAAGAATCTCTGTCCTCAAGGAACTCACATTCTAAGGGGTGACACAACAAGGAAATATTTACAAACTATATAGGACAATTAAAAGATGGGGGACACTAAAATTAAGAGGGGTTGGGAAAGTCTTCCTGTAGAAGACAGAATTTTAGTTGGGACTTAAAAGAAGCCAAGAGACGGAAATGAGGAGGGAGAACATTCCAGACATGGAGGACAGCCATAGAAAATTACAGGAGCTGATCAACAGCGTCAAAGGCTGCAGAAAGAGCAAGGAAAATGAGAATTGAGACGAGACCATTGGATTTTGCAATTAAGAGATCATCGGTAACTTTGGAGAGAGTAGTTTCAGTGGAATGATGAGTTCAGAAGCCAGATTGTAAAGGGTTATAGAATGATAGTGAAATTGGAAAGATCAAATGAGGGTTTTTTTCAGCATAGGGGAGACGTGGGCATGTTTATAGGATGTAGGAGAGACAGTAGACAGCGTGAAATTGAAGATAAGTGGTAGAGAGGAGATGACAGAGGGGGCAGTCTGTTGGAGGATACAGTATGGAATAGGATCATGTGTGTAAGTAGAAGGGTTAGCCTTGTTAAAGAGTAAAGCCACCTCTTTACATGAGACAGAAATCTAGAAGGAGATAATGGCAGAAGGCATCTGAGTGATATGAAATGAGAAGGTGCAGAGAAACAGGACCTCACGGTGAATGCCCTCAATGTTTTTCTATAGAATATGAGGTAATGTTCTCACCTGAGAGAATGAGGAGAGGTGGAGCCATGGGAGGTGTAACAAGGGATGAAAAGGTTTGCAAGAGCCACTGTGGAGAATGTGATAGTGAGCTAATTAATTAGGGAGGCATAGTAGGTTTGCCTAGCCCAGTGAGGGCCTAGTTGAGATTTATGTAATGTAAATTTGTAGTAGACCCAGTCAGAACGGTCGTGTGATTTTCCCCAGTTTTGCTCAGCAGCGCATGTGTAAGAGTAAAGGCAGTGAATGGTGGAAGTGATCCAAGGTAGAGGTTTGGGAGCAGACAGTCAATGATACAAGAGGGCTGGTTCACTAAGGGGTCAAGATGGAAAAAAGGGGCCAGAGAGCCTGGGAGAAGCGTTGGAGGTCACAGTGTGGACAAAGAGTAGGGTTTAGTGAGAGAAGGCAGAAAGAAAGGTGTAAAATCAAAAGATTATGGTCAGATAAGGGTCAGATATGGTCAGAATTCTTAAGCATGGAGGTGGTGTTTTCGTAGCTGTTGGTAAGATCAAGAGTACACTCATCTTTGTGGCTGAGGTGAGGTACAGGCGTAGGTCATGAGAAGGAGGGAGATTGAGGAAATGAGAGGGTGGGGTGTTTGAAAGAGTCGGTATGTATGTTGAAGTCTTCCAGTATAAGGTCAGGAGTTACGGATGAGAGAAAAATTGTGAGCCAGATACAGAATTTACTGAGGCAAGAAAGATAATGACCTGGAGGTCTATAGACAACAGCTACCAAGATGTTGATTAAATGGTAGATATGAATTATATGATTGTAGTAGCAACCACACTAGCACACAGGGTGGTCTGCTAGCACAGGTTCTTGATCTGCTTTTCTAAAGGAAAGACAGCTTCAAAGGGGTTAATGATCTTGCTTTTATTAAACAACGCAGAAAGATAGATTACCCTAGAAATACCAACACCACCCACTAATTCAGGGGAAAAGGCCAGCACCCTGAAAGTGGAGAAAATCAATTACTAACAAGCAGAAAGACAGAGAAATTAGGTCCAATAGACAGGGATCCAACTGCTCTGGGAAATCAAAAAGACCTCAAGGGAAACATTCTTCCCATAAGTGAGCCCCAAGGCAAAATACCAATCTCCAAAATATATACACTTTCAACTAACAGGCTCAGATCCAGAAGGTGTGAAAAACTATGACTTCAGCACCTAATTGGCTTAGTGCCATCAGGTTCAAAAGCCTATGTGACTTAGCACTTGATGGGCAAGGCGAAATACCTGGGAATAGGAGACTGTTATAACCATGGATCCTGGAAAACTAAACTCCAAGAAATACTAACAAAAATTCACTTTGTTTACACTTACAATGATGCTCAAAGGAAGAGAGATTATTGAGTGATGAGGTAGGGAAAAAACCTAGAAGTCCCAATGTGGAGCAAAGAATATTGCAACTCTCCCTCCTCACCAAATCAGGAAAAATTTATTACACTAGGAGAATGAGTGAAGGTGCAGCCAGTACCGAAAGGGAGGCCAAGAAGACTTTGTCATCAGGTTTTAGTGATAGCTAGGTGATTAAAGGAGTGAGAAAGGAATATTTAGGATGAAGGGAAGTTTATTGCCTATAGAACAGGCATCCCATAGGGCACAATTGAAGGTGTAAGTAGTGTTGAGGGTTGAGGGAATGAAAATCATGTGGTGAGGGATGGGGAATGTGGTTTGGATAACAGGTCTTGGCATCAAATTGGATGGGAGAGGAGGAGTGAAAGATAGTGAGGGTTCAGAATCACTGGGATGGGTAGGGTATGACCAGGTGTGAAAATATTGAATGTACCATACTTCTTCCCAGAGGAGGCTGGGGATCAGACTGGAGATACGTGTAGCATATGATGGAAAGCACATGGTCTGATGTTATAAAGAGTGCTATAAAAAGTAAAAAAAGGACAAATTTTCCTGAGCCTTAAAAATGGATGAATTCCTTAATTAATCAATATGTCATGATACAAGTAAGGGGTTGTTTTGTGTACATAATTTCATTCTCTCCTAATTTTGAAAATTGGAGGCTAGCTTCATTTAATAAATGAGCCAATATATATCCTAGTGGCACTCCAGATATTTAGTTTTCATAAAATGACCAGACCACTCCCTCCTGGCAATCTCTCCTCCTATATCTCCCAGACAAATTACAAGTCTGGTTTTCCTGCCTTAAATCTTTCCCTTCTCCAGTCTCTTGCTTCCCCAGTACTTACTTCCCCAGTAGCAGGGATCATAGGCTTGTATCACTATGCCTTACCTCCAACCCACCTTTTCAACTGTATTATAAATTACTCCCCTCTCCTGCTCCGTGGCCCAGCCAAATTCACGCATTACACTTGTCTCCCGTCTCTGAGACTTTCTTTATACTAGCTGTCCCCATGCCTGGAATATATTTCCACCTCACCTCTGCTTCGTAAAATCCCTTGTTTCCTTCAAAATTCTCTTCAGGTGATACCTTCTACACAAAACTTTCCAGATCCCCCCATGTGCTAGAAGGAGTTAGGGATAGGGTTGCCCCTCCCCACCCCCAAAAAAAGAAAAGATGATTGATGCATTTTTAAAATGCACAGAACAGAAGGCCAGAAGGAATCACGGAGAAGCAGGACAACTTTGAAAACTATATGCTTAATTTATTAAAAAGAAAAGCAAACTATAATAGTAATTTTTGGTTTCATGTATAATCTTTCTGTTCTACTAAGTATATGGAAATGTTTATTTTATTTGGTGTCTGTTAAGTTCAAAATGTTTTAAAAATTTGAATATTTTCAAAGGTTATTGTCATAATCTAGGAGAAAGTTTTGAAAATTAGGTGACTGGAACATAGTTGTATTTAGAAAGATGAAATTCTGAAGAAGGAAAGATTTTGGGAAAAAAAGATAATAAGTTCTGTTTTGGATATGTTAAGTTTGAGATACCTATGAACTATATGGTTTGAAATGTGCAGTATCTCAGGAGAAAAAATATACAGTATAAATCTGGAAGATGATAATTAAGCCCATGTAAGCTGTTAGAGTAACCAAATGAGGTAAAGAGAGAAGTGGATTCAGGGTCCAGAGCCTTGGGAGTACAGACTCACAGTTAGGGGTCATGATACTGTCTTTTTGCTTTTTTTTTGTATACCCAACCCTTAGCACAATACCTGACACATAGTAGGTGCTTAATAAATGTTTATCCATTGATTGAACTAACAAAGGAGGCTGAGTAGTTAGACAAGAGGGAGAAATTCCAAGAGAGAGGTGTCATTAAAACCCAGAAGAAAGATACAGAAGGATGAGAATTTAGAAAAAGCCGTGAGATAGGACAATCAGTGGTAACTTTGAAGAAACCAATTTCAGTTGGGTGATGAGGTAGGGAGCCAGACTGAAAAGAGTTGGGAAGTCAGAGAGAGTAGAAGAAGTGGGATGAGTATAGACCAGTGGTGTCAAAGTGAAATAGAAACAGATCCCCGAGGACCAAATATTGACTTGGAAAGCCACAGATTTACATTATCTATGTTGTGTTGTATTTTTATTTTGTTAAAAATTTCCAGTTGCATTTTAATCTAGTTCAACTGCACTCAGGAGTTTTGCGGGTGGATTGTAGCCAGCTGGCCCCAAGTTTGACACCTTTGGTGTAGACAACTTTTTCTAGGAGTTTGGCTCTGAAAGGGAGGAGAGATGTGGGAGTGGTAGGAGCACGACAAATGTTTGATGAATAATTCCTTTCTCATATCTCTCTTGCACCTATGTTTGACTTCTCCTCTGCACTTAGTCCTTTTAAAATGTGTATTTTGGTCAATTTTGCATAACTTTTAAACTATAAGCTTCTGGAGGGCAGTGACTGAGTCTTAATTAATCTTTGTATCTCTATCAAACAGCACTGTGCACATAGTAGGTGCTTATTAAATGTTGAATGAATTCAATTAAATATCTCCAAAACGAACAACCTTCAACTCCCTGAAAGAAAAAGGCTCACACGGCCTCTCCTAGAGTGGGTCGTAGCCCTCCATGCATGGTGCAGTTGTGACCCAGTTTTTATGTGAGAGACAAGCTTTTAAAGTTTGCCAGGTTGTGACCAACTCTTAAGGGAGATTAACTCCCAGGAAGGCCATGAACCAATCAATGAATCAACAAGCATTTATTAAGAACATACTATGTGCCAGGCACTGTGGCAGGCTTTTGGGATACAAACAGAACAACGAGACAGTACCTGCCCTCAAGGAGCTCATATTCTTCTAACAGAGGTCAATGATGTAGAGATCAAGGAAAGTGTAGTATCAGAGAAGAATCAGGATGACACGGGGTCAGAATTGGTGGGAAGAAGATGTGGAGAATCGGACGCCATAAGGGGTCAGAAAGGATTAACTTCCCTCACAATTTGGTCGCAACTTGGAACAAATTTTAAAAGCTGCTTTCTCACAAAAAGCCTGGGAACCTCTCCGGGTTAGGAGAACTGCACCCTAGATGAAGGGCTGCAACCCACTCTTAGTAGCTATCGGAGAGTTTCTTTTTGAAGCGAGTTGGACTGTCTTTCTGGTTAGACCCAGCGAGAAGAACCCTATGCAGAAGTGCATTTCCTCTGGGCAAAGAGAAAAGGGGCTGGTGGTTTGAGGGGTTACGGAGCAGTGGGGGAAAACCACAGGGAAAGTTCACGTTCCATCTGCCCTGGCCAGCTAATCCCTGAAGAGCGGTCGAGTGAGTTGAGGGGGGTGGGGGCAGGGGGTCGGGCAACTTCCGAGTAGTTTTCTCATAAATGAATGAGATTTTTTTTTTTCTGGAGGAAAAAAAACGTGCAGGGATAGGTAGCAACCACTCATTTACCCCTTCAATGCTCACCTCCACGCTTTCCCTAGTGTTAGAGACGAACCTGAAAGGTGAAGGGGCTAGCTTACTTCTATCTATAATCAGTGATTAACTTTCTCTAGAGCAAACCAAACCACGTTTCCACTTTCAGACATTTCTAATTGTTACGAACTTTCCCCTCAAATCAAGCCTAAAGGGCCTTTACCTCACTTTTCAAGAGTCTTCCCAGAACAAAAGCTAATGCGGATGCCCCGTGTGAGGATCGAACTCACGACCTTCAGATTATGAGACTGACGCGCTACCTACTGCGCTAACGAGGCTCCTTAGTGCACAGCCCCCTGAGCTTCCATAAGTCTCTTTACATCCTGGGACTGCTGCCTTCTCCCCTTATCTCTCAGCAGTTTCTGATTTTTGTCTTTTACTTACTCCCAGAGCCTTCCCTCCACCAACCTGATTCCCCACCCACCGCAGGTAATCCGCGGCACCTGCCCGAACTCTCACTAGCCCCTAGACTTGCTCCTTCCTCACCTTCAAATCCGTCTTCCCTAAACCCCGCAAATCCCTTTCTTTGTACGTCCCCTGCCCTCCATTATACGACACGGTGTGGAACTCTCTCGCTCTCAAGAATACCTCGCTTAGTGCACTTACCTGTCACATCTCCTCCCCAATTTCCTGGTAAACTCCAAACCCCACTCAGGCCCCCCTTCCCCCCCCCCCCCCCCCCGGCTTCCTTGGGTTTGGGGTTTGGTTTTTGGTTGTTTCCTCTTCCCACCCCCTCCCCCGCAGGGACCTGACCTGGCCCTAGTCCTGGTCCTGGTCCTGGTCCTGGGTAGGGGGAAGGGGAGGTGGTATCCCTCCATCAGATTCAGATTTGGGGCAGGTGAATGGATACGTTAGTGGGCTGGGAGTGAGAGAGCTTCTCTTGGGGAGGCGCCTCCTTTTAATCTCATTACCTGCCTATTCTCCCCCACTGCCAACTCTGTCTTTCCCTTAAGTATTTCATTCAAGGTGGAGCCTCAAGAAAACCCAACCAGAGGCAAACAACTTGGGGGCTGGGGGGGGGAGCAAACTGGACCAAAATCTGACCGTCTGACGGGATAGAGCAGAATTTAAATACAGCCCCCTCCCCCTAGCTCTGTCCTTTTCTAGTCCTGGAAAACAAACTTGGTTTTTCCCTAGTGCAGCCTTTTTTTTTAACAATGATTTTTAATCGTTATAAAAAAAAAAAAGTAAGGTAAGACTGGACTCCCCCGCCCCCAGGATGCTAATAAAATAAATACGATTGGTCTGGGAGACACTAGCCGCCGCCACCCTATTCCTCCCCACCCCCACCCCCCAATTTAAGTAAACTTTCTCATTCAATAAGTGGATGAACTCAGTTCTTTGATCTAGTGTCTAAGAGTTGTTCAATGGTTTCAGTCGTGTCTGACTCTACATGTGGGGTTTTCTTGGCAAAGATACTGGAGTGGTTTGCCATTTCCTTCTCCAGCTCGTTTTACAGATGAGAAAACTGGAGCAAACAGGGCTAAAGAACTTACTGTAGGGTGACCCAGCCAGTATATATCTGAGACCAATTTGAACTCATCTTCCTGACTTCAGGCCCGGCTCTCTAAGCCTCTTAGCTTCCTTTCTGTCATTCAAATTATATTGAATTAATTTATCAATATAAATATAGTCAATCAAGGTTCTGTGTGACCTTGGCCACTTAACCTACAAGTGCTCATAAGCAATTCTCCAAGACTGTATATTGCAGAGAACGTGCTGGGGAGATAGTTGGACAGAATTTCCTATACACCAATGAAATCCAGTCCTTATACTACTATTAACGTATCTCCATCCTTCTTCAGATAGAATGTAAACTCCTTGAGGGCAGGGTCTATTTGTTTAGAGAAGGGGTTTTCTTTTGTTTACACTCTACTGGGTCCTAGTGTTTGTATCCCACTATGTGCAGATTTTAAATATTAATAAATATTTGTTGACCTGTTGATTTGTTTAGTTGAATTGAATCCGGATTCTCAGGTCTCCTTAGCTGTGGCTGTTTTTTCTCAGGTCGTTCACTGTGAAAGAATTGATACCCCGCCCCCCCCCTTTTTTTCTTACTGAAGAACAGTGTTGTGTGTGGGTTGCGCTTTAATGCTAGCTGTCAAATTATGTCCCTTCCTGTTCTCAAATTCTGAAAATATGGTAGTGTTCAATTCTTTGCCTCAAAAGTCAAGCGCACCTGGGTTCAAATCTTGTGTCTGTATGTATTCCTTGCTTTAACTCCTAGAAAGTGAAGGGAGCTGGACTAAATTATTTCCAAGGCCCCTTTTTAAGACAATCTATTAAGACCTCCAAAATCTCCAAGAGAGTTAGTTGTTGTATGCTATAGAGTTGAGACAAAATCTTATCTCACTTTTTAATGCTCTAATGTCTGAATATGTGACCTAGGAACTAACTTCACTGAAAGTCACAGGCTTCAATATAATGGAATGCATAATTAAATAATGTTAGCCACATTTCATGTGAATTGTTTGAAAAATACATTCTACTCTGCCACAGGCACTGGGAATTGCCAAGGATATTTAGCATAATGGGTATGAAAGTGCTTTGAAAAGTGTAATTCACATGCAAGGTGTCACTAGCATCAAATTTTAAATGAATCCATTTCAGATTAGGGAAACAGAACAGAAAGATAGAAAGAAGTCTTTTATGTGTTTGTGTGGGTGCCTCTGCCTGTGGGTATTGGGGGATGGAACAGAGTTACAGTCATATGACAGTTTTTTTAAGTAGAGTAGTTGGTCTCTAACCACCAACCCTCACCCAACTCCATAATCACTAGGTGTCAAAGAGATATTAAATTAACTGGAGAAATAAAGTGGCCACTGGGTAACCTTTATGGGTTATAAACACCTTTCTGATTACGGCAAGAAGGAAACAGCTATGATTGGCTAATTGAAAAATTAGCTAGACCCCTGTGGGCTTTAAATAGCTAAGCGGTGGGGATTTGAAAAGTTTGTAGAAGAGGCAAAGGAGAAGAGAGATTTTCTTTCTCCTTCTAAATAGGCTATGGCATCTACTAGTAACTTGCCCAGAGTTTGTAGGTCCAAGAGAGCGGTAGGCAAAACTGAGGGAGCAGAGAAGAGACATACACTCCAAACAAACATAAATACAGAAAGGCAGGCACTGAAAGGAGGAAGTAGCTTTGAGGAATGAGACCCCTGACACAGGGAGGAGAATTGTGTAAAAGAGCAGATGACAAACTAACCCAGCAGAGACTGCACTTAATACAAGCCTCCTGAGAACCCTATGAAGAGAAAAAAGACACACACCTTGTAGTGCCAGGGATTATGGGTTACCTTGACCACATTTTTTTCCTTGTACATACCCTCACAGTGCTTTGTAACCAATGTCCACTGTTTGTGGCCACTCTTCCCACTGATGATGCCTCAAGCATTTGTGACGGTAGACTCAGATTTATGTGATGGAAAGTCTTTGTAGCTTTTGTTCTTGCTATGTTATTTTAGTGACTGCCTTTGTTAAGAGCTGTTGGCTGTTAGGAAGGACGTCAGTGGAAGCTCATGAGCTAAACTATACGTAAAGATTCCAGCAGGTGTCACTTTGACTTAGAAAACCACATATTAACATTATCTATGTTCTATTGTATTTCTATTTATTTTGTTAAATATTTCCCAATTTTATTTTAATCTGGACCACACTGGGGAGTGTTGTGGGTTGCAATGTGGCCTAAAGTATTTGACTCCTCTGATGTACTCTGTCTCCCTATTGTTCTAAAGAAAAGGCATAGAAGGCAAACCCTTCGATAAGGATCAATCAAGCAACAAGCACTTGTAAAACACCTACTGTGTGCTACCTGCAGGGGATACAAAAACAAAAATGAAACAGTTCCTGCCCTTAAGGAGCTTATGTTTTATATGGTCTCCTTGCATTTTATACTTTATATTTTTAAAAATAGGAATGAGTTTTTCTCCAGCTTTGGCTCCTATTGTATTGGGGCTCTTCAGTAATATAGCATTCCCGATATCACTAAGTTTCAGCTGTGAAGATATGGTATGGGGTCCCAGACCCAGTGGGGCAACATAAGGTACAGAGGGTAGTATCACTAGTTGGGTACTAGAGAAAGAGGGTGAGGCTCATTTCTTAGAGTTGCTACAAATGGATCTGCTAGCAATTACCAATAAAAAGAGATCCAAGAACCCTCAGCAATCAAGGATACATCAGAGTAGACAGAACAGTCTTTGATACAGTTGGCTACATAAGTTACCTAAGGCACAGGGGGGCTTACATTTAGCCTAATCATGCTGACTTGCTTGCAAAAGGGGGTTTCCAAAGTTCATGGTAAAGGGGAAAACATAGAGTTAGTCACCATCCTCTGGAAAGTCTGGGAAGTCCCAAGTCATCAACCCCTACACCGGGGTGCTTATGACCAAGCAGAACCTCTCAAAAAAGGGTCACCCTATCCACTTTTCCCCTCCTACACCCTCCTAGGGTAAGGCAGATTGAGTCCAGACTGTACCCAGAGAAACAGGGAAGTGAAATTCTTTTAAACTCTACTATTAAAGCCTACAATCAAATCTAACTCATCCGTAAGTACTGATTTTAGTGATTAGATAAAACTCAATTACTAATTAATAAATGAAATGAAATAAAGTAGGGGGAATCAATTTTTGGTTTCACAGAGTCCCACCCAAACCCCAGGATATATCCTGTATATAACTTACTTTGTATATTTCTTTGCCTGTTGTCTCTCCCATTAGACTCTAAGCTCCTCAAGGGCAGGGACTGTTTTTTGCCTCTTTTTGTATTCGCAACACTTAGAACAGTGCCTGACACACAGTAGGTGCTTAATAAATGTTTATTGACTAATATAACTGAGGACCCCACCCTCTGGGACGAGGCAGAGGAAGTTGGGAGGGGTGATGACAGCAGGCCCAAAGGACCACTGTTAGGAAGAAGCCCTACTTCCATGTTAGACCACTTAGGCAAAGCCCCAGTCACCCTATCCTAGTTATGATCATCCTGCTCCTGTTATGGTCCCTTCCTCCATCTAAGACGTCCATTCTGGCTCTTAGTAAGAGAATCACCTAGGAGATTCTGTCCTGTATATAGAGCTGGCTGTACTACCTTTTTATTTCTTCTTACATTCTTGGCTCTTAATAAAGAGGGTGTCATTTTGGAGGATCCTGGGTTTGGGCTCTTTCAGTAGCTTTAGTACCCTGTGTGAAAATGTTTCCTTTGTAGAACTGATACATTTTTCCTCTTGCCTCAAAGGGGTTACAGAATGAAAAAAAAAGTTCTATTTTATATTCTGACATCGTTCACCACTGGAAAGATTTTTTAGTGTTCCTAAGATCCCAGATCTCTATGACAATGACAATGATATGTGTAAATCTATTCCCTTGACCTATGGGGAGAACTCTTTAAATACCCACCCTGCCAAACTCTTCCTATGGTAGGATAACCAGTAATCTCAGAAACTGGGCAAGCAGCATGAACCCTCAAATACAAATCTAAAGACAAATTCAGTTGAGGGGGGTGATAGTTAAAAAGACTACAGGACAGAAGGCCCCATGGTCAGGGTGGGGAGAGATGCTAGGATATTTCCTCATGGTCAGAAAGTGAGAAAACCGAGAAACTCCAGGACCACTGTTGAAGGAAGGTGACGGAGAGGAAGCACTTCTGGTAGCTTCCTTTTAACTAATTATTCGTAGTAACTGGGTTCTAAACTCACTTGTTTCCATTCTGCTGTGCTCTGGGAGGACCCCAGCCTGGTTACAGCTCTGCCCTGGGACTTGTACAGAGGAGCAGGGCCAAGAACTCAACCTGGAACTGAGATGTCTGGAAGCAACTGGACCTGCAAACAGAATGGAGTCTCCCTAAGTGATATCCAGATGTTCCTCATGGAGGAGGTAGAGATAAAGAAGGAGGAGCAATGTTGCTCCCTGACCATGAGAGAGTAGGAAGTGAGACCTGACCATGAGAGAGTATTTTTATTCTTGTCTTATAGAATCAGCTGGGGAAGATTTAACTCCAGATACTAGAGAATTTCCCTGCCTTCCCTTCCTAGTGGAGAGAGTTGGACTGTTTGGTACAAAGTGTTGAAGGGAGGGAGCAGATTTCCTATTATCTCTCCTCAGCCCTTTCATAGGTGATCTCTGATGTCAAGATCCTCAGTCTAGGGGAAAACTCATCTGGGGGGGAAGCAGGGAGAGTCACTAAACTCCAGTGGCTCCAATTGCTTCTAGGAGCAAATACAAAATATTCTGCTGGCATTCAAAGCCCATCATAACCTAGCCCCCTACTATCTTTCCAGTTTTCCTGCACCATACTCTCTAACTCCTAGTCTTCAATCCAGTGACTGGCCTCCTGGCTGTTCCATGAATAAGATGCTCCATCTGTGTTCTGACTGTCCCCCATACCTGGAATGCTCTCCCTCCTCCCCTCCAACTACTGACCTCTCTGGCTTTCTTTAAGTTCCAACTACAGCCTCATCTTCTACAGAAAACATTCCCTCTTAATTCCAGTGCTTTTCCTCTTTTACATATTTCCTAATTATCACGTATATAGCTTGCTCTGTATACATTTGCATGTTGTCTCTTCCTTTAGATTGTAAGCTCCTTGAGGGCAAGGACTGTCTTTTGCCTCTTTTTGTATCCACTTGGCTTAGCACAGTGCCTGGTAAATAGTATCGGATAAATGTTGATTAGTTGATGAAATATCAGAGTCTACACAGTAGCAATTGGACTGCAGTACATTCTGGATAAACAGGTGTAGAAACATTTTATTGACATTAAGGAGCCAGGAGAAAAGGGAAAGGACTAAGTCCATTCTTGTGCCTCATCTCATGTGGGATAGGATGTGTGATTTGTCTTTGAGCTGAGCATGTTTCTTCACCAGTTTCTCAAAATGGAGACATTTACTTGTCCCCCAGAAGAGAGTGGACACGTAGATGAAGGGAGTTTTCTACTTTAAATGTTATAACCATTAAAAGTTAATAAAGTACACAATATTTAGCTCTCTCAGCTTGATACAGCAGGCCTATTTGCAGAAATTCCTGTAACCTCTGGAATGACACCCAGGCTCCTTAGGTGGGAGGCACCTAGTAGAAGAATTCTACTTCTGAGATGAGGGCTAGATGGGGAGGGAGGCTAGACATGGCTAAGAGGGAGTCAACTTCCATTACTGAGGGGAAAGAATTCATTGTAGTGGTTGGCTGGGGGTGAAGTGGAGAGGGCTCAGGGAAGGAGGAGCCAACTCTTCTCTTCTTCATACCTCCTTCTGTCTGTGGTGGTGCGATCATCTGTGAAAACCACAATCATCCTGGGGGGAGGGGAGGATGGGAATTCCTGGAGAAGCATTAAGACTCATTGGATTAGATTCTGCTTTGGAGAAGCTTGCACTATGAACTTTTTATTACTATTTGGGGGAGGGGTGTTTCATTTTCATGTCATCCTTGACTCCTTTTCGATGGAATTGTTTTCTTAAAAAGTTTTAATAATGTTTTTTGCCTTTATATCACAGTTAGTCCACTTCCACATTGAACTTTCCCTTGTGGCAAAGAAAGATATCAAGCTATGCAAATATACAAAGAACATCAGATACAGAAATGTGTTTGACTATGTATGCAATGCATTGTCCCAGCAGCATTCTGTCACTGAGCTGTGAGAGAAGAGGTATGTTTCCTTGTCTTGTCTCCAGGACCATGAGCTAGAGGGGTCCACTGAGGCTATCTAGTCCAACTCTGTCTTTTTTGCACATGAGGGAACTGAGGCCCAGGGAGGTTGTCACTTGCTCAGAGTCACACAGGTAGTGTCAGAGGTGGGATTTAAACTTGGGTCCTCTGATGCCAAAGTCAGTGTTTGTTAGATAGAGGACCCCAAGAGGAATAAGACTTGTAAGCCTCATATTGAACCACACAAGACCATCAGTCCTCTTATTCTGTCATATTGAGTCCCTTCCCTAAGGAGGCCTTGCTGCCAATTCTGAAGGGATGAAACCTCTGGAAAACAAGAGAGTGAAAAGAAAGGTCAATGGGACCTAATACAGGAATCTGGAACCAGCAAGGCCTGGCGCCAAGTCCAGTGTCTCACTGGATGCTAGACCTCCTGATTTTTGTACCAATTCTTACTCTGAATTGGAGTCAACTTTGGTCTCAGGGACAGCTTTTATTGTGGATACCTTTCAAGACTGCTTTGCAAATCTTTCCTCTGTGCTACAGATCTTCAGAACATTCATTTAAACACCTATTGTGTGTACAGCACTGTGCTAGAGAAATAGTTCTTTTGATCAATTTTCCTTATTAAAAGTGAGTTTTTAAAATATGAAAAAAAGATAAGATTGGGCACTTTCCCCTACCAAACATGAAATGGGGGGGAATAGGATGACTGAATGGAACTTTTTTCACATATAACATGGAGGGAGTGCTGGGAGAACTTTCACATGGTGGTGTGTAGTCATTTACCCAATGGTTTGGTTAAATAAATTCTTTCCCTCTTTGGGTTTCCAAGCAGGCTCTCAAAAACAACCCTTTTTCAAAACAAAGGGGATGTGATCTATCCATCTGAGTTCTTATAGGAAGGTATTGGCTATGACAAGTGTTCTGTCTACACACACTAATACCACACTGGGGATTGGGGAAGGGGTAGATGCTGACAAGATTCAGCTGGAAGAATGGTAGGAGATAAAGGGAGGTACAGTAAACAAAGATGAAACCCATTGGGAGGGCCCAGGTTATAAGGGAGACCTGAGGAAGCATCAAGGAAAGTAATTTCCAGAGGAGAAAATTTCCCTCATGAAGGCCTGGAATCAGAGGGACCTGAGCTCAAATCCAGCTTCAGCCACTAAATAGCTGTGTGCCCCTGAGCAAGTCATGCAGACTTCTTCAGCCTCACTTTCCTCATCTTTAAAACGGGGATAATAGCAGTATTTATTATTTGTGAGGACGAAATGAGATAAAATCTATAAAGTGCTCTGCAACCCTTAAAGCACTATACAGATTGCCACATTGCATCTGCTGCTTTGCAAAAAAAAAAACAAAAAACCCAGGTCAGGTACCCCCAGGTGTCTGATCCCCAACGTTCTTGCCTCCTTTTGTGTCTTTCCCTTTTGACTGTACACTTCTTGAGGGCAAGGACTGTGTTAATTATATCCCCATGGCCTAGCACAGTGCCAGGCACATAATAGGCGCTTAATAAATTTTTATTGGATTGAAATGGGTATAAACGATAGTTATTATGAAATCTGCTAATTCAAGAACTTAATTTATCAAGGCTGTAACTTATTAAATCCTTAACAATGTGCAAGGTACTGCATCATATTGGCATATTTGAAATCTTGTTCTGGTTTTCCTCATGCAATGGGAGGTTTGTCTTTAAGAGCTGGCCACCTTTTTGGAGTGAGATACCACCTGAAACTAAGCAATTCCCAAGGGGGCTTGGGTTAGCCTTAGGAGAGATCAAAGGAGAGGAAGACAAGAAGTAGAATGAGACCAGAGGAGCAGGAAAGAAAGGGGGAATGAAAAGGATAGAGAAACAAAAGGGTCATGTGGTAGGAAGGTAGAAAGGCCATCCAACATCTTTTGCCCCGGTGAGACTTTGGCACCTGACTCTGGACCTCCCCAATCCAAGGCTTTTTAGTATGAAAAGCTATTTCCTGCCTCTTTACCCTAATCTAAACACCTGTGGAGTTTAGCGATGGGAGCTGGGTTCCCTGTCCTAGGCAATCTTCTCATGGCTTGGTCATGGGAAGTTACCTCAGGGGAAAACTCTGTGATATTCTTTTTTGGGCTATCCTCTCTAGATTAGCTAGGAAGAGGCATCCCTTTCTCCAAGGGACAAAGCTCTCCAGAGTGGCATAGTACAAAAGAAGTACAACTTCTGTTTCTCTGGCTGTTGTCACTCAATTACCTTGGGCAGGTCACTTTAGATCTTTCTGAACCTCACCTTTGCCATCTGTACAATAGAGATGACAACATCTGCCCTATTTTCATCACAAGCTGATTGTAAGGCTCAAAAAGGAATACTTTTTGAATAGTTAAGTGCAATTTATAAATGGAAGAGATTCTTCTAATTTTTATTAAATCCCTAGGAGAAAGAGTATGGATCTACTCTGTGTGCCATTATCCTTCCAACTCTGATCCTATCTCCTCCAGTCCTTAACGTTTGTAAGATGTCCACCCAACATGCTTTTAATTAAAGAGTGGATCATTCCACAGAAAAGAAGCTTCCCCACAGTTTAAGAGGCTCTCCAGTCCAGGACAAGCACACCTATCCCAACTAGCTCATGGCCACGCTCCTCTGTGCAACTTTTGAAACATGGCCATTCAAACTAGATCTGAAGGTGTAGGCAAATTCTCAAAACTGTAAATTGTTTTCTGCAGGGAGTGGTTATTTAGGGTCCGTAAGGACCAATCTGTCCTCGGGGAGGTATATTCATAGTTTAATAAAAATGTAGTTATGCCTATCTGGTATATTTTACCCATTTGCAACATAGGCAAGAAACACAAAAGCAAAACAAATCTCTGAGAAGCCAAGAGTCTGAAAGGACTCTACCACAGAGTCCAAGCACTAAGGCTAAGGTTCATAGGATCCTCATACACAGCCTACATTCTCTTTCTTTACATACAATTCTAATAAGCCTGGGGATTTGCTTTCAAAGCCCAAAGCAGATTAGAAGGGTGGGCTTGGCTGCTACAGCAGACTCACAGACAAGCAGCTACATATGACAGAAAGGAGAGAGAGAGGAAAAGGTAAAATAACCAGACATAGGACTTTATAAAGCACTGTGTGGTCTGGGGGAATCTAATTGGGGGAGGGGCGGAAATAGAGCCCCACGTATTGGCATTCTTTAAGGTGACCATTAGTCATCAGGAAGTTATGTACAGTGCCCTCAGTTTAAGAATGGAAAGAATTAAGTGATATAATTGAATTTTCAGCAGAAATGGCTAAGACTGAAAAATGCTTTGATGTAAAAGAAGATAAACTCAGTTACCCAGAAAATCTTTCCTCTTTAATCAAACTGGATTACTCTGCCTCCACCCATATTGAGCTGAACGGACACAGGTCAAAGACCTGTTGAGTGCACTGATTGAAATGAAGTTTGGTAAATCACCAGTGATTCTTAGCCCACTGTACACAGAGAATAGCATTCCAAATGTCATATCAAAAAGTCATCTGAACAACTGGAGACATGCACAGAGGGTCTTGGCACCACTGCAGGCTCAGAACATCTCAGAATGAGCCAGGTCCCTCACAAACCTTTCCCATCAATTAAATAAGTTCATTTATTTTCTGCTGACAGAAGCCTGTCTACTTCAGTCATTCCATAGTCCAGGCTTTTTCTTTATAACAAACAAGCTCTTTCCCCTCTTCATTGTTCAAGGGTTGATAATGTACTTCTCTGACTTCCAGTTGTGGGGGAGGGAAGAAAGGGAATAAGCATTTATTAAGTGCTTACTGTATACCAGGCATGTACTTTACAAATACTGTATTTCATCCTTACAACCCCTCTAGATAGGTGATTACATGAAGAAACTGAGGCAGATGTAAGTTAAGTGACTTGCTCAGGATCACATGGCTGACGTGAGACTGGATTTGAACTCGGGTCTTCCTGAACCTAGGACCAGTGCTCTGCCCACTACCTCACTGCCTATGGTTATGATACACCAGGACCCACTGGATAAAGACTGTATATATGTATGCATAAACTTTTTTTTGGTATCATGTGTATAGGGAGCTACTACCTGTTACAAAGGCCCTCTACCAAGGTACCTTTTCTGAAACTTAAAAGAGTTTGAGAGAGCTGCTTGGGTCACTGAGAAGCTGGGTGACCTGCTTGGGATCACATAGCCGGTATGAGGAAGAAGCAGGACTGGAATTCAGGTCTTCCTGATTCTTCTCTATTCACTACAAAACGCTGCCTCTTAAGTGGATTATTTAGGTGTTACTATTTAGGTGATGGCATTGTGAAATTCTCATGGCTTAAAATGCCATGTTATCATGGATTTAGTCCTTCAGTATTGGATACTAGGTGCAGACAAACTGATTTGTTTCTTTCTACTACAAGGCCTAATTCTTCCCACTTCTCCCTCCATTTTTCTGCCTCTTTCTCTAGCAAAAAGGACAGACTTCTAAAATCAGGAGTATGCTGGTCAATATATAACAACTGGATCTCTGGGGGGAAAATGTAAGCACAACTCACTTTAACTTGTGTCCTGATTTGGAGCATTTGTCAACTTCTGAAGTGTGAATGATCACACTGAAAGTCTAACAATGACTCTCATGAGCAGGTTTGAGCTGGCTTCATATACCCTGCCTAAAACGTGCCTCCTGAAGTGCCTCCAACGTTTACCCCAACTCCACCTGTAATGCTTCCTGGTCTAAGGGCTGAGCTACATCTAAGAAAAGTAGATTTTATTAAGAGTAAAGCTCAAGGGTAGGCTTTTCCAAAGAGTATACTGGCAGTTTCTTTGACTAACCTCACCTCAGCTGCTAACACTTGCTCATCATCCCTTGCATCACCCCTGTTCTCTTCCTTTCCTTTTTGCAAGGATTTGTAAGGTCTTGGAAAGCAGCATTATCAGCAGCTTTCTCCCCTTGTCTGCCCCACCTCCAAAATAAAAGGATGAGAACCTCACATCTCAATCTTAGTAGCATGTACCAGTGAAGGCTGTCAGACCTTTGTCTGCAAAAAAAAAATGAAACAAATACTTTATTTATTTAATACAAATTATCATATTCACCACAAGCTAAGGGAAGAACATGAAATTTTAGAGTTTATGGAAGACTGAAAGTATGGGGAAAACCCATCATCCCAATTTACAGGAAGAAATGAGCTCTGTAATAGCACAGGCTTCAGGTTACTGTCACTTTATAATCTAGAAGGGGTGGCAATGAGAGGGAAAAAAGAATATGCATCCAATTTAAGACATTGTAAAGCTCAGAAGACACCTTTACTGTTCAAGTATAAACTCAGTAAGTAGTTGGCATAAATTAAAAGGCAACTGCTGAGGTACACCCTTATAAAATAAGTACTGTGAATTTACAATTCTACCTTCCAATTTTCTGGGAGAAAAACAAAACAAACTCTTGAAGATCTTCATCAGAGACCCAGAGAGGGACTTGTACTTTTGATGAAGACATAGTCAGCAATCCATGATTGAATTTACTATTCAAATAACATGTATTTATTTAAAAACAATATTAATACGTTTTTCAGAATTTCCTCCAGATCTTTTGAGACTATTAGTTCAAAAGTTTCAAATGTACATTACTTTCAAAAACAATACTGATTAAAAAAAAAAAAACAAAAAAAAAACAAAACCAAAAAAACCTGATTGATGGTACCTTAAAAATACCCTAAATAGTAAATTTTCTCCAGTCCAGCATTGTAATTAATGTAAGAATTCTTCCTGCACTGGTAAAACATATTATTTCTTTCACAAAATGCGGGTACTGAAATTGGATAAAAACACTATGAATGTGAAAATACCACCAATTTTCTGTGTTAAAAAAAATTAGAATGTTCTTTGGAATCACTGAGATATATCAAAAATTTGGATTTTTTTTTTTTTACAGTCTATGCACCTTCTTTTGGGTCCTTCATGTAGCTTGTAGTAAGACATGTTTATTTTTAGTTTTAGGGATTCAAGTCTTGCAGTTCAATGTTAACACAGTCTCTGACCAGCAGGAAGTTACACTTAACCAAGAAACACTGGCAGACTATTTCTCCATAATGGCTTCAGCCAAAAATAAAGACTTTCATGTATGAGACAAAACATCCTGTTTTAAACAACTGAATGTACTGAACATGTAGGATTCCAGTGCAAATTCAATTTCGGCACTCATGTGGGCAGTGTCTCCTGGTATCTTTCTCAGAGGGACTCAAGACTCAGCCATAGCGTTCAGCTCTCCTTGTTCGTAAAAGAAATTTCCCAGCGCTGCCATCCTGGGTTAGGTTCTAAAGGATTTTGTCTTAGACAAACTACTGCTTAGCGTAAAATCTGGCCATGGCTATAGTTTCAATGTGCGCACAACTGGTTAGAGATGTTTTTCCTTTTCAGACATTGGCTGGAATTGATTAAAAATAAGTCTGTGTTGCTTCTCCACATGTGTCATGAAATGTGAGAAATCTGTCTCACCCTAGACACTATTTCTTGTCGACACAATGGGCAAGTCTCCAGTTGCAAGGCACAATCCATGCACAGGTCACTGAAGAAAGAAAGAAATACCAGTTAAGACCATATTCATATTATTGCATTCAAAGCATTAGATAGGGCCTGATCATATTCTCTAATCCCACCTAGGGCTTATTCCTTACATGGACACATAATGTGACCAGACAGCAATGGGGAACTGAATTCAACTTGTCAGAGACCACAGTGTACAGCAGCCATTTCTTCAGTGATGTCTCCACTTTTGTGCAGTGGCTAAAATCTCAAGCAGGGGACTCTGCTAAGTCAATCTCAATTCCAGGCCTTTAAGGAAAACTTCCAGCTGTAAAGGTGCCTGCCTCTTAATGATAATAAAAGCTCACATTTACATAGTGCTGAACGGTTTGCATGGTACTTTATTCATCATTTCCCTGCAAGGTGAAAATGATTACTCTCCCCATATTTTACAGATGAGGAAACAACAGACATTGCTTTTTCCTGTGCATATACCTTCCTATGGCTGCTTCTTTACCCCAGCAACATTTATGCCTATGGTTCTTTCTAAGGCTGCTGCCTTTGGCCCTTGAGTTCAAGGCTGCCTTTGACAGGGCAGTGTGGTATAGTGGAAAGTGTTCTGAGAAGCAGCAATCAAATCTTTCTCTTTTCATTTCATCTTGCAAAACTGGAATTTCTGTTAATTAGGATGCGCCATCTATTTTTAAATATAATTTCAGGGATCTAGGAAGATGCCAGAAGCCTGATTGGTACTACGATACTCACAAGTCATATCTATAGAGTGCTTTAGAGTTCATAAAATCCCATTCCTTGAAGCCATACTGAATGAAAGGTAGTCTGAATTCTACTATCCCCTTACACAGATGAAGATGCTGAGGTTCAGAGAGGTGACTTGCCCATCTCACACAGCTCTTAAGTGTCACTTTCCTTCTGTATCGTACTGTCTGTCTCCCTTTGTTATTAGTCCTCCTTCGCTATCCTCACAGAGAGCAGAGCAAACCGGAAAGTAGCTACGGGAACACTGTTCTTAACAGTCACAAACAAAACAACCAAGACTGGACTGAAGCCTGGAAGTCTGCCAGACTCAAATGGGCTTCTGACAATCAGTCATACCTGTGTCCACATGGCTTGAGTTCTGTGTCTGCTACTTCATCACAACAAAGTGAACAGCAGTTTTCTCTGATACTAACTTGCTTCAACAAAGCAAGACGCCTGTGCCTGAAATCAAATGAAGAGGCCGCTTGAAATTGAAGAGAATACACAATTTATGTGGAACAGCAGCACACCGGAAATGTTCAATAAAGTCAATAAACAGAAAAAGTGATTGGCAAAATTGTGCTGAAAATACAGCCCTGAAGAAAAAAAGTGGCCAACGTAGATAAAGGGCTATTCTGAGCATACTAGAAATGTATCCCTCCATCCTTGTTGCCAATAACTTGAAGCTGGGAAGAAGGAAATTTAGGATAAATAAAAGGCAATCTTGATCTATACAGTGTATAACAAACTTTTGGAATCTATTAAAGCTAGATAGGGTGCAGGATAAAAATACAACTTTAAAATTACGGATGACAGATTTACCCATGTAACTCTTAAGGAAAATTACAATTGTTTGGAATATATCCCTAACCATAAGTTAGAGTAACTGCTGATCCCTAACATGGCTCTTGGTGCCTGTCAGAGTGATTTCTGGGCTGAACTCCAGTGCTGGTTCAGTGCCGCAATCCTAATGTTCTCATATACTAGTGGACAGCCTGGGCAGATCCTATGGGAACTTCTGGTTCTGACTTAATCATGCAGCCTCACAGCCACACATATTTAGATAAAGCAAGCTTTTTAGGTATAAATTAATTTTGGCAGTATTGTCATTTTTATTATATTTTCATGGGCTAGCCATGAGTAATGAATATTTCTCCTTTTAAAATTTTTTTTATTTCTTTAAGGAGCACTTTGTAAGTGAATCTATACAAGTGTTTTGTGTACTTTGGTAGGCAGATCCCCAGACATTTTATACGTTTGGAAGTTATTTGGAAGAGGATTTCCCTTTCTGTTACTGCTTCTTCATTATTATATAGAAATGCTATTGATTTTTGTAGCCGGCAACTTTGTGAAAGCTACTGTCTCATTCAGCATCTTTGCTGATTCTTTTTTGCCACGTGTACCATCATATCATCAGCAAACAGAGTTGGTTCCAACTCCTCTTTACCTACCTTTATGTCTTTGATTCCTTTGTTTTGTCTTGTTGCTGGCATTTCCAGAACTATATCAAACACTGGTGAGGAGAAGGTGTCCTTGCTTCACTCCCCAGCATTCAATTTCAATTGTTTTTGCTGTTTTTTCCATTAACATTGTTGTAGTCATTTTACAAAATGTTTTCCTAGTTCTGCTCACCTTACTTTGCATCAGTTCATGGAACTCTTCTCATGCTTCTCCATATATTCATCATATTCATGGTTTCTTATACTGTAGTAATTTTCCTCTACATTGACATACTACAATTTATTTAGCCATCCCCTAAAAGATGGACATCTACTTTCTTCCCAGTTTTTTGCTACCACAGAAAATGCTGCTATAAATACTTTGGTGAACATGGAACTTTTCTTTATATCACTAATCTCCTTGAGGGGGTGTGTGCCTCTCAGTGGGATCTTTAAGTCAAAGGATATGGGCATTTTAGTCACTTTCTTAGTATAATAACAAATTGCTGAGAATGTGCTTCTTAAGTAAGAAACACTTTTAAAAAAAAGTTGAGGTAGCATGGCAGCGTGGAAAGAACAAGGGTTTGGAATCAGAAGACCTATGACTGAACCCCAGCTCCACTATTTACTAGTATATGATCTTGTTACTTCCCCTTTCTAAGACTCATTTTCCTTGTCTGTAAAATGAAGGGGTTAGACTAGAATCAACTAACTTCAAGTCCAGAACCAAATCTATGACCCTATGTTTTCAAATTTCTCTTTCAGAAAGAAACCAGGTCATTTCTTCAGGTGTATGTTCAAAGAAATGCTTGAGTCATAAAAAAATGATAAGAATTCAGAGAAACATGGAAAGACAGTATGAACTGATGAAATGTGAAGCAAAAAAAATCAGGAGAATGATTTACATGACAACTACAATAATGTAAAGGAAACCAACACTGAAAGATTTCATAACTGATCAAAGCAGTGACCAGTTTTGACTTCAGAAGAACAATGGTGATGCATGCCTCACCTCAGCCTCTTAGAAGAGATGATGGACTACAGGTGAGGAATGAGCCATATGTTTTCAGACATGGCCAATGAGTTGATTTGTTCTGCTTGACTGTATTTGTTGCAAGGGACAGTTCTACTGGGGTGGGTGTCATTTTAAAGTGATTAGTGATATAAAAAAGAGTATCAATACAATATTTTAAGTGACAGGAAAAAGAAACCCAAAACAAAAAATCTGCAGGTAGAGGGAAGTGCTCACCTTTCTCCCTTCCCAAAACACCTAAACAGCATGAAGGGCTTCAGGAAGAACCAGCAGTACCCTGAAGAGGCTATTAAAATTAGGCCTTCTGTTACATGAGGTCTTCCTTCACCAGTACCAGTTTTATTTTATACATCTCAAAACTATTGGGCAGTTTTAGTACTAGTAAATGCTTGGCAAAAGGGTGAGACAGTGTAGGAGAATTACTTATGTAACTGTTTTTACAGACAAAGCAGGTGCTCACCACATTTGCTTATTTTATATCTTTTTAGAGACCTACAGGTCTAAAGCTATATGCACACAGTGGACCTGGCAGACTGAGTTTACTAATATGTTACCAGATAACCAGCTTTGTTGTTATGACAGGCAGTGCATTAGCAGTAGGAGTGTTCTTAATGACATAGGCCTAAGGCAGACTTTCTCTTTCAAACAGAAAGCTGCATTTACCACAGTGAAATGGTCTTAAACTAGAAGTAATTACTCAAAGCAGCTGGATTCTTTCACCAGCTTGTGGAAACCATGTTCATTTCTCAAGGAAAAGAATTCAGCAGTTGTGAGACAATTAATGCCAATCAGTTCTTGTCAAATTAACAGCTATGAAAACTGTGCTGAGAGGGTAGTCATTGTCCCAGCAATTGCTGAATACTGCTGGCATCTTTCCTATGCCACTCAAGCTACTTAAAGGCATAAATGGCAAGCTCATCAAATTTGCAGATGCCACAAAGCTGGAAGAGAGAGCTAACATACTGATTGACAGGATCCAAAAAGATTTCAACAGGCTAGAGCATGGGACTGAATCTAATAAAATGAAATTCAATAGAGATAAAAATAACACCTTACACTTGAATGAAAAATCAATTTCATAAGCACAAGATGGAGGAGGCATGGTCAGAAAAAGTTTTTAGGAAAAAAGATATGAAGGTTTTATTGGTTTACAAGTTCAGTATCAGTCAGCAGCATGATATGGAAATTAAAAAAAACTCATGTATTCTTGGGCTGCATCAAGAGAAATTTTTCTGAGTAATAAGGAGATGATAGTTCTACTATTCTCTGTCCTTCCTGGACCTCAATTGGAATATTTTGTTTAGTTATGGGCACAATAGTTTTTTTTTTCTTAATAAATTTGTATTGACGTATATATATGCATATATATTTGTATCACTTATATTTCCTAATGTATCCCTTATCCTGCCAGAGAGTTATCCATTATAACAAAGCAAAGAAGAAAGAAGAGAAGGAAAAACAGTTTAGCAAAACTAACCAACACAACAACAACAAAAAAAATCAACATTATCTGTAATGCTCTACACTCATACTGCTTCACCTCTGCAAAGAAGGGAGGGAGGCTATTTCTCCTACCTCTTCAAAGAAACAAGTTTAGTCATTATAATTTCACAGCATTCAGTTTCAACTGTATTGTTATTGTACTTTTCACTTATATTGTTGTAGTCATTATGTATATTACTTTTGTGGTTCTGCTTTGTTCACTTTGCATCAGTCCACTAAAATCTTCCTGTACTTCTCTATATTTATTGTTTCTTATAGTATAGTAATATTTTTTTCTTTCATATACCACAACTTGTTTAACCATTCTCCAACTGATAAGCATCTACTCCGTCTCTAATTCTTTGCTCCTATGGAAAGTGCTATTATAAATATTTTTGGTTTAGGGGATCTTTCTTTTTGTCATTGACCAACTTGGGGAATATACCTGAGCATGAGATCTTTGGGTTAAAAGGTGTTTCTCAGAATAAGACCCAATTGCTTTCCAGAATGGCTGGACAAATTCACAGCTAAACCAACAGTGTGTTAATGTAGCCATCTTTCTGCAACTTAGGTGCCACATTTTAAGAGGAGAACTGATAGAATGGAATGTCCAGAAGAGGACAACCAGGATGATGAAGGCCCTACGTCCATGTCATATGAAGATTACATAAAGAACTGGGCATGCTTGGCCTGAAGAGTCAGGGGAAACATGCTAGATGTTTTTATAATCTGAATGGTTGTCATGTGGAGAAATGAATATACTTTTCTGTTTGGTTCCAGAGGGGAGAACTAGAAAAAGCCATCTGAGGAGATTTCAGAAAAATTTCCTAACAATGAGAGCTATCCAAAAGTGAAATGGGGTGACTCTCAAGAAGTGGTTTGTTCTTCTTCCTTGAAAGTCTTTAAGTAGATACCCGATAAGCTTGTTAAGTGTGATATAGTGGAGATTCCTTTGTGTATGGGTTGGACTAGACTGCTGAGATCCCTTCCAATTCTCTAATTCTGTGATTCTGTGTCTACAAATTTGTAGAAGACCAAATACACACACACACACACACACACACACACACACACACACACACACACAGAGTACCCAGTCTGGGAAACACTGGGCATATCCCTTACCTTGGCAAAATGATTTTTTCTTCTGCTGACAAGAAGGCATAGTCATTGAAAGTGCTAAATTTGATAGGAGGGGGGTATTTGAATGGTTTTGCTCCGAAGTTGAACTCACACTGTTGATATGACATGAAACTTGCTGCAGCAAAAAAACCTGATCTGCAAATTAAAAATATATGCAAAATTAAAAAACTGGGTGCCATGGCAAATTTTAAGTTTCAGAAAGTTAGTGAAGGACAAAAAGTCCTTAGTGGACAAAACACAAACTGGTATAGAAGATCCTTGATAATCTAGCTCCAGCCTACTTTTCCAGAATTTCCACATAATTTCATTTAATACACTCCCCATTGCAGTTAAACAACATTACCAGCTATTCTCTGATCTTATCCTAACTTCTGCCTCTGCATTTCCACAGACCATTCCCTCATTCCATTCTGGAAGGTACTCCCTCATTTCCACTTGCTGAAATCCTTCTCTCTCTTAAAGGCTCCACACAGATGTTCTCTTATTCCATGAAGCCTTTTGTGACTGCCCAGATGAAAGCAATCTTTCCATTCTCAAGTTTTCCTTGATCAGTTTGCATATCTCTTTTTCTCCCATGACACCATTCTTATTTGCATACATATTGCAGTCTACCAATTTCTTGTGTAAGTTCTCTGAGGGGAAGGGCTATCATTTTTCATCTTTGTATCTATGTTGCCTTGTCCATAACAGTTTTCAGTCATTCCCTCTATGTTAGGGGTTCATAAACGTTTTTGTGTCATAGATTCCTTTGGTAGTTTAGTGAAGTCTAGCCCTTTGGGCAGCTAGGTGGCACCATAGTGCATAGAGCACAGGGCCTGGAGTCAGGAAGACTCATCTTTCTGATTTCAAATCTAGCTTCAGACACTAGCTGTGTGACCCTGGGCAAGTCACTTAACCTTGTTTGCCTCAGTTTCCTCACCTGTAAAATGAGCTGAAGAAGGAAATGGAAAAACTTTTCAATTTAATGTAATCAAAATTATCTATTTTATATTTCATAATGTTCTCTATCTCTTGTTTGGTCATAAATTCTTCCATTCTCCATAAATCTGACAAGTAAACTATTCCTTGTTCCTCTAGTTTGCTTATAGTAACAGCCTTTATATGAACAGACAATTTTTAAAAGAAGAAACACAGATTATTAACAATCCCTTGAAAAGATGTTCAACTTCACCCTTACTAATAATCAGAGTGATACAAATTAAAACAAATTTATAAGACCACCTCAGATCCATCAAATTGGGATTTGGGTTTTTCCCTTAAAATAAAAGGTTAAATTCTGAACTTAAACTTCAAGTAAAACAGCTATTTCTATATCAGAACAGAAAAAGGATTGTAAATGAAATTACAAGTCTCTATTAAATACAGCTTGCTTTCTTTTAAACTATATAATAAATTAACCAATTAACTTTCAAAGATGACCTATTTGCCTGGGATTCTTTCTAGCCTTCTATTCTCTTCTGTTCCTTAAAAAAAAAATGTTTCAGTAACCGTCTTTTCTTTCTTCTTTCTTTTTTTTTTAAGCTACCCTTTCCCTTACCTCTCCTCCCTCCCTATCCCCACTGAAAAGAAAAATGAAAAATAAAGCTCTTGTAACAAGTATTATGCATAGTCAAGCAAAACAAATTCTCACATTGGCTGTAAATGAAAATAATGAAAAATTTTAAAAGAATGAATGAAAAAAATTCTGCATCTTTGAATCCATTACCTCTCTCTCAGGGGGCAGGTGATGGTACAGGGGAGGGAATCTGTTTTATCATCACTCCTTTAGAATTGTGACTGGTCATTGCATTGATCAGAGCTCTTAAGGCTTTCAGAGTTGCTTCTCTTTATAAATACCCATGAAATTGGCAGAAAAAAAAACCACTCCAGTATCTTTGCCAAGAAAACCCCAACTGGGGTTATAAAGAATTAGATGCAACTAAAAAAGGACTGAACAACAACAGGGACCCCTTCTCACAATGTTTTAAAATGTATAAAATAAAATATACAGAATTACAAAGGAAACCAATTAGACTAGTGCAACTATCAAAGCCAGTGTCTCTGATAAAGGCCTCATTTTTTAAAATTTCTTTTTTGTTTTTAGTTTACCACACTCAGTTTCACAAGTTGAGTTCCAAATTTTCTCCCCTTCCCTCTCCTCTCCTCTCTCCCTCCAAGATGGCATGTAATCCAATATAGATTCTATATACACCTTCACATTAAACCTATTTTCACAATAGTCAAATTGTAAAGAAGAATTATAACCAATGGAATGAACCATGAGAAAGAAGAAACGAAACCAAAAAAGAGAGAGCAAATAGTTTGCGTCAACCTGCATTCAGACCCTGTAATTCTTTCTCTAGATGTGGATGGCTTTTTCCATCATGTAAAGGCTTCATGTCTAATATATACAGAGAAATGAGTCAAATTTATAAGAATGTAAGTCATTCCCCAATTGATAAATGGTCAAAGGATATGAACAAGCAGTTTTCAGAGGGAGAAATTAAAGCTATCTAAAATATATATTAAAAAATGCTCTAAATCAATACTGATTAGAGAAATGCAAATCAAAACAACTCTGAGGTACCATATCACACCTATCGGATTGGCTAACATGACAAAACAGGAAAATAATAAATGCTGGAGAAGATGTAGGAAAATTGGAACACTAATACATTGTTGGTGGAGTTGTGAACTGATCCAACCATTCTGGAGAGCAATTGGGAACTATACCCAAAGAGATATAAAACACTGCATACCCACTGACCCAGCAATACCACTTCTATCTAGGTCTGTATCCTAAAGAGATCATAAAAATGGGAAAAGGACCCACAGGTACAAAAATATTTATAGCAGCTCTTTTTGGAGAATGGCTGAACAAGTTGTGGTATAAATGGAATACTGTTGGGCTATAAGAAATGATGAGCAGGCAGACTTCAGAAAAATCTGGAAAGACTTATATGAACTGATGCTGAGTGAAGTGAGCAGAACCAGGAGGACATTGTAAACAGTAACAGCAACATCGTGCAATGACTAATTTTGACAGACTCAGCTCTTCTCAGCAATGCAAGGATCTAAGACAACCCCAAAAGACTGAGGATGGAAAATGCTATCCACATTCAGAAAAAGAAATATGGAGTCTGAACGCAGATGGAAGCATACCATTTGCTCTTCTTTGTTTGTTTTGTTTCTTCTTTCTCATGGTTCCTCCCATTGGGTTCTAATTGCTCTTTACAACATGACTTGTGAAAATATGTTTAATATGAATATATATGTAGAGGCTAAATCAGATTGCATGCTGTCTTGGGGAGTTGGGGGGAGAAAATTTAGAACTCAAAATCTTATGGAAGTGAAAGTTAAAAACTAAAAATAAAATCTGTTCATATACTTTGACTATTTACTCACTGCAGCCTGTAGTCCAGACTGACTTTTTAATAGCTCCTTTTATAGTTTAGATATAATATATGCCTTAAATATTTTTTCCTAATCTATTACTTTCTTTTTAATTTAATCATATTGTCTTGTCATATATTTCTTATTTCCAACTTATGGAAAATTTCAGTCCAAGCATTAACTGAAGGGACACCAAAGATACTTTGACTTGTCAACAAAGAAACTGTCAGAGAAAGAGACAATACAAATTCAGATTTTCTGGAAGAACATGGATATTGTTTTGTTTAGGCCCACAGTTCCAAATGGGGACAGATACTTACACAGCAGATGTAAAGACTTGCTTCTCAGCAGGAAGCTGGTTGCCATTTAAGCAGAAGATCATTTGTTTTTCTTGCAAGTCTAGAAGAAATCCTATTGTATCTCCTAGAAGATAAAACAAACATATTAGGATTATAGATTTTAAATTCTAGTGTTTTAATATTTGAGCATATCAGAGCACAGAATCAGGTTTTCAGTTGTAGTTGGGCTGAAAACCGGCTTTTCCATCTAGCATTCAAGTTCCTCTGTAATCAAACCCTAACTTATCTATCTAAACTTTTTTCCCCACTGCCTTCCAACATAGATCCTTTGCTCTTGCCAGGCCAGTTGGTTTTGCCAACAAGAAAGGGACTCTGAGGTTTAGTAGAGTCTGTCTGCCATCTCATGAGCTCCCCACTAGTGAGAAAGAATCTACTTGGCTACCTGTGTTTAATCAATCAGTCTAATCTATCGATCAGTCCAATTAATTGATCAGGAGGCATTTATGAAGCATCTCCCAAGCCAGGTGCAAGGGATACAAAGGCAAAAAATAAACAATCCCTGCTTTGAAGGAGCTTCATGATATCTTTATTACTCTACTATTGATCTATTATTCCAAGAATGAGGCCTAACTTAAATGCTTTTATTTCCAAATGTGTTACATGCTGGTACATGGCAGCATGGGCCCATTAGTGTAGGGCCTAAGAAAAAGCAGAAAGAACCAGATGTAGGTAATAAGTATTTCTCATAAAAAATGAAGTCCTGATTCACTAATGGTCTACTTTTTTCACTAATGGTCTACCTGTTCCTAACTGCTATTGGTTATCTGTTGGCTGTTGGGGTACTTTGCAATTATATAAAACATTTCTAAGCTGAACATTTTTTTGTATCAACCTATCTGCAAGGCTGCTTCATGCTGAGCCAAGAATGTCATTAAGTAAGGAGCCTTTGGACATTTTAACTTCATGAATCCTGATTTTTAATGGAATCATAATTTCAGTATTCACGATGGCCAAGTTTACACAACTGCTTTTGTTCAAAATATGACTACAGTAGAAACTAGAATTCAAACAAAATGCAGGAACAGCTGAAATGTCAGTACAGTTTAATTTAATGTAATATTCAACATACCTGGAATTCAACTGCTAGAGAAAATGCAACTTTATGAGACTAAAAATTCTTAAAAGTCTAAGATTTACCAGTTCAGATAAAAACAGTTTGTTGTAATATGTTAGATTGGAATACCATTACTTTTCCCCTTTTATTCTTCATGACTTAAAAAAAAAAAACAAAACACCCCAAACTGCAATATTAGTGACTTAGTAGTAAACAGCAATTTTAGCCAGGGCCCAAAGTCCAAAGTTAAATGAATACCTTCTTTCCAACAGGGGTGTGAATGTGGTTTACTTCTGGCATTATACCAAATCAGCTGCCGGCAGCCATCATATGCACAAGAATACTCATCATCTCCAATACCATAGCCTTCCTGTAGAGAAGGCAAAATAGCAGGACTTCACATGCTTGGTTAAAGTTGTTGGCTATTCTCTGAAATCAATTCCATTTCTCTTTAAGGAACTAATTAACCAATTTTGTAGTTAACTACATAGGTGCCCATGACATCTATTCCTATTACCTACTTGTCTTTAAAAACTTCATTCTTCTTTGTAAGAGTACTGACAGGGGAAAAGAAATGACATTCAATTCAGACAATGACACCATTCTTTAGGACCACTAGAGGAAAGTGTTTTTTGTAGAAGAGGTTAAAAAGACATATCAAACCCTGTTGTTACAAATGCTAGAACAAATATGTCTATTAAAAACACCATTTCGCACCCCCATACTACTGATTTGACTTGACATAGACTACGACAAAATTCCAGAACAGGAAGTTTTTGGATTTCCCTATGAGATTTTTGAGGAGTTCTGTCTAAAAGAAGGTTTCTTCCACTACTCATGGATATCAATTATCTACCTCTACTAAAGGGGAAGGGGAAGAAGAAGGGGAAGAGAAGAAAATAAACATTTATGTAGCATCTAATAGGTGCCAGGCACTGTGCTTTTTTACAAATATCTCATTTGATGTTCAAAACAACTCTGAGGTAGGTGGTATTAGTTTAATTTTACAGTTGAGAAAACTGAGATAAAAAGAGGTTTAAGTGACTTGCCTATGTCCTATAGCTAGCAAGTATCTGGGACCAGATTTGAACTTAGGTCTTCCAGACTCTATAGCCAGCACTCTATCCATTGTGCTGCCAGTTGCCTCTCAGACTTGTTCTGATGACTTATAGTGTAGGATGAGCCTGGGTTCACCTTATGCTAGGGGAACATAAGTTCTCACAGTTCCTACTAAAATGCAAAGGATTTGAATACAGGCTGAGTCACAGATTGTGTGTCTGTTGCTGGAGGACCAGCCTAGCTGAATTCAGAGGTTCATTATCAGAAGAACAGCAACTAAATGATGAATTTTCTTCTGGCCACAGAAAATGATCACTAGATTTACTAAATCAGACAGGCCCATCTGATCTCTTTGCTGGCTCAATACCTTCTTCCTAGTACTTAAGAGAGAAAAGACTTACATTGCTCTTGACTGTAGGAGCCCCTATTAAATGGTACTTCCCCCATAGCCAACTCCTTTCTTCCTACTCTCCAAATTTCTGGCATTCATTCAGGCTTGCCATCTTGGGAGTCAAAAAGCCTACTCCCCAGCTACTACCACCTGCTCTCTAATCTTTAAACTCTAGCTCCCTCCCTGGACCTTACTGTCTTCAACTCTGCCCTTTGGAACCCCTATTTATCATTAACAAATTTTCCTTCATCCTTACGTGGGGTAGTGGATAGAGTAGCCTTGAAGTTAGGAAGACGAGGACTCAAATCTTGCCTCTGACACTCTGAGACCATAGGCAAGTTACTTAACCTCTCTGAACCTCAGTTTATCTTTAAAATGGGCATAATAATACCTATACTACAATAACTACCTCATAAGATTGTTGTGAAATTCAAATGAGATAAGATTGTGGTGAGGGATACAGTAGAGACAAAATCCATAGGATTTGGAAGACTAACAGGATGTAGGAGAGGGGCGAGGAGGAGTGAAGAGTTAAGGGTGATTCCAAGGTAGTGAACCTGGGTGACTGGAAGGATGGTGGTTCTCTGGACTAAAATAGGGAAGTTAGGAAGTAGGGTGAATTGGGTGTTGGGGAGGGAAGGTGAGTTCTATTTTTTACATGTTGAGAATGAGATGACTGCAAGACATCAGAAAGATATTACTAGACCCTTTCTCTAGTACTGGAAGTTCTTTTTCTTCCCAGATACAACAGACAAGGAAGAAGAGTAGATATCTTTCACATGGTGTCTGCAGTTATCATTCAGTAACTTCTCCCAAGAAGTTCACTCCAGTTTATATCAGTCTGTTTATATCCTTGTCCCAGTCACCTAACAGCTCCCAAATCATTCTTTTCCTTTTTTTTTTTTAAATTAAGATGTTTTATTTTTAGTTTACAACACTCAGTTCCATATAATTTTGAGCTTCAGATTTTCTCCCCCCCGCCCAAGACGGCATGGAATCTGATACATCTTCTACATGTAACTTTGCATTGAACTTATTTACACAATAGTCAAGTTGTGAAGAAGAATTATGACCAATGGAATGAATCAGCAGAAAGAAGAAACAAAACTGAAAAAAAAAAAGGAAAAACCGACGGTGAGGTGGGAAATGGAGAGCATATATAAGTTAAGTGGATGTACTTAAACCTGGGCCTTGGAGTTCATCAAGTTTCTCATCTCTGATCATTTTACATCTTGATTCTACTTCAGTCACCCACACAGACAGTCACAACCTAGATCTGACCACCACCCATAACCAGGAGTATGATGGAGACTGCTCTGAGAGCTGATTGTTAAATTTTCGGTGTGACTATCTACACCCTGGAAACCTGTAATCACTAAAGATCAGGGCTTGGTTTATTGTTTTGTTGATTGTCTAGACTTAAGTGTTATCAATGGAGATTAAATTTAAAAGTGTGTGAATACTTTTAGAGTTCCAAATTTTTTTTTCCTCCCCTCCCCTCCCCAAGACAGCATGCAATCTGATATGTTGTACAACTGCAATCCTATTAGATATATTTCCACATTAGTCATGTTGTGAAGGAAGAATCAGAACAGAAAGAAAAAAAAGAGAAAATAGTATGCTTCTATCTGCATTTAGACTCCATAGTTCTTTCTCTCAATGTGGATAGCATTTTCCATCGTGAGTCTTTTGGAATTGTCTATAGATCACTGTATTACTGAGAAGAGCTAACTCTATCAAAATTGGTCAACACATAGTGTTGCTTGTTACTGTGTACAGTGTTCTCTCGGTTTTGCTCACCTCACTCAGTATCATTTTATGTAAGTCTTTCCCAGGTTTTTCTGAAATCTGTCTGCTCATCATTTCTTAAACGACAACAGTACTCCATTACTTTCATATACCACAACTTGTTCAGCCATTCCCCAACTGATGGGCATCCCCTCAATTTCCAATTCTTTGCCACTACAAAAAAGCTGCTATAAATATTTCTGTACATGTAGGTCCTTTCCTCTTTTTTATGAAATCTTTGGGATACAGATCTAATAGTGGTATTGCTGGATAGAAGGGTATGCACAGTTTCATAGTCCTTTGGTGAATACTTTATTTTTCTGGTTGTTAAATATTTACCAGCACACCTCCATCTTACTCTATAAACACTACTTGAACTTAGCCCCTAACCTCAAAGAACTTACATTCTACTGATAGGGAGAGGAGGGAAGGGAGACATCGTGCATCTATTCTTTCCCCTCTCCAACATGTCCTTCAGATAGCTGTCATATTGGTATTCTTCTGCTCCAAGTTGTTAGCATCACCCCAAAAGTACCCTGTATCTATTTATATGTCGTTTGTATTTACTTGTGCCCAAAGCAAATACAAGGTAACTTTGGGAAACCCTAACACCCAGAGGAATTAGGAAAAGCCTCTTATAGAGGCATTGTCACTTGAGCTGAAACTCAACAGGAGCCACAGATTCTTTTGAGGCAGAGTTGAAGCGGAACAACATTTCAGGAATGGGGGACAGCCTGTGCTGGGGCACAGAGGCAAGAGGAAGCCTGTCATATGTAAAGAATAGTGAGTACACCAGATTGCCTGGAATACAGTGACTGTGAATGGGAATAATGGATAATGAGTTTAGAAAGACAGGCTAGGACCAGATTATTCTACATATTATACTAGAAGCAATAGAGAGTCACTAAAAGTGTGAGGGATTTACATGGTCAGACCCATGCTTTGGGAACATTGATATGGCAGCTATCTGTAAAAAAGAAGGGGACTGGCTATATGTAAGGAGAGCAATTAGAGGGCTACTGGAATTATCTAGGTCATAGGTAATGAGGACCTGAATTAGGGTGATTGTGGTATGCATGGAGATTACTATTAATTTCTGTATCCACAGCCTGTCTCACAGGACTTGACAATTGAGTGGCTATGTCATCGCTATGTTGGGGTCAATTAGTAGGAGTAGAAGCAAGATTTCAAAGGGTTGAGGAGTGGGAAATGACAAAGTAGAAGCAATAAATGCAGTTTTTTCCTATGATGACAGCTCTAAAGGAGAACACAGTTATAGGCTAATAGTTTGAGGGATGGGATGGTAAAGTCAACTGAAACCAGCACTTCTAGTTGTACTTTTGATTACATCCTCACTTGTTTCCTTCAGGAATTGCCCCTTCCATCATTGTCCTTCTATCTCTCACTTTCGAATTCACTTTATTGGTGCCTTGGTCTTCCCCATCCTTGAAAAGGATCCATTTTTGACCCTTACATACAATCAAGCTATTGTCCCTCACCTCTTCTACTTTTCACAGTCATTTAAGTCACCTATATTCATTGGTTCCATTTCCTCACTTTTCAATTACTTCTCAACTCCCTGGTTCCCAACTCAACCTTTCAGCTGAATCTGTTGTCTTCAGAGTTATCAACAATCCTTTAACTGTTCAATCAGATACCCCCTCCCCCGCTCAGGATATGGTACTTCAGTGTCCATTTGGTCTGCTATTGAGGCAGCCACAGTCAATCTGATACTCCCTTCCCCTTTCAATCTTCATCCTCCTTAATCTGAGGCTTCTGTCCTCATTAGCTAATTCTTTCCTGTGCACTTTCTCCTTCCTTGTTTTTTTCTGACACTTCTCTCTTAGTCTTCCTGTTTTAATCACTCCTTTTTAGTTTCCTTTACTAGATCATCATCCTTTTCCTGGTTTTGTATCAGGGGTTGTACCCAGTGCTCTGACCTGTGTTTTCCTCTCCTTTAATATCCTCTTTTGGTGATCTCATCCATTTCTATGAGTTCAACTGCTATCTTGTCACAGACATCAACTAAATCTATGTTTCTAGCTCTAATCTCTCTAACGAACTCCAGTTCTGCATCACCAACTGCTTGCTGGACAGCTCTGGATACCTCCTCAGTACCACAAAATCAAGTTAACTAAAACAAAGCTCAATATTTTCTGAGTCTCTCATTATTTTCACTTTGACTTTCAATCTCTTTAACTTTTATCACTTTCTTAGCCCATCACCTCTGATCTGGTTTTGCTTTCCTCTCTTCCCAAAGTTGATTCTCTAGTTAATAAGTACATAATTCTTTACTCTTGAGTTCAAGGGACTGTTGGAATAAGTCCCGCTAGGGCAAGGGTCCTTAACTTTCTTAGTATCATTGGCAGTCTGGTGAAGTCTATAGCTCCCTTCTCAGAAGGTTTGTTGCTTACCACTGTAACTGAAGGAACAACTAAATTTCAGTGAGAGGTTAGTGAAAATAAAGACGTACTTTTTTTCCCTCACCCAACTTCACCATGGACCTCCTGAAATCCATTTATGGACTCAGAGAACCCTTGCTCTAGGGTGACGACTGAGGTTTCCTCCAAGTTCAGGCTGTTTTAATTATAGCAACTGGGGGTATGAGGGGCTGCTGTATACCAGTAGCCAAATTACTATTATACCAAAAGGACCCTCAATGGATCCACAGAGATATCTCAATTTCTATCAGGGGGCAGGTAGACCACTAAAGAGCCTCCTTGCTTATGTAGGGGTGGGTGGCAGATCCTGTTTGGCTCTCAGTCATAATGCCTGATTGTGGGGAAGGGTCTTATTGTAGACATGGGTCTTACTGTGGGTAGGGCTAAATGGAAGCTTTTCAAATTGTCCTCACCATACCATGTGGTTAGAATTAAACAATAACTGAAAGGAGAGGGGAAGAAGGTCAAAGATATTTCCTCCCTATTAATGGAGGTGAAGAAAGTTGGAGACCTAATTAAACAAGCTCTCCTTATAATGACCCTACGTGGCTGAAGAAGGCAGCCGATTACATGACTGACAACAGATGGGTCTGGGATTATTGATCTGCCAATGACTTTTTCTCCACTCTCATGGCTGAGAGTAGCCGGAAGCAGTATATTTTCATCTGGGAAGGAGTTCAATATACCATTCTTGCTCAGAGTTTTTTGATTTCTCCTTCCTATTGTCATATTTTGGTATGTAGAGATCTGAAAGAGGCCCCACTTCCTAAGGAAAATGACATCTACTACTATATGGACAATAAGGGCCAGATGAGGCCACAGTGGAAGAGGTTCTATGTTGGCAGGTGGCTCATATGAGAGAGAAGAGGTAGGAGATCACCCTTAAGAAAATTCAGGGGTCTAGTCCACTAAGTTTTGGGGAAAATACTGAATGGGGAGAATATATACAATTCCAGGTGTAGTCCATAATGAGCTACTGGCCTTCACTCTCCCACAGACTGAAAAGGAAACCACAGGTTTACTGGACTCTTACTGGATCAATATGGCATGATCTCAAATCATTCTTGAAGTGCCTGACTGTCAAACTGATTACTGAATTTTCCTTAAGAGGCTTGCCCTCACTGCAGTTGATGCCTATCAGGATATAGTACTACAGTATCCATTTGGTCTGCTAATGAGGCAACCACAATCAAGCCCTTACAGAACATATCCTTCCTTTCTCAGATAAGTGTACCCAGTCTACTGTGAAGAAGATCCAAGACTGAGGTCATCACCATTATATTTGCTGAGTTTTCCATCTTCCATACCATCCTCAGGCAGCTAATATTGTGGAATGATGTAATGGATTTTAAAAAAACAATAGTTTTGTCCTGACATTACTAATTTTGGGGTCTAAGTGTCCTATGTCCAGAGGCTATAGTTGAAAATACAATGCTCTGGAAAGGGGAAGGGTCTCCATACCAGTGGTTTCTTGGATCCAGGGATCCGGAGGACTTACCAGATGAAGATAGACTTACTTCTGAACATACTTCTACTTAATCCTCTATAGTTATTCCTTATTCTGTCCCCTAAGTGAGGCCATCTGGCTCTTGAGTTTTTTGCTCCCCTAAAAAGATTCTATACAATCTGGGGAGATAATTCTCATCCCCTTAAAATGGCAGGTTTCCTTTCCCCAGGATGGTTTGGACAATTCCTTTCTAGAAAATCTTTGAGGGACCAAGAGAGATATTTTGCTTTTTAGAGATATAGGAGAGGTGAAACCGTCATTACAATTAAAGATGAACTGGACTTCCATTTGAAAAAAAAAATGGAATTCTTTAGCTGACTTGGTAGTAATTTTGAATCTCTGAGGGAAGGTGACTGGAAGTTTTTACCTAACTCTCATAGAAGGGTGTTCAGTGGAAGCCTTCAAAGGGGCAAAAATTTGGTACCATAGCCATGATGGGGCTATTATGGAGAGAGAAGTGTGGACTAGTGTATTCAGGGAACACTGTTTGGGTAGCAGTACAGGATTGCTACTATTATCAATTTGGGCCTTGGGACAGGATGTAGGCAACAGGCCCATGACATTCTTAGTTATTTTGATAGAGATAGCTTTGGATTTGTAATGGGAAGCAGTAATAAAATCTATTTGCCATCATCTGTGCTATAGATCTGATGTTCTTTCTACTACTTCTGGCCTTTCAGATTGGTTTTTATATCAGAAGATCTACTAGGAACTGCCTCTTGACATTACCCTCATTTTTAAAGATGACTGTTAATAGTTTCTGGGCTGGTTCTTTAAGGAACTTCCCACCTCAACTCTACCTCTTCCATCATCTACCTCTTCTGTTATTGCCTCTTGCCTTATTTGTTGTTCATTCTTCATTCTCGAGAGAACCAATCACATGAGGAAGGTGATGCCACAACTTGCAAGGAAATTGGATTTAAGTGAAGGAAGTCTGTGCAAAGTCACCAGCCTCACTCTCTCCTCCAGAGTCATCTAGGTCCAGTGGCAAGTAATAGCCTTCCAATTGGTTCCCTGCCTCAATTCTTTCACCATTCTAATCCAACCTCTGTTCAGCTGACAAAGCAATTTAAAGCTCACTCTTCACCATCTCACCCCTGCCTCAATGAGTTCCAGTTTCTTATCCCCAGTTCTGGAATGTTCCATTCTCACATCTCCATCTCTTAGTTTTCCAGCTTCCTCCAAGACTAAAATCCCACCTTCTGCAGAAGGTTTCTCCAGGTACTCCCAGCTATGTCTTTCCTTTTGATCACTTTCCCATATACCCTGTATATAACTAGTTATTTACATGCTGTTGCCCCTATTATAATTTGAGTTCTTTGAGGGCAGGGGGATGTTTTTATCCTTTAAAAAAAAACCATCCTTAGGACTAAGCACAGCACCTGGCACATAGTAAGGAGTTAATAAATAAATGCTTGATGACTGTTTCCTTTTTTTGGATGTGAACTCCTAATGTGAAATTTTTCTAAGTCAATATTTTCCTTCCTCAAACTGTCTTCTCCTATATGATATAACTTTTGAGACAGGAACTGTTGTTTGGTTTCTGCATCCTCTGGCATCTAGCATAGTGTTTTGTAAATAGCAGGTGCTTATACAAAATTTTTTTCTGGGATGTGTCGAATTTTCTAAGGGATGGAGGGTATTATGATCTGCATTGAAGGAGGGAGAACCAACATTGATGAAATCACAGATTCTTGAAGTATCAATTATGCAGGTTACAGTTGTTCCTCTTCTCTCATTAGCACAGATAGTCAAGGAGAAAGAATTTAAGGAATACGTCAATATTTTGATGGCACTGTTATTCCACTGATGTGAGTACCCCCTCCAGTGATGAAGATTACAATCCACCCACACCTTCTTATCCCCTAAATCTTCTCCATATCCTCCAATAAATTCTCCACAGGAGGGCCATTCAATGTGGTAGGGCTTTTCCCTAGATCTCTTTATACTACAAAGGTACCAATGGAGCATGCAAGCTAACTGCTACTTCATATTTTCTACATTATTAGCCCTCTTCTTTTTCAACCTTTTTGATGATATATTTAACATAATCTTTAATATGCAATTTGTCATGAGTAATGCATTACAGTTTTTCACTGCCCTTTGGGTAACTTGTAATTTTCATTCATCAGAGATTGTGGTATTTATATCCATGATTTGTAGCCATATAACATCTCCTGAAAAACATTAATATTAAAAAAAGATGGATTTGTTTCTAAAGGTTAGGATCACTAAAAGTGCCAATTTCCCAAATTCAATCCAGTGTGTATTCTCTTCTCTTCAACTCTGAGCCCAATTCATTAATTATTCATAATGTCTGCCCAAGAGAGATGAACTTATGGGCTTGGTAAAAAGGCAGAGATACAGAATCAAGGGCAGTTAATGTTGGTTGTAACTAATTCACCAATTTGCCAAAAATAATACAAGCCTGCCCTTTCCGTTGGCTATACAAGCTATATCGCTCTGTAGGATCATGGTCGTTGGCCTTTTCCAAATGATTATCAGCTCCCAAGACAGCATTTGAGGGGCAAAAGCAAATATCACAAACAGTCCTTCTCTATCTTTAATTTCTATTATTCTATGACTTACTGACCAGGGATACTTCAAAAGAAAAATAAAGTCTTAGAGGTGGCCTAAAACAAGACGAAGTCCAGGTCTATTATAGACACCTTAACATGTAAGATATTTTTCCTGATAAATTCTAAAACAAAGCTCTACTGTAGAGATTCAGTCTTAAATATTCCTGTTTTTTAGGGTTAGTTCCAATAATGTTAACCTTAACTCTCCTTACTTAGAACTAAGTGAAGTAGCTATGTGAAAAGATTTATTCTAAAAATCTCTGAGTCTGTGATTTAAGAATTAGCTATGGATATTGAAACAGGGATGAAAAAAATCCTAGCAAGAATAGTTTGGTTTTCATGAGTTGAGGTGGATAAATGGGAAATAAGGCAGTTAGTTATGTTATTTTGGAGATCTTTCTATACTCTACTTTTCCCAGCCACTTTTATTTCTATGTGTACATACTAAGAACTTATTGGTATTAGGTAAAATTATTAAAAAGAATTACAAACAAATTAGGATTTTGGCTAGTGTTCATTAAAGGTATGTTCTGAATGTATTATCCTATTGCTCAATGGAGCTGTTATTAATTACTTTTTTAAAAAAAATTTTATTGTTGCTTAGGAAAAAACTCCTGCCACATGGCTATTATTTTCCAATCTGATCCCCTGAGTAGAACTCTCTCTTGAAACAAAGAAATACTGGTAAACAAAATAAGTCAACACATCAGCCATGTCTGACAATGTCTGGCTCATTACACACATATAGTCCACCACCTCTCTGCCAAAAGGAGACAAGTATGTTTTGCTGTTAATCCTCATATGTATCTATTTCAAACCCTCCATGTGCATATTTATTGGTAATAGATAAACATAGAGGCATAGTTATAAATCCCCAAAGAACTTACTCTATAGTTGACAAGAAGAAGAAATTACCTTAGAACCTTGAGGCACATTTTAAAAATATGGCTAATAACAATGTTTACCAGCGTCTTTGGAATATCCTTTCTAAACTAAAAATCCACATTGGGGGATTTAAAGGGAATCTTTTTTTTATAAGAAATGTTAATCCTTAGAGACTGAGTGTATAACAGGAATTACTTATCCTGTAAAAAAAAATACACTGCATCTGTTGACCATTTTTTTAATCTCTAAAATAATAACAACAATACCCATGTGAAGCAAAATAGTATGTGTGACAGTGTTATGAGGATCCTGCATTTGTGAAGAGACTAACCTGGACTTTATCAACTTCTAACAGGAAACTAAGTATTTAGGTAAGAAAAATGTATAAAAAGAAATCCAAAGCTTGTCATACTGCTTGTAAAAGAATAGGCTGTTCTTTGAGCTGTGCCTGTCCACAGGGGCCCACCCCCCCCACCCCCAATCCTTTTTTAAGCCTCTTAATTTTAGGAGCCAACTATCTGCTATTACATGTTATAGACTAGTATTATCTATCATGTACTTAAACTCTGGCACTCTAGGCTGACTGGTTAAGTTTTTTAAATGATAATACTCAGCTACAGACATATTTATTAGGTCTCCTCCAGCCCTGAAGTGAGTTTTGCTGACAAATGAGGAGACTGGGTAATTTTATCTCTTAGCTTCTCCCTGCGTTTGAGCGAAATGAAAAACTACCATGGCGTAGTGAAAACCTGGGTTCTAGCCCTAGATCTTAGTAGTGCTGTGTAACCATACACGAGTCCATTTCTGTTGAGCTTTGGTTTCCTCATCTGTAAAATGGGGATAACCATCCTTTCTCTTCTCACCTCACAAGAGTATATCCTAAGGCTCAAATCAGGAAAGGGATGTGAAAGGACTCTGAAAACTATCAATCACAAAATACGGATATGGATCGTGATCATGATGATGACGATCTCTTTGAAAATCATTCCTTGTTGGTCATTAGCACAATGTGGCCTTCTCTGCCCAGGGGAACTGCTCTGAATTAATGATCAGGTTAAACTTGAGCCACGATAGAACTGAGGTTATTCAGACCATGCATCACAGAGAAGAGCTACCTATGAGGTTTCTGACAAAAGCACAAGTTCACTGGGAACTTGATGCTGACTAATTTCCACATGGCCCTATGAGCCTTTAGAAGACCTTTGTGCACACCAGGCAAGGGCCCAAACTTGCCCTTCCTGCTACTTAATGTCTACCAATGGGTTTTGAGTCTCCTGACATATGTGGCTTGAGTCCAGGAAAAAGCTACAAGCCATGATGAGGCACTTAGGTGATACAGTGGACAGGGTGCTGGCCCGGAATCGGGAAGCTGTTGTTGTTCAGTTGTTTCAGTCATGTCCAACTCTGTGACCCCATTTGGGGTTTTCTTGGCAGACACTGGAGTGGCTTGCCATTTCCTTCTCCAGCTCATTTTATAGAAGAGGAAACTGAGACAAACAGGGTGAAGTGACTGGCTCAGGGTCATGCAGCTAGTAAGTGTCTGAGCCCAGATCTGAACTCAGGAAGATGAGTCTTCCTCACCTCAACTCTGGCACTCTATGCACTGCGCCACCGAGCTGTATCTGGAATCAGGAAAACCTGAGTTCAAATGACCAGCTAAATCACTTCACTTTTGTCTGCTTTAGTTTCCTCACCTGTAAAGTGAGGATACTAATAGCACCTAACTCCCAGGGCTGTTGTGAGGACCAAATGAGGTAATACTTATGAAGTGCTTTGCAAACCTTAAAGTGCCATATAAATGCTATTATTATTACTTCAGGGCATTACTAACATGCATCAACAAAAAGAATAAAGTAGTATCTCAGATTATGCCCCCCAAAAAACTAAATACCCCGCCTATCCCTAGTTCCAGCTCCTTTCGACTCATCCCATTGAACCCTTGGGTCTGATAAGTGTTCCATGAAAAACTATGCAGTCATGAGAGATATATTTAATCTGTGGGTTACACTGTCATTTCCAAGGCTGATCCCAACCAGGCCAATTTTTAAAACTCAGGACTTTACAAACAAAGAAAATTGAAAATAATTTTCTAAATTGCATCTCTGACTGAATTCTGACTACCACAACTGGCTTATAACCTGATTACCAGAAAAAGGGTGATAGTGTCCTTTATGAAACTGATAAACTGGCACCAAAAAAGTCATCTGGAGGGAAAAAAAGGCAGAGGAAAAAGCTCTGCACTAAAGTGCTGCCAGCCAATCATAAGTATTGTAATTAGACCATTTGTCTGTTCTTCCAAAATGTCACACTACTGCTTTTGGAAAAAATAAATTTTTTAAATGTTGGTACTATTTATTGTTGACAAATTGCAAGTTAAAACTGTATAGCTGAGCCAACAAACTGGCAATATCTCAGAAGGAGGGGAGCTATTAAAACCTTTCAAAACTGCCAAGCAAGACAGAAATAAACTGTCAGCCAAGTCACAATATAAATTACAGAAGATCAAAGCTAGGGCAGAGCTGGAGATGGAAAAGTAAGTGTTATAGATAAGACCATTTTAGCATACTCATCTTCTAAATGAAGAATTAAATCTTAAGGAGTCAAGAAGATGAAGCCTGGAGAAACTTCTTGGTGTCTGGCACATAGCAGATGCTTAATAAATGTTTGCTGATTAACTGACTGAAGGCAGACTTCTTTGGGCAATTCAGATCACTGAGATTCAATACCCAATTAACATTTATTTCAATATCAATCTAGAAGCTACTTTTCTATTTGTTAAACATAGAGAAAAATGAAAGCCACTGTGCATTTAGGGTCATTTCATTCATGTACTTACATGATTGAGAAATTTGCTGTCTTTGGTGGCCCAGCCTATCTGCATGACTCCAGAAGTGATCACTGTAACTTCATAGTACCATACCCCAGAGTCAACACAAAATGTGCAACGCACACTTTCAAAGGAGGAGGCATCACATCGAGCCTGGCAGAAAAAAAAATGGCATGACAGTCAACAGTGGTTACTTGAAAGATGACTAACCTAGGTACAGTGTCAGCTTATAGTCACTGCTTGGCACATTTAATGTTCTCATTAAAAAGACAGACCCTCCTTTCCTTGCCATGCACAAAACACAAAATTAGAGATTTCGTGGGAGCCCTGTGTGTAGATGCAAAAGGAAAAGGGGCCCTATCAGAGGGAAGGGCTGCTGAACTCCCTAAAAACTTCTGAGTCACCTCCTACAATGGGGAGACCCTACATTTGGAGGACTGTTTAAGTTCTTGGAAGCAGCAGGGGCTCATGGGAGGGGAAGGGAGGGGTGTTGATTCCTTAGCCACTTCAAGTTATTTCCCTTGACTTAAGGGCCCTACGTAGGGTAATACTATAAATCTGGATGATTGTACAGGTCTTTGGCAAAGACAGAGGCCCACTGGAGAGGAACAGGGGAATTGTCTCAATGTTTATGGACTCAGGTAAAAAAGTTCTTTGCATTTTTTGGTTGGGTTAAATTAAACCTTTCTGATAGCTGATGTTTTGTTAGTCTGAGTGCTTATTTGTTTTTGGTGTAGAAATCTTGACAAAAGGGGGCAGCTAGGCAGCGCAGTGAGTAGAGCACCGGCCCTGGAGTCAGGAGTACCTGAGTTCAAATCCGGCCTCAGACACTTGACACATTTACTAGCTGTGTGACCTTGGGAAAGTCACTTAACCCCAATTGCCCTGCCTCCCCCCTGCAAAAAAAAAAAAATCTTGACAAAAGCCAAATTCTGATGTTCCTAGGTGAAACCCTAAATGGGAGTATAAGCCAAAGAGAAATAATTATTGTGAAGCCTCTAGTCCTTGGCCCTAGGCCAAAGGAGCAAAAAGGCTAAAGTTGTCAAAACTGTAAATTACTGCTTTTTTACCTCCAATCCATGCGGTGAGATCTTCAAGTACTCACTAACATCATTGCTATTCAGCATGGCCCTAATGTTGGTCAGGTCCACTTTCTCATAAGTAAACTGCCTGCCTTCTTTCAAAACTGCAAAAGAAAAACAAACCATATTGCTAGATCACACTCCTCTGGAAAAGGATGAAATCAGCAAAGTTTAAAAGCTGTGATTGTGTTCTGTAAGGTCAAGTAGGTCATGTCAAATGGCGGCTCTGGTTATACATCATAGTAAGTGAATGTGCCTGGCTAGAAACGAGGGAAAGCAGTATGATTTTCAACATTAGGTTCCATATGCCTAAGGAACCCTAATTCCCATAAACCAGAAATATACACATTACACAAAGCACAATTTTCTTTATTTCAGGTGAAACGACATCCTGAATTCTTATAGTTTGGGGATTATGCTCTAGTACGGCAATGCCTGGGAAGGAATGATTTCATTTTGTGTCTTTTTATCTCCAGCACTCAGCAAAGAATATGATACCTAGCAGATGCTTCACAAATGCTTCGAGATTGATTGATAAGTCTACTAATCTCTTGCCACTATGAAGATTTCCTTTTAAAATCAAACAAGTATCTACTGAGCAACAAGTACATGACCAGCATTGTTCCAGATACCAAAAAGGGTATCTGGTTGGACAGAGAGGTAGGGTTAGGGTGAATCAAAAACACACGAAAGAATTAACAATTGATGCGAAATGCATAAGACAGTATAAAATGGACAAATACAAGATGGTTGAAATACTTGTGCCAAATTTTGTGGTTCAGACTACACATGCTCTATTTCGGTTCGAAGGAGGGTAGGTTGGAATAGTTAGGATAGCATTTATAGAGGAAGCAGGACTTAAACTGGGTCTTGAAGAATAGGTAGGATTTTAATAAGCACAGGAATGAGGAGAGTCAAATCAGGAGACTGGAATAGGCACGGAATGTTCATGGAACAGTGAGGAGACCACTTTGGCTATGGCAGAGTATAACTGTTAGGCAGTTGGACATGTAGGGTGCAGTCAAATTAGGGAGGGCCTTTAAAGTCATGTAGAGGGGTGTGGAACTGATGTGGCAGGAAATAAGAGTGAGTGAGGATTTATGAGCAGGGGAACGCTGGAGTTAGAGGCAGCCTACACAGCTTGTCTGGAGGACTCCTAGGGGATGCCTTTCTGTGGCATTCCTACTCCTCTCAGATAGGGATATTTCAGGGAAAGATTCAGTCTTCTCATTATCACCTTCAGTATTATTTTACCTGTAGTAACACAGTGTATTCCATTCCTCTGCTGTACTTATCACATTCTAATCTGTATCGTATTTATCTGTGTCCCTGTCTTATCTTACTGTTGCCTGGCTCACAGCAGACACAATAAATATTTGTTGAATGAATGAACAAATCATTATTAGAAAAATAAGACTATTCATCAAATAGAAGCAACTTTTTGGTGGAGGAGGAAATAATTTTAATAAAATACACTAACTTACAGAGATTGTCTAAACTCCACTGAGCACAGAAACCAACTTGACGTTTCAGATAGTCAGAATTTTCTGTCCATCTCTCCAACATGACAAGACGGTCACTAATACAGGATTTAGAGACAGTCATTTTATTTTCACCTAGCAGGAAAGAAACAAGATTTGAATTAGATAGCAACTAGGAGGAAAAAAAAAATAAAAATTCTAAATGAGTGAATTGGAAGAAAAGAAGGACCATTTTACTTTCTGCATGGCTCATATGAATCACAAAGGATAGTCAATATTTTTTCCTGAAATTAGTCAAAACACCTACAGGCTAAGAACAAGAGGGTAGCCACAGTCAAATATCTCAACAAAAAGTGGCACTTGAGATGCTATATGTCATCATATACGGTAAAAAATCACAGCAATCCTTCAACAGTGGAGGGGAAAAGAGGGAGAGAAGAGGGACTGTAAACAGAACTTCCTTTGTTAAAGCAAGTAAAACTAAGGTACTTGACTTAAAATGGCCAAGGTACATATTGCTTTTTTCTTTTTTTCATTTATTCAGTATTTTATTTTCCCTCAATTACATGTAAAAACAATTTTCAACATTGGTTTTAAAAACTGAGTTCCAAATTCTCTCCTTCCCTCACCACCCTCCCTCACTGAGAAGGCAAGAAATTTAATATAGGCAATATATGTGTAGCCAGGTACATGTTACTTCTGTGGCACATCCAATGGCCCTAAATTCATCCTGTATAAATTTTAAAATTAAACAAAGCTTTTTTTTTTCATGTAGTGTTTAAAACTTAAATGAACTACCAAGAGCCCAGCAATATCAATGTGTATTTCTGCAACAGAATGTGTGTACATATGTTAGAATTCACAGTATTGCCTGATCTACCAAACAAGCAAATCAGCATTTCTGAATATAGCAAATTATCAAAAGAGATTACTATACACATACTGGTCTGTGCAAACTTTTCCAGTGCGATTAGTGCAAAAAGCATGACTGTAGGATGGGACTGGAAATTCTGAAAAAAAAAAAAAAATTATCATTTTCAATTTCAACCTCTCCCTATTCCCCCAATAGCTGCACATGTTAATTTTGCTTTCTTGCTGAATATATGCTAGATACTTTTTTGAACATCAAAAACATGCAGACACCACAAGAACTAGAACATCTTTGCTTAACACTGTATGTAGTCAAGAACTATGACAGAGCCTTTCTTTCCTAAAGTTTCTCCCTTAGGGAACATACTGGCTATAGTTATCAGCAAAGAGGTAAAATCAAAGTATTAATAAGAAAACTAGAAATTTTGGGGATTTAGTGACACTATACAGTGTCACTGTACCCACCAGAAGATGGACTGTATATCTACAGACTGAAGGCTACGCTAGCTAAGAGCAGAGAAGACTGGAAGAACCTGAGGACGTTATAAGTCAGGCCTGCACAACTTGTGGCCCTTGGGGCACTCACTGCTCCTTGTTGCCTGCCAAAGGATTTGGGACCCTGTGTATGTAGAGGAAATCCTTTCCCGGGCCTGAGGGCCGTATGTGGCCTGGTGTGCCGTAAGCGGCCTGGTGTGCTGTAAGCTGTGCAGGATTGTTATAAGCCAATTACAGAAGCAATTTTATGATATTAAAGTTTAAAGCCAGAGCAGCATACTAGATAAAATGCTAGACCTGGAGTCTTGGGTTTGAATTTTACTTCAGACACTTAACTAGACTTAGGACCCAGGCAAATCACCTTAGTGTCCTCAACTGTGAAATGAAGTTTAAAAATAGCACCTATCTCACAGGACTGCTGTGAGGATCAAGTAAGATAATATAAGTAAAATGTTTTACAAATCTTAAGGTACAATGTAAACATCTGCTATTATAATTTTTAAAAATATTTAATTCCAACAATATACTCCCCTCCCCCCGCCCCTGCTTTTGCCCCCATATTATTTCAGCATAATTTGAAATAAAGACAACTTTGGGAAACACCTGCAAATATATGATTGCCTTCATTTCCTATGCCAATCTATGTTCCATCTCTTGAGGAAATATTTAATAGAAAAGAGTTTAACAATTCTGTAGCCATATTGTAAAACATGGACATGAAAATAGAAAACCTTATCCTCCCTAAAATGAAAAGCTCTATGCTCTATTTTTCAGATTAGAAGATAAGAGCTTTTCTACTTATAAGTCAGGGAAATGAGAGAATTTCAAGAATGACTGTGATTCAAACTTTGAGTAGGGGGGCACTATAAGATACAAATTCTGGCAATGCTTTCCAATTCTCCTCCTCTTCCAATCTAAGAATTTTTGTTTTGTTTTTTAACAGCACGATAATTTATTATACGTTAGAGTTAGATGACTGGCAACATCAACTACTTCTGATATATTACTTACCAGGCTCTGCAACAAATATTCTAATATCCCCGGGCTAAGTAAACTTATGCTTGCAGGACCTGTAAGGCAATAATAAATATGCTACATATCATTACAATGGCATACGTATAAAATTGATGTATTGCATTTTTATATCAGCAAGTACTGAAGTGTCAACCACATGGTTTAAATACAATGTCATCTGGTTCGTAGGCAAGCTTTCCAAATGTACTTTGAAATTAACTCTCAATTTTCTTGTATGAATACATATACTCAGGCAGATCAATTTCTAAACTCCCTTTTTGATAACATTTTAAGTTGTACCAAAAAGGACAATACTGTTTAACCCTCTGCTTGGTTTGGTTTAAAAAAGCCTAGGTTTGAAGCCAGAAGCCCCGAGTTTGAATTCCAGCTTTGCTACTTGTGTTGAGCTCTGGGAAAATAATTTCCCTTCTCTTGGCTTCAATTTCTCCATATGTAAAATGAAGGGTTTGGCCTAGATCACTTCTTAGGTCATTTTCAGTTCTAGATTTGTGGACCTATTCTGTGGCTTGATCAAGGAAGGGCAGGTTTTTTTTTTTTTATCAAAAGGTCCCCTCTTTTGTACAAGGTTGCAAGGTAAAAGGTCATGTCAAAAGAAACATGTGACACTATATAAATTTAGAAGTTATACCGAAACCTTTTGTTTAAAAAGAGGTAGAAAATCGAGAACTTTTATGTTCTTTTAACATCAACTGAAAGAAAACTAATAGTTCTGATTACATAGTGCTTGCCAAAGTGGGACACTTCTAGTCCACAGGACAGGCTTAGTAGTTATTTAATTTCCAGGATGTGATCTCATTTGTGTCTTTAGCTGAATAAACATAACAATTCCTTAGCCATATCCTAAAAGGCTCCATATAGATATGAAAACAGAAAACCATATCCTCTCTAAAATGAAAAACCATATATTCTACTTTTCAGGTTAAAAAAAAAAGATTTTTACTCACTAAAAATTAGGGAAAAGAGAGAATTTCAAGAATGACTGTGATTTCAAACTTTAAGCAGGGATTAAGACATTGTAAAAAACAAATTGTGGCGATGTTTTCCAATCTCCTCACCCAACAACCAATCTAAGGATTTGTTTTTAACACCAAATCTTGGGAAGTATCAGTAAGTGGTTTAGGTTTTTCTCTTTTTTTCTATATTACAAGATTATGTTCTTTTTTCTATATTACAAGTTTATGTTCTCTTTTCTATTAACTGGTCATACTTTAGAAGTTTTTTTTTTTCGGGGGCAGCTAGGTGGCACAGTGAGTAGAGCACCGGTCCTGGAGTCAGGAGGACCTGAGTTCAAATCCGGCCTCAGACACTTGTACTAGCTGTGTAACCTTGGGCAAGTCACTTAACCCCAATTGCACTGCTAAAAAACCAAAAAAAAAAATATAATTAAAAAAAAATCGTTGTAGTATTTGAGTATGGTTTTATAGCCTTGTTCTTAATTTTAAAAGCTAAATGAAATATTTTATCATATTCTCTAAATCAGCCACCTAGATTAAACTACTTTTTTACTGATGTGGAGTTCATTTCCCCCCTTTTCCCTTTACAAAAACCAAAACAAACTAGTTTCCCAACTATAAAATAGTGAGTTTGGTTGGAGACATCAAATATATTTTTAAAATATGAAATTTCTTACAATTACCTGCTAGTTTCTCAGCCAAGCAGCCCAGCACTGCTGTTGTATTCCGGTGTTTGGCAGGGTGACTAGCATCCTGGCATGCAACAGCTCCATTTAAATTTAGAATTTCAGTCAACTTCTGGAGTGCATCCTAAAAGAAAAAGTACAAAATGGACTTAATATACTTACATCTCAATTTTTTTTGGTGCGCCTAAATCTGCAAAGAACAACTAAGCACCAATGAAATGAAAATCAACATCATGTGATAAGGACATAATGTACCATCACATTAAATCATGTATTAGAGGAAGTTTAAAGTTTCTGCAGCTTGCTATACAAAGTATATCATTCATAATGCACCTGCTGTGTCAACTATATAAAATGCATTTTTTTTTATGCTGTTGATTTTACAAGACCTAGTCCAGGTGGATGCCAATACCTCAGGAGGCAGTAGGGAGTAAGTGACACAGGGGTGAAGAAATTTCACTATTGCAATAGTGGCTGTCTTTCTTCTTAAAAACAAATACAGCACCAACTAAAATTGAAACAGGAATCTCAGAAGCCTAAATTAGGGTCAACTCTTTAATAGCTAAGTCATAGAATTTCCTGTTCTGTCACAAGGGTCTGCCATACTGGATTTGAGCACCTGAAGCTCATACAAGGCACAAGAAAAGAGGCCAGAAGCCAACTCAATTTGCTTTTTAAAAAATAGCCAAGTCAAAGGAGTCAGTGGGTTATGTAAAATAAAGTAATGACATGAAAAAGAGGAACAAGTCAAGGTCACATCAATACATGACTGACTTGCACTGTCATTTTAATTATAACAAAGGTATACTGGCCAATTCCACATTTTTTAACTTGGTGAGCTAGTGTTGACACAAAATTGTAAAACAAAACAATTTCAGATGACAGATCAGACATTTCTACCTGCCTGTCTGAACCGTAGATCATGTATAAATGAGGGTATTTCAACATTACAGCAAAGAAATCTAACCAGTTTTCCCTTCCTATCCTCCCTCCCACCTTGCACTTTACTCCAGCAATTTATGGTAGCTTCACTACCCTCTTACATGTAGCAAACAAAATAATTTATGATCAGAATTTTGACCAAGTAATTATTTCTAACCTTTTTCATATCATGGATCACAAAGGAATAGTGAGAAAACAAAATTCTATAATAAGACAAAAAATGTCCCTAGTTGGGTAGTTTTCACTCTCAATTTGGAAAAAAAAAAAGTTTTCAAAAAAACCTTCTGGCATGGGAAAACTAATGTAGGAACAATTAAGGAACTAGAAAATTAGAACCAAGATTACAAAGTTCTAAGTTTCAAAAAAGAACTGTTTCAGGTTATACTCATCTGTCCATCCGTTTAATTTTTTTCCCTTAAACTAGTACTTATTAATCGCCAATTAAATTTAGTTATTTCATGGAAATAAGATCTAGTAAATGCTAATAAAGTTCAGTAAATGCTAAATTTGGGGGATGATGTTAATAATGAACAACATTTTGGCCCTAATGCATAAAGAGGAAATAGCTCACATCAAACTTTCCCTCTGGTTATTCAACGTTGGGCATGTGTGTAGGTGGCAGTTGCATAAGTTACACATGTGTTAACTTACTTTAGTTGGCAATGGACACTCGTCTAGTAATAACGTTATAACAGCTGGTCCCAATGGATCTTCCAATGGAATAACTCTAATTAAAGACTGGACAACTTCCAACCATCCTTCATCTGCGACCAAATCAAGGAGATTATCAGAGGGAGGTGTTACTATTTTTTTAAAACTCAAGAATAGGTAGACAAGTCATAACAACAATAGTATTAAGATGACTTCACACTGAAATGGGAAAACCTTTTTGGCCCTTACCAGGAGGCTTTTAAAGCAACTAGTGACGGTTGGCCATCTTATGATGGCTGGAATCAAAGAACTTTAACTGGTAAATCTAGTAGTTCTAAAGGCCCTTAAGCTACATTTAAAAGTTCTCTCTTAAATGTATTTTTAAATGATTTCTCATTTGAAAACGAAAGACAAAGATTAAAAACATAAATCAGTATGGTATAGCAGCACAGTGATGCTTAAGAAATTAGTTAACATTAGAAAGAACATTAATAGGCCTTTTCCCTCCAGTTCCAAAACAGTTATATGCAGGCTGTTCTTGCGTCTATCAACTGGAAGAGTTAAATCTCATTTTCTACTTTCAAATGAGACAAATTATATGTGGAAGATTTTGTGAGTTATTCCAATTCCTGGTAAGACTGCACAGGGAGCTTGAGGGGGAGATGAAGGGAGGGAAAATTTTTTCTCTATTGTGTAGAAAGTGTTTTTGGAACATGTTGGCCAAGATGAATGAAAGACTGGCATAATGGTTTACAGGGTGAAAGGCAAAATGAAAAATTATCTGCCATGAATAAAACACCAGCAACTAGCTTTCTCCTACAAAGAAATAAAAACCTAAATTCAGGTCTCTTCAGGTAACTAAGAAACAAAAATAAATGTGTTGTCAACTTGTGAACAGGTTGTATTTCAAAAGGTCATAAATGTGTTGTTTAAATTTGGGAAAAAGTTTTTCTTCGAAAGGAAAATGTATTTATTATGGTGGTATGTATTGTATCACGATAAGCTGGCTAGGTTCTTAGGTGAGTCTACAAAGACCCACTTAATTCATGATCTAGCTGTTGTTTTCGACAAAATAAGCGATGTGAAAAATAATGACACATATGACTGGATTGGTCACATTGCAAGAATGAGATATTACAAATGGATAGTCGAAGTGCTAACACTGGCATCCTCAAGTATTAAAAGAACCATCCAGTGTACTCATCAGTATGTTGAGCAGAGCCTCTATGGAGGATATGCAAAATAGCATGGATGAAAAAAGAGTAAGTTAGAAAGGTCTGGAGGGAATATCTACATGGCAGAAATTACAGATTCTTTAGCACAACTAAAGCATATGAGGAGTACAACCACTACACAGAGCAGTTGTTTCTTTGGGACAATGTATTACATTCCAACTTAGGAGGGCAAGAAGAATGGGAACAGGGACTTCTCTTTCTCTTTCTCACAAGGTAATGGGAATAGGAACTTTCTTAGCTCCAAGATATGGGGTAGGAGGCTCTGCAGTCTGGGTTAGGTCACATGATGAAGGTAGGGTAGGGGACCAGGTAGTATTAGGGGTGTGGAACCATCCCGAACTAGCTACACATTCTTCTTTCTTTCTACTCGAGTTCTAGCCTACTTCCTTTTCCTTTTTCATTTCCATTTATCACTTCTTTCTTTCCTCCATGGTCTACTGTGAAGAAAATGAAGTATTCTGGCTTCTTTCCCTGCTTTCTGAAGCATATAGCACTTTGGAGTTTTGTTTCTTTGACTGGTAGTAAGAGGGGCTGTAAACCATAAAGTGCTATAGAAGTATAGTCTATTATTAGATGACTTCCTTCTACCCTCACTTTCTTTCATTTATGCTCTATATGGAAAGCAAGACTTAGGTCCAAATGAATTCTTGGGGAATACCAAGGTATTAAGTAAGATGTATCTACATTTCAGGGCAAAAGCTGATGCAAGCTATTTTGGGCATTTCATCGCAGAAACTGGGGCAGGGGTGGGGCTTCTGGCTTCTAAAATAAAGAACAGGGAAAGACCTCTGGGGAATGGCTCAGAGTGAGGAGCTGGGTCAGGGTACTGGTAAGGAGAAAAGCAGCTTTGGGGAACTTGCCACCACAAGTTCTGCCAAACTTGAGCTCGGGCTAGGGTGTAGGGTAAGTAAAGCCAGGGACAGGGTAGGTCTCATATTATAGGAGACCAAAGGGGACAGGTTGCTGTGACAAACAAATCACTTGGCTGAGGTGATTGGCTGTTGGTATATAATGGATGAAGTTGAATGCATCTAAATCAGGAAAGAATTGTCTCTAAATGGAATTAACCTTATTGGAATATGGGCTTTTAGAACTGATTTTTTTTTTCCATTTTAAGAATATATATATACACACACACACACACACACACACACACACACACACACACACCTTGGATCACTGCATATAATGTCAGGCTAGGCTGATGTATCTGTTGGTTTTATTGAACTGCTTTTCCTCCCTTTTTAACTCTTTGTTTTAAGGACTAGCTCTCTGGGAGGGACAGGGGGGAATGGACATATTAGGAAATGCGGATGATATAAAACAACGATAGCAAAACAAATATATCCATACAATTAAAAAAACTAAGAATAGCTATGGAAATGATTAGTGTAACTACCAGATATTTAAGCACAGTAGACATATTCAGTCTATAGGGCAGGGCACAAGAGGGGAAGAAAATATGTGGAGAAGGAATATGTAAACTAAGAGCCATTTAAAAATTATACATGAGATAACAGTAATAATAGTATTTTGAGCAATAACAGTAGCACTTTGAGACCTACAAAATGCTTCTCATTTGATGAGATAATATATTTTAAGCAGGTGAGAACATTGTGTTTGGGGGGAAAAACTGCATGTAGACATTGTTCAATTTCACTGCATTTAAAACACATACACTTAGTACACCAAAACTGTACGTTATCATTTCAAACTTCTCAAACAGGAACTATTTTACATGAATAATTGTTTATTTTTTTCTGGAAAAAAAATCAACAAAGCATTTCTTTATGCTAATAATTCTTTCTGAACAAAAAGCATTATGATACCTGTTTCTGCCATTTCGTGCAATGTGATCATTGAATAAGGAGGTTCCTGGTCACTGAAAAATAGACAATTAAAATGTCAAGCTTGGGAAAATTATAAATGAAAGCTTTGAATTAAAATTCAATTGTGGGAAGGAGAAAGAGGAGACTATGAATGAATGAATATAGTGGAAGGAAGGCAAGAAACTGTGAGCTACAAACCTATAAGTACTAATGCTCATATTAAATGGCCATTTCGTAAACTCAATCTCCCCATGACGGCAATTAAACAAAAAAAGAGGAAATGAACATTTATAAAATGAAATCTCATTAGATGGAAGGAACATTTGCAAAGCATTTAACCTTTCTGAACCTCAGGAAGGTAAATGTAGCCTTCATGACATCCCTGTAGAGATTCTTATGAAGACAAAAAAGAAACCTAAATGAAGTGCTAGGGGAAGAATTAAGGTTCAACATAAATTCATAATCATCACTGCTTCTATTTTATTTTACAGGTCTCTTTCAGAAAATACTGAAATAATGATCTGAACTTGCTAAGATTTAAAAGAAATATTCTGTTTGAAAAGATATGAATTGATAAAATGAGGCCATCCAAAAAAGTGAGAATTGTGTTCAGTTCTGGATGTCATGCTAGTAAGAACATTGATAGAGTATGTCTGCCTTGTTTCATTAGTTCTTATTTAGGTTTATGATATAGAAAATAATGAATAGATTCACCTTTGAATCCCCAAAGAATTCATTAGGAACCTGAAAAGTAGAAATATAGACATGGAAATAGGGTACAAGCATAGCACCCATTTACTGTTAAACAGCTATTAGAACTACAAAGATGGACTATACCAAACAGTGAGTGTACAACCCATGTAAGTACTGAGATCCTACCAATACAACTAGGATGGGCCACAGCAGGACAAGTATAAAAGCCCACAGAGAGTTGAAAAGATGTCACTTGGTATCTCTATAAAGTGATTGCACTCATGGTAGGTCTGACAACATCTCTCTCAGATGATTCTTAGCCGGAGAATTTCTGCACAGCAGTCTTGGACTCCAGCTCACCTGTCTCTGGAGATGCAGTCAACTTCAGATTGATCAGGTTTCAAGACCAGGCATCACAAAGGTCAGTGATCTCTGGCTGAACAGCTTCACCACGGCACTATCCAGCTGAGTTTTTATACTTCTCTTGGAGGCTGTGGCAACACCCAATTGGTCCTAACAGATACTCTGGTTTACCCATTTGTTGACACAGTTCAACCTGTAGAACATCCTTGTAAACAACCTTGCAGAACATCCTTATTAAGGACATAGTCAGTCAGCTATCTGAACTTACTGTGGTGGACCCTAGTAAACTAAGTAGGGGCTTGGGAGATGGTATAAATGCCTATGTGATATTTTCTATATATGAATGTCACAAGCAATATATGTGATAAACACTAAATATATTGCAGGCCCAATTAATTTACCCACTTAATATAGTATCCAGAGAAAGGTAAACAGGATGGTGAGGGGACTGGTGACTATCCCATGCCTGAACTGGTTGAAGGAACTGAGGATGTTTAGTCTAGAGAAGAGAAGACTTGGGAGCAACATGATAGCCATCTTCAAGCCGTTGAAGAGCTGATAATACAGAAGAGGAATCGGACTTGCTATGTTTGGTTTGAAGGGTTAAAACTAGGAGCAGTGGGTAGACAGTGCTGGAAGGATGATCTAGGTTTGATATAAGGAAAAACCTCCTACTAATTATAACTGTCCAAAACCAGAATGGGTAACCTCAGTTGGTAGTAGGTTCCTCCTTTGCTGAAGGTTATCAACTGAACGTCAGATAGCTATTTGTCAGTGATGTTATAGAGATTTCTGTTCATGTAGACCAGATGTTCTGAGGTTCCATCCAACTCTAGAGATTTTGGGAATTTGTAATTTTGAAAAATTTCTCCTAAGACAAAGGATTTAGAGTCTGAAGGGACCTCAGCGCTCACCTAACCCAAGTCAAGAAATCTTAAACTGTAAGGAGTCAAACTATAGCTATTAAAGAAAAGGTGACTAGAAAGAACCAGCCCTTCAGAGACACATAAAAGAGATATGAAAAGGGAAGCATGGCAAATCAGGGAAGGTGAGATTCCATGGAAGAAAGTAAATTATACAATTTTAGAGCTGGACAGTATCTTAGAAATCATTTAGGCTAAGCCTCTCATTTTACAAATAAGGAAACAGGCCCGGTGAGGGGACTTACTCAAGGTCAAAGAGATAATTGGTGGCACAGTAGAAACTGGAACAAGGTTTACGAATTCTTGGTTTGGTGTTTTTGCCACAACAGATTACCCACTGAAATCCTTTATGGATGTCTATTTATTATTAGGCTCCTTGGAAACATTTTCTGTCTAATTATACAACAAAGAAAACAAGCTAAATCAGAGAAAATGATGAAAGGCCAGGAAGTGGGACAGAAGTTCAAATCAGTAGATAGGCAATGACCTGCCTTTTAGAAATTTCAGTAGACAAGTACCTAAATTCAAGATGGATAAAATGGCTAAGCAAGCAGAATGATATTTTCTCCAAAACACTTTTCAGTAAATAGTTTAAAGTAGTCTTATTAACAAATACTCCAAATCTATCCAGCTACACAGTCTGTCAAGCCCAAGCACATGAGCAATTAAGGAATTCAGTAAAAAGGCAGCCTTAAGTAGCTATTTTCACAGTTGATCTAAGGTGAAATAATTTTAAACTTTGACTAAAAACCCAAACTTTGAAGTCACATAGGTGGTCCCTACAAGAAGGAAATCTATTTTAATTTTTCACACAAAGCAGAAAATGCTAGTTTAAGAAAAGAAATTTAGCTAGAGGTAGAGCCACATACTAACAGTGGTCAGCTCTTTCAAAGTCAAGATAGGATAAAGTAAACGAGAAAAAAATTAGGACTAAAAAAAGCAGCATTTGGTTCTACCAGATTTGCTCTTACAACAAGTAGTATTAAGAATTTTCTTCTTTTCTAGACAAATCAAAGGTACTCTTTTCCTGAATAAAGAAAGGCTTGTAGAGAAAGGATGAAGTACAAATTGTTTTAGCAGTATGTTAAGGAACTAATTTTAGGAAAAAACTCTTCCTACCAGGTTCTCTGAGCCTATTATCTTTAAAGTTTTGTTTCAAGAGCCCTATTAAACTTCATAAGAGGCCACTGTCTTCCTCTTCAAAGTATTATTGAATAAAATATCTTTCCAGGTCTATAATATGATTTAAAGTGTTAGACTGTATTTGTTCATAGTGTTTTGTATCCATTTATTCCATGTTCGTTTTTGCTTTTTCTTTTCCATGATTCCACTGCCTTTGTTTAATGCGAGGATTTTCTTGTGCTTTCAAATATACTGCACTTGTCTTATTGCTTTCACAAAAAGCATAGTTGTTACTGGGGACACCTTCTGGAGACTTGCAAATAAAGTTTCCACCCACTGCCATTCCATTAATCATTTTTTAAAACTGGCAAAGCCGCTTTGCACCTGCTTTTTCAATGGGTTGCAATTACCTTGGCTTGCTATTTACTCCCTTATTTCTTTATCACAGCCATTCACAATAATTTTATAGCTCTGTAAATGGTGATTTTTAAAAATCAGTTATTGCCCTGGATGATTCCAAAACTCAGTATTTTGTTGGAGTTCTCCAAAACAGAAGTTCAATGTACTCCCAGTTATTTTTATGTCTGTAGAGAGGGATTTTATATATAAGAATGCAAGCTCTCATCCCCTTATATTCAATTGTGGTACGGTAGCTACATAGAGTTAATTTAATGTTGAAGGGTACTTCTTCAGATGTACATCATCATTAAAGGCATTTTGATCTCACTGTTTCAATGGCTAGTTCTAAAGTTAGTTTTTCTTCCCCCAATACAATTGCTGACTTGTGTGGAGACCAATCGAGTCACACATCCACAAATTCTCTCTCTCTCTGCTAGGGAAAAATGTAAAACAAAAGTTTATTTCCCTGGAGTAGTAATGACATCAAACTTACAGTATGTCAACATATAAAAACAGAAAATAATGTCATTTCAGCGCTATATTCAATGTTTTTCTGAAAAATTGTTTACAAAAAGAATTTTTTTCCAAAATGAACTTTTATAAATAAAAGATAATTTACATGCACTAAAAAAATCCTATTTAAAGGAGTGCTAAAGTGATTCATTCTGTAAAATATAGACTCCTTTTATAATGTGACCCTTACTACTTATATTGTTGCTGTTTTACACATTTAGATTTTTGTAGATTTAATTTTCAGGGTATTATGGATCACAGTTAGAGCCAGAAGGGACTTTACCAGTAATGTAATCCAATCCCATAATTTTCATAGAATCATAGATTTAGAGCCGGAAGAGATATCAGAAGTCATCTAACCCATCAACCAACCCCCTTTATTTTATAGTGTGAAGGTGAAGCCTGGGTCACAAAAGTAGTAAACAACAGAGGTGGGGCATAAACCCAGGACCTCTGATTTTAGAACTAGCATTCTTTCTACTGCACCATGCTATCTCCTATGGAAACAGGTAGTGAGTGACTTTGTTGGGCTTCAATCCCAGGTGCTCTGACTCCAAACCTAATGCGCCTTCCACTGTTCCAGGCTGACTTTAGTTTTCTTAAAATGGAATATGTATGTAGTAGTTTTCACTTGCTGCATTAATTCACAAGCAGAACAAGCGTATTTATAAAGGATGTAGATGGAGAATATAGGGGACAAGATGAAAACTGCCCTTAGTCTCTTCTTTCAGGAAGTTAAAGATATACTCTTTATACCTAATAATCACACATGTGCTCTCTGTTAGGAGAGACAACTTGAATTTCCGTTCAGTGGCATGGATGAGAGAGTACTAATGACAATGAATCTTCTTAAACTATTTCCTGTTATCACCAGTAATAAACTTGCTCATCTTGTCTTCTACTTTTCCACTAATGGAGATCAGAGCTTTAATTAGTGTTTTCTTCCTACAATAATGTTTAGACAAATTCAGGCTGAAGTCAATGCTGGAAAGGGAAAACACAGAACCATATAATTTATACTGCCATTAGAGATACCAACAAAAATATCCTCTCTTTCCCTAGAAGTGCAAGGCTCATTGTTATATATCTTGATGCAACATGTAAAACAAGATGAAGCCAACTGTTAGAAGTTCCTAGCAGAAAAATTTTCTTTAAAGGTGAAGTGATTGGTAGGTGGGTACTTACTTATCTACAAGTGTCCGAATTACTGCCAGTGTGTCCAACACCAAGCCATCTACATTTTGCTTCTTTCTTCTTGGCTCATGTGGTCCTCGACCCCTCCTAGGTGGTCTCACAGGGTCCCTTAGATGGCTTCTGTTTTCAGCTGCTGGTATTACACTGTTCTCAGTCTGCTGATGCTGGGACTCTGCATTATCTTCTGTGCCACTATCATCTCGACAAATACAAGAGTTGCCCATGTTGGTGGCTCCCAAAGTTCCCAGAAAACTTGATATATGCTGCTCTAGAGTCAGCAGCAAACCTTGTACAAGGCTTCTGCTAGCATAAAACACAACCCAAGCAAAGACAATCATTGAGAAAGTTTTCCAAGTACTGTTTTCATAATCTTGAATTGAGGTATTTGCATGGTATTTGTCATCAACAACTGGAATCCAAAGGAAGTTGTAGATTCGGTATCCAACATTATCACCTAAAATAAACCCTGATCATCCAAAAGCAGGTCTAAAAAACAAATTAAAAAACAAACAAACAAACAGTTAAAGGAGTTGAGGATCTTTAGCCACCAATCTACTTAAGGTTTCTCCTAACCCTGATTTTATAGGCTTCAGAAGTAAAATTAGTTCATTTTTTGGCAATTTCCCCCAAGTGGAACTAGCACAAAGAGATATATTTGGATAACAGGAAAGTAATTAACTGTGAAACAGTAACTCCTTACTTATTTCCATTACAAGAAGTTGATCAGTAACTCATAACCTAGTTCAGTGAGGCTTAGAAAGACTGCTGATGTGAACCTCAAACTTAAGAGTTCTTCCTCTCTATGCAGAAATATTAGAAAGAACATAAGCAATTACCTAAAGGACTGCTTCCCTATTAAAAATGGAAAACCTCTTTTTATAATTAGGTCATTTTCTCTCTTTTTTTGGAAGGGGGAAGGAATTACATAAAAGATTTTCTCAAGATTGTCTATTATTCCTAGATCAAGGGACAAAACTAATGTTACTCAGTCTATAACTCTAAGAGGATTAGAAGGGATCAGAACCCAGAATAAATTACCTAAACTGCTTAGACAACCCAACTTGCAGGCTTTATCAGTAATTTACAGTAAGGAGTATTGGCGACAAAGTTTCTTGTCCTGGTAAACAAGATCTGTTTTTGGAAATGTACTTTTCTGTTTTATGCCAACGAGCAACATTTACACAGTAAGAGGTTGTTTTTGTTGCATCTGTAGAAAAGGTGAGGTGATGTGCCAACTTTGTTGCTGGCAATTTTAAGACAAGCAATTATCTTAATGATGGAATCAGAGACTTCACATAACTGATAAAAACCAGTAAGGTTCTAGAGCAAAAGTTCATAATCTTTTTCTGTGTCATGGATCCCTTTGGCAGTCTGGTGAAGCCTATGGACCTCTTCTTAGAATAATGTTTTAAAATGCATAAAATAAAATAGGAAACCAATTATACTAAAATACACACACACAGAGATATATGAAGTTCATAGACTCCAGGTTAAGAACTCTTATTTTAAAGAGATATTAGAAAGAAAAAGATAATCTGGCCACGTTTGAGACACCAGAAAAACATGGAATATTTCATGGCAGGTAGCAGGCACTCAACAGTTTAAGCAGTTATATTTGGACAAGATGAGGAGGAAGAGAAATATTTTTATTAGTCTGGATAGAGGGTAACAGTAAATAATTTAATTCAGTATCATAATGAGCAGGGACCAATTTTCATTCTGCTTTTAGTATCACCAGTGCCTTGCTTCAGCAGACACTAAATAAGTGTGTGCTAGATTAAATGGTGGATCATAGGAAAAAAAAGGTGCACTTCTGTTCTTCAGAGACAAAAGGGGTTAGTTATGGATTCATAATTTCTGGCAATCGATTAATGTCCATTTGTGTTTTTAAAACACATGATTAAAAGAGTCCTGAGGGGGGAGGCATGAGGTATACAGGATGAAGGGCTCAGGTGGAGAGGATATCTCTAATAGTCTAAGCAATGCCACTTCTACTTTCTGTTCCCTACAAAGGACAAAGCATTATTTTTTTGTTTGTTTATCTGTTTTTGGAGGGGGGAAGCCAGGGCAATTGGGGTTAAGTGACTTGCCCAAGGTCACACAGCTAGTAAGTGTATCAAGTGTCTGAGGCCAAATTTGAACTCAGGTCCTCCTGACTCCAAGACCAGTGCTCTACTCACTACACCACCTAGCTGCCCCAAGGCATTATTTTTGTAAGAAAGCAGAATACCAAGAGGTTTAAGTGCCAGGTGAGATATAAAACTAAAGTATTTGCCTTTTGGGGTTCCTGCTTTGGCTTTCTATTTATCTCATAGATTAGGCTGACTGCTGGGAAAGATAAACACTTAAAGCAAACCTTTCTGGCTTTTCCCACAGAACAGGTCAGCTGGTTGGCTCGTGAACAAGAAGACAATGATGGGATACATCAGATATAAAGGCAAAAAATCCAAGATTTTCTGACACATCTGCAACTGGTCAGTAAATTAAGCCGATATACCAATGGAGTATTTATTTAAAATCATTCTTCCTGGTTCTTTAACTTTAGAAGTTCTTTACCTGAGGAGAAGAAACATATGCCAAGTAGATTGTTTCAAGTTTCTCAAAAGCTTGTGGATAATCTATTAATCTTTTGGGGTTACAACAGCAGAAAGCCCCAGACCTTGCTGGGCTTTGTAACAGGGAATCTTGAATTGAGCATACACTGTTGCATGGGACAAGATTTCTTATCTTCTAGCTGTCAGGACATTTAGTATCATGTATCATCTAAGATGGTGCGGCATTCTACTATGGTGATTAACAACAATTGTAACACATACGTGACTACTGTATAGCAGGTTGAGGGATGTTTCTTACTGGTCTCCCCAGCATCCACTGTTGTAATCCCCAAATGCTTCAGGGCTGTAGTACTGCTTCCTGAATCATTATCATCATCTGGGATGATGACAGATACATAATCACAAGTTGACTGTAGGAATTCAGTCTACCTATCAACAAAGAAGGGGAAGGAAGTGAAAGAAAGGAAAACAAATGCCAAAATACTAGGCAAATATTCAAGAACTTCAAGATAAGATTAAGGCTAGGAAGTAGCAAGGCTTGAAGGAGGAGAGAACAAGGGAGGCTATAAAGCTACAATTTAGTTTTTAACTCCAGCACTTAGGGCAGTTTCTATAAAAATTAACTAAGCTGCTAATGGCTGAGCCCAAGTCAAAAATGCAGTGATTTTTTTTTGAAGGAGGTCAAAACTAGAATTTGTTAAAAATAAGTTGGTTTGCTTTCAATTTCTAAAGCCATCCTAGTAAAGAAAAAAGTTTCTGAGTTGAAGATGTTTAGAGATAAAGGAAATAAAAATGAATTAAGCTACACAGGTTTTTAGCTTATTTGGGTTTCATTATGTTTGGAAGTCACCTATATGTGTATATAATTTTTAGTTTTTAAAAAGTTTTGAGACTAAATCTCTGCCCAGTCTCAAGTAGAGCTAATCTCACGACTTATAGGGATGGAAGCTTTAACCTGGCCATCTTTGCCCGGGGCTAACTCATCTCTCCCTACATAGCCCTTGTGTCAAAGAGCTCACCATATTGGTGCCTACAGGATTATAGGCCTGAGCTACCACATCTGGCATGTATATGAGTTTTATTTTTAAATATGGTTCACTGATAATTTATAGGACAATGGTGAAAAAAAAACCACTACTATTATTTCAAGGTTGAAGTACTGAGTTGAATTGTTATCTTCATGCCACACACAGATCATCTTTCTTTTAATAACTCAGAAAATGATCTCAACTATCAAACCAAGAAGTATAGTTTAAAAACAGATTTTTAATTATGAAGGCTACAGTTTTTACTGACAAAATAATTATCTGAATAAAAATTAAATCAATAAAGGAACATTCAATAGAACAGATAGGCATATCACAAAAGAAATCATCAAATAATTAAAAGATCTTAGGAGTTACTGCAGTTGAAAATCACACACAGTTTTACAGCTTTAGAGCTGGAAGAGATCTTAGATAGCATCTCTTTAGAAACAAGCCAACAAACATAATGTTCTTAAGGATATGAAAAGAAATATTACATTAATTCAAAGCAATTCAACAAACACTAAACCTACTATAGTGACCTCTCTAGTCTTCAGAGGACTACCTCCCTTCTTCAAGCAATGGTATAAAAAGATGAAAGACAGCCGCTTACTCCCCAAGAGGTTACAATCTAAGATGAGGATGAGACAAACACACAAATATGATTCAATGAAGAATATAAGAACAAAAGAAAAATCCAGAGAAAGAAGTACCCTTTTTTTTTAAACAAAGATACTGGAAAGAGGTTATCTTGTAAAACTATGGCTGGAGGGGATAATTCTTAACCAAATAAGAGATTGAAGTTTTTATTTAAAAAAAGATAATTTTGATTAAATCAAATTTAAAAAATTTTGTATGAAAACACTGTTGAGCTAGAGTAAGTAAAAATACTAATGCCTGAGGGAAAGTCTTCACAGCAAATATCTCTGATTAAGGAAGGAAAGAGACAAGAATTTATTAAGCACCTTCTATATACAAAGCATCATGCTAAACACTTTACTATTAGTATCTCATTTGAGTCTCAAGACACTTCTAGGAAGAAAGTGCTACTATAATCTCCATTTCACAGATGAGAAAATTGAGGCAGACAGAGGTTAAGTTAATAGTCAGTAAACATTCATTAAGTGGCTACTATGTGCCAAGTACTGTGATAAGCACTGGTGCTAGAAAAAGAAGCAAAACATAGTCCCTGCCCTTAAGGAGCCCACAGTCTACTGAGTGATTTACCTAGGGTTACACAACTAGTAATTGGCTGAGGCTGGATTTGAACTAAGGTCTTCCTGACTCCAGGCCCAACATTATGGCCAAGGTGCCAACTAGCTGCAGACACTAAGACATACAAGAAATATAAGGAGTTGAAACAAATATAAAAGATTAAGGACCATTTTCAAATACACAAGGGGTAGGAGGATATGGGAAGTCACTTTGCAAAAGAAGAAATGGGAACAATCAACAACCATCTGGGAGAATGCTCCAAATCACTAACAAGAGAAAGGAAAAACAATTTTTGGTTTCATCTAACAACCATCAAAGTGGTAAAGGTGACAAGATGGAAATGGTTAATGTTGGAAGGGCTCTAGGAAGACAGGCATGATAATTAACATAATGTTGGTAGAGCAGTGAATGAATTGGTCCTGGTGTTATGGAAAACAAGAATTATACTAAAAATTACTAAACTATTTATAGTCAAGGAACCAGTAATACCACAACTGAGCATGTACCTTCGGAAGGGCAAAAACAGAAGGAAAGCTCCTATGTATACGTTAACAAATATTTGTAGTAGCCCTTTTTGTGGTATGTAGAACTGGAAGCAGTGTAGATGATTGGTAACTAGAGAATGGTGGAATAAATTGTGGCATATGTATGTAATTAAATATTATTGTATCATAAGAATTGAGCAGAATAAAGAAGAATCAGGAGAATAACTGCATAACGACAATGATAATAGAAATGAAGACATCACTGAAAGACATCAGAATTCTGACCAATAATGACAAGTCTGATGGTGAAGTATGCTTCCCTCCTTTTGGCAAACAGGTGGTGGATTACAGGTATAGAGTGTGGCATACTTTTTAAAGACATGGCCAATGTACTGACTTGTTGTGCTTAGCTGTAATTCTTTTGACACAAGGTAGGAGAGTGGGTTCTCTGGAACAAGTGCTTAGCACAATGCCTGGTGTATAGTAAGTGCTTAACAAATGTTTACTAACTGACAGACTGGGCAAAGGATGGTAGGAGCCCTGCCTGTAGTTCACATCAATGGGAAATGATAGCTATATGAAAATGTCAACAAATGGCAGAGGAGCAGGAAGAAGTACAGCTGAGCTTTACTTCACAACTCTTTCATAGAGATCTTGAAAACACGTTAGACCAGAGATGGAGAACGTGTGTCCCCTTGAGGCCACATGTGGCCCTTCAAGTCCTCACGTGCAGCCCTTTGACAAAATCCAAACTTCACAGAACAAATCCCCTTCATAAAAGAATTTGTTCTGTGAAACTCAGACTCAGTCAAAAGGCTGCACCCAAGGACCTAGAAGGCGACATGTGGTCTCGGGGCCAAAGGTTCCCCAACCTTGCACTAGGGCAAGTCCTCCTGATTGGGAAAGTCAATTAAAAAAAATCAAAATGAGTAATTTTTCCTGACCAGGTTGGTACAGACAGACACAGTCAAAGACATCTTTAGACAGTGGGGACAGGGTCTAGCCAGGAATAACCGCACAAGAATTCCAGCACAGGGAGAGGCTATGTACCAGAGCAAGAAGGGGTCTTAGATCCAGTACAGAGGCCAGGCCTGACTTTGTGCAGGGTGCAGGAAAAGGTGCTAACAGGAAGCTCTGTCACTTGCTATCCAGTTTCAGATCACAGATTCAGAGAGGAATGTAGAAGGAACCTTGGCATTTCAGGTCATGGGCCCTAGGTTGTATATGGCACAGGCTGAGGCCTACAGTGGACTAACCAGGGAAGGAAACACAGATCAAAGGGGAGCCTGCAGTTCTGTCATTCTGAACTAGTAGTTTTCCAGATGGCTGACAGTGGTTAAGTCAGCAGCAGCCTACTAAAACTCCAAATAGGGCAGGCCCACAGGTGTGTTCACAGATCCAGACCCAAGTCAGGAACATGTAGAGTTCAGTATAGGAGGGCAGTGATCAAACTTTGCCCTGGATCACATCACTTTGGGAGCACTGAAAACTTCTAGCTCCTTATCCTGAGCTATCCCTGAGATCCTGGAATAATATAACATTCAACAACAGCCTAAGAAAACAGCATCAGGACCCTAGTGCGCACAAGCTCAATCCTGATATTCCCTGTAGAAGGATGCACAGCCCGGCCCTACCATTAAACCTAAAGTCTGGAAGTAGGATAGAAGAATGAGCAAGCAAACAAACAAAAATCCCATCATAAAGAGCTATTCTGGTGACATGAACGCTGAAGACAGAAACCCAGAAGAACAGAATTGCTCCAAAACCTCTACAAGCAAAGCCTCAGAGAAAAACAGAGGTTGGACACAAGTTCAATTAGAATTCCTAGAAGAGCTAAAGCAAGAATTTAAGGAATTTAAAGTGTGTTTTATAAATTCTATCAGAGTGCTAGAAGAAAAAACTGGAAAAGAAATGAGAGCTATGGAAGAAAGAATTGAGAAAGGAACTAACAGCGTGGCACAAGAAAAGGGAATTGGGAAGAGAACTAACGGCTTGTCCAAGCAATCTGAATGGATCAAATAGAAGCTAATGACTCCATGAGACAACAAAAAAAATATTAAAAGTCAAAACACTGAAAAAATAAAATAAAATTAAGGCACTTCATAGTAAAAACAACTAACCTAAAAAACAGATCAAGATGGGAAAATTTAAGAATTACTGGATTACTTGAAAGCCATGACCAAAAAGAGACTAGACATAATTAAAACAAAACAAACCCCCAAAACCTGTCCATATCTCAGAACCAGAGAGCAAAGTGGAAACAGAAAGAATTTACTGGTTACCTCTAATAAGAAACCCTAAAATGAATGCTTCTAGGAACATTATAATCAAAATCTAGTGCTTCTAGGTCCAAGAAAAACACTAAAAGCAGCCATAAAGAAAGAATTCAAGTACCTATAGGCTGCACCTGATGTAGTAGCTACCATCATTTAGAGTAGAAGCCTGGAATGTGATATTTCAGAAGTCAAATGCTATATAAGCTTTCAATAAAGACTACTGTCCATCAAAACTGAGTATAATCTTACAGAGGAAGAAATGAACCTTTAATGAAACAGAGGACTTCCAAGCATTGCTGATGAAAAGACCAGACTGAATAGAAACTCTGAAGTGCAAACACAGGAGTCAAGAGAAACATAAAAAGGTAATCATGAGCAAACAAACACAAGGGAACTAAATAAAGATAAACTGTTTACATTCTAATATGAGGAGGTGATACATATTCCTTTTCAGAACCCTATCACCATCAGGAGATATATAGAGAGCTTAATTAGAAAGAGAGGCTAGGAGTGGTTCTGTTGTGTTTTGATGATCTTAAAAGAGGGTACAAATAGAACTCTATACAAACATGCAGGAAGGGTGACACTTGAACCTTATCATCTGAATAATAGGAGGAAATACACACAGACACACACACACACACAGAGAGGGGTACACAAATATATTTCACTTGACAGGGAAACATGAGAGAAAAAGGGGAATAAGAAAGGAAAATTAAAAGAGGGATTAGTCCTAAACAAAGTAAACTCCAAGGGAGTATAGAAATATTTATAGCAACTATTTTTTGTGGTGGCAAAGAATATGAAACTAAGGAGGTGCCCATGAGTTGGGGAATGATTGAATAAGTATATGAACATAATGGAATACTACTGTGCTAAAGAAACAATGAAAGGGATAGTTTCAGAGAAACCTGAGAAGTCTGTATCAACTGATTCAGAGTGAAGTGAGCAGAACCAAGTGAACAATTTATACAATAACAACAATACTGTAAAGATAAATAACTCTGAAAGACTTGGGAACTTTGACCAACACAATGACTAATTACACAATTCCAGAAGACTCATGATTCTACCAGAGGACTCCATGCTACCCACTTCCTGAAAGAGATATAATGACTTAAAAGATTCAGACAAAAAAAAAATTGGTTTTTGACATGATCAATACGGGAATTTTTTTTTTTTTTGCTTAGACTATACATGTTTGTTACGGGGTTTTGTTTTTCTCTCCTAATGGAGGATGGGAGGGAGTTGGGAGAAAGAGAAAGCAGATTTTTGTTGATAAAAAACAAAATTTAATTAAAAATAATGAAAAAAGTGCCAAACATTTAAATAAACTAAATTCTATTTAAAAAATTTGATGAGGGAAAGATCAATTTCAGCTGCAGGGAAATCAAGGAGGAGGCACCTAAGCTGTGTTTTAAAGGAAAGGAAAACACTGTAATAGGCAGAAAATAGACTGAATTGTATTTCAGACTTGCAGAACTATATGTGAGCAAAATAGGAATGGAGGAAACAGTTTTATAGTCTGGCTAGAAGCTAGACTGTATGAAAGAATGTAATATGAAATAAACCTGGAAAGGTGAATGATACTGAAACACATTTCCTTCCTCTCTGCAGAAGGGTGGTTGGCTACAGCTGTGGAATCTTACATACTGTCAGTCCCAGCTGCTTTACTGGATGGTTTTGCTCAAATGTCTTTTGTTTGCTGTAAAGAATGACATCAGGGAGGAGCGTTTACTGGGAAGTGATTGTTATATTTAAAAATGCATAAATAAGACATTTATGTTTTTTAAAGAAAAAAAGACTAGAAAATTAGGCTGAAGCTAGCTTGTGAATGGCCATAAATTCCAGGTTAGAGAATTATAGGCAATGCAGAGCTACTAAAAACTGTTGTACAGGGGTGTGGCATGGTTAGGCCTGGGCATTAGGACGGTTATTTGCTAGATTTCTGAGAGACTGGAGCCAAGGAAATCAGCTAGAAAGTTACTACAATGCCCCAAGCGATGAGGACCTGACCTATGCTGATGAGAGTAGAGAGGACAAGAAAGGCACAAGAGAGAATAAAAGGAAAATAATGCCATTTTCTAGTTTTACTTGGCACCAAAGAGCTGGAACATTTCATTAGAGAAAAAAGCACTGCTACCTTTAGGTGGCATCTATGAACTTAAAAAAAATCATTTTGATAAATATTTCAATAAAGTTGCTTTCCTTTGTGATCTTATATATTTTATTCTATGTATCTGAAACATTCTGAGAAGAGATCCACGGGCTTTGCCAAAGGGATTCACGCTATGACACAGAAAAGGTTAAGAGCAATAGAGGAGCAGACAGAAGTGTGGACATTTAAACCACAACATCTTAATTCTTTACGAATGTCTTACAAGTATTCAATGAAACACTTTCTCAGGATCCTCATTTTAAAAACAGTAAGATATAGACTGTTGTTCCAATAAACAACACCAAGTACCATTTGATTAATACTGCCAGTGTCACTGTCAAATCTCTATTAGTTCAATTAAAATACAACTCAATAATGGATCTGCTGAACAATGGTTCAGTGAGAACTCAAAGGATATTCAAAGATAACAAATAAATGATGCATGCATTAATAAATCCAGAATTATACAGCTAAAAGCCCTAAAATCCAGAGCTACTTCTGGGTTAGAAAGGACATATCAAATGGAGAATTTTTTAAGGATTGATAATTTTGATTTTCCTCAATTTCCATATACCAGTTCCCACAAATTCTAGGAAACATTAAAAAAATTAAAAACTTGCTGAACACATGTAAAGAACAAGTTTTACTCTTCCATTTTGTATACTTTTACAGAATGTTATATTCTCCTCTAAAATGACTTGGATAAAGTGGTTGAGATGTCTAGAATTCTGTTCAAATACAGCATCACAATAAAATAATACTATCAGAGCTACCTCTGCCAGTTTCACAGTACAGTACATACTAAAAGGTACCCTAACTGCAATTAAAACAGAAGTAACAGGTGCTGTGTGAAACTGGAAATTAGTATTACCTGTGAAAATGTAAAGACAGAACATTAATGATTTTTTTAAAAAGGGTTTAGACCCCTACATTCATTTACTCAACATTCACTGAGTACCTTCTATGTGTAGGCCCCTGATGGTAGATGCTGGGGACAAATACAATGATGAAAAAGACCCTGTTCTTGCCCTTAAAACTTAGTCATTCATCAGTCAAAGGGGTACCAATTCAATGAGCCTCAACAATGCTCAACACACTATTTAAGTAACTGGGGATACAAAGACAAAAAATGAAGCAGTCCCTGCTCTCAAGGGGTTTCCATCTTTATTCAAAGAAATAAATAGATCATCACATAAATAGAAAGTATTACTGGATTATAGAATAATCAGGCAACAGATTTTTTAAATTTCATTTTTTGGGGGTTACATTTTAAGTTCCAAATTGTCTCCTTCCTTCCCTCCCCACTCCTCACTAGAAAAGGCCAGCACCTGACAAACATACATATTTATACGTAAAACCATACTATGTGTAATTCTATCTACCCGTTCTTTCTCTGGAGGTGGACAGCAGCTTCCTTCAAAGGTCCTCTGTAGTTGATCTCAGTATTTACAACACTCAAAATAACTCATTCACAGTTATTCTTCGAAGAATACTGCTGTTACCTTATACAACATTCTCTTGTCTCTGCTCTAGATTTTTTTTAACTAAGCATTTTGCCACCAGTTTTCTCAAGTTTTTGAAAATAAAAAGGAATATTGTTGACAGTGTTTCCTTTTGCTTTTTTACATAATAACAGGACTTATATAAGTTTTCAAAGTACTTTACAAATATTACCCCATTTGATCCTCACAACAGCCCTGGGAAGTACATGCTATCATTATCACCATTTTATAGATGGGAAAGCAATGAGGCAGAAGTTAAGTGACTTGCCCAAGGTCACAGTTAATAAGCGTGTCTGGGGCAAGATTTGAACACGGATCTTCCTGACTCCAGGGCCAACACTCTATTCACTCGGTTACCTAACTACCACATTAAATTGTCTTTTTCCCTTAAAATATTCAGGCCCCTCCCTATTCAGTTCAACCTTCCCTAGTAACAAAGAAAAATATTTAAACAAAACAGAGCTAGTTAAAGGGAGTCTGATGGTATATACACATTCCACATCCACAGACCCACTACTTCTCAACTGAGAGATTGGTGTATTTTATCATCAGTTCTCTGGATCATAATTGGTCACTACAGTTAATCAAATTTCAACTGCTTTTCAGTATTATTTTTGTTATTTATATTAGCACTACAAAACTATGGAAAAACATCAATGAACAGTCTATGTGGCAGCACTGTGCTAGGATACAAAGAAAGGTAAAGGACAGTCTTTAATCTTGAGGAGCTCACAATCTAATGAAGGAAACAGCACAGGGATAATTACGTACAAACAAGCTGCATTCAGGATAAAAGAGAAATAATTAGCAGAGAAAAGGCAGTAGAACTAAAAGAGACTGGTAAAGGCTTCCTGTAGAAGGTGGGATTTTATTTGGGACTTCAGGGAAGTCAGAAGGCAGAGAGACTATTCTATGTACACGGTACAGCCAGTGAAAATTCCTCAAATTGGGAGATGAAGTGTCTTGTTCAAGGAACAGCAAGGAGGCCATGCCACTGGATTCCAGAGTACATGTGTATGTATGAAGTGTATAAGGTATAAGAAGACTGGAAAGGTGGGGGTGGGGGGGCCACCAAGGTTATGAAAGACTCAATGCAAAGAGGACTGTATTTGATCCTGGAGGTGATATGGAACCTTCTGGGTTTACTACACAGGGAGTGATAAGGTCAAAAGCACAATAAGAGTAAAAGATTTCTTAAAATTTGTTTCCTCAAACTCCACAAGCATTTTTAACTTTTTAAAGAAAAGAAAATATGAGATCTTCTATTTCTATATTGAGGCTTTGGATTTACTGAAAAAAAAATATAGAATCTTCTTTTTTGGGTAAAAAATTTAAGCCTTAGACATGTTGGCCTCAGATATGTTAGGTTGTAAAGTAGTGAGTTTTTTTTATTTTGTTGTCAGTATAAACCATAGACTTCTCCATCATAAACAGATCATCATTCAAACACTTAGCCAAAAAAAAGCACTAGTCTAGCTCCTTCAAACAAATGATCCAGGAATCAATGATTCACTGTCTCAAATATTTGCTTGTAGCCAATCATAATACAGCCTGGTGACAGCAAAAGTTTTTTTTTCCCCTGAAAATAAGAATTTGGTACCATAATGCCAAGAAAAGAGAAACTGGTAAATGAATGACCACAAAAAGGGAAAAACAGACTTCAGGCAAAAAACCACTTTTCCTCTCAGCTCCCATTCATTACTCAAAGACACTGTAATGTATATTTAAGTCTCATTTCATAGAATAAAATGATAGTACAAACAGCAATGATGTATATAGTGACACTGCAAACTGTCATGATTAAGAAAATAAATTTCGAACTAGGCAGTGTGGTAAAGTGGAAGAGCATTAGTTTTGAGTTGGAGGACCTAGATTCAAATCTCTGCTTCACTACTATTACTTGTCGTGATTTTGGAATATTAGTACTGACGTGTTGTCACTGTTGAGAAGTGTTCAAATGACTAAGGCCCTTTAACCAGGCTCTTGCCTCTTTTTGCTTTGAGATGAGGATACTGTCATCTACACCTCCACATTTTTTTGGACTGCACACCCCATCAGTAAAGAATTTTTGAGCAGGTGTACCCAATACAGACACTACTATACTAATGATGTAACTCATAAAACTTATATAAAAACAAAAATTTTAAAAGGATGAGATAAAGATGAAACTTGATCCTAGAATCAAAAGAGAGCAACCAAAGTTTAATGAATCCAGGAAAGTAACATGGTCAGACCTCTGTTCTAGCAGAGGGGAGAAGTGTTGAATAATAGCAGGTGAAGGGGTCTAGTTTAGTCATGTTGGAGACAAGCCCATGACTGACTATTGTGTGGTGAGGAACCGTCTTCACTTCCTCTGACTGGTTGATCACATAGCCCTTGGGGTCATTCCATGGCCCCCAGAGGGTACAGAATCCACATTTTAGAGACTAACTTAAGATGACAATTTTTCTACAAGTATGCTTTAAAGTAGTGAAGTCAAACAAATAGAATTGGAGGCCACTACGCCACACATAAAGATCACTGTGGGTCATGTATTGACTTAATTTTTAAAATGTGATATCATCTGTTTCATTGTATTTTTATTTATTTTGCTAAATACGAGTTACATTTTAAATCTGTTACTGGCTGAACTCTGGAGTGTTGTGGGTCACATGGCCATGTGTTTCACACCTCTGCTTTTTAAAAAGCACGTCACAGACTTCTACTCTCTCAGTCTACTTTCCTGGTTTTTCATTCATAACATGCCCACTAACCATGGATATAACTCAAGGTTCCATCCTAGGTCCTCTTCTCTTTTCACCCTATGCTATCTTATCAGCTACTATGGACTCAATTATCTCTATGCAGATAACTCCTGCATCTAAATATACAGATCTAGCCACTAGCCAGGAATACAGTCATTACTGCCTTTCCGACACCTCACACTGAATGTCCTGTAGACGGCTAAAACAACATGTTCATAACCAAACTCATAACCGTTTTCCCCAATCCCCCCACCCCCCAACTTCCCTGTTATTGTAAAGGGCACCACCATATTCCCAGTCACTCAGACTCATACATTTTGTGTCATCCTTGACTTCTCACTTTCACTCCCCCCATGTAACCAAACCGTTGCCAAATCATATCCATTTTTCCTCTCATTTCTCCTAAATGTCCCCTTCTCTCTACTCACATAACCATAACCCTAGTGCAGGCCTGCATCACCTCTCACCAGGACTATTGTAACAGCCTTTTAATTGGTCTCCCTGACTCATCTTTTTACCATTCTCCACTCAGCTTCCAAATGATTGTTCTAAAGTGAAGGACTGAGCATGTAACACTCCCTTCCTTCTCCCCTCGAGGAGGTCTAGTGGCTTCCTAACATCTTCAGGATCAAAGATAAATAAATGCCAGTGTTGACATTAAAACTCTTCATAACCTGGCCCCTCCTCACCTTTCCACTTACACTTCCTATGCCTTCACACACACTCAGAGCCAGCAACACTGGTCTAGTTGTAGTTCTTCTAACACTACAAGCCAGTCTCCAAGCTTCTGCATTGGCTGTCCCCCATACCTGGCGGGAGTGCTCTGCCTCCTTACCCCCATCTCTTCATTTCCTTGGCTTCCTTTGACATTCGGCTCAAATCCTACCTTTGCAGGAGACTTTTACTGGTCTTCCCCCTTCAGACTGCCTTCTGCTTACTCTGCATGGAACTTGTTTGCACCTAATTTTTTGCATGCTGTCTCCTACACTACGATGTAAACTCCTTGTGGGCTAGAACTATTTTTGCCTTCTTTATCTTCAGTGACTGGCATATGGTAAACCACTAATCAATGCTTGTCAACTGACTGACTCTGGGTCTAAGGAATTAGTGAATTTTCGAACTGAAACAATATTTAGATGACTAAAACAATAGGAGTAGCTGAAAGTTATGGCAATTTTGAGGGGCGGGTGGTGAATGAGAATCCTGGCAAGAGAGAATAATAGAAAAAAGTGACTGTGGCTCATTTATGGCTTTGAACAATCGAAAAAAAGGTAAATAATCTTCCTTTATAATCCTTTAAATAAAAATAAATGCCCCTTCAAAAATTTCAAAACCAAAATTGAAGCCCATGATCATAGACGTGGAGCTAGAAGGGGCCTCAGAGTACATCTAATTCAACCCCATCATTTTATAGACAGGAGGTTAAATAACTTGTTCAAGATCACATATAGTGTCTGAGGTAGGATTTGAACCCAGATCCTTTGACTCCAGAGGCAACAATCTTTTAGAGAATTGCTAGACCTAATTGAAACAAGTGAATCAGAGAGGAACAGTATCATTAATAAGTAATTAATTTTTGAAGTCTCCTCAAAAACTGGGAGAATTTGTCCCTGAACAAATAAAGTTTCTAACAGAGGAAAAATGTAATAATTTCACGCTGGGAGGAGAGGTCATTTCCCTCGGATAGCAAATAATAATAACAAAAAGACAATTCATAGTTAGAATCCTTTATTCTTAAAACGCATAAGGAGTGAAAATCCACAGGAAAAGGAATTCTAAACTACAGGAAAATTCTCTTGCTAAAGAGAAAAGGAAATGAATTGAGCAGACTGCATGAATAATGTAACCCCATTCTGAATATAATGAGATCCACTTAAAATGAAGTCTGAAAATACTCAATTGAGTACACGAGAAAGCTATGAGCAATAAATCAGACCTGGGAATAGTGAATGCTTGCACAGTATCTTGAATATAACAGGAATTCAAACATTTGTTTAATGAATATATTCTAAAATTTGATATATGGAAAATATTCCAAAAACATCTTCCGCTAATAAAAGAGTATCTATTTTAAAGTGTGAATGATGAACCGCAAAGCAACGAAGTTATGGTGAACAAGAACACCTCATATTTGAGGTGTACAAAACCCAAGAAATTGTACAGGAGCAAGCAAAAACTAAAGACTTTGTCAAATGCAATTTCAAGCCAGAGGAAAATTATGATCCTTAGCTTGCATAGGAACGTGTTCTATTCCTCAGTTAATCCTGTGAGGTCAATTCTTTGCTGTCTTTACCCTCTTCTCAGCTTTCATACCAATATAAAATTACTTGTAAAAGTGATTCTTTCTATAAGATTATTCTCAGTAGACAAAGGCTGCTTTACTTGTGAAACCTTATAGGTAAGGACAATAAATTTATCAGTCTCCTTAAAAAACAACACCTTGCAGCACTCCCTTTTGGAGGCATGTTGATAGTTACAGTAAAATATATCTGTGTACTTGTCTACTCATCTGGTATACCTACAGGCTAAAAGATGACTGACAATGGTTAAAAACTGGGAAGATAATATTAATATTGTTATGTTCTTTCTCAATGGTAAAAGTAAAACTCTTCTGAAGGATACATTTTGAGCGTGTGTTTGTGGTCCAAGTTTCAGAGCCCAAGTTCTAGTCCTATACCTAATTGAGTGGCATAGTGAGGACCTCTCATGGAATCTGGGTCTCAGCCTTTCTGTGAGTTGAGTGGGATGAATGGGGGTGGGGACTTTTCGGCATGGCTCAGGGCTTCTGATTGACAGCTAGGCCTAAGAGTCACTAAGAATCACCTGAACTGGGTCTTTGCCAAATAAGGATAAATGTATTCTTAAGAGTTGTTATTGGCTAAATTAGCGTTTCCTTGTCCCTTGTACCCGGGTTAGGTTTCTCGCGAGATTGTAAGCCTGAACTCCACCAATGAGAGTGAAGGTCAGTGGTGGGAGGAGGATGGAACCAGCTAAGGTATATAATCATGCTTTACTTTCTGTACGTAGCCTCTTCAGCTAGCGGTGATGATGCCCTTTCCCTCGAGATTGTAATAAAGAAGTTTTCTGTTTCTACTTTGAGAGACCTCTGACTCTTAAATAATTGCTGGTGGGTAGTCTCACCCTACACAGTTTCAAATTTCCAATCTTTATACCACAAATAAGTATTCTAACTGATTAATATAGTTGGCCCTGGAAAACTAGAAGATATGAAGCTAAATCAATAGTATCACCACCACCAAATAACATTTGCAAATATTTACTAGTAATAGTGTCCTTCCATTCCAAGTATATCCTGGCTTTTGATTCCTATTCAATTTCACAACACTGCAAATGACTCTACTGTATTCTTCTTCAAAAATGTCCCCAGAGGATTGTAAAATCATAAAACCACACACCCACACACAACATGTGATCTTGGGTGTTACTACTTGAAATGCCACGTTTAAAATAAGGTTAAGAACATATTCAAAATAATTTCAAGATAATCACAATTTAAAGATGACAAAGTATCCTTTCCCTTCTTTATAATAACCTAATTTAATTTTATTATATGCATTATATCATACAACTCCAACTGAGACATGAATATAAAGCAGCATTTTGATTAGGTTCTCTTGGCAATAGATAGTACTTCTATATGTAATTTAAAAGTCAACTACTGAAGGAATGTTTGATTTGTTGACAGGGAGGATCAAATTCATTAAAATGTGGAAATACTTTTTATAATCCACCGTAATTTTAAAATAATCATGAGATCCAGAAATAATGAAGGTTGTGAATGTGGCAAAAAGCAAGAATTAGAGCACATTAATCTATAGGTGAAGATAACATCAATACTGGGAAATCAGAAAACTAACAAATGATTGTAACATTGCTGATGTTTTTAAAAGGTATTTCTGTGGAAAGAGCTAATGAATATCATATTTTCAAAAAAAAAAAGAAAACTATCTTGAACATTACAAAATAAATAATTCTGCAAAGGTAAAACCATATCCATCGATTGCAGAATAGGAACATGTCATACATTCAGAAAATGGTGAATTAGATCAGGATCTCACACAGTGAGCTGCTACAACAATTTGGTTCAAAAAAATGCAATTTTTAACCCAACTTCTGTTCGATTAAGCCAAATACCAACATGTAGTAGTTGGCAGAATTTCTGAGATTCAGAAGTGAGAGTGGGCAAGATAAACAATGCTCTGCAAATGCCAATGTTTTAAGTCACAAAATCTTCATTCTCCTTGATACACCTCTTCTCTCTAGGTTAAATAACACTACTCTACCTAGGTTCTCCAACTACGTACCTACCAGCTCCTTCTCAGTCTCTTGGGCCAAGTCACTCCCATTCACTCAACAGGGCTCAGCCTTGGGGACTCTTCTTTTTTCCCCTAAACAAATTCACTAGGTGACCTCATCAGCTCCTATGATTTTAATTATCATCTCCATGGTAATAATTCTCAGATCTATTTATCGAGCCCTAACCTCTTTCCAAATGTTTAAACCTGAATCTCCAACTGCCTATTAGACGTTGAACTAGATGTCCTATACATATAATTAGACTCAACATGTCCAAAACTGAACTTGTTATCTTCCCTAAAAATTTACCAATTACCGTTGAAGAAACCATCATCCTCCCAGTCATTCAAGCTTGTAAGGTATCATCCTTGACTCTTCACTCTCCTCCCCCATATCCAATCTGTTGCTAAGATCTGTAGGGTTCACCTTTGTAACATCTCCAGAATAATACTTCCCCTCCTTATCTCTGATACTGCCACCACCCAGGTCCAGGACCTTATCACTTCACATGTGGACTACTACAATAGCCTTCTGGCTTGATTACTTGCCAAAATATCTCACCATTCCAATCTAATCCTTCATTCAGCAGTCAAATTAATCTTTCTAAAGTACACATCTGACTATGTCACTATCCACTATGCAATAAATTCCAGTAGCTCCCATATTGCCATCAGGGTTAAATGTAAAATTTTCTATTTGTCTTTTCAAACTCTCCACAACTTAGCTGCCTCCCGCCTTTCCAGTCTTCTTATACCAATCTCCCTCCCATGTACTCTGCAATCCAGTGACACTGGCCTCCTTGATGTTTCTTTTCAAGACACTCCATCTCCCAACCAGGCATTTTCACTGGCTGTTCTTCTTAGGTGGAATGAACTTCATCTCTGCCTCCTCACTTCCTTCAAGTCCCAGTTAAATTCACCTCTTCTATGAGGAGCTTTTCTGCATTATTTCCAACTTATCCTGTACATATCTTGTTTGTACCTAGTTATTTTCAGTGTCTCCCCCATCACACTGTGAATTCCTTGAGAGCAGGGCCATTCTTTGTATCCTCAATGATTAGCACGGTGCCTGATACTTAATGGGGCAATGAATAGAGCACCAGTCAGGAAGACCTAAGTTCAAAACCTATCTCAGACACCTAATAGCTATGTGGTCCTGGGAAAGTCACTTAACCTGTGTTTATCTCAATTTCCTCATCTGTAAAATGGGGTTAATAATAGCACCTACCTCCCAGCTGTTGAGAGGATCAACTTGAGATCACTGTAAAGCATTTAGCACAGTGCCTGGCATTAACTAATGTCTGTGTTAGCTATTATTAGATGTTAGATATTATTATTAAAAGATCATTCTTCAATAAATATTGAGATCGCTTGGCAAAATCACAACTAAAAAAGGAAGCAATAAAGTTATCTGCACACAACTAAATATGTAAGAAAAAGGAGGACCAGAAAAGCTTCTTCAAAGACTTATTATAGTATATTTTACATATATTTCCATTTTCCTGGCAAAAAATGAAGCATCACTATGGATATTTAAAATGAAATTGTGAGAAACACACTTTAAAGGAATATGTTTAGTTTTTTCTAGTTTCAGTACTAAATGTCATTAAGGGCAAGGAAACTAGGGTTTTCTTTAAATACCACAAAACTCCCAGAATACAGATCAAGAATGCTGAATATTTAAGACAACTATGAACTTTTGATCCTAAAAGATTAAAGTACAAGATTTACCAGAGAGGATTTCATTCATTCTCACCATACACCTAATGTAGCTAAAGACAGATGATTTTACTCACTATTTTAACATAGACTAGAAAGATATGCGACCTAGAGGGAAGACTGCTCTTTTCTGGGCCTCAATTTTCTCATATGTATAGGAGGGGTTTGGATTAAGTACACGAGGGGACACGCGGCCTAGTGGAAAGAACACTGAATCCAGATTTCAAAGAAGGAGACTCCGGGTTCAGATCCCAGTTGGACAAAAGTAACTTCACCTCATTGGGCCTTAGTTTCCCATCATCGGAGGGATGAACAGCTGCAGTATCTAGTTCACAGGACTTTTGTGAAGAAAGTGCTCTAAAAACCTTAAAGTGCTTTCTAAATGTATATTACTCTCATTTCTAAGATCACTTCCAGCTCTAAGTCCTGTAAATTTATTTGAAAGAATCCTGGCCAGGGAAGCAGAAGAACTTGGTAGCCCCAGCTTTACCACTCACTAATCTGATGTAGCCTTA